>NC_044397.1:17870366-18574116 GCF_006542625.1 Nomascus leucogenys
TTTAGGTTTTCTAAACCTTTAGTCTATCCTAGTACATAACATAATACAGAACAGAAAGGCAAATGCACATATTAGAGAGGAAACACGTATAAACACAGGCTTGGTTTTCACATGGTCACAGCGATTCACGAACACTCAAGCACCAATGCTTGACAACGTGTGGGAAAACCTTGCCTTTTAATTTATAAACCTTGACTCTGACAGGTGACATATTAATAGTAACTGTTTATAAGAACAGTGTGTATTTCTAAGAATTTATTAACTTTATTTTTTAAAATTCCTTTTAGAATTTATACATGCAAATATTAAGCATAATAGTGACTATCAGTCTCAAAAGTGTAATCAAGTATTTTACCTGATAATATGCACCTGTAATATTAGGTTTGCAATGCAGTATATGACTATGTAACATGTGCCTCTCTGCTATTAATAAGCATTAAGTTCTGCCACAGCAGTGTGGATTAGGCCAAGTGTAGTTAGTGGAGTGAAACCCACCTAAGAAGATCACCATCAGTTCCACCAAAAAGCAGTCAATTTGATAAAGGATGGTCAAATATGGGAAATCTTCTAGAAATGGTTCAATCTATGTTTATGTTTTTGAAAAACAATTCATTAAATTTCCTGAGTGTTCTCATTTTTTCGCATCACTTACACTTTCAGATAGTGTTCTTGTTTTGAAACAGTTAGTTCCAGAAGAAAGTGCTCTGATCAACATGGATCATAGTGGCAAGGATCTGTGCTAAGCTTTGCGCCTTCATTTGTCATCCAGATGCTGCAAATGACTTTTGTTGATGTTCTTGTTCTAGATACTTCTGGACATGGTGTAAATACATCTGATATGTATCCAATGCCCAATACCTTAGAATATGGAAACAGAACTTACAAAATAATTAATGCAAATGTGACTTGGTATGCAGCAATAAAAACCTGCCTGATGCATGGAGCACAGCTGGTCAGCATCACAGACCAGTATCACCAGTCCTTCCTCACTGTTGTCCTCAACCGGCTAGGATATGCCCACTGGATTGGACTGTTCACCACAGATGTAGGTATCCTAACTCCCTTGAGACATCCTTGAATAATTAGGTTTAGCATCTACCTCCTTCATGAACTTACCACTGAAATTAGCACTGAAAAAAAATCCCAAAAATAATAATAAATATAACACTTAAATAATTGGTTTATGCAATTACTTGACCAACCTTATGAACAGCCTATGACTACAAAATAAGAGTGCACACCTCTTTAGGGTAAACATCCACTTGCCTAATGTCTGGAAATTAATACCATTCAAAGGTTCTCTGAAAATTTCCAAGTACCCCGATACTGCCTTGCATGTGCACTGGAACACATCTGAAACTCAAGCACTGCATTTGGGAATTTGTGGCATTTAATGAATCCCCAGGAAAAAACAAATCATGCTTCTTGTCTAGAAATGTGATTATTAATTAGTTTAGTACCCCTTATAATTAAGCACTTGAGGTTTTATTTTCCTCTAGGGATGTGGTTTAGAGAATATGTTATTTTCATTTTTTAAATAAAAATATTGTACACTCAAAGTAGTGAAAAGTAAACCAGTCTATCCTGACCCCTAGTTCTACTCCCTAATGTTAGTAATTGTGAACACTGTCTTGTGTGCCATCTAGAAATTTTCCATGTGTACACATATATATTCATGTAATGGAAGAATATGTACATTGTTTTTCAAGCACAAATGAGATCCTATTCTACATGCTGCCTTTAAACTTGCTTTTTAATTTAATATATTTTTTTACAACTTCACATGTCAGCACATATAAATCTCATGAATTCTTTAGAACGCAGCATGTAAGGATGTACCACAACTTATTAAACCATTCTCCTGTGAATAGACATTTGGGTTCTTCTCAGTTTTTCACAGTTATAAACAATGCACAACAAATATCCTTGTGCCAGTAGGATAATTTTTTAGAAGTAAAATTGCTGCATACACTTAAAATTTTGACAAGTACTACCAAATTGCCCTCCAGGAGTTTGCACCAATTTACATGCCAACAACAGTATGTGATAATGTCTAGTTTTTTCACATCCTTGCCAACACCAGGTATTCTCAAAGTTTTAATCCTTGCCAGTGGGAGAGATAAATGAATGATATTTCATGATTATTTATTGCATCATGTAGTACAGAATGTTTTAACTTTACGTAGTTAATTTTGCTTTATGGCCTCTGGATTTTCTATGACTTAGAAAGGTTTCCCCCACACCAACAGTACAAAAAAATTTAACCAAGTTTTCTTTAACATGTTTATGTTTTCAATTTTATGTTTGAATCTTTGATCAATCTGAAATATATTTCACTGTAAAAGATAAGGTACTGGTCCAATTTCACGCCAATTGCTCACTAGAAAATCATAGTGGCAGGGAGCCAAGAATTCCTAAAAATCAAAAAAGATCTCATTTGTGGCAGATATTCCTGTTTGTCAAGCTGTATTCACAGATGTCCTAGCCCCTCTTTAAAAAGGTGTGTGGAAGTAGCAATCGATGTGGGAATTGCAGTATGCTCAGATAACATTGGGTGATGCTGCCAGCAGTCATGGCAAAGAAATGATGACTCAGTTTTCCTCCACAGAATGGTCTTAATTTTGACTGGTCTGATGGCACCAAATCCTCTTTCACTTTTTGGAAAGATGAGGAGTCCTCCCTCCTTGGTGACTGCGTTTTTGCCGACACCAACGGACGCTGGCATAGCACAGCCTGCGAGTCATTTCTGCAAGGTGCCATTTGTCATGTGCCGCCCGGTAGGTACAATTCTATTCAACTCAAAAACATACCCTATGTAACTACTGTATGCAAGACATTGTGCTAAGCAAGGGATATGAGGATGAGTATAGTAAGAAGTCTCTGTCTTCAAGAAGCCTCTGGTCTGGTTGGTGATATAAAGAAAAACAGAACTACAAAATGATATAAGAGAGGTAGCAAATGTTATGGGGGTTATCAAGAAAAAGAATGCATTGTATTCATTTGGAGAAAGGTAGAAAGGCTTCTTGAAGGACATGGCAGTGCAGATGGGCCTTGATAAATGGGTGGGTGTAAATGGGTAATAATGGGACATGGAAAGGCATTCTGAGGAGAAAATCTGGATGAAAATGGGGAAGGAAGACAGGACAAGGCTTGTGTAAGGCAAAGCCGACGTTGGGATTTGCCTGAATGCGGGTTAGGCTTAAGGGAGGGGTGGGAAATTAGATGAGAAACATGGGCTTCAAGCATGTGTGGAGGACTTTGAGGATTCATGTTTAAATCAAAGATTGATAGGATTCCAGAGCTACAACAATGATGATGGTGATATTGTTTGGATATTTACTAGATATCTGGCTCTGCACTTCACATAATATCTCATTTACACTTAAAGTTCACCTGGCCTAACCCATTTATTAAAAATGAAATGTAAACTCAGAGCATTAAATAGCTTCCTAAATGTCTCACAGCTGTCCATCACCAGTACCAAGAGTAGAAATCAAGTTTCCTGCATAGAATTCACTAACACAAGCTGGCCTCCTTTTAAATCTCTCATTTAGTAAAAGTGCATGCATTTACTTACATTCTGGGTACTGTATCAAATAACATACAAATTTTATATCTTTAGATCAAAACAATTCAGGATTAAATGTAAATGATAGCCACATATATCTTAGAAAAGCTAATTCTGCTTCTAAAACACCATAAAAGCTGTCCTTCCCTTTTTTCCATTTTTTTTTTTTTTGTTGTTAGCACTTGCCTTTTCTTGGAATCTTGTCCTTTCAATAACAATGCATTTGTTGAATGCTTAAGAAGTGTCAGGCTCTAATTCATTGAAACTTCTCAACTTGTAAGGAAGGTGCCTCTGTGGCTCACACCAGTAATCCCAGCACTTTGGGAGGCAGAAGCAGGAGGACCTCTTCAGGCCAGGAGTTTGAGACCAGCTTGGTTAACACAGTGAGACTCTTTAAAAAAAAAAAAAATTCAATTATCTGGGCTTGGTGGTACGTGCCTGTAGTCCTAGCTACTTGGGAGGCTGAGGCTGGAGGATCACTTGAGCCCAGGAGTTTGAGGCTGCAGTGAGCTGTGATTGTGCCACTGCACTTCAGCCTAGGTGACAGAGTGAGACTTTGTCTCTTAAAAAGTTTTTTGTAATTAAAAAAAATATTTTTAAAGGTTTTGTTGTTAGCTGTCTTTTATAGATAAAGAAACCAAGTGCAAGATAACATGCCCATGGCCACACAGCTAGTAAGTGGTGGAGCTGGGATCTCAGCATGGATGTGTCTAAGTCTCATGCTTGTTCTCTGAAATAAAGTCCCCCTGGAGTTCCCTTATTTATTTTATGTTATGCTATGTTATGATACTTTATTGAACGCATTATTTTCTTTCATAGGTTTATTAGTGGGTAAGGAGTTTTCAAATCTGTGATACATGGCACTGCATGAAATGCATACATTTTGAAATCTCTTTTGCCAGCATCAGTCAGCTGCCACTCTCAATGGGAGTCATAGCCCCTGCTTGTTCCAACCTTTAGGATGCTAATTGTAAACATGAAAGAGCCACCCTCACCCAGGCAGCACCCAAACTAAGCCTACAAAGCTGTGCCTTAACATATCTTGCTATGTTTAGGTAAAGATTATTTCTGTCAGAAATGCTATAAACTGGTCCTAGTTTTATAATCATTTACATGAAACCCAATCTTTTAGAGTATTACCATGAAAATCTTGTTACATATACTTATCTTGGTCTTTTATAGAATGTAATGTAATATTTATCTCAATAAATAAACCCAGTCACCACCCTGAAATCATAACTGGTTTTTCTTCACAGAAACAAGACAATCTGAACACCCAGAGTTGTGCTCAGAAACATCTATTCCCTGGGTAAAATTTAAAAGTAATTGCTACAGTTTTTCTACAGTCCTAGACAGTATGAGTTTTGAGGCTGCTCATGAATTTTGCAAAAAGGAAGGTAATTGTTTTTGTGATGGTAAAAATGCTTTCATGTGCTCCTTCTTGCCATTTCAGTAAACAATGTGGATTTCTTTATTCATCCTATTATTTAGTGACTTTAGGAGCAACAAAAACTGAACTGTTTAAAAAATAAATACTATTGAAATTGCTTGTTTGGAGGACAGCTACTATATGAAACAATGTCCGGTGTAGAATTTGGAAACCTAAGATGATGTCTCAGCATACTGCACTTTCCGAAAAAAACGTTCCTTTTGCATGCATTTACACTATGAATTTTGAATGTCCCCTAAAATTAATATTCTATGCCTTAACTTCTGAAGTGCAAGCTTGAATCTTTTAAAAAATGTGGTTTTACTTTTTTAATTTAAAATCTCTTATTTACAATGGAAATTTTCACTTTTCAAAACCTGAGCTTTACAATTAATGGTATAGGAAACATTTTTTAAAGTATATTTATGTGTAAACACAAATATTCCTTTGCTACTTGTCTCTCTCATAGGTTCTAATCTTTTAACAATCAAGGATGAGGCTGAAAATGCATTTCTCCTAGAAGAGCTATTTGCTTTTGGTTCTTCTGTCCAGATGGTTTGGTTGAATGCTCAATTCGATGGTAACAGTAAGTGATTTGGGTAGAGGAGAGGACATAAATAAATACGTGGTTGTTAAAGCTGATGATAATGGCATCTGTGAGTCAGAAAACTCTCCTTGGATACGTTTTCTGAGAAAAAATAGCATGAAACCTAAAGCCATTTCTTCCAAAAACAACATTGCAACCCTTTTCTTTACCCTTTTGCTTTTAAAATAATCCCAGAACACCAAAAATAAAAACAAACAAACAATAACATGTTTATCTTTATTCTTAGCAGGAAGATGCTTGGCTGGAACTTTGTGTTCACAGACTTAGTCATCGCATACCAAAACCATATTTACTGGAAAATATCCCAGGTTTCTAAATGTTATAAAAGCACAATAGAGTTATGGAAATGTTTCCATGATGAACTGTGCTGTTAGGATTCTTATTTGCTACTCATAAAAACCAGAGTTTGTAATAAAATGGAAGCATGATATTCTTTTCTTTATGTAATTGATGGTTATTGAAAGGTACTTGTGAAGAAAATTATTTTAATTGGTATGGAGAGCTTGTTACAGTGGTGTACCAAGTTTGGAGGTGAGCCTACCCTTTCGAGGAGGAGTATTTTAATCACCAACATTGTT
Organism: Nomascus leucogenys; assembly: GCF_006542625.1. Classification (NCBI taxonomy): domain Eukaryota; kingdom Metazoa; phylum Chordata; class Mammalia; order Primates; family Hylobatidae; genus Nomascus; species Nomascus leucogenys. The sequence goes on from NC_044397.1 coordinate 17,876,549, forward strand.
TAGAATTTCAAGCAGATGGTGATAATAAAAAGCAGACCAACTTTTAGTTAGCTGTATTGTTAGTTTTAAATTATTTTCAGACAATACACTATTGCCCACACATGGGATGGACTCTCCTACCGCCCCTACCCCCTTGGTACATGGCTGGCTTGCTATTAAAGAAATTCACTGTAAAATCTTTTTAGAAAGCCAGCCATTTTGTGATGATGAAGATGTTAGGACTTCAAAGGATTTTTCTTTACTCGATTAGTTTTGTTTACCAAATGATTTCTTTAAATCGATTATATATATATGGAATATTTCAAAATTCAAACTGTCACGTTAAGAAACATGATAACCTAAATGACCTAAATTAGAACACTGTACCTAAAATAAAGAGGCAACTTTATTAATGCCTACCTTTTGATGTTGAGTACATCACTATATTTACTGAGTTGAATGTATTATTTCAAGAGTCTCATTAAATTCAGGGGCTGCTTTTTATGGTTAATTCCAGTCTTAGTATGTTTGATAACCATGCACATAATTCATAATGAGTCAGCAATTTTCTCACAGATGAAACCATAAAGTGGTTTGATGGAACTCCCACAGACCAGTCAAACTGGGGCATTCGGAAGCCAGACACAGACTACTTCAAGCCCCATCATTGTGTTGCCCTGAGGATCCCTGAAGGATTATGGCAGCTATCCCCATGTCAAGAAAAAAAAGGCTTTATATGTAAAATGGAGACAGGTAGGTAAAGTCAGAGAGTAATTCTTCATTTTGATTCTACCTTAACTAATGTTGACTGACTTCTTTAGCATTTAAAGGTTTTAAAATCCAAGTTGAGAGAGTATTCAGATAGATTCTGACATTATTGTTGTGTTCTGCACCAAACAAGTCAGAGAATAGTTCAGTTCCTTCTTTCTCTGATATGAGAAAAAAAATCATTATAAGTCAACTCAAAGACTATGATTTTTCTTGTGTCACCCCGGTTGATCACCTAATGGGCAAAAAAGCATTTTCCCTCAAGCAAATAGAACTAGGAATGTAAACCAGCAACCTTCATTCTGGTGACTGCTACTCGGAATTTTTAAGGTTTATGTTTGGCCTCAGGAAATATAATCTAGGCTTATGTATATTTGCTGTAGACAAGAGGATGTGATTCTCTGTTGCAAGCATAATGTGTCATAAAAGTCACATTTTAACTTAATCATGAGCAACATACTTAGTGTTTAGTAATTAAAAAAACAATAATTTTAGAAATCTAAGCTAAAAAATTCTAGTCACTGATGGTGGGAAAATGTCTATAATAATTACAGCAATTTCTAGATGTCAGTATTATAAAGGAGGGATCGCTGTGGCCTGGACTGCTAGAGAAGGCTTCAGACATGAGGTTTTAGGATCCCAAAGGATGAAGAGAATTATAGAAGCTGGAACAGAAGAGGAAAAGGCCCAGCCTGATTAAAGGCAGCAACTAAGAATGTTTCAGTTAGAGCAAAGGGCTCACGTTAGGGGGTGATGGGAATAAAATTGGACAGTAATGTAGGATCCTTTCAGAGAGAGTGCCAGGCTAAAGAGCTGAACTTTGTGGTGGAAGAGACAGACCCCCTATGTGCCCTGTAGACACCTGTGATGAAGTAGAACTCATGAGGATATGAAGAGAAACATTTGTAATTTGAGTGATTAAACTAGGAACGAAAGAGGAGGGGAGAAATAGGAAAAGAGAATCACCGGCCTTGGTGACTGATTGGAGCTGGGAATGAAGAAGAAAACACTGCAGGTGTGGGCACCAATGTTTGAAACCCCCCAGTGTGAGTCTCAACTCTGTGTGAAAAACATGGCTAAGCCTGATAAATAATGTGCCCAAGTTATCACTAGCTTTTAAGTATCAAGAACAAATCAGAAACACCTCATGTCTTACAGGACTTTAAAGCTTCCTATAATGCAGATGACACCTCTTTCATCCTTTGCAGCAGCTTTCCAAGGTAGTGGAGCAATTTAAATATCCCCATTTTACAGACGGGAAAAGTGCCTGTCCAAACTGAGGCTACATCAAGGACTACAGAGAAAATTCTAAGTTTTCTAAGTGCTCCTTCCATGCTGCCCACTGCTTCTATCCGGAGAACAAACACTCTTAACAGTCTTTCTTAAAGATGTATCTTTATATTTAAAGTGATGGTTATCCCAAGTACACTATAAAAATTATAGTACTATATTCAATTATCACTTGTATTCTGAAAATTTGTGCATCTGATATGCATCAATTTAAAAGAAGTGTCTTCATAAAAACACAGTAATACATATTTTCGACAGTTTAATGCAACATTAAATGGCATTGTTTTTATATTAAAAGAACAAGTCTGGGCCGGGTGTGGTGGCTCACGCCTGTAATCCCAGCACTTTGGGAGGCAGAGGCAGGTGGATCACTTGAGGTCAGGAGTTTGAGACCAGCCTGGCCAACATGGCAAAATGCCATCTCTACTAAAAATACAAAAATTAGCCAGCTGTGGTGGCACACACCCATAATCCCAGATACTAAGGAGGCTGAGGCAAGAGAATTGCTTGAACCCAGCGCAGAGGTTGCAGTGAGCCGAGATCGCGCCATTGTACTCTGGCCTGGGCAACAGAGTGAGACTTCGTCTCAAAAAAACAAAAAAGAACAAGTCTGTTTTTTAAAAGTATGGTTTTGCTATTAGTAACAGTGTTGTGATTTTTTTCATGTCTATCAGAGTGAATGAGCATCAGTAGGACACCAAGGCAGTTCTTTTACTCACAAATCCATTTCTTCATCTTCCTCTGGTTCACTCTCTATATCTTTCTCTGGATCTTTACCTAGATCAAAAATAGAAAAGTTCACATTTTGATATAACATCTACTTAAAAGATGTGTTTTTACAGTAGAAAGTTTTAAAACAGAAACTCTCTAACTTTTTGGATGGAGAAGCTGTTGCTCATTCCTCAAGACCCATGAGATCACAAAGGTGAGAAGATGCTGATTTAAAAATCCTTACAAAGAGGCAGGCAGATTATCATTGCCGGACAAACTCCATGTAAGATCCCAACAAAACTGTGAGTTCCTTGTATGCAGGTTTTATATTTGACTCTATATTTATTGCAGCACAGTGCTGGGACTGAATGGAAACTTCTTGGCTTAAAAAAAACAAGCAGGGTGTGTGTTTGTGAGCACTAATAACGATGATTACAGTAAATCAAAGGTCAGCACACTTTTTTTGTAAAGGGCCAGCTAGTAGACATTTTAAGCTTTGGGAGCCATATGGTCTCTGTCACATGCCATTGTAGCACGAAAGCAGCTGTAATGATACATCAATGAATGAGTGTGGCTAAGTTCCAGTAAAACATTTTTTATAAAAACAGGGTCATGGGCCATAGTTTGCTGATCCCTGAGTAAGTAATGACATATTTTTGCTGAATTAAAAGAAAAACCTGATTTTAATTTTTGTATTTGATTTTAGATATTCGCACTGCAGAGGAGCTGCCAGAAAAAGGTATGTTTGAAACCATATAGAACATTTTGATTTTTCTTAGAAATAATAAGATAGAAAGCAACTGTATGACAGTATCTATATTACTTCATCGCCACTGAAGTTTTTCTTTTTAAAAAAAAAATCTTCTTTCAGGACCAAGTCACAGCATCATTCCTCTTGCGGTAGTACTGACACTGATAGTCATTGTGGCCGTTTGCACACTTTCCTTCTGCATATACAAGCATAACAGTGGCTTCTTCAGGAGACTTGCAGGGTTTCGGAATCCTTACTATCCTGCACCCAACTTTAGTACAGTACATTTAGAAGAAAATATTCTCATTTCTGATCTTGAGAAGAGTGACCAATAATAATGAGGTCAGTGAATGCCACAGCCACCAGGGTAAGTAAAGAAGACTAAACAGGAGTCTCATCTGTCTTTCCCTTTACAGCCCAGATGCCATTAGAATGTGAATTGGGTCACTATTTTAATTATTCTTGAAGTGATTACTGGTTTTGAATTTTAACCAAATCAGATGGGTTTTGATTTATTCATTTCCCTAAATTGTGATCCATTCTTAAAAGGGGGAAATTATGCATTGGTTGTTTTTCAGAAAGACAAGAACTATTAATTAAACGAAACTCCCTATTGAAAACTCTGAAATCAATATGAATAGTAGTTTTTGCATTACTGTATCTCTACCAAAATTTGGGAGAATTTTAAAACTAATCTGGTATCTATTCAGACATTTACCTGCACTCATATCATTAAGAAAGACAGAAAGAAGCAAAAAAAAAAAAATTAATCTGGTATATGAGAGGAAAAGGAAAGGGCTTCTAGGAGGATTCTTAGTTGTTTCTTTTGAATTCACTTTTAATAGCAGGATTTGGAAAATACTAATTTCTATGCTTAAGGGTCACAGGTTCTGGGCTCTCAACTCATATTTAAGGTGACATTCATTTTTATTAGGTCTAACATCTCAAGCTAAAGGAGAAAGAAAAATACCTTCTTTTAAATGGCAAAGACCTTCATTAGCAGCACACTTTTATAAACAACCATATAGTTAAAATGTGGCCTTAAACCTTCAATTACTAAATGATGATTAAGTTGGATATTTTAAAATGTCTTATAGATAAGCTTAAAGTAATATATTGAAACTTTAACAGTTGTACTGTTAAAACTCATGGACTTTCTGAAAAACTACAGATATAAAATAATATGTAACACTCTTAACAACTGGAAGATATAAAATGTAACTTGGATTTAAAGGAGAAGAGCTAAAGATCTGAATTATAATCTCATTAGAACCAGACAGACATTGTTGAGAAGTACTAAATAAATTAGTAATCTAGATATCTTTATTATGTAAATGAGTTTAGATGTTCCATTTAATAAACTATTTTCTGGGAACGATCTCCTTTTATATTAGTCTAGTTAGTGTAGATGGTAAATAATGATTATGATACTGTCTGTAAATAAAAAATTACAAATTTTATTTTCCTTTATTAGTTCCTTATAAAGAAAACAGCTTCATAATCAATATCTAAAAATTTACTCATTACATAACTGTTTATTGAATTTTATCAAGAAAAAAGTGTGCTGGGCATGGTGGCACACACCTGTAGTCCCAGCTACTTAGGAGGCTGAGGGAAGAGGATCAACTGAGCTCAGAAGTTGAAGGCTGCAGTGAGCTATGGTTGCGCCACTGCACTCCAGCCTGGGCAACTGAATGAGACCCCAACTCAAAAAAGTGCTGTTCTAGAAACAGAGGTACTAAGGTGAGCAACTTGGGGTAAGGGCTATCTTTTCATGGCACTTATTTGCTAACAAGGGAAAACTGACAGTAACTCAGTAAAGAAATGCATATGCAGAAAATAGCAAGTGGTTATGAAAATGAAGTAAGGTTCCATGATAGAGAGAAACTGGGGGGCTCTCAGGGCCTCCCTGAGAGTGTGCATTTTAATTATTACAACCAACTGCCTCAAAACCAGTGGCCACTAGTCACAAGGGGGAGCTCTGAGAGAAAGTATGAATAAATTTCTAAGAGGCAAACCATCATCATTAGAAATACAATTTGAAGAGCATACTACTAAGAATGGAATCCTTGTGGCCTGCAACAGTTAATCCAGCTTCCAAAAGCAGCTCTTTGCTACTGTTATAATAATTTACACACTGGGACAGTCTACCTCCATAATCTTTTTAAGTATTGGGACTTCATTTTTTAAAAGATATTATATTATGTGGCAGTTGCATATTTATGACTCAAAAGAATAATTGGCTTGAATTCACCAGATGGTATAAAAGCCCAATTTAACAATCTTTTGAGTGGAATTAAAGCTCTGTTCTTTTCAATGGACTTGGTAAAAACTGCTAATCAACCAGCCTTCCAGTCAAGGTATATAGTCACACATAATAATTTGACAAAATACACCATTAGGAAAGTGATTTTGCAGAAAGAAGCTGTATTACTTATCAATGCTCCATACTTTGATGTTTAGTATTGAAATAACATCTCCAGAGAATCTAGACCTATGGACAGATCACACACTTCTTGCCATTACTGAATTTGCAGAAATAGTACTGAAGTATTCTGCTACATTTTTATATTTGCATTTTTTTGAAACTTTTTTTCACTTTTTTTTTTTTTTTTGAGATGGAGTCTCACTCTGTTGCCAGCAGGAGTACAGTGGCGTGATCTCAGCTCACTGCAACCTTTGACTGCCTGGTTCGAGTGAGTTTCCTGCCTCAGCCTCCCAAGTAGCTGCGATTACAGGCACGTGCCACCACGCCCAGCTAATTTTTTTATTTTTAGTAGAGACAGGGTTTCACCGTGTTGGCAGGATGGTCTTGATCTCCTGACCTCGTGATCCACCTGCCCCAGCCTCCCAAAGTGCTAAGATTACAGGCATGAGCCACCGCACCTGGCCTCATCTGTATTTTTAATGTAAACTAGATTTTATAGCTGTAAGTCGAAAAGAAAAAAAAGTAGCAGGTAATGGGTATATTATACACTATTTGGATGATGGTTACACCAGACTTTACCACAACATACTGTATTTATGTAACAAAATTACACTTTTAGTCCTTACATTTATGCCAAAAAAGTGGCAGGATCACAAATTCACACATGGTTAATGTGCCCCTCCAACAGTCAATTATTTTCTATGACTAACCTGAGGATCTTTATAGACTCTGAGTAATGGAAATGCATGGGTTTTTCCATTTAACAATATATTTCATGGATTAGAAGAATCAATATCGTGAAAATGGCCATACTGCCCAAGGTAATTTATAGATTCAATGCCATCCCCATCAAGCTACCAATGACTTTCTTCACAGAATTGGAAAAAACTACTTTAAAGTTCATATCGAACCAAAAAAGAGCCCTCATCGCCAAGTCAATCCTAAGCCAAAAGAACAAAGCTGGAGGCATCACGCTACCTGACTTCAAACTACACTACAAGGCCACAGTAACCAAAACAGCATGGTACTGGTACCACAACAGAGACATAGATCAATGGATCAGAACAGAGCCCTCAGAAATAATGCCGCATATCTACAACTATCTGATCTTTGACAAACCTGACAAAAACAAGCAATGGGATAAGGATTCCCTATTTAATAAATGGTGCTGGGAAAACTGGCTAGCCATATGTAGAAAGCTGAAACTGGATCCCTTCCTTACACCTTATACAAAAATTAATTCAAGATGGATTAAAGACTTACATGTTAGACCTAAAACCATAAAAACCCTAGAAGAAAACCTAGGCAATACCATTCAGGACATAGGCATGGGCAAGGACTTCATGTCTAAAACACCAAAAGCAATGGCAACAAAAGCCAAAATTGACAAATGGGACCTAATTAGATCTAAAGAGCTTCTGCACAGCAAAAGAAACTACCATCAGAGTGAACAGGCAACCTACAAAATGGGAGAAAATTTTTGCAACCTACTCATCTGACAAAGGGCTAATATCCAGAATCTACAATGAACTCAAGCAAATTTACAAGAAAAAAACAAACAACCCCATCAAAAAGTGGGAGAAAGACATGAACAGACACTTCTCAAAAGAAGACATTTACGCAGCCAAAAAACACATGAAAAAATGCTCATCATCACTGGCCATCAGAGAAATGCAAATCAAAACCACAATGAGATACCATCTCACACCAGTTAGAATGGCCATCATTAAAAAGTCAGGAAACAACAGGTGCTGGAGAGGATGTGGAGAAATAGGAACACTTTTACACTGTTGGTGGGACTGTAAACTAGTTCAACCATTGTGGAAGTCAGTGTGGCGATTCCTCAGGGATCTAGAACTAGAAATGCCATTTGACCCAGCCATCCCCTTACTGGGTATATACCCAAAGGACTATAAATCATGCCACTGTAAAGACACATGCACACGTATGTTTATTGCAGCACTATTCACAATAGCAAAGACTTGGAACCAACCCAGATGTCCAACAACGATAGACTGGATTAAGAAAATGTGGCTCATATACACCATGGAATACTATGCAGCCATAAAAAATGATGAGTTCATGTCCTTTGTAGGGACATGGATGAAACTGGAAACCATCATTCTCAGTAAACTATCGCAAGGACAAAAAACCAAGCACCGCATGTTCTCACTCATAGGTGGGAATTGAACAATGAGAACTCATGGACACAGGAAGGGGAACATCAGACTCCGGGGACAGTTGTGGGGTGGGGGTGCGGGGAGGGATAGCATTAGGAGATATACCTAATGCTAAATGACGAGTTAATGGGTGCAGCACACCAACATGGCACATGGATATATATGTAACAAACCTGCACATTGTGCACATGTACCCTAAAAATTAAAGTATAATAATAATAATAATAATAAACAATATATTGGGCTATTACAGTTACAACAGTCTTCTTTCGGGTTAAATATTTCTTCTCTTGAAGGGTCCACTCCTTATTAAAGATAAGATTAAACTGAATGTTTACTTAAACATTCAGTCTTTTGGAGTTTCTTTACTCTTCTCAAAATGGTGGTTGGATATATAAGAACTTTGCTGTGTCCTGGTAGTGTTGAGGGGAGAAGGTGATAACTTACTGTGGATGTATGTTAGCTAGTGTCCACTGAGAACAGCTGTCTGGCCTCACTGCTGGGAATTCTGCTGGCATCTGCTGTGAAGTCTGCAGTTGCTTTAATCTGTAGTCTGTTCTCTTTGATTTGGCCTCATTCTGGCTGTCCTTGGTGCTGTCTTATCTCTTAAGAACTGGCTGTGTCTCCTGTTGAATTCCCTATCTGGACACTGCAGTTCTTGGCTACCAGGCAGTCACTTCACCCCTGCAGTGGTGAGATCCTGTTAGCTACTATTAGCTACTCTTTTCATCCAGAAAGGTGAAATGCCATAGCAAACAATCCCACAGTCTTGGTGGATTAACACAGCAAAGGTTTATTTCTCACCCACACCTGCATGGGCTGGCAAGAGGACTTTGCTCTATTCAATCATTCATGGGTCCATGCTCCTCCTATATAGCCAGCCCTCTGTCTCCTAAAGCCTGGAGTCCTCCATGGGCCTCCAATCTGTGGCTGACAGAGGATGTTAACTTGAGACCCATCTTTGATTCATTATAGAGTTTCCACAGGCTGTTGAAATACATCCTCTAAGTCAACAGTCTTCAAACTGGGGACATATGCCTAAGGAATGCAGGAGCATGGGTATTTAAGAAACTTAATTTCCAGAATCTTCATGTATATTTTTTCTTAAAACTGATTTGCCTGAGAGCACCCCTGGTTCTTCTTCCCCACCTCTCTTAACACAAATGCCTTTCTCTACCATTAAAAAGAAAAAGAATGCCTTTCTCTACCTTTAAAAAGAAAAAGAAAAAGAAATGGCTTTCATTTCAGATCTTCCTATGGGAAAATCCTCCATGGCTCCAAAGAAAAATATTCAAAGTATTGATATCAGTGAAGCTTCTTTTAATAAAGAAATCATAAACTCATTCTGTAGATTCTCAGGTCTTTCTCTGTGTTAGGACATTTTTCTGTTAAAGTTGAAGCGATGACTTAGAAATGAGTTATTTTGCCCCATGTTCATATATTCTGAATTAATATGTATTATACAGTGCAACAGCTGGAGTGATAACTACTTTCATTTGAAAATTTATCTCATCTATTTCCTGACTATTGTCAGAGAACAAGCTATAGAAAAAGTCTGGTGAAAGCAAAGTGAAGCATGTGTTGCCAAGAACCTAACATCTTATGTTATCCAGAAGAAAGTCCCAAGGCTTGATTTATCTTAGATTTCTATGTGAGTTGTGAGGATGAGTATTAACAAGCTTATCTGAACTGAAAAATGAATTCAGACCTTTTCTGAACTTTTTTTTATTTGGCTCATTGGTTTGACAACAAGGATTGACTTTACCCATTAAGTTTTATGATGAACATTTTGTATTAATTGAATGAACTAAATCTGCTGCTCTTGTATTCTGATTAAAGCTTGTAATAGGATAAAGGCATTTTAATAGAAAAATAGTACTGACCGAACTATAATGAAGTGATATTTTACTTTTCCTAGCCTTCATTTGTATATCAGGTAAAGCAAGGTGCCTGTAAGTGAAAGAGTAACAGGCATAATGAACAGTTATTTGAAGAGTCTTAGTAAAGCCTTTTAATTTTACTTGTAGGAAATTGACATGAATCATTCTAATGACTGGGTAACAAATCACTTTGTAAGTAGGGTGTTTCCAGTTCTATGCTTTAAGAAAAACTGAAGGAGAACATAATCAAGCAGTTGGTTGATATAGAAAATAATTTTTAATGTAGAATCACTGATTTTTTTGGCACCTATGAGAAAGGAATTCAAATAATAGAGGGATATTGTTATAACAAACCTCCTTTTATTCCCATCTACTTATTTACATGAACAAAGTTTCTATGTTAGGATAAGTTAGAGTATGCTGTGGAAACAGACCCTGTAATACTAGTGGTTAAAAACAAAACTCAGAAGTTAATTTATTGATCATGGCGAAGCCTGCTATGGTCAGGACACTTGCCTCCAAGCAATAACTCACAGATCCAGGCTGTGTCCTACCTCCAGAACATGGGGCTTCCACTGCTGCTATGGCACTAGAGAACTGTGAAGTTCCCAGGTTTAGGAAGAAACACGTGGCACTTCCACTCGCATGTCATTGGCTGGAAGTAGTCACATGACCTAACCTAACTGAAAGGAAGTCCAGGAAGTCTTCCCTTTTGTGTGCTCAGGAAAGAGGATAATGGGCTACAGATAGCACCAGCAATTGCTACCAGAGTTTCCCAGCATGTATAGCTACAAAAAAAGAAAAGAGAGAACAGAATTGATGCTGAACCTTGATTTATACTAGCAGCTTTTAATACTAATTAATTTTTATCTATGATATATCCATTTCATTAAGAGATCCATTTGCTATCATTTTAGTTTGACATATACTATCTTATTTTAATCTTTGTAACATATTTATTTTGTTCTGATCAATTGTATACTAACAATAATTGAAATGACAACTCAATATAGAAGAAAATGTATAATACTTAGAGCCTATATTCACAGGGACTTCTTAAAAAATAATTTTAGGCCAGGTGCGGTGGCTCACGCCAGTAATCCCAGCACTTTGGGAGGCCGAGGCGGGTGGATCACGAGGTCAGGAGATCGAGACCATCCTGGCTAACAAGGTGAAACCCCGTGTCTACTAAAAATACAAAAAAATTAGCCGTGTGTTGTGGCGGGCGCCTGTATTCCCAGCTACTCGGGAGACTGAGGCAGGAGAATGGCGTGAACCCGGAAGTCGGAGTTTACAGTGAGCCGAGATGGCGCCACTGCACTCCAGCCTGAGCGACAGAGTGAGACTCTGTCTCAAAAAAAAAAAAAATTAATTTATATATATGTTTTTACTGCAGGAAAGTATGACAAGTTAATGAATAAAATATTTCACAAATTATATTTCATTAGGATAAAATTCTGTGGGGGAGTTGGAACGGAAATACAAGATTGAAAGAAAGTAATATCTCTGATTGCTGAAGAGGTTATTTGTGTGTATTTCTATTTTTAAATAGATTATGATAGAATTCAAATTGTTGTAGTATCTCCAGTCAAAGGAACTTAGGCTTCTTGAGAAAGTGGTTGATTGCAGGTCTAAGGCAGGAAAATACAAGATGAAACTGGAATATCTTGTGATGGCAGAAAATAAGGAGGTGCTCACAAAAAGATGGGAAATGTCTGAAGGGTACAGGAACCAACCTGAAGGAGCTCTCCAGTGGGAAATGTTGGAACAATTTGAACAAAAAATAAAAAATTATAATATTGGATTATAACCCACGCAATAAATATCTGTGTCCATACTGATGTAAACAATTGAATGAGTGAATGAATGAATGAAAAGAAGAAACAGTTCTTCTCCCCAGTAAATTCCAATTAATAAATGTAGAAGAAATGGGAGAAACAAAAATCACTATCAGGAAAACACAACAGTAATAATTGTTGGCAAGACCTACCAGTTGGTGCAAAAGTTAGTGGGTGACTGTTTGAGGAAAAACAGAATATTTGCATAACCTTAAGAGTATTTCCCCCAAAATAATCACTAATTACAAAGGGAAAGTAATAACTTTACAGTAGAGAAACTTCTTTAATCAAGGGATCAAGGTTAACAGAAGCAGTAATAAGCCACATCAGCATCATGTACCACCGGTATGGCATTGAGAAGGGCACATGACTTCTTTGGTATCCTCCCCAAAATGCATAATCTCAATCATGAAAAAACATTAGACAAATCCAAGTTGAGGGACATTCCACAAGATAAATGATCACTTCGAAAGTGTCCAGGTCATGAAAGATAAGGAAAGATTGAGGAAACGTCAAGGATTTGAGGACACTAAAGAGATGACAACTACGTGCAAGTTGAAATCCTCAAATGGATCATGGAACAGAAAATGGTCATTATGGGAAAATGGGAAAGTAAAATAAAGTCTGTGGTTTAATTAATAGTATTGTACCAGTATTCGTTTCTTTGTTTTGATGATTATACCATGGTTTTATGAGATGTACCATTAGAAGAAGCTGAAGGAGGCTGTACAGGAACTCTCTGGACTAAGTTGGCAATTTTTCTGTAAACCTAAAATTATTTCAATATAAAAAGTTAACATTTTGCTATGATATTAGACACCACCGGATATATTAAAAGGGTGATAAGGCACTTTTATTTTTACATGTCATTATTTATAATATTCTGAAAATTGCATCCTAATTATAAAAAATTTTGGCTGTCAACTTAGAAATTCGTGAAGCAATATGCCTTCTTTCACAATTCTTTTAACAATTTTGTATGCTAGCCAAAAAGTTTGAGGACCACTGCTATATGACATTTTTTCTCTCCTGTCTCAGATAAGAAGCAGGGCAAAACCCTGTGTGTCTCCAACTTACCTAACACACCATCCGCTGTAGGATTAGGACCCAGACACGTGTAGCTGCAGGCCATGCTGACTTCCATCTGCTCTCTTTTCTCTGCATTCTTCTTTTGTGTCACTTCCCTGTCTTGTCAGTACTTGTAATTCTCATACTCCTGCTCTCCCCTACAACCTCATGCCTTAGTATTAATAGGGTATGGCAGGGAAAAACTCACTTAGTTTCCATTTTGTTCTTGGAGAAGAAAAATTTGGAGACATTTCCAAAATGGCATGTACATCATAATTCTTATTGACAACATTTATAAGAAACTTTGACTGTAGTGATTATCAAGATACATGCTTCGAATATTTATTCCGTCTTTCCCCACCTTTCAAAATAAGGATTTAGAGCAGGAGTTGGCAGGGCCAAATCCAGCCTGCAGCCTATTTTGGAAATAAAGTTGTTGGGACGCTGCCATCCCCATTCACTCACGTACTATGCATGACTGCTTTCATGCTTCCATGACAGAGCCGAGTGGTTGCAACAGAGACCGAATGGCCTGCAACGCCTAAAATATTTACTTTCTGGACCTTTACAGGAAGTTTGCCAACCCCTGATTTAGGAAGTGAAAACCTAAATGGGGAAGTCTTACATACTTTAACGTATCTTAGCAAGCACTGCTTTGTTAATGTATATGGACAGCACTTAAAATATATCAATAAACAATTCTGATCAGTAAACATTTATTTAGAGCCTATTGTGGCCCAGAGAGTGTCCTGTGCTCAGAGGCATAAATACCAATAACACCCCATCTCTCCCCTCATGGAACTCAGTCTCGGGGGAGAGGAATATGTAAATGATAAGTGCAATGCAATGTGACACAAATAAAATCAAGAGGAAGAGAATCAGAAAAAAAAGGAAAGGGAACTGATTAATTCTGTCAGAAGTAGAGAAAGGCTTAACAAGATAAATGATATGTATTAAGTTGTAGGAAATGTTAGAGAAACAGCTTTCTTTAGTATTTTTTGAGTTAGAAAGCAAGTTTTTAGCTTGGGGTCAGAATATTTTTAGAGAAAAATTTTAAAATATGCCTAAATCTGAAATTCTGGATTTAAAAAAGTGAAAATCTGCATGTGCCTCTTACACCTAATGACGAATTCTAATTGCAGAAGAATGCCAATAACTAAAACCACAAAATGAACCCTATGTATACTGGTGACCTTCTTTACTCAGAATTAATTAACACAAGCACTTGTTTCTTGCAGAGCACTTTGCTGTAATTTAGAACAAATTAAGGGAAAAAATCATTCAAGTGCTGTTTTCTTCACACCATGAAGTAGGCGTGATGGACCAAAGTTAACTCATTTAAAATATTATCATCCATTTCTTGTAATTATGAATAGCAATACCATCTTTTTTCTTCAAAAAAAAAAAAAAGACATCCTGTTCTATGCTATTTTCAACTTGTTTCCTGTGCTTCTATTTATTAATGGAAATTGATTTTTCAAGATTAATGTAAAATGTGTTTCTGTTTCTCCCATTAAGTCTCTTATTTATATTAGATTCAATGTATATGTTCCTGGATATTTTTCAAATAAATATATTTTTAATATAATACAGCAAATTGCAAATTGTTAAAGGATCATTTGTAATGTTTTCTCTTGGCCCTCCCTAGCCCTGAAACTGTGGCTTTATTATTGTCTTCACACAGTTGTTTGTGAATTAACTTGAGCTCCTTGAGTTCCTACTTCTAAGAGATTATTTCAACTTTACTCTTTACCTTCTTAGTATACAGAGCTTGGTAAGAGCTGGAAACCCAACTCACAGATTTAGGAAACAGTGGGTTCTTGTCCCTGTGGACATCAGAGCTGGGGGGAGGGAGAGATAGAGAACCCGAAGGCAGAACAAGGAAAAACTCAAAGAAAGGAATGGGGAGGAATGGAAACATAACAGGAAATGTTGCCTCAGCGAGTCACCAAGGGCTTTGGAGTTCCTGGCCCAAAATGTGGTTCTGTGCAGGCTGAGGACAAACTTCAAGACAGAGCATGCCTTAATCAATGTGCTAAGCCACTCCACTGGCTCGGGCAGCCCTTAAGCAAGGGCTCTTCTGATCAGACAAGGAATTGTTTCCTTCCCTTTTACTCCAGATGACACCTAAAGGTGCAAAAGAAAACCATCTCTGCACACTACCAAACAGAGGGTGCGTGAATGAAGCAGAACCTCCTGACCACAGGCAAGGACTGGAGAGCTTGGTGAAACTGGTGCTCAAGGTAGAAATTCCCTGCGATTGCTGCTGTAACTTATACTAAACATCCCAAGCGAAGTGAAGGGAGAAAAGAGAGATATTAAGCAAGAAGGCCTACTTGTTTATGCATTGCTTTAGAAGATAATCTGTAATTGCATATTAATAAGTAAAGTTAACTTTACACTTAAATAATAACCTATATTTGTTACTGCATTTGAATCACTCTTATCTGACTTAGTTGGTCAGGAAATCAAAAAAGTCAGTTAAAGGAAGGAATTGTAAGAATTGTTTTAATATTAGTTTAAACATTTTATTTTCTATTAGAACACATAAACATATATTTATCCGCTAATCTTTTGGTGTAGGGACAATGTCATTCCTTTTAATATTCCTTCCTGTTGGTTTTATGCATAAAGCATATCTATAAGGTGTTGTTCACAATCTCCAGTTTTTAGTAAATGAAAATGAAACCCTGTCTCTGCAAAAAATACAAAAAAGTTAGTAGAGTGTGGTGGTGCATGCCTGTAGTACAGCTACTTGGGAGGCTGAGCCTGGGGAGATTGAGATTGCGGTGAGCTGTGATTGCACCACTGCACTCCAGCCTGGGCAACAGAGTGAGACCCTGTCTCAAAAATAAAGATAGTGGTAGAACAATTTGAGTGCAAGCCCTAAATGTGTGTTATTTTCCTCAATATCTGTAGCTGTCTTGCTCAATAATAGCTCACTGCAATGTCAAACTCCTGGACTCTAGCAAGCTTTCTCCCTCAGCCTCCTGAGTAGCTGGGCCCGCAGGCACATACCACCACGCCCAGCTTATTATTTTAAAAAACTTTTGTAGAGACGGGGTCTTGCTCTGTTGCCTAGGCTGTTCTCAAACTCCTGGCCTCAAGTTGTCCTCCCTCCTCACCCTGCCAAAGTGCTAGGATAGTAGGCATGAACCATTGCACTTAGCCCTATTTTATGTTTTACAAACTGTATAATTACAATGTCTAGTACAATTGGCATTAACAGATTTGGGAACAAACACAACCAACTGGTGCTAAGCATATGAGGGAACCCATGGGTGGAGCAGCCTGGACTGCCTTATTTCACAGGTAGCTTGGCTGGTGCCACAGCACAGGTAAGTGGTAAGGTGCGGCTTCAGCTATTCGTGTTTGAGACTTATTCCACGTACAGAAAGTCAGACTTTCCCTCAGAACTGGACTCTGGAATCCACACAGAATAGATCTGAGCATAAATAAGCAAGCAAGAAAGAGAATAGCTCCCCCAGGCCACCTGTCAGATTGGAACTTGATTTAACTTGCCTGAAAAAGGAAATCACAGAGGTGCTGAGGAAGGGGTGGGAAGAAAAACAGTCCCCTGTGGAAGCAGGCTCAGAGACAGGTGTCCTCAGCAGTTTTGGGAGAAGGGACTTGCACTTCTGAAGCCAAGGCTCCTAGGGATATGGCTAAATGATTTCAGGGTTCCAAGGACATCCCAGTGGTGAGGTGGATACATTATTAGGATCTGCTGTAAGCACAACTTCCTTCATTTCATTTCCATGTTCACCAAAAATCTCTAGCTAGGATTTAAGTCCTCCGTGTAGGCATGTCTGGCATTGAGAGACAGTCTGACTCCGACTTTGAGTATATTAGACCCCTAGGAGGATCTAATAATTTCCAAGGCTTTCGGGGGGAACAGGTGGTGTTTGGTTACATGAGTAAGTTTTTTAGTGGTGATTTCTGAGATTTTTTGTGCACCCATCATGCAAGCAGTGTACACTGTAACCAACGTGTAGTCTTTTTTTTTTTTTGAGACAGGCTCTCGCTCTGTCTCCCAGGCTGGAGTGTAGTGGCGCAATCTCTGCTCACTGCATGCTCTGCCTCCTGGGTTCACGCCATTCTCCTACCTCAGCCTCCCAAGTAGCTGGGACTACAGGCGTGTGCCACCATGCCTGGCTAATTTTTTGAATTTTTAGTAGAGACGGGGTTTCACCGTGTTAGCCAGGATGGCTTCGATCTCCTGACCTCGTGATCCACCCACCTTAGCCTCCCAAAGTGCTGGGATTACAGGCATGAGCCACCGCGCCTGGCCACCAATGTGTAGTCTTTTATCCCTCACTTCTCTCCCACCCTTCCCCCTGAGTCCCCAAAGCCCATCATATCATTCTTATGCCTTTGGGTCCTCATAGCTTAGCTCCCACTTATGAGTGAGAACATACGACGTTTGGTTTTCCATTCCTGAGTGACTTCACTTAGAATAATTGTCTCCAATTCCATCCAGGTCACTGCGAATGCCATTATTTCATTCCTTTTTATGGCTGATTAGTATTCATATGTATACATATATATACACACACACACACAAATATATATACATATACATATACACACACATATATATACATATATACATATACATATACAATTTCTTTATCCACTCATTGATTGACGGGCATTGGTCTGGTCCCACATTTTTGCAATTGCGAATTGTGCTGCTATGAACATGCGTGTACAAGTTACCTTTTTTGTATAAGGTCATCTTTTCCTCTGGGTAGACAGCCAGTAGTGGGATTGCTGGATCGAATGGTAGTTCTACCTTTAGTTCTTAAAGGAATCTCCACACTGTTTTCCATAGTGGTTGTACTAGTTTACATTCCCAGCAGCAGTGTAAAAGTGTTCCCTTTTCACCACATCCACACTAACATCTGTTTTTTTATATTTTTTTTGTTGTGGCCATTCTTGCAGGAGTAAAGTGGTATCACATTATGGTTTCAATTTGCGTTTCCCTGATCATCAGTGATGTCGAGCATTTTTTCATATGTTTGTTGGCCATTTGTGTACCTTCTTTTGAGAATTGTGTATTCATGTCCTTAGTCCACTTTTTGGTGGGATTGTTTTTTCCTTGCTAATTTGAGTTCCCTGTCGATTCTGGATGTTAGTCCTTTGTCAGATGTATATATTGTGAAGATTTTCTCCCACTCCGTAGGTTGTCTGTTTACTCTGCTGATTGTTTCTTTTGCTGTGCAGAAGCTCTTTAGTTTAATTAAGTCTTATCTATTTATCTTTGTTTTTGTTGCATTTGCTTTTGGGTTCTTGGTTATGAAGTCTTTGCCTAAGCCAACGTCTGGAAGGGTTTTTCCAATGTTATCTTCTAGAATGTTTATGGTTTCAAGTCTTAGATGTAAGTCCTTGATTAATCTTGAGTTGATTTTTTGTATAAGGTGAGAGATGAGGATCCAGTTTCATTCTTCTACATGTGGCTTGCCAATTGTCCCTGAACCATTTGTTGAGTAGAGTGTCCTTTCCCCACTTTATGTTTTTGTTTGCTTTGTTGAAGATCAGTTGGCTGTAAGTATTTGGCTTTATTTCTGAGATCTCTGTTCTGTTCCATTGGTCTATGTGACTATTTTTATACCAGTACCATGCTGTTTTGGTGACTATGGTCTAATAGTTTGAAGTCAGATAATGGGGTGCTTCCAGATTTGTTCTTTTTGCTTAGTCTTGCTTTGGCTATGTGGGTTCTTTTTTGGTTCCATATGAATTTTAGGATTTTTTTCTAGTTCTGTGAAGAATGATGGTAGTATTTTGATGGGAAATGCATTGAATTTGTAGATTGCTCTTGGCAGTATGGTCATTTTCACAATATTGATTCTACCTATCCATGAACATGGTATGTGTTCCCATTCGTTTGTGTCATGTATGTTTTCTTTCAGCAGTGTTTTATAGCTTTCCTTGTAGAGGTCTTTCACCTCCTTGGTTAGGTATATTCCTAAACATTTTATTTCTCCTTGTAAATTAATAAACTGACATTGTGATGTCCTCCTCAGTCTCATGTATGATTTTGTTTGGGCAGTGGCAGCTCTGGAACATTGCTGTAGGAGGTGCATAGGTGTGGGCAGTCTCATCAGAAAGGGGATCTAGACCTGAGGAACTTGTCATGGTGCAGTGATTCTACAACAGGGACACCAGGCTTTCTTAGATGGCAGAACAGTCATATATTGGCATTACGATATCTACCTCAGCTTTTGCAGTTGTTTAGTTGAGTAAGCCAAAGCATAGCATCCCCTGGTCCAGAAAAGAGTATGTTTCTGTGGCTTGAAACCGGGAACCAGGCCTGGGACATAATGGTCATCTTTAAGTTCCAGTCCATCTCCACACAGCCTTCCTTTTCTTTGAAGACAACTAGGCCACTTCTACGAGCTCTCATCTCTCTTATTACATGATAGTATTTGAGAGATCACAAATCTGTTTCAAGCACAGTTTTACAGATGACAAAAGCAAGACTTAGAAATGTTCTTTGATTTCATCAGTAATACATGGCTAATTTGTGGCAATACATGAGAACTAATCTCATGATTCCCAGTTCTGATCTGGGTGTCTTGCAGTGTGACTGACCCCAGAGCACTGCAAGAAAGGAGGAGGTTAAGAGGAATGTGGCTCATGGTAGACCAGGGATAATGAAAGAGTCTATGCTATCAGACCATAAAATCAGAGAAAGGGAAAGAGGCTTCTCACCTGACTCAGATACCTGGGAAGGTGAGATATAGTTGCATTTATGCACTAGAACCCAAATAGGTCTGTGGAATAGGAAAGAAACCCCAAGGAGAGTTCTGAAAGTGGGGAGTTAAAGGAAGGGAGTACAGAAGGGAGAATCAGGAACCCCAGAGGAGATATACAAAATGCCTGACAAACAATTAAATTCAAAGTTCCCCATTTGATTTTACTGATAGATCTTAGGAATGGCAAAATTTCCCCCTATGGCCCTAGATAGTAGCAAGAAGTGGGTTGCTTCTGTTTTGCTCCATGTTTCTAGCGACTGATGCATTCTTATGAAAAGCTAGTGATTTGCATCCAACCTGATCAAAGATATAAACAAACAGCCCTGCAAGTCACCTAATCACAGGTAAAAGGAGAACTTTAAAAGAGTCTTTTTTCAGTAGTAATAACTGGAAAGTAGAAAAAGGGAACTAGAAAATCACTGAGTTTAGATTCCAATTGGTCACATGGATATCAAATATAAATGCCAAGTCTTTTAGCATCAGTTTTATTCACGCTTCCTCCCTCCCAGTCCTGTATGGATGCTGGCTATTCCTCCAAAGTCACACTCCACCCTTCTTCACCCTGCTCTGTGCCTCAGATGATGTCCCTTTGTGTCCTTGCCCTCTAGTTTCGGTTGGGTCCAGCCCAGTGTGGGGCTGGGAAAGGAGATTTGAAGATGGAAAGTAAGCAAGTTTGGAGGTTTGGGACCCCTTGGCTCCTTCCTTGCCTTGCTGGAACCTAGCACTGGCCACATTCCTCCACCGGGGACACAGTGCCGGTCACCTGCTCCCCTCCATAGCTACAGTGTTTTCCAGATCCAGGAACAGCAAACACACTGCCTCTTCAGGCCTGGGGTGGTGAAGGCTCCCTGCTGCATGGAGCTGGTGGGGGGGAAGGGGTAGTTCATCATCCCTTGTTACTTCCCTTAACCTTCTCACACCTTTATAAATACAGTAGTCCCTTTATTAAATTCTCTCCAGTGACCACTTTGAGTGAGCCACCCACTTCCTGGAGAGCCCTTACTTATACAGCAAGCTTGCAAACATGTGACATGCTTTTGATATTGGAATGGCTCACTATTTAGCCATCTTTTTTTCCCCAGCTTTCCATTTCATTTTTGTGGGAAGCTTTTCCAACACAACAACATAAAATTCCAATTAAACACATGTTCAGCCCTACTAGACTCTGAGAGCAAGCATAGTAAATCATTCCCAAGTAAGCCATTCTTGATCTAAAATAAGAGTGGACACTAAAAAAAAAGGTTATTATAAGCCCAAACTGCTAAATTATACTTTCATGACTGAACACAACTGTAATCCATATTATTATTTTAAATTACACTATAAAAAGCCTTTCCAAAACACAGTGATAATATATTACCAAATTATCAAGGATTCTTTATTAAATCTCTTGAATTTGATTTATAATACACGAGGTAGCTTATCCTTGAGAAAGATCTACTAAAAGGTATACTTAGTCTTAAAGCTAGTGAAATAAAATTTCCCTCTAATCAGCTGCCAGAAAGCTTCTGCTTCAGTGCTTTGTTGATACTGGTGTCAGCAGGACATTAAAAGCTTGAAGCTTTTTACGTTTGATCAAATACCAACATTATGCTGAAGCAGAAGTATTAATTCATAGAGTAAATCTTCCAGAACCTCTCTAGCTCTCCTTCATCCTTCCTCCCCCCACCAAAAAGGTCACATCAAATCAGGGGTTCAGGGACAAAAGAGAGATGGGCATTTTGTCAGTGTTTCATGTACACAAAACCACTCTAGAACCCAAGGGAGAGACAAGCACTAAAATATACTTTTCTGAAAATGCCAATCACGTCTAAGAAAGGGGAAAGTAACTGGTGCTGAAAAATAAGAAGGTGACCTGCTTATTATTCTCATCTTATAATGAGAAATGGAGCACCAGAAAGGGTCAGGAATTTGCCCCAAATTTTCAGCTAGTGTTTGGGGAGCTGGGATCCTTGTCAATCAGGTCATATTACTACAGTCCCTTCCCAAACAAAATCTCTCAACAAAGAAATAGGAAGCCTCCAAGATTAAAGAAAAAATCATTTTTTTCCACAACTTTTTTTTTTTGCTTTGATTCCAGGCCTTCTAAAAGAAAGTATTTATTATGCTGCCAAATTCACAAAAATGCTCAAGGGAACAGATTGAATTTTAAGTGTGTCTCAGAAACCTGCAGGAAAGTGTCAACAATAAAAACAATGTTCTCAGAAGATTATTTATACATAAGAGCCCAAAATGTATTTATATTGACATCTACATAGTTGCTCTAAATGCTAATCTCAGTTATCTTTTACATGGCTCTCTCCCCCTTGTCAATACACACATACTCACACCTACAATGGAGAAGTAATGCGGACACTGTGCGACCTGTAAGATGCCTACCATTGCTGTAACACAATTAAGACATGCAAGATCCTAATTGATTATTTGATTTTTTTTTATAACAGACTGACTTGGAAAATAAGAGTTAGCACCATTGTTTTTAACAGGTATACAGGTGAGAGGAGCTGGAAAATTCATTGCTGACATGGAGAAATACTTGTGTATCGGGAAAAGGGGGCAGATACAAGAAAGATCATTTTGGTTTGTTTGAAAATCACATATCAGAGTGTTGAGGAGACAGAAGTTGTCCACCTTGTGTTGCCCAAGTCCTTATTGCCATAAATGTATTGGACAACGTGGGGCACCACAGGAGTAATATGCCTCAGACCAGAATGGAAATGGAACATACCATGACATACAACCAACTGTTATTCTTAACAAAATATAGGATCTAACCAAATTGTCCATACTGGGGTCTGGAACAGATTTTTCCTGGGAGCAAAAAAAGAACATGACCCCAAATCTACTTCTCATGTTTTTATTTTTTATTTTTTTATTTTTTTGCCCCCCCACCCCCAGACCCCAGAGTAAAAGAAAATTGTTTTCTAGGTGAATGGTCTTTCCTTAGCAGTACTTGCACGGCTTGGCATTTGGTGCCCAAAGCATTCAGCAATAGGTAACTTCTTTCAGTTTAAAGATTCTGGCTGGTCCATTACATAGAATTTCATTTTTATGAATCTTTGAAGACTGTTGTACTGGATATTTGACATTCGTTTTGGCTGCTTTCATCTTTGAACACCTTTTCTGACATGAAGCTACTTCCCAGCCTCCTTGCAGCTCAGGAGCAGGCATGGGACATAGGCTCCACCAACGAGATCTGTATAAGTGAGACTTCGATTCAGAAGCAAATGACATTGTCCTAGGGTGAAGAGTAGTCCCTACAGATATCAGATCCTAATCCCTGGAATCTGAGTGTTACCTTATGTGGCAAAGTCTTTGCAGATGGGATTCAGTTAAGGATGTCGAGATGAGGAAATTATCCTGCATTATCCAGGTGGGCCTCACATGCAATCACATGTATCCTTAAAAGAGGGAGTCAGAGGGAGATACAACATGCATGCAGAGGAGGAGGTCATATAAAGATGGGTCAGAGAGGGATTTGAAGATGTTGGACCTGAAGATTCTGGTTATGCAGCCACAAGCCAAAGAATGCTGGTAGACCCCAGAAGCTGGAAAGGAAGAAACGGGTTCTCCTCTAGAACCTCCAGAGAGAGAGCACAGCCCTGCCAACACCTTGATTTCAACCCAATGATACCTGATTTTGGACTTCTGACCTCCAGAATTGTGAGAGAATAAATTTCTGTGGTTTTAGGCAACCAAGTTTGTGGTAATTTGTTACATACTGAAAACTAACACAAACATAAAGAAGTAGGCCCCATACAGAATGCATTCTAACGAGGTTGGTGGCAGCCACATACAGCTTTCAGAAGCAGCAGTAGCAGAGTTTCCAGGACTACTTTCTAGTTCAGTGAGCTGCAGAGTCTATGTTCACAAGGTCTGGCCGTGGAGTGCTCCAGTATAATCTGTGCTTTGCTTTTGCTGTGTTGTCTCTGACCCTCTCTACAATCCTGTGAGCTACTAAGTACATTTTCATAAATTACTTTTCTGCCTGAACTATAGTGCATTCCATTTTTTACAACTGAGAACGCTGGCTATAACAATAATTAAATTAGCATTATCTTCAACATGTTGGGCCATCCTCACCTATAGCAGATCATGTGTAGGGCATCTCCTTCTCCCAGATAGTTATCCATGTGAAATCCAGTTAAACTAAAAAGTAAGCAAAACCATTTGGTGGAAAAGAAAAGGAGGTGATGTCAGAAGCATATTCAATTAAGATAAACTGATCAAGTCACTGTATTCAACAAAAATAACGATGAATGAAGCCCAATCCCTGTGTTTGAGGAGGCTAAATGGGTACTGTAAACATTGTAGAATATTGTAAGTGAATACCACTTTGTTTCTGCCCTGCTGTCTTGCCCTGTGATTTAATAATAGAGCATCCCTCACCTTAGGGCCTCACGACCCTAAGTATGTCCAGGGACCTGTGGCATCACTCAGGAACTTGTTAGAAATGTATTAATAGACTCTCAGACCGTAACTGAGACTTATAAATCAGAATCTGCATTTTAACAGATGCTCAAGTGATTCATACGCATTTTAAAGGTTGGAAGCTCTTTACAAGGTGACAAGGAAGAGGACGTTTTGGAGGAGATGGCACCTGAATTGGGACTTGGGTTGAACTGAGAGAAAGACACTCCAGGTAAATAAAATACCCTGAACATAGGCATGAAGGTGGGAAACTATGGGACTTGATCAGGGATCATAAGGTGTTTTATGAAATTCTACATATAAGATAAATAAAGGGGAAATAGTTTAGGATTTGGTTGTGGAAGGTCAAGGTGGAGTTTCACTTTAGCCTGAGGCATTGAAGGTGTGTGGAGGGGCAGGTGGGAGGGTGACATGACTAGAACTGTGTTTTAGGAAAATTACACTGACCACATGTTGTCAAGTTGACTCAGAGGGACAGCTAGAAGGAGGCGCTCAGAAGAGAGCATATTGCAATTGTTCAGGCAAGAACAAAGTAGTGACAGTACATGAGAAAAGAAGAATGTAAGGGTTACTGGGCAGGAAAACATAAACAGAACTTGGTACTGTTTGTTTGGGGATGTAAAAGGCAGAGTAG
Source organism: Nomascus leucogenys (assembly GCF_006542625.1). Taxonomy (NCBI): domain Eukaryota; kingdom Metazoa; phylum Chordata; class Mammalia; order Primates; family Hylobatidae; genus Nomascus; species Nomascus leucogenys. The sequence goes on from NC_044397.1 coordinate 17,901,265, forward strand.
ATTTTAAAATTTAAAGTCTGGGTGTCCAGCAAGGAAGACAGAAATTTGGAGGAGAAGTAGGTGTGTCAGCAAGATGAAAACTGGTGAGTATGAGTTTTAGTCTTGTTGATTTTCATGCATCAGAGGACAAGCATGGGAAGTGCATTGGAAATGTGAGATTAAACCAGCACTCAGGAGAGAGGTGGAACCTGGGAAAAGATTTGGGGGAAATTGGTGCAAAGGTGATAACTGATACCCAGGAAATAGATTAACTTTCTGGCTAAAAGAGTGTGGATGGCGGAAAAAAAGAGCCAGGAAAAGAACCACTGGGAATACTCTCATTTAGGAGATGGAGGAAGAAAATGTGCCAGCCAGGGATCTTAGGAGCAAATCACAGAACACCCAACTCTGGCTCACCTAAGCGAAGACAGGATTTACTGATGGGATATGGTCTTGCTCACACAGAGCCAGAGCTGGAGAACCAGGCTCAGAAAACAAGAGGCAACCAAGTGAGGCAGGCAGCCTAGAACTGCTACAAGCCCACACCGGCCACAGGAGCCTTTGGTGCGAATGCCACCACGATGCTGCCTGCAGGGTGAGCTCGCCAGGGCTGATGCTGCACCCTCGGCCCTGAGACAGTGCGGCTTCCACCTCCAGAAATGATTTCTGACTGTCCCAGGCTGAAGCCTCTGACTGACAGGGCGCAGGTCACATGCCGGCTTTCCAGCAGGGAAGGAGCAGAGGGGAGTGGGAGGGAAACAGCCCCTACTACCGTCCCCCGGGTCCTGCCTGCCTCCCCAGCCCTAACCCCAATGATTTTCCCAAACAGGCTAGGATGTGGAGGCCGAGCAGCAGAAACTGACCACTGTTCAATAAAACAGTGAGGAAGGTGGGAGCCCCAAAATATCTGAGACAGGTCTCAATCAATTTAGAAAGTTTTTTTCGCCAAGGTTAAGGACGCATCTGTGACACAGCCTCCAGGAGAGCCTGATGACATGCGCAAGGTGGTCGGTGCACAACTTGCTTTTGTACATTGTAGGGAGAGATAATACATCAATTAATACATGTAAGATTCCCATTGGTTCTATCTGGAGGGAGGGACAACTCAAAGCAGGTAGATTTAAAATTTTCTCATTTGGCAATTGGTTGAAAGAGTTATTATTGGTAGAAAGAACTGTCTGGGTTACAATAAGTGGTTGTGGGAGCAAGGAGAAGGAGGTGGTGGTGGAGGGAAGTGTTGGGAACAGACAGGGAAATGAGGACAAGCAAATCCTGGAGGGGGGTCCTTTAATACAAGTTTGATTTAAAGGTGTTTATCATAAGCAAGTGTTACGCCCAAAACCGTGGGGTATTCAAACACGGGGAAGACAGGTCATGACTTCAGTGAGCTGATGAGCTACCAGGCATCGGAGTAGATGACCTTTAATGTTCGTTCAACCTTAAATATGCTAGAACTTAATATTTTTAATGCAAATATCAATAAAAATCAAGTGAGGATTTAATAAGGTCAAATAATAAAAATTGCATTGGGAGTTCAGAGCAGGAGGCAGACACTTCCAGCTGGGAAGGTTTCAGGGAGGAAGTGGAATCTTAAAGGATAAGGAGACTTAGTGGGGACAATGAGCATTTGGAGGGTTTGCCAAAGAAAACAAAAGGTACAAAACTGTGGCACACACACAGACACACACACGTATACAAACCAGATGTCAGAGTAGACATTTATCAGTTGTGAGGCTTCCCAGCATCTGAATCTCTTGAGGTTCCCCATCTTATGAGTCACAGCTATGACTCTAAGAGCTGAAAGATCAGATGCTCACTTTCCCTGTCATCTTTAAGTCCAGGGCACGGGGGCACAGCTTGGCTTTCTCAATTAGGGACACTCAGGGGCCGGGCGCGGTGGCTCACGCCTGTAATCCCAGCATTTTGGGAGGCCGAGGGGGGCAGATCAAGAGGTCAGGAGTTCGAGACCAGCCTGGCCAACATGGTGAAACCTCATCTCTACTAAAAAATACAAAAATCAGCTGGGCGTGGTGGCATGTACTCGTAATCCCAGCTATTTGGGAGGCTGAGGCAGGAGAATCGCTTGAACCCAGGAGGCGGAGGTTGCAGTGAGCTGAGATCACACCACTGCACTCCAGCCTGGGCAACAGAGTGAGACTCTGTCTTGAAAAAAAAAAAAAAGGGACACTCAGCCTCTGCGTTCAACAGTGGCATTTGCTGCCCTGGTTCTATGGCATGATTTTGCCTGTGTCCCACTTTCCCTAGATTCATTCTCACAGCCTGGTTTTCCACCCTTTCCAGCAATTCTGCAAGCTATCTGAAATCCTTTCATTAAATTTCTTTTCTTTTTAAATTAGCTATATTTATTTTCTGTTGCTGGCAACTAAAAATACTGACTGATAGAAATGTGACCATCCTGACTGATGAATGTGACCATGGAAAAGCTCATGATCCAGCTTAATTGAAAAATTGGGAGGATATATTAGCCAAGGTTGTATTAGGGAAACAGCTCTCTAAATATGTCAAGTAAAACATATTTAATATGGAAAATTAGAAGATTATACAGTCTGGAAGGTCCAAGGGAGCAAAGATCTGAGAAGCCACTTTTGCAATTCAAGAAATTTAGGGTTGCATGGGTTGCAGAAACCACTACTGAGGATCTCAGCTCTGCAGCACCAAAGTGATTCTCAGGCACATGCCTGGAAATCTGAGGGAGGTCCTCCCAGATGTCTGCCATCTGCCAGTGCTCATGAGCTTGCCTCTAGCTGCAGCTGGAGAAAAATGGCTTCTCCTTTATTACCTTGCAAATCTCATACAAGTGTCCCTCATCAGTAGATTCTAAACAGAAACTCCACTGACAAAGGGAGTCTGGGAAACGTAACTTTCCAATTTCCAGTCCTGCCATAAAAGGAAGAGTTTAGAAGGATGGTCACTGGGAGAATGGGAGATAACTGTTTCCCTTCCAAGGTGTGGGGTGGGGGACATGCAAAAATGCCTAGATTCAACTCTCTTCTCTTCTTTAAGCTTCCTCACTCTCCTACTCCCACTACATCTGCCAAACCAGTAATTTCATTGAGACTTCCAGAACATCGATACCCTGATTTTCTCTAGTCCATCAGCTTCCACCTTTCTTGCAATCTTCAACTCCCTTGCCTCCTTTTCTTCCAACAGTTGCTTCTCTATACTGCGAAAAATCCTAACATCGTTTCAATCCACCTGTTTGGTTCTTAGGTACAAGCTGGCAGGCATCATTGGGGGAAAAAATCCTACACCATGCAGATTGGTGTCATTAGTAGTTTATAGCTTCTAACCAGTCCCAAGTAAACTACAGTTCTCATTCCCCACAACTACTGTTTCAAGCTTAATAATACACCTATCAAGTCTGGCTATCCTGTCTCCTCCCCAGCCTGCACACTCTCTAAGCAATGGCCTTGTCTCCTACTCCACAGGGAAAATAAGTAACCTACACTTGAACTTTTCCATGTGTTCCCTTCCTCCCCTGCACATAAAACCTACAAACTTCTCTGTACAGTCTCCAGTCTTACCACTTTCCTCCCTGTGGTGGAGGAGGCAGGCTTCTCCTGCTTAAGGCTGAATTTCCCGTCTGTGCTATAGATCATTGGCAATCTTCCTGTCAGTTATCACCTCTCTTGCAGAATTGCCTCAAATGCTCTCTCTTTCCTGCCTCAGACCCTTCACTATGTAACAGTGCTCAAATCACACACATCTTTAAAAAAAGATGGGAAGAGGGAGTGAGGGGGAAGTTCCTTTAACTCTACACTTTCCCATTTCCCTTTCTTTCTGCTCTTATCCATAGGCAAGCTACCTGGCTTCCTGGCAACCCGGAAGAGTCATTGTCTACACTCGGTCACTGTTTCCACCAACCTCACACTGGGAGACCTTAGAGCATATTATTTAAGAGCTCAGTTTTTGAGATGGTCAACCTGGGTTCAAATTCTGCTAGGACCACTTACTTAGCTTTATGACCTAGTACAAGTCACTTAGACTTTGCAAGTCTCTGATTATTATCTTAAATTAGGGCTATCATAACTCCTCAGTGTTGTATGCAAAGTCCTAAGCACAGTGTCTGGAATGTAGTAAGTGTACATTCAATGTAACCGACTACTATTTATTCCTTGCTCCTCTGCAACCTCGTTGCTCCTCTTCTACTGTTGACACTGCCCCCCTGAAGGCCTCCAGTGATCTTCTAGTTGCTAAAGCTTATTAATGTTTTTCCATTTTTTAAGACAATATTTTATTTAATTTCTTCAAGGTGTTACATACTTTTGACTCCTCCCTCTTAAAATCCAGTCTTTTTTTTTTTTTTTTGAGATGTAGTCTCGCTCTGTCACCCAGGCTGGAGTGCAGTGGTGCGATCTCGGCTCACTGCAGCCTCTGCCTCTCGGGTTCAAGCAATTCTACTGCCTCAGCCTCCTGAGTACCTGGGATTACAGGTGCCCACAAAGCGCCCAGCTAATTTTTGTATTTTTTTCAGTAGAGATGGGGTTTCACCGTGTCGGCCAGGCTGATCTCGAACTCCTGACCTCAGGTGATCTGCTTGCCTTGGCCTCCCAAAGTGCTGGGATTACAGGTGTGAGCCACCACGCCTGGCCTAAATCCAGTCCTTAAAGTGGGGCACAATAGATGATCCACTGGGGTGTGGGAAGAAAACATTACAATTTCTATTGATTGTAAGATGTGCCATTATTTTACCTATCACCAAGAAGGAAAACACTTCTAATTAAATGACACAGCTTCCTTTTGTCATTTACAAGTTTAGTTAATATTTATTACAAGAATTCTTTTAGATGTATTTAAACTTACAAATTTATTTAAACTTACAAATAATGACACTATGATTCATTGTGACTAATTCATTTATGCGGAGATACAACATCATCACAATTCCCTTATGGACAGACAATAAAAGTGGGAAAATAAGCATTTTACAGTAGAAAAAATATATTTAGTTTGTGTCTAACTTTGTAAGAAATTAAATTTTACTAATAGTTATTATATGGGTTAAAAATATATATAATTTATAAGTATACATATATGGGATTTTCTCAGAAAAAAACTTTATTGATTGGGTATACAATTTAAAAGGTTTGGAGACCATTAAATCAATTAAGTCAGCCGTTAAATCAATGGTCTCCAAACCTTTGAAATTGTAATACTCCTCATGGTTTCTTTCTCCACTCTGACGTTTTCTTCTTGGCTGCCTTCATGCCTCCTCTTCCTCTTCGTCTTTTCCTGACATGTTAGTATTCCCCAGATTCTTCATTGTTTAGACATTCCTAGAACTTTATCTACTTTTTGTGCAGTGATAATGCTCAAATCTCTGTCTCCAACACAGCTCTCTCCTGAGTTCCAGACTGAAGGGATTAGTGAATTTTTTCCATATTCATACAGTGTATATCTAAAATTCCTCAAATCTGAAAAATAAATTTATCCTCCCTTAAATCTTCCCCTCCTCCTGAGTCCCTCATCATAGCAAATGGCACCATCATTTACCAGTTGCCCACTTCAGAAGCATTGAATTTATCCTCCCAACAACCATTTATACTTCTGGATATTATACCTTCCAATAGCTCTAGAATGTCACCTGTTCTCCTTCTCCTCTGGTACTGCTCTAATTTAGGCCTTGGCTGAAACAGAAAATAAGTTATAATAAAAGCCAATAGCTCCATCTACAATGAAAAATTAAAATGAAAAAATAATTTGCATTGTTAATTCATCATGCTAGAGTTACCAAGATAATCAAAATGGTCCAAAACAAAGACATCTGCTATGAGCGGGTATGTGCCAGGGCTCAACACAATATTGTTTTAAGCCCCTAATTACCTGGGATGCTGAATTGATTGTTTTTATCCCATAATTTGGTGTCTAGTGACTTAAGAATCTGGCTGTTAGAGAAAATCCCATTACTGTTTGGCAAACTATTTCAGACTGGATTGATTAGCCATGAAATGAATGCAAGAAATTTGCACAGTTTAAACATGCACTTAATAGTTTAAATATGAGATGACATTGACAGCTTTCCAAATAGTGCTGATACTCTAATAGAGCAATTCACTAACACATATCAGTATAATCCTTACATATTCTCATTACTATCCCATTTTTTCTTTTATACTTCTAGAATTCTCCATTTTTAACTTGAAAGTATTTCTAAATTCTTCATTCTGACACCTTTCATGGACAATAAACTATGGCAAATACAAGCTAAGCTACAATGATCATCAAGGGATTGCTGACTTTATTCTTCTCTTCCAATTTTTACAATGTAAATGGAGATAAATGTAGTTGGAAAGTACAACAAAACCCAAGAGCACAGTATACAATTTGAAGAGAAATGCAAGGAGTCTCAATTGTACATGGATTGATCATCATTAAAATGAGAAGTTTCTTTAGAATAATCGGGAGGGTCTTATTGTACCTTAAATATTAGTCATATCTCTAATCTTTTCAATAGCAGCTTATTATAGTCTATATCCTAGTAAGATTTCTCTTATCTCTTATCTCCGCTATATCCCATTGATACTATCCTAGTTACCTTTCCCAATATCACCTCTTGCCTGGACTTTCCTAATAGCTCTTCCAGTCTTATCAACTTTAAAGGCCACAACTGCCACAGTCTTTGTGTAATCTTTTTAAGTTTTACATCTGATTATATCTTTTTGGGTGGAGGAGGTCAAAACCTTTCAGTGATCTGCCGTGTACAGAGGATAAGGACCAAGCCCCCTAATGTTGCACGTAGGACCTTTCTTGACATGGCTCCACCTTACCATCCAGCATCACCTTTGGATGCTACTGTACAGGCAGACCTTGCTCCCCTGCTAGGTATCCATCCACTCACAGATCCCAAGAGCTCTACACGGTGTCATATGTCCATGACACTACATATTCAGTGCTTGCAACTACCCCATATGGCAACCTTCCCAAGTTCCCAGTGTCAATGTGCTGCCCCATGGCCTTCCACTCTGGAAAATCTGCCATGGCATACTCAAGAAAAATTAGCCACTCCCTCCCTTAAGCTGTGACCCTGACTTCAATACGTCTCTTTCATTGCACTAAATCCTACCACATCATAAATGTTCCTTCATATATCTCATTTTCCGTTAGCCTCAGAGCTACTTGAAGAGAGGGAGATATCTTGTCTATTTCTTATAGCTCCAATACTAAACTTAATAGCTAACAATAATAATAAATATCAGTTACTACACACTAGAACTATGTTTCAGGTGCTGATCTAAATGCTTCCTTCATTTAATTCTCATAATAACTTTATGAAGTGAATATTACTATTAGCCCCATTTTATATATAAGAAAAGCAAGGCATAGAGTAGGTGCTCAAAAAATGTTAATGAATGTTGTTGCTTTTTAAAAAAATGTAATGTAGTCATATCATCATTACTCCTGGGAGCTCCCAGATACTATTACAACTGGAAGTTGAAATCTTGGTGCAGGTAAGGTGTACGCAATGATATGGATACAGCTACTTGGTTTTAGAAGGAGCTAGATTATCTGCCATGCTGAAGGTCTATGTATACTGGGCCTCAAGGTTAATTGTGTTGTTTTGTTTTTATTTTTGTTTTCACATGCTGTACTGGCATTGTAAATCACTTTTCCCTTCCCCAATCTCATCTGGACATGACCATTACCTACATGAATGGTTACATGAAGTCCTACTTATACATTTTCTTAAAATGTCAGACACATAAATAAAGTTACTAGGCCTGGGGAGAAAAAATGCTCACCTCAATATCACAAAGTGGGCAGTCCTTGCACTAATTTGATGTTTATCTACTTTAAATCCTCTCTCTGGCAAGTCACTACTAAGACAGATTTGAGGGTTACTCTAGATTATAAAAACTAATTGTTCTGTGGAACCATAGTTTTGCAATTTTTAGCTGTATCATCATACATGAGCACATGAACTTAGATTGTTAACTGATATGGGTCATTTCCAGAAAACATTTGCATGAACATAATAAATGAGGAGTTGGGGGCTGGGTAAAAGGCCAGAAGTCGAAGTACTTATAGTACAAGCCTTGGCAGCAATTCACATAGTTTGTAGGCAACTGCCTACTACCGACCATGAAGCTGGCCCTTCCAGTGAGGTAGAGAAGTGTTACAAACACCTTCAGTTTCTAGACTAATTCTACCGAGATATCCATAACTCATGTTGAAAAATCACAGAAGGTTGAGTTCAATGATGATCTATACCTCACCTGACCTAGACAAGTAAGGAAGAAACAGAAGGAAGCAGAATAATAAAGTATTTGAACCCAAGGATTTGACCATCTGGTTCTTTGGGGGAGTCATGCCTGCTGTCCTTACTTTATATTTAAGGCATTCTGTCATTACAAAAGGCAGTGATAGAGTAATGAAAGACCACTGCCCAAGGGGAATGAAAGAGTGCAGCTAAGTGAAACCAGGGCACACCCACACACACACAACAGTACACTTTTGCTTCTATTCTTTTTAACCCCTTCAGCTTCTTCGTGCTCCTAGATGCTGCTGCTTTATCAATTCTTGCTAACTGTGTATCTCATACCCAGAATCCCTAAGAGAGAGGATTTTGTTAGTTCTAATAATCACAGTAGTCCCTGCTGAGCAACCTCTCATACTGGGCCTATAGAACCCAATGACAAGGCTCCATGCAGATTCCCTCTGATGGCTCTTTGTGTACTTCCCTTCCGGCGTGCTTCTACTCCCAACAGTCAGCACCTGCATCTCTTTGTCAGAGGGCTGCCCTCAGACTGCGTGAGGCAGCTTTTTCTGCAGGCAGAGACAGCAGACAGTGCCTGGGAATGCATATCCCCCCAGGTTCAGCATTAGCCAATGATTGACAAGTATAGAAGTATAAATACCCCAGATCCCTCAGCCCTGGTGGAATTGTCTATGATGTGACCCATGCATCTCCAGATCCACTCCCTGCAGAATTCAGTTCCCTTCCACAGGGCTTTGCTTGATTCCACCCTTGTTTGCCTTACTTTTCTTTCCTGTAGCATGTTCCCCACTACCCTACTAGTTGTTTCCTGGGAATATGTCCTACCTCAAGAGTCCTGTGGCAACAAGACAAACTCCCTGGATTTTATTTGCAGATTTATTTTCACCAGGGCCTGTTTATACAAATCTTCATCCCAGTACCTGTTTCTAGGGAACCCATCCATCTCAGAAAAGGCCATTTCATATTCTGCTAAGCCACTTAGAGATTGGCTTGTCTTTGAAGCAAGCACCTATCCCTCATCCAATCAGCTATGACGAGGGTTGAGGGCCATGTGGAACAGAGAATTATAGTATGTGCCTCATCAGGGGCTTTGAACATGGGTCATGGCAACCTCTCAGAGTATAAGAAGCACAAGGCAAGAACCAGAGATCTCTCCAGATAATGCGTTCATATGCATTTGGATAGTGTCTGCTGGGCTTTAGAATGGCAAAGTGATAACAAGTGCGGGCAACAATTGTGAACTGAGCATGTCAAATTAAAGAAACTAAAGTGCTCTCTGTATCCAATGTGGAAATGACAATGTGTCATTGTCATTTAAATATGAGATGAATTAAATATGACACATATTTTGTCTCAAAATATGAGACAAGAATATAAGAAACAAACCTGAGAGTATAACTTCAATAGGAAACACACACATAACACACACACACATGCACACACGCACACACAGAGAAAGGCTCCATAAGTCAGCCTTTCTCACTGAGAACAATGTGAGTTAAACCACACTTAAGAACCTTAATAATATATTCTTAGTTTTTCATTAACTCACAGGGGAAGTCTGAGCATCCATGGGACAGAAGCCTATTACAACTATTTATGTGGTAGACAGCGTACACTTTTATGTATGACGGTATTCTGTTTTTAATTTTTGAATTGTTAGGTATCTTTCATTCTACAAATTGCATAGAGTAATCTGGTAGGTGATTTATACATTACATTATTTCACTGTAAGAATAATAAAACACTAAAAATTCCTTTAAACCAAATAACTATTGAACTCACACATAAATGTCATCATATACTAACAATATTATAAAACAGGGGAACAATCGATGAAGTCACAAAATATACAAGGTGTCTTTGAAGGAATTGAGGATAGAAGGACTCATAAAGATTCTACCCAAATTCACTTGTAGTGGCCTCATATAGCACAGTGGTCCAAACCCTACTCCCCAAAAGGGAGAAGAAGAACCCATTGTCATTTATGGAATAAACAAAGGTTTCCATTTTTATTCTTGAATGATCATCCATTGTTACTGAACGATATTCTTTTATTTGCATTAAAAGGAATTGTGCCAGAGAGTAGAGAAGGAAAACATAAGACTTGGTGCCAGCTCCCACGTGAATGACAAGCATCCACATAATTGTCAAACAAAGGAAAACTTGTCAGACATCCTCATTCTAACTGATAGAATCAGGGTTGGCTTCATGGACGAGGTCTATTTGAACTAGACTTCAGGGAACAATATAATTTCTGAAAAGAAACAGTAGGGAGGCCGGGCACAGTGGCTCACGCCTGTGATCCCAGCACTTTGGGAAGCCGAGGCAGGTGGATTACCTGAGGTCAGGAGTTCAAGACCAGCCTGACCAACATGGTGAAACCCTGTATCTAATAAAAACACAAAAATTAGCCGGGTGTGGTGGCAGGCGCCTGTAATCCCAGCTACTCGGGAGGCTGAGGCAGGAGAATCACTTGAACCCGGAAGGCGGAGGTTGCGGTGAGCCGAGATCACGCCACTGCACTCCAGCCTGGGCAACAAGAGCGAAACTCCACCTCAAATGAACAAACAAACAAAAAACAAGAAGAGGAAGCAGCAGCAGTAGGGAATAGGAAGCTCTAAGGGCTTATTCCAATGATTATCATTTTTCACTATCTCGGGTGAAAGTAACCCCTGCAAGTCTTAGCATCTTTTTCTTTCAGAGCTTTTCATTCATCTCTCTTTAAGAAGAGAAGCAGGAAGCCTGATTGGCTCTTTTTCTTACAAAAGAGAGCAATTATGTTATTTTTGGAAAGTCTCTCACAGCTATCTTATCTCCATTTCCACTGCAACCACTAAAATTCAGACTTCCATTATTGTTCCCCTAGACCTTTGCAAGAGTCCTGATCGATTTCTCGATCTCTTGTCTCCCATCAAATTGCTACCACTTTCAGACCAATATTATCAAAACAAGGCTCTCGTTATGTCACTCTTTCCACTCAGAAACCTTTAGTGAGACCCAAACAACTGTCAAATCTGGTTCCTATCCCCTGTTTGGCATTCAGACAGGTGCCAAATAAGACCAGACTGAAGAAAGAGCAAGGCCAAGATCACAAAGAATGAAAGACCAGCATCATTAAGATGTTATCTTTCTCAAATTAGTTCTTAAATTAAATGCAGTTCCAATGAAAAGCCAAACAGGTTTTTCATGAAAGTTGGACACACTGATTCTGAAGTTCAGATAGAGGAGCAAAAGGGCAGGAATAGCCAAGGTAATTTTGAAGAGGAAAAACAAGTGAACTGTTTTGCTCTACCAGGAATTGAGCCTTATTCTAAAGGTATAATGTATAAAAATATTATGCTACTATTGGTGCAAAGATGGGGGGAAAACATTTTAAGGAGGCTATATACAGAGCCCAGATACTGTCCCATTAATTTATGGATGTGTGTGTATGGCAGAAGAAGCACTATGAATCAATGTAGAAAGGATAATTTGGGATAATTAAACATTTAACAATTCCTATTTTTCATCATAAAGCCAAATGTACCCCAGGTGGATTAAAAATCTAAAGGTGTAAAGGAAAATGTTTTAATGTTTACAATAAAGTATAGGAGAATAATTTTATGATCTTCAAATAGGAAAGGAATTCTTAAACAAGGATAAAATGCATCATCATAAAGAATAGATTTATACAGTTGAATAAATTAAAGCTTAAAATGTCTATACAATAAAAGATACCACAAAGAAAAAAGGCAGGCCTCAAATTCGGATTGCTTGAGCCCAAGAGTTAGAGACCAGCCTAGGCAACACGGCAAAACCTCATCTCTAAAAAAAAAAAAAAAAAAAAAAATTAGCTGGGCATGATGGTATGCACTTGTAGTCCTGGCTACACAGTAGGCTGAGGTGGGAGGATTACCTAAGCCCCAGAGGTCAAGGCTACAGTGAGCCAAGATCACACCACTGCACTCCAGCCTAGGCTTTGGAGTGAGACCCTGTCTCAAAAAAAAGATTTTAAAAAATGGCACATCTGTGCAGAGCACTTAGTATTAATGGAGCTTGCCGGACTAGAAGTTGTTCAGGGTGAGTCAATGAGTGAGTGGTGAGCGAATGTAAAGGCCTAGAATATTACCATACACTACTGTAGACTTTATAAACATTGTACACTTAGGCTACACTAAATTTATGAAAAAGTTAAAGTAAAAATTTAAAAATAAAACATTTAAAACATGTATAGAGTCTCTGTTTCTCTGAGTCATGGAGAGGGAGAGACTAAAAAATACTAGAGAGAGGAGGAACATGGTTGGGAGTGCAGAAGTTGCTTTGTTAAGAAAGGAGGGATGCGGGGCATGTGCATGCCTATAATCCTAGCACTTTGGGAGAACAAGGCAGGTGGATCACTTGAGCCCAGGAGTTCCAGTGGAGATGTGGCGAAACCCCGTCTCCACACACACAAATAAATACAAAATTTAGCCAGGTGGGGTGGCACTTGCCTGTAGTCCCAGCTACTCAGGAGGGTAGGGTGGCAGGATCGCTTGAGCCTGGGAGGTCTAGGCTGTAGTAAACAGAGATCATGCCACCGCACTCCAGCCTTGGCAACAGAGAGAAACTCTCTCAAAAAAAAAAAAGAAGAGGAAAAAAAGAAAGAAGGAAAGAAAGAAAGAAGAAAAAAAGAAAAGAAAAAAAAGAAAAGAAAAAGAAAAAGGGGTTAAGATTTATTCCAGGGAGGTGAGGATGGTTCAACATATGCACATCAATAAACATGATACATCACATCAACAGAATAAAGGACAAAAACCATATGATGATTTCAGGAAATGCAGAAAAAGCATTTGATAAAATTAAACATCACTTCATGATAAAAGCTATCAACAAATTAGGTATAGAAGGAACATATCTCAATATAATAAAGGCCATATATGACAAACCCAGATAACATCATACTGAATGAGGGAAAGTTGAAAGCTTTTCCTCGAAGAACTGGAACAAGACAAGGACGCCCACTCTCACCACTCTTATTCAACATAGTACTAGGAGTCCTAGCCAGAGCAATCAGGCAAGGGAAAGAAATAAAGGGCATCCACACTGAACAGAAAAAAGTCAAATTGTCCCTGTTTGCAGATGACATGATCTTATATATAGAAAAGCCTAAAGGCTCCATCAAAAAACTCTTAGCACTGAAAAAACCAATTCAGTAAACTCGCAGAATACAAAATCAACATATAAAAATCAATAGCATTTCTATACACCAATAGTGAATTAGCTAAAAAAGAAATCAAGGATGCAATCCCAATAGAGACACACACACACACACACACACACACACACACTTAGAAATAAATTTAACCAAGGAGTCTAAAATATTTACAATGAAAAATTTGAAAACTCTGACTCAAAAAGTTGAAGAGGACACACAAAAAATGGAAAAATGTCCCCTATTCATGGATTGTAAGAATTAATAGTGTTAAAATGACCATACTGCCCAAAGCAGTCTACAGATTCAATGGAATTCCTACCAAAATACCAATGACATTCTTCACAGAAATAGAAAAAAAAGTCCTAAAATTTGTATGGAACCACAATAGACTCCAAATAGCCAAAGCAATCCTGAACAAAGAGTACAAAGTTGGAGGCATCACACTACCTGACCTCAAAATATTCTACAAAGCCATAATAAGCAAAATAGCATGATACTGGCATAAAAATAGATACATAGACCAATGGAACAAAATAAAGAGCCCAGAAATGAATTCACGAATTTATAGTCAACTGATTCTTGACAAAAGCTCTAAGAACATTCACTGGGAAAAGGACATCTCTTCAATAAATGGTGCTGCAAAAACTGGATATCCATAGGCAGAAGAATGAAATTAGACCTCTATCCCCTGCCATACACAAAAATCAAATCAAAATGAATTAAATACATAAATGTAAGCCCCAAAACTATGAAACTACAAAAAGAAAACATAGGAGAAATGCTTCAGGACCTTGGTTTGGGCAAAGATTTTATGGATAAGGCCTGAAAAGCACAGACAACAAAAGCGAAAATAGGCAAATGGGATTATACCAAACCAAAAAAACCTTCACAAGCAACAGGGTGAAGAGACAACCTAGAAAATGGGAGAAAATGCTTGCAAACTATTCATTTGTCAAGGGATTCATATCCAGAATATATAAGGAGCTCAACAGGAAAAACACAGTTACCTGATTTAGAAATGGGCAAGGGACCCAAATAGATATTTTCCTCAAAAGAAGACATACAAGCATCCAACAAACATATGAAGAATGCTCAACATCACTAATCATCAGAGAAATGCAAATCAAAACCACCATGAGATGTCTTCTCACCCCTGTTAAAATGGCTTCTATCCAAGACAAACAATAACAAATGCTGGCAAGGAAGCAGAGAAAGGGGAACACTCATAAACTATTGGTAGGAATGTAAACTGGTATGACCATTATAGAAAACAGTATGGGGGTTCCTCGAAAAACTAAAAATAGAACTACCATATGATCCAGCAATTCCACTACTGGGATTCCAAAGGGATGAAATAGGTATGTCGAGAGATATCTGCACTCACATGTTTATGGCAGTACTAGTCAAAATAGCCAAGACGTGAAACCAACTTAAGTGTCCATCAATAGATGAATAGATAAAGAAAATGTGGCATACATACACAATGGAATATTATTCAGCCATAAAAAAAGAATAAAATGAAGTTATTTGTGGCAACACAGATGAACCTGGAGGACATCATATTAAGTGTAATAAGTCAGGCACAGAAAGATAAAAACTGCATGTTGTCACTCATAAGTAAAAGCTAAATAAGTTGATTTAAAAGTCAAGAATAAGATAATGATGCTGGGCACGGTGGCTCCTCACACTTTGGGAGGCCGAGGTGGGCAGATCACTTCAGGTCAGGATTTTGAGAGCAGCCTCACCAACATGGTGAAACCCCTGTCTCTACTAAAAATACAAAAATTAGTTGAACTTGGTGGTGGGTGCCTGTAATCCCAGCTACTTGGGAGGCTGAGGCAGGAGAATCACTTGAACCCAGGAGGCAGAGGTTGTGATGAGCTGAGATGGTGCCATTACACTCCAGCCTAGGTGACAGAGTGAAACTCTGTCTCAAAAAAAAAAAAAAGAGAGAGAGAGTAGGATAATGGTAACTAGAGGCTGGGAAGGGCAGAGAGGAGGGGGACATTGGTAAGGGGAATACAGAGAGGTTGGTGAATGTATACAAAATTATAGCTACACAGGAGGAATATGTGCTAGTGTTTTATTGTACTGTAGGGTGACTATAGTTAACAATTATTTATTCCATATTTTCAAATAGCTAGAAAAGAAGATTCCAGATGTTCTCAACACAAAGAAATGATAAATGCTTGAGGTGCTAGATATGCTAATTACCCTGATTTGATCATTACACATTGTATACAAGTATTGAAATATCACACTGTACCCCATAAACATGTACAATTATTATGTGTCAATTAAAAGTAATGAAAAGAAAGGAAAATGAAAAAGATTGCTGGCTCTTCCTCCAAGATTGAGAAGCAGACGAGACTAACAGAGAGGTGGTGAACTCACATCAGGTGGCCTTGAGCCTATCAGCAAAGTAAGACTTGAAAGAAGCCCATAGGGAGCTGGAGCTGGGTCTTGTCTTGAACAGGAAAAGGATTGGACCATCTGCTTCAGAGAGATATTGGGCAGGTCAAGAAAAAGCCCACAAATGGCAACATTGATAAATACAGTAATGTCGTGATGTCATACTTATCAGTGCTAAAATTTTGCAGTAGGCTGTCACTATTACCCTTCAAAAATGTTTCTAAAAATCAGGAATTCAGCATTCAGCTAACAGGTTAGGTGGTCCTGAGACTTGACACTGGGTTGTGAGTCCACTTGGTAGAGGGTCACATCACAGTCTGATTTCCAGAACTAGAAAATCTGACCTTTTCTGTCTTCTGCGAAAGTTGGGAAAATAATTGTCCTAAAACGCAAACCTGATCAGTATTCCCAAGGAGCAGAGACTCCTGGGCTTTGATTATTTATATTCCAACTGTTGTTTTCTTGAACAGATTTCAGCAATGAATTTAGTTCATCCTGAGGAAAGAGTCTCCAATTACATAAGTAAAAGGCAAACACATGACCCCAGTTCTTGCCTCTTTGCCAAAACATGATGAAAAAGTGTCTCTGCCAAAGTCAAAAACTTGTCTCTTCAACACATTTCTCACATCCAGAAAATCCTCTTTACCACTGAAATTGTTTCCTTATTCTCCAAAACACGCACATGGGATGAAAATGTCTCCTAGAGAATTCTACCGTTCTAGCGCTATTACACTCCTACCCAAAACACATTACTGATCCTTGTAACACACTCTTACCAACACTAGCATTTTTTTGACCTGTGATCCACCCTTGGGTGCTCAAATTTCACTTCTACCCTCATCAGAAGCAGGTAACTAGCCCTAAGATGCTCTCACTGGTACTTTTGCAATCTTTCCATCAATCTCAGGGGTCTACGTCTAATCTCTCTAATGCTTCTCGTGTCCACAGTGGTCACCAAAATTTCTGCACCTCAGTTTCTTTGTCTATAAAGGGAGAGGACAGGAAGTGGACTAAGTGAATGAGTCAACCACATCTACTCCTTGTCCAGTCTCTGCTGTCATTGTTCGGTAGATACGCTAGTTGGGCATTTGCTTGTCTGAAATTCTTCCTAAAGTCAGTGGAGAAAATTCAATTTATTCTAATAAGATGAGTTGCTCAATTTTTTTGTTTTGCTTTTGTTTTTTAAGTGGTTGAATTATAACCTTATATTTGCCCTTTGAGGTCTACATCCATGACTACAGTCCTCAAGAGTTTACTTATGACCAGGAATAAATGCAGATCTTAATTGTTGTGGTGTAGTGAGAATTGTTTAAAATTTATTCTTTGACAAAGTCCTTATCTGGGCCTCCTGGGTCCTTCTTACTACACCTGGGACAATGTGTGGGCGTCATCATAATTCCAGTTTATATGAATCCCACACTGGTTCTCTTCATGCCACAACTCCCCATGCGGTTGAATATGTTACATATGTTGTTTCTCTAGTCCACATCTAACTCAATTTTGGATGCTGTCTCAAGGTACAATTCTGTTGTATGTAAAGTCAATATCTTCAATGTCCTATAAGGAGAACAAAACCCATGCTAGGTAGTTCAATTGAAGAAATCTAATATAGGGAAATAATGAGTTACAGAAGTGTTGGAAGAGCTAAAAATAAGTGCTTATGAGGCTACTCTGAAAGCAACGACTACAACAAGCTACTGACATCCATGAGGCCTGAGGACAGGGAAGGGATGTTATCAGTGCTGGAACCAGGGATACACTTAGGAGCTAGAACGTTGGAGAACCCAAAAGGAGCTGGAAGCATGGCAGGGGTTGCCTGGTGGGAGTTGGAACACAAAGGCTGGGGCTTCCAAGCAGGAGCTAGAACCACGAAGAGGCACAGCCACTGCTTGGTCTTCTCCCAAAGCAGAGAGGAAAGAAACACCCTGCATTCCACTCCTTCCAAATTCCCATCTCAGGCCATTGGCTGACCCTAACCAGAAGGAAACACGCAAGGGGGGTCTGGGAAGTGCAAGCCACTTGGGATTCAAAGCAGAAAAGGGCAGGGAACAGATCGAGAAAACAGGCAAATAACCTGTACAAGAATGTGAAAAGGAAATATAAATAACCAACACACAGAGAAAAATACGTCCAACCTCATTAGCAATCAGGGTAATACAATTTTAAACCACTAAGAGATACCATTTTACACCCCAACAAAAATTTTACAATGCCAATGTTGATGAAGATGTTCAGCAGTGGGAATGCTTATGCACACCAATGGGAGTGTGAATCAGAAAGCTCATTGGCATTGTCCAATAATTGTAATGCTACACATACCCTGTGCTCCAGGAATTCCATTTCTAGGACCATATCCTCAGGAAACTCTAGCAATGCGCACCAAGAGACAGGTACAAAAACTTCACAGAAGCATTAAGAGCAGCAAGCTACCCAAATGGAAACTACCCAGCGGGAAACTACTCAAACATCCCCCGACAAGAGAATGCATCAAGTGTCCTTTATTCTTATAATGAAATGTTACATAAAAATGAATGAACTACAACTACACACACCAACACAGATGAATGTCACAGACAGAATTTAGAGCAAAAAGACAAGTGACAAAAGAAAATCCACCCTTGAAATGATTCATTTACATAAAATTCAAAAATATGTAAAATTATAGGTACTCTTTAAGGAATGAATCATATATGGGAAAACTGTAAAGAAAGAGTGATGAATAATTCAGAGGAGAGGTTACCGCTATGTGGGAGTAAGGTGAATATGATCACAAGAGGCCAACAAGCATAGCTATTCCTTTTTGGGGTATGATTCTTTTTATAATTAAAAAACATGACTTCAGAGGTTCTAAAAGCTCCTTTTCCCCTCCTCCCTAACTGTGATTGGGAATAAAATATCACTAACACTCTCACACACTCATTCAAGTTCTATAGTTAGATTTCCATCATAGTGTCTTCACTTGTGGCTATTAACCTGGTCTAGGTATCAGTCTTCTCTGTGTTGTCTTAGTTTCCACATATTTAAAATGAGGATTATAGGAGTACTTACTTTGTAGGATGATTCCTAAACAAGAGAGTACATGGGAAATGCTTAGCACATGGTCTGGCTTCCAGTGGGTGGCAGATGTTTGTAATTTGTTTACACTATTGTCTCAGCTTGTAGCATCCTCACTGCCTCTATCTACTGAATGCTTCTCATCCAAGGACATCCAGTTCAATGCCTGAAAACTGCTGCTGCCACCCAAGCCAATTTTCCCCTCTTCTAAATGTCTCGACCTTCCATTGCCTGCATCATTTATGAGGCATTACTATATATTTACTTATTCATTCATGCAGCAAATCATGTGCCAGGTATTAGGACACAGAAGTGAATGAAGCAGGCATAGTCACTGTCTTCATGGAGCCTGCAGCCTGGTGAGAGAAATACACATTAAACAAATGAGCAAGCACAGAATGATCTACTCCAGCTGTGCTAAGTGCAATCAGGAAGAAGTGTGGGAAGCCTGGAGAACCTGTTACAGAGGAAGCTCACCTAGACTGTAGAGTCAAAAAAAAAAGTTCTTTGAGAAAGTAACGTCCAAGATGAGACCTGAAGGACACATTGCTTTTTATTGTCACCATTGACAATATTTACCGAAAATCTATAATCTAGGTGAAATAATCAGTGCACATGTCCCTGAAGAAAAAATCGTGGCGAGAGGTAATACATGTTAAATGCCGAGTGAAAGGAATGCACACTATTAGGTAGATATTTGGAAGAAGGTTAACCCCTTGATAAAAGTGTTTTGCATAAAATGTCAGATCTAAACAGAAACTTCAAGAAAGGTTGGAACTAAGACAAGTAAAGGGAAAATGACATTCTGGATATGCATATATGGGCAGAGATAAGAAAAGGCAAGACAGGTTCAGACAGGTAGATTGAACCAAAGAGTGACATATGAAGGGAGTAAAGAGAAAGGGTCAGATTAAGCCAGGCACCGTGGTTCACAACTGTAATTCCACCACTTTTGGAGGCTGAGGCGGGCAGATCACCTGAGGTCAGGAGTTCGAGACCAGCCTGACCAACATGGAGAAACCCTGTCTCTACTAAAAATACAAAATTAGCCTGGCCGTGGTGGTGCATGCCCGTAATCCCAGCTACTCAGGAGGATGACGCAGGAGAATCGTTTGAACCCAGGAGGCGGAGGTTGCGGTGAGCTGAGATCGCGCCATTGCACTCCAGCCTGGGCAACAAGAGTGAAACTCCATCTCAAAGAAAGAGAAAGGGTCAGATTGTAGAGGTACTTGCTTTTTGTCTTGGAGTTTTCTTTTTGTATCATGGGCTTCTCTGGGATTCTCATGAAAGCCTTGTACCTTTCCTCCTCCTCCTCAAAAAATAGTGCATTTATAAAGCTGCATAAAATTTCAGGGTTTCATAATTCCCCTTAAGTAGCATTTAGGAGCTCCTGCTATATGCAAATAGCACTGAAAGGATTTGAGTAGAAAAGTGGCATGTTCCAAACAGTATTTAGAAGGATTCACTTGCCGGAGAGGATAATAACTGTTGGCAGTGAAGTCAATTGAGAAATTATTGCAATATAATGCAAGTAGGAGCTCATACGGCCCTAGGCTAAGGTGGTGGCCCTAGGAATCCATCCACTGATTAAACTAACATTTATTGAGAGCTTACTTTGGGACAGGCCGTGTGCCCAGTGTTGAGGATGTGATAATGAATACGGCAAGACCACTGCCCTCAAGGAGCTCCAAGCTGGGCAGGATCAGAAAGAAAGGCAGGCAGCCACAGAGGCAGAGGGGATCAGGTCAGTGGCAGGTTCTCCTACTCAAAACTTCCCACCATCTGTTCCTTAGAATAAATTCAAGGCCCTTCACAAAACAGACACAACTCACCTTTCTGCTGTCATTTCCACTGGGGCCCCCACCACAACCACTTTGATCTCTCTCGCAGACACACCCCCTGCAAGGCAGCTACCCTGGACTCTGGACTGTCTTCTGACTCTGCTTGCATTTTCTGGCCTCTGCCCTGTCACTAGTTTTCTCCCACCAGCTGTGCCTGCTCAAATTCCTACCCATTCTTTAAGACCCAGCTAAGATGTTGCCTTCCTTCAACGTTTATCAGTTTCCCCATTCATTCTGCCCTGTGTCATTGAGTGTGCCTGTATTAGGGTTCTCTAGAGGGACAGGACTAATAGGATACGTGTACATATGAAAGGGAGTTTATTAAGGAGTATTGACTCATACGATCACAAGGTGAAGTCCCACAATAGGCTGTCTGCAAGCTGAGGAACAAAGAAGCCAGTCCGAGTCCCAAAACCTCAGAATTAGGGAAGCCAACAGTGCAGCCTTCAGTCTGTGGCTGAGGGCCAGAGATCCCCTGACAAACCACTTTTATAGGTCTAAGAGTCCAAAAGCTGAAGAACCTGGAGTCCGATATTCGAGGGTAGGAAGCATCTAGCACGGGAGAAAGGTGAAGGCCAGGAGACTCAGCCAGTCAAGTCCTTCCAACTTCTGCCTGCTTTTATTCTAGCCATGCTGGCAGCCGATTAGATGGTGCCCACCCAGATTGAGGGCTGGTCCGCCTCTCCCAGTCCACTGTTAATCTCCTTGGCAACACCCTCACAGACACACCCAGGAACAATACTTTGCATTCCTTCATATCAATCAAGCTGACAATATTATCCATCACAGTGCCTCAGTCTCCCCAGTATTCAGGGGAGGGCGGAGATGTTGTCTTTTTGTCCTCCTGTTCCATGGTGTGCCCAGATCCTGTGATGGCAGGTGCTCACTATATCTATGGAACTGAAAGGCCAGACCCTGGGGAGAGGACAGAGCCAAGGCAGGTTTGGGAGCCAACTGTGAAGCGTTGGCAGTGGGAGTCAGGAAGAGCAACCTAGGTCTTTGCATCCTCATACAACAAGGATGGAGGCCACCTCAAGTACAGATTATGTGCTCAGCAAAGATGGGATTTAAAAGTATAAAACATGCACATTTGAGCAACTTAGGTCATTAAGAATTTGGCCTCTTTATAATGATAGCAGTGTCCACAGGAAGACAGTGAGTGGGACATGAAATTTCTGGTTCTGCATGCGGACTTCTACATTTCTACCAGCTAATTATTATTATCATTAAATTATTAAGCAAAGAGCTTATTCGCAAAGATCAACTTGTTATAAAGCATAAGTCATCCTTGGAAGTGTCGTTTGGTCATTCTAGTAATTCTTGCTTTTAATTCTTTAACAACTATGGGTAGAACTGCAGTGTACCATTATTCCACCTTTGTTTGCACTATCAAAATACCCAAGACGTTGCCAAGGACGACTGAATTCTTAAGCTTGGCCGCAGCCACCCACAGGGCAGGTGCTCACTTCCTCCTCTGGGGTAGAAGAGATCGTGGGTCCCTTTCCAGTCCAGGCTGGTATGGAGAAGTCGTCCCTGACCACAGTGCGCTAGGCAGAGGCCAAGGTTCTAAACTGACAGAACCCACCCACCAGGGCGGTGCCAAGTCCCAGTAAAGGCCGCATCTCCCCAGCTTGGCTGATGAAGAGGCGGGGACCGAACCCTCCAGTGCAGGAGCCTGTGCGGTGCCTGGCTCTCCCACCGACCCGCACGTATCTCTTCCTCGCGGGTCCTACCCCACGCAGGTATCTAGCGCCCCGCCCTGTTCATTTCCCACACCCGGCCCGCTCCGCCCCGGGGCCGAGGAGACGCACGTCTGATTGGCCGAGGGCGGCGGGGGCGGGGCCGGGGCGCCCCCAGAGGCCTAGACACAGGTGCGGGCGGGGCAGGCCGCGCTAAGCAGGAGGGGCGGGAGCCGCGTGCGCCCGAGGACCCGGCCGGAAGGCTTGCGCCAGCTCAGGATGAGGACAGGCTGGGCGACCCCTCGCCGCCCGGCGGGGCTCCTCATGCTGCTCTTCTGTTTCTTGGATCTCGCAGAGCCCTCTGGCCGCGCAGGTAACCGCGGGCGCGTCCGCCCCGCAGTCCGCTGGGTGCCTCGACGCCGCAGCTCTGCTGCCTTCCAGCCTGGGGCAGAGCTGCGCCCCTGGGGCACGTCACGGCTGCTTTGCTGTTGGCGGGGGGGGCTCTGGAGCCGAACGATTGAGTCGCAGGGGTGGTCTGACAGAGGAGGCGCCCCAGTGCCCTCGGGGGCCCGGAGGAGGGCGCGGTGGATGTGGGAGGACAGGGCCCTTCTGGCGCAGAGGGGACGCGGTGCACCGTAGAGTAAGCGCACGGAGGCTTTTTTGGCCGGATGCCCTGCCCCGTCGCCTCTCTTATAAAATGTTGCTGGAGTATGGGCTTCCCCATCTGCCCTCTGCGTCCTGTCCCTCTCGTTCTCGCTTTTCCTTCGCCCCTTGGTCACCTCACCCACAGCGCCAAGGATTCCCAACGATTCCCGGATTTCACTGCGCCTACGGTGAGCATCAGGAAGGAAGTCAGGTTAAATAAACCATCTCCTCCGAAAGTGACCAAGACCAAGAGTCAGCTATGATGCCCTCACCCACAGCCTAGAGCAGCAAACCTTTCT
The DNA here is from genome assembly GCF_006542625.1 of Nomascus leucogenys. Lineage (NCBI taxonomy): Eukaryota > Metazoa > Chordata > Mammalia > Primates > Hylobatidae > Nomascus > Nomascus leucogenys. The sequence continues at coordinate 17,924,586 of NC_044397.1, forward strand.
TCTCTTTGGTTTATCAGCTCCAAATGACCCCGCTCCCCCAAGACTGACAGCCTCACGCTGAAGGGCAGGTCGCCTGCTTGGGGACCTGCTGCCTCTCACTGCGGAAGCAGGACCAGAAACAGACAGCCTTCACTGATGTTCGGGGTAGTGCCAGCCCCACCCCACCACACACCCCTTGGCGGCAACCGGTTGCTTTTACTTTCTCTTTTTGCCTGGGCGAGAGGTGTGCAGAGGACTTTGTTTCTTGGTCGGACTGCATCATGGGCACTCAATTGGGCCACCCTCCATCGGCCACTTCTGTTATTGTGCCTATATGAGGAAGGAAAAGACTGTCCAGGCAGTTTGAAAAACGTTAAATTGTGGGCGGCTCTTATTTTCTTTGCAGCTAAGCTAAGTTACCATCTGGTTTAGACTTCCTTCGGAGAGCGATGGGAAGAGATTTCTCAGAGTGTGAATGGCATCATCCTATCTACAGCAAGGAACTTGGAAATGAACCCTGCTCTGAGTCACACTTCTCTATTCTCCTTTGACCCTGTGTGCTAGGAACTACCAAAAGAATCCTTTAAAATAAGATCCTTTATTGCCTTGATAATTTATTCTGCCTGCCCCACAATCCAAGGTGGAAAAGTTCACTGCAGCAACTAACTACAGTGAAAATGCACTCACTTTCAATCACTAACCTCTTGGTTTCCATTGACATATGCTTCAGTCCTGTTTTTATCTCCTTCACAAATTTCAAGATTTCCTTAATTCTTGCAGTCTCTGCAATCACTGCCCTTTATCACTGACCCAAAGCGAAAAGCACCATGTTTAACTCTGTTCCCCCTGTGCTATGTCCCACAGGTTTTGTTATCCTGTATCCTTCCTTACTCCTAGCAGCTACTCTGATCGATTTTTTCTCACCCTCAGAGCAGTCTTGTGGCCTTGTTTGGGGAAGCACTGGAATTTTGAACCCCCAGCCATTTGGGTCAATTTTTTGGCAAGAGCGTCCGCTTCATGATGCTGGTGATGGCATGCACCTCGTCACATGTGCACAGCTAGGCTTGTGCAGGTGGCCTCTATTACCCAAACACTGAAGGAGCACCTCTGTGTCCTTGGGGAGATGCCAGGTGCTTAGCTGACATTTTTGCCTGCTTGGAGAGCTAACAGCTTGAAGTAAACCAATCCATCAGGGACTCCTGAGGTTTCCACCAGCCAACACCACCCAGTCGTGCGTGAAGACTTTCTGACTCCCTGGACATTGCCATGGACTCAACTGTCACTTCAGGACCTGTTTTTGAACTAACAAACCTAGACTTCTGATTCTCTATTGTTGCACCTACCTGTACATTCTGAACACATGGTAGAGACTCTACAAAATGCTTAATATGTGATCTATGGATGGTTCCCCTGAAATTATAAATGCTGCCATCTTCATCCTTCTTGTTTTCCCAAGCTATTTCCCTACCCATTTGTCTGTGGTTATAAATGTCAATATCCAGCTTCTCTTTGGAATGTGTGAAGCTCTTTGGTCTAGGGACCAAAGGCAGGAATTATTTAGTGATCAGACAATAAGAAAACACTGAGAGAGATGATTTGCCTTTGATGGATGTAAAAATACTAAAAATTTATTTTCAATTTATGGTAATACTACTTAGCCATTTTCTCTCAAACACCACTGGAGAATTTATATAAAATGAAGCATATACAAAATGCATCTAGGGGGTAATGAGGCTTCTTTTCAACAACTTCTGCCTTTTAGATTTGCCCCAATATTGTATTTGGAGGTAAATATTAAAACTCCATTGAGGACTGGTATAAAGTTGTAAAGTGAACAAAACCCAATAGAAAGCTATCGATAAAGAATCTATTTTATAAAATAAGTTTTAGAAAATAAAATCTACTCTGTAATTACCTTTTCAAAGTATATTTCTAAAATAGCTTATATGCCTTTCTATACCAAATTTTCTAAATAAGGGATTATGTTCACTCTTTCTCAGTCCTTCTTCCAGCTCTTCAACCTGCTATCCCGATAAGGGTCGTAAGACTGAGGCAGTTTCAACAGATCCTGCTAAGGGTAAAGAAAGATACAGGGAAGCATCATGAAAGGATAGGACTCTCCCTATCTAATGTATGCTTATACATACCTTATATATGGAGGCTAGTAAGTTTCCTTCAAGTATATCAATAATTAAGATCTGTACTAAGTGACCACTGTAAGTGTCACATTGAAATTGCATACTTGGTTCAAACAAGGGATTAGTCTGAGAAAAAACATCTATATTCAGAGATGTAGCAGTTTGTTAGGAAGTTTGGCAGCTCCACTTTAACATGGCTACTCCACACCTCTCCTGTAGTGTTTGTGTTTCAATCTAGGACTCCTAACTGCTGCTTTTTCCACTGTATAAAGAAATGTAGCTAATCCATTGGATTCTACAAAAACTTTGAAAAATCCAGAACTGCAAACTGCAAAGGAAGGCAAAGCTGCTGCTTCCCCAGTTCACCTGTTTGGGATCGAGCACACAAAGCAGAATGCCCGGGAAAGACAGCAGCAAGACTACAGGGCAGGAGAGGGGATGTTTCCAACAAGGGTGATGGGCACGTCTCCTACAGGAGCAGACTTCTTTTTTCTTCTGTAATTTTTGAGACTTTGGAATGCAAGATTTATTTTGGAGAGGCAAGAGAGAATAGTTTGGAAAAGATGTAGATCAGAGATCTGAGTAACTATTGAATTGTGGGAGAAGGCCATGAGAGAAAGTGTAAGTAGTAATCTTATAGTACATTTTCCTTTTTGGTTGACTGTCCTCCCAGCATGTGTCCATCAAGTAGAAAATGTCAGAGGAATGTCAGAGAAGAAAGTGTGAGGCATGTGGCTGGGCACGGTAGCTCATGCCTATAATCCCAGCACTTTGGGAGGCCGAAGTGGGTGGATCACCTGAGGTCAGGAGTTCGAGACCAGCTTGGCCAACATGGTGAAACCCCATCTCTACTAAAAATACAAAAATTACCCAGGTGTGTTGGCAGGCACCTGTAATCTCAGCTACTTGGGAGGCTGGGGCACGAGAATCACTTGAACCTGGGGGGCGGAGGTTGCAGTGAGCTGAGATTGTGCCACTGCACTCCAGCCTGGGCAACAGAGCAAGACTCCATCTCAAAAAAAAAAAAAAAAAAGTGTGAAGGATGAAAGCTGCTATGGCAAACATCCTTAGCTGCAATCATGTGGAATACTTTTAAATTTCAGATTTAAAATAACTTTAAAGGATTGTTGTTGCTGTTCTTGTTTCTCTTGTTGTTGCTTCTGTTATTTAAAACGAAACAAAAAAAAGTCCTTCCAAAGTTCAAGCTGCAGTCAGACTTAATTTTGTAGTTATTATTTACATGGTAAAATTCCCCTCAAGTCACCAGTCCGCTTCATGATGGGAATTTTTAACTCTGAAAGCCTTTGAATTATTACTAGGAAAAGCATCTGGTGTTAGTGAAACCAGTGACTGTGAAGCTGATATCAAACTGAAAGTGCCTTTTGGGAACCAAAATTTTACAGGTCTTTCTGCTGAACTCTGGTTCATTGACAGTGATTGCTTAAACTTGTCTAAAATATTTCAGCTTTACTCTTATCGACATGATGATTTGTGCTATAATTGTTTAAAATTTTCATTTGTAAAAGAACTAACCAAATTATCCAATTATAGTTTGTTGTAACAGATGTGAATCTTATTCCACAAACTCAGGTGTGCAAGAAACAATGCATTACTTTATTTTCAGAAAACCAAACGAAATTTGATGCTGAGCTCCCATTCCACCAGGTTGCCAGAACTTCAATCATTGTCCTTACTGGGGTCTTTCCCAGCTCATGCAAAGTGCCAGGGGAACATTCAGGGAGGATTCTTCTTTAGTCATGGGATCCCGCTGGTTACCTCTGGGTTTCCCATTGTCCAAACCCACAGGATCTTGAATCTGGTGGCTCAAGACTCATCAGCCATCACTCTGGTAGTTCCTGGAGTTTGGGGTTCAGCCTTCTTAGGTGATCCACACAGTCAGTCCCCCCAGGCTTTCCCCAGATCCTGTCGCCTTCCTGAGGGTGCCACAATGGAGCTGGCCACAGGTTCCCCTACCCTCAGAACCCAGACCTCTATTTCTTCTTGTTTCTGTACCCCACTGTTCTGCTGCTCCCTCAGAAATTTCCCCATTTCCTCTGAGATACCTCAAAGAATTTAGGCCTCCAAAAAATATCTAGGGGGAAGTGGTCTTTAAGACAATTGTCCTTAAATTTTCCTTTTTAGTGGCCACACTAACTTGCCCTAAGGCAGAGGAGCACAGAGGCCTCACTAGTACTTGGATCTGAAGAAAGGAACATATATATAGTGAACATGCTGTGTTAAGGATCGACTTTTCATGTAATAATTTACCCTGCCATAGTAGCTAACATGTAAGCAAGGCAGAATTATGGTCCCAACTAGACTTTTCATTGAGATGAAAACTAAAGAGCTTCTTTTATCTTATTAAATGAGAAGGGAAAAATGAAATAGCAACAACAAATATACATGCTACTCTACATGCTTTACATGGATTAGCTCCTTTCATGCTCACACCCATCATATGAAAACTGGAGCACAGAGGTTAAATGATTTGCCCTGATCCTATGGTTAATAAGTAGCAGGAGCAAAATATGGACCCAGGCGGACTGGCTCCAGAGCCCGTGCTCTGACCCTACACACTGCACTGCCTCTCTGCTCACCACTGTCCCACCTTGTGTAGTCCCCTGCAGCTTAAAAAGAGTGGGAACAGTCTGAGGATGGGAACAGTCCAGTAGTGCTCAGACTCTCCTCAGCAGGCAGGGAGCAAGGCACTTCAACCACATAATCTACAATCTGTCTGTCCATTTGACTCAGCTAATGACCCCTTCACCATCGTCCATGGAAATACGGGCAAGTGCATCAAGCCAGTGTATGGCTGGATAGTAGCAGACGACTGTGATGAAACTGAGGACAAGTTATGGAAGTGGGTGTCCCAGCATCGGCTCTTTCATTTGCACTCCCAAAAGTGCCTTGGCCTAGATATTACCAAATCGGTAAATGAGGTGAGAATGTTCAGCTGTGACTCCAGTGCCATGCTGTGGTGGAAATGTGAGCACCACTCTCTGTACGGAGCTGCCCGGTACCGGCTGGCTCTGAAGAATGGACATGGCACAGCAATCTCAAATGCATCTGATGTCTGGAAGAAAGGAGGCTCAGAGGAAAGCCTTTGTGACCAGCCTTATCATGGTGAGTACTAGAGAGGGACTTTGACCAATTTACTGTTGTGCTTGTCACATGTGGCATTGAACATGCACAATTTAGTAAAAATAGAGTCGTACATTAGTCAGGGCAGTGAGTAAGCTCTTCAGTTCCAGGCACTGTGCAGAACTGAGCGACATTCTTACGAGTCCATGGTATTTGCCGCTACTTTGCAGGTAAGGCTAAGGGAGTTTAAGTGCCTTGTCTGAGGTCACACAGCCATGTTGTGATAAACCTGGGATTTCATCAGATAGATATGTACTTCTTATGATGGTCTTCTAAACCCTAGAGGAAAGGAAACATTAGATTAACAGGAAATCTTTTTACAGTCTGAAAGTCAAATGATCTAATAATGTTGATCTTATTCTAAGTTTTAAAAGAAGAAGAAAGGCCAGGTGTAGTGGTGCATGGTTGCAGTCCCAGCTTCTCGAGAGACTGAGGCAGCAGGGTCACTTGAGCACACAGGAGTTCAAGGCTGTAGTGTGTAATGATCACGCCTGTGAATAGCCGCTGCACTTCAGCCTGGGCAACATAGTGAGCCCCCCATCCTTAAAAAAGAAAAGAAGGAGAAGGAGGAAAAATGCATTTTTTCTTGCCTACGGATTTCGAATAAAATGGGAAAATTTTGAGTGGATTTTCTTATTTATTTTCATTTTTGCATGGCAACCAAATTTTGATGTTTATATTTATGATTCAGCATTTTAAGAGTGGAGTTTTTCAGTTACTTCCAAAAATAAGTATATTAATATTGCCTTGGGGGGAGCTGATCATGGACTTAGCTCTGAGTCTAGGGACTGGATTGCAACTAATTTCTAAGTTAAAGAATGAGTAGGTTTATTTTTTTAACCATTAAATGTAATTAGCTCTCTCCCAAGCAAATATTTTTCATTATGTTGCTCTAAATTACACCAAATGTCGATATGCATACAATTATGTCCTCTAAGTCCTATTATTTCCCCTTGCCTTTCTTTACAAATTTCCCTAGCTTTACAGTGGCTTTCTTCTTCTCTTAAAGATCATTTAAGCTAAATTTGGCCTCAAAGTCAGGATAGCAACTTCGCTCCCATACCTTCCATTATCCATCTGCACAAGTTTTTCTTTCTAGTCTTTCTATTTCCTAGTGAGGATTATTCTGAGAATGTCAAGTTCTGTTGTGGAGAAATATTACAGAATTAGAGATGGGGTTTTCCTTTTCATCAATCCCTGACCTTTGAATAGTTGACAGTCTGTTTCTGCAAGCCAGTTTCCTCCTAAAAGTAAAGCAGTTGCTTTCTGGATACAACTTAATGGCAAATTTAAATTCTGTGCCACAAAAGCCCTTCTCCAACTTGCCAACTAAGAGGAAACAGAGAGCCAAATGAAATACCTTTTAATTGGATTTAACTTGTTTCATTGTATTTGTCCAGGGATCAGAAAGGATAATTTTCTTGGCAGGGTTCTTTTAGTCTCCTAATCTAATTCTTTTGAGGGGCATAGTTGTAATCTTAAACTCCCTCAGTCCCCAGAGTGTCTTCATTTCAATATAACTGTTTTTCCTTTTTATCCTGTGTTTTATTTATGCATTTCTAATGTTCTTCTGAGACAGGGACTGTGGATTTCACCCAGCTGCCAAAGACATCAGTAGCACAAAAAAGGTTAGGGACCTACCCAGGGGACCACCCAGAGAGAGCTAAGCAATGCCACCAGCATAGCGCAAAGGCATGAAATGTTTCTTGACCTTTTCAAATATAATATTTGAAACACTAAAGCTTTTTTTTTAAGCATATATAATTGTCACTAGTCAAGGCATACCTCAAGTTTTAATCTGCACAGAAGCCAGGGCCAAACCTGCCACCTCTTCTCTGTTTCTGTCTGGGTGACTGGTACCATCTAAGTTCTACATGTCAGAAATCAGAAATCAGCAAGTCACCCTAGAGGTTTCAGGCTTGCCTCTTCCACCACTCCAATATAATCAAATATGAAGTCCTGGCAATTCTACCCTTTTCAATTTATGTATATCCCTTCTTGTTCTTAGGTTAGGGACTGCTGTCTTAAGTTAGGGACTTTCTCTAGGACTCCTCTCTCAGACTCTTGATACTGATTGTTGTCCCCACCTTCTTATCTAGCAGTATATAAACAAAACATAGAAGACACCTGAGTCCCAACAAAGTGAAATCCAAGGTTACCTAGCTTGTTACAGCAAAGCTAGGGCTCAAAACCAGTATTCCATTCCCCAAACATAGCTTCTTTCTCTCCCCCTTGGCTTTAGCAGTATAAACAAAGTTTTCACTTGTGACACAAGAACATTAATTTATCACTGTGCCTTGGGTTGCCTCTCACCCCAACTCCTATCCTGTGTGAGTCATGTTCATCTCAGAGAAAACTGAAGTTGCATAAATTTTATGAGTGAACTTCTTTTGACTAGCACCCAGGTGTACATTAATATCATTAAGGTACCTTGATTTCACTAGCACTTTTCAAATTTTGAATGTTTGGTGAACTATGCAGAGGAAATGGACTTTTTGTGGCAGGGTGGCTGCAGAACTATCAGAATTCTGGGCAACTCTTAGAAGTCTGCCAACAACCTCTTTATCCACTGAAACTATTTTGTCTCATGTTACTGATGACATTAATTTGCTAGTTTTCTGCATAATCACCTCATCTCACAAATTTGTAACTATTGCGTAATAAAGCTGTTGTTTTAAGGATGCTATCACCATAAATTTGCACATTCAGAGAAGATTCTTCCCAGGAAAGCCTGTCTTGCTAAGGAAGCCCATGGTGTGTAAGAGGCCAGCATCAGAAAAGAATGTGTGGGAACAAAACGCTTAGTGAATAGTCAGCATAATTTAGCTGCTTCTGGTGTGGTGGTTGTTTGCTTATCATTCTTCAAAGCATATATTGTGACTTAGAGAGCTTATTAATTGAAGCCCAGTTTTGAGCTATGAAATTTAACTTGAAACTTGAGAAGGCACCCACTGATGTCACAAGTTATCCTTATAGGTCAAGACCCTAATCAGAGAGAGCCCATTCTCATCCCTGTCACTTGCAGCTGAGTGCCTGAATGTCTCACTTGACTACTCTGCAAAAATGGGGATTTCCCAGACAAGTATAATACTTCCACTATGGAAGTATAAAGTATAAAGAACAAATGACAGAAATGTATACCAAGGCACTTTGTATTCCAAAAATCAAAGGTTTTAGAAAAGAAAACTGATGGTTCTACAAGGAACAGTCTTTGTGTTCAGGGACTGTCCTCTTAGGTTTGTAATATGGGAAGAGAAATTGGTCATGAGCTATTGGGGGGTTTTTGATGCGGTTAAACTGAAACATAGGTAATAAGCAGAATCCTTATAAAATATAAGGTCAACATACTCTTTAACAGAAGTACCCTTTTGAAAACTGTTTATATGACATGGGAAGACAAAACCAGTGATCTTTAAAAGACTATTTGCCAAGAAAAGCATCCAGAGTATTATTACCTTTTGCTATAGTTCTGCTTAATACATTCTGAGTTGTTAAATGGCCTCACACTTTAGTTAGACGGACACTTGAGGAGAAGAAAGTAGGATCAAATACTGTCTTAAGCACACTTTTAAGCAAATCTGTGAGACATTTTGAGGAACCCTAATTGCCAGTAAACAGTAAACAGTGATAAGATCTGATTACTATGATTTACCTAATGGCCATTATTTGATCTGTTAATGACCGAGGTTTTTAGCAAATTGAGGACTGAGGTTTTGGCAAATTGTGACAGAAAGAGATACAGGGATAGCTGTTCTATAAAAACACCTTTCTAAGAGAATTAGTATTGATATAAGTATCAAACACTCCTTCCAGCATTTCCAGGCATATTTGAGGTTGGAATGACTTTTCAGTTCCCCACCATGTACCAGGGAAAATGATTAAAATAAAAGCTATGTCTACTACCTCACTGGCCCCCAGCCGGTCACATGACTGCCCCATTGACGCTGCTGCTTCTTTCACCCCCCAAATTACCATGCCCTGTACCTTCCTAAGAATCTATTCAGAAATTCAGCAGCTCTTCCTTTTACTTCCTCAAAAACCACAGTCTCAATTCTACCTCCAGTCTCTGAACAATGGGACTATTTGTCCATCTTTCTAATTCTGCAGGTGGTTCCAAAGTCCACACCCACCCTCAGTGGTTCCAAGGTATTTTTCTGGCTCCAACACTTTCTAAAGAAAAGAAAGTAGAGGTAAATGTAACCTCAGCCAGGGTACCCTTTCTGGTGAAGTGCTCTGCGGCCCACAGCAGAGTTAGTAGACCCTCACCTGATCAAGCCAGGCTCTTTCAGCTCCTCATCACACCACAGTAAGTGAAGCTTCACACGGTTGATCACTGAACGCTATCCCCAATTTGCAAAAGCGGAAACAGAGGCTACCAGAGGTTGGATAGCTAGCCCACAGGCAAACAGTGGGTTAACAGGGAGCCAGCATTCATGTCCAGACCTGACAGCACCCTTGCTCTGAATTCCTACACTCGGACATTGTATTCTAAACAACGTTTCTTTTAAAAACAGTTTTAGAAATTAGCCAACTGAAGCTGACTACCCAGTTTTTAACTCCCTTTTCCCCAACTTCCTCTCCAACCCAGAGATCTATACCAGAGATGGGAACTCCTACGGGAGACCTTGTGAATTTCCATTCTTAATTGATGGGACCTGGCATCATGATTGCATCCTTGATGAAGATCATAGTGGGCCATGGTGTGCCACCACCTTAAATTATGAATATGACCGAAAGTGGGGCATCTGCTTAAAGCCTGGTATGTATGGGCTGGTAAACTTTACGTGGAAAGGCAGTACATTTATATGAGGCAATAGGGAGAAGGAAGAGTTCAAAGTGACTCAAAAGTGACTGCAAAAATATTATCCCGGATAAGAAGTGTATGTTTGGAGAAGAAGAGAGAGGTAATGTGTAGCCATGAATTTGCCTTCAGAAGCAGGCCCGGGAGTGAAGCAAGGTGGATGGTGCCATGGAGGAGGAGGAGGAAGTGTTCCACAGCACGGACACCCCAGGGAGAGGAAGTGTGGAAAAGGCATGCACAATTAGGAAATTGCTGCTGACCTTTAGTAGTTTCAGAAGACTAGAGGGGGTAGAAGCTGGGTTGTAGTGGAATGAAGCATGAACAGAAGGAAGTAAGCCTCGTAAGTTTCACAGAGCAGAAGAGACAGTTGGCAAAGGACAAAATTGCAACAAATTTATGTAGTTACAATCTCATTTGGCTTTATTGCAATTCTAGAATCAGGCAACACCTCATTTCATAAAATAGACTACTGTAAGTGTTCCAGTTCGTTGAACAGAGGGGATTGGCTTTGTAGACAGAAAAAGGGCTGAAGAAAGCAAAAACAAAAACCAAAGAGTGGATTGGTCATTTCAAAGTAACTTGTAAGAGCAATAGAGAAATAATTGATTGGTTAACATCAGGTGACTTCAGGTTAAGCATTAAAACAGAGGGAACTTCATTATCAGGCCAATTAAAGATTGAAACTGGCCTGTTGGGGAAATTAGGCAGTTGTCTCTCTCTCCTGATTTCTCAAAAGACCAGATGACAACTCTGTTTCAGTTTGGTGACATGGAACTTTGGCATGGGTGACTCCATTTTGATTTTTGAGTCCTAGGTCAGGAGCTTAGTCCAAAACAGTGGCCTCCTATAATTTTTATTTAAAAAAGCAAAGGGTAGTTTAAGAAAGAGATCAGTTGAAAAACACTTTTAGGATGGTGAAGTCTTAAGTATGTTTATGGCCTGAAGCAAAGAGCGGGAAAGAGAAGAGCTAGATCTTCCTGGGGCTCTCAAAATTGGTGACACTGATCCTTCCACCATTCCTGTGTGTTTGTCAGAGTGCTTTTTCTCGTTACTTTTTACCAGAAACAAACTGTTCAGGATTTGCTAAAGAATTTGCTGTTCTTTAGAAAGACAGAGAGAGACCAAAGTAGCAATTACATCATTATCTGGCACATAACTGAGACAGTTTCTCACCAATTAGGTGAGAGTTACAGGGGATCACGGTACCTGACATGTGATAGGTACTCACAAAATATTACTTAATGGACAATAGGTTGAAATGATCTATAGCAAAGAGAAAGGAAAGAGCTCCAGACCTAAGTAATAATAGTTAATACTTAACAGGGCTCTGCCAGGTGTCAGATACTGTTTCAGGCTCTCAATATATATTAACTCATTCAATCCTCACAGCAACCCTGAAAGGTACCATACTTTATCCCCATTTTACAGATGATCACAGTGAGGCACAAGGGAGATATGTAACTTGCCTAAGATCACACAGCTAATAAATATCAGAACTAGAATTCAAACCCAGGAAGTCTGGCTATGAAGTCCTTGTCCCAAACAGCTACACTAGCCTGACTCATTGAGTAGCTAGCCAGGTGGTATTAGTAATGCTGATCCCTCCTTCGGGAATCTGAGCTTCAGAATGCAGAGTTCTAAGCAACTTGAAGAGATTATACTGGGTTAAGACTTAAGATTTCAGGGTGCAACAGAATCACATGGAGAGTTTGTTAGAACACAGATATCTAGGGCCCAGAGATTCTGATTCAGTAGATTTTTGGTGGCACCCCCAAATTTGGCAAGTTTCAGGTAGTGCTGATAATCCTGGTCTGGGGACCACACTTTGAGGATCATGTATCTAATTAGAAGCCCAGGCTTCTCAACACCTGTAACCTACCTACTAAAATAGAAAAAGCCAGTATTTTCTTCAGCTGTGGTTGATAATAAGCAGAGTTTGGTCAGCCAGGTATCAACTTCATTTAACTCTCTTTATCATTTGGATCAGAAATTTAGATGTGAAAGATTGCTTAGAGGTAATCCAATGTAAACCCCTGTTTCTCAGGTGAGAGGCAGCAGGCCCAGATCAATGAAATGACCTGTCAGGGTCAGACCACATTTTTGTGGAAACTGGTGAAGGATTCTTTATCCTCCTTCCCCACTGTACATATTTACCCCCACTATACCTTGCTGCCTTGACAGGGATGTGTCTTGGTGCCTTTAGCCTCCTGTGGGTGTTGTGTGTGTGCTGGGGCTTTGGGGATGTGACACATACAGTGGTGTTAATGCATGCATATGCTTCCTAGAGTTACTTTTTATGGAAGAAGCAAGATTGTAAGTTTCTCAAACCTGAGGGCTGCTAAATCATGGAGGTCATGTTGTATAGCAAACACACTGCCATCCCACTCCTGGAAGCTTCTGGATTTACAAGTGTAGGGCCTCAGTGGTAATAATGAACCTTTAGACAATGTGCTTTCAGATCCACCCTATTTTGTTTTTACCAAATGTCAGAATCTCTGTTGCTATTTATGCCATAGAAAAATGGCTGAAGCAGCAGGATGTGCCATTCAGAGGATCAACAAGACCAGTGCCCTCATTATAGCTCTGTCACAGTCACCTCTAGGTCTTTGTTCCTGTCTGTGAAATAAGGACATTAGGCAAGATGATCTCTAAAGGCCCTTCCAGCTTATAGGATCATGAGTATAACATCTGATATGTAACTGGCTATAGGAGGCCTTTTGGAAAGTCCTCCAGTTGGAGCCCGGGATGCACTTGACACAGCCTGCATTGGACTTCCCCTCTTGTGGGGAGTACACAGGAGGCTCTGAATATATTTTGAACCAGTTGTCTTGAAAATTTTATATCTCATTCAGGAAACAGCTTGCAGTTTCTTTGTCTGAAATTATGTATACTCTACAAACACATGTATATATGTTTATATGCACATATATACATACATATGCATATATAATGCATATGTAATGCGAATTACATATCATATATTCAATTCTTTATTAAAGTATTAAGGAGAAATTTGGACATAGTTTCCCAAATAAGGTAGTCACTTGGGCTCAATATCTTGGCCATTTAAGCAGCATGTCTGTACACACACGTACACATACAGTGGTTTCTATGCAGGCTGTGGGCAAACCGTCTGTAGTCTGCCACTATGTTCAAATAAGCTTGTTTTCCATTAGCTCAGCACTCACAACATGTGCACACTGAGACTCATATCTCAGGCAGAGAGCAGTCAGGGACATGGGCGAAAACACAGCATTGTAATTGATAGAGATAAAAAGAGAGTGGAAAATAAGAAAGAGTGGAAGCTTCAACCAGCCTGAGTCATTTGGTGTGTTATGATTCCAATTTTATTGTGATCAAAATATGGTCTAAATGAGTGATGGCAGTCTCCATTTGGGCATATCCTAAGAGTATGCAAATTGACTTGCAGTATTTGTAAGCATTCTAAGTAATAGAAAACATTATGTCCTTACTTTATGATCACTAACATGTCTTTATCAACAGAAAATGGTTGTGAAAATAATTGGGAAAAGAACGAGCAGTTTGGAAGTTGCTACCAATTTAATACTCAGACGGCTCTTTCTTGGAAAGAAGCTTATGTTTCATGTCAGAATCAAGGAGCTGATTTACTGAGCATCAACAGTGCTGCTGAATTAACTTACCTTAAAGGTAGATTTTATTTGCATGTGATAGAGCAAATTGGCTAAAATGGTAAAGGTACTTCTTCTGTTTTCATATGCAGATATGTTTCTTTGTATGTATCTTTTCTGACCTCTCTTGGGATTTAAACTTCTACACTGAAACCCATAAGCAAAAAAGTACTGAATGTAATCATATTTCACCATTGAGAAATGTATGTTGTGACGGAAACTAAAGAGAGATTAATGTTCAGAAAACAAGGTTGGGTAGCAAGATTAAACGGCTACCCTAATCCTAAATGAAAGGATTTTTCAAAAAGTGAACAATTAAACTCTTTGAACATTGAAAAATAGAGAATTAAAGGAAGGGAAGGAAGATGGTGAAGTTATACTAGATGGCCTCAGCAAACGTCCTTACATTGAGTGAAAGGGTACAGTCCTCAGGGGCAAGGAGTGTTTTACTAAATCTTAAAGTGGATTTAATAACATGGACACAGAATGGATAAGACTTTGTTTTGTTTTGTTTGGGGGATGGTAGTGGTAATTTTTTAATTTTTAATTGTGAAAACTTAAGAATAAATAAAAACTTTAAAAGACCATTTATCCTAAGAATTTAAGGATCACCTTGTTAAGTTCAGTAACAAACCATATTGGAACTTTGATTGGAATTGTATTGAATCACAGATTCATTAAAAAGGAATTGGCCAGGTGCGGTGGCTCACACCTGCAATGCCAGCACTTTGAAAGGTAAAGGCAGGAGGATTACTTGAAGCCAGGGGTTTGAAACCAGCCTGGGCAGCAAAGTGAGACCACATCTCTACAAAAAAGAAATTTTTTTTAATTGGCTGTTGGCATGTGCCTGTAGTCCCAGCTGCTCTGGAGACTGAGGTAGAAGGATTGCTTGAGCCTAGGAGATTGAAGCTGCAGAGAGCTATGATGGCATCACTGCACTCCAGCCTGAGTGACAGAGGGAGACCTTGTCTTAAAAAATAAATAAATAAAAGGTATTGCAGTTTCAGTATTGTCTTCTCAACCATGAAAATTATATGCTTTTCTATTTATTTAGGACTTCTTTTATGTACTCAGTAAAATTCTATAATTCTTTCCATAGTCTTGTATATCTTTCAAAAGAAACTATATAAACAGAAATTTTAATATTATATTTAAAAATCAATGAACCTAAGTTACTGAGTCCCTGATAAGTTATTCTTTGAATGAAAGACAAACAATTGTAATATATGATAATGATGATGTGCCAGACAGACTACTAAATGCTTTTTATACATTATCTCATTTCATTCCATCTAACTACCTTATGAGGTGGACGTTATTGTTATCCTCATTTTGCAGATGAGGAATGTGAGGCTCAGAGAGGAAACATAACTTGTCCAAAGTCACCCACAAGTATTTAGCAGAGCCTAAATTTGAAGAGTCAGTTTGACTTGAAAACAAATTGTATCACACATATAAATGGATTCACCTTTTATAAGACTGTAAGTTCTTTGCAGGCAGAAATGGGTCTCATGGGTTGTTTTTCACTTTTGCACAAAGCTATAAGCTTTATTGCTATATATTAAACAAACATGTATTGTCTAAGTAATTCAGATACATTCTGTCACACTATTTTATAATAACTGGAAATATTTGATAAATGCTTACTGTAAGCAAGCCCTACTTTCTCCAGATAAATCCGTTAATCATTACTACAACCTCATCAAACAAATGTTTTATCACTAGATAAGGAAACTGATCCTTAGAAATAATATACCCAACAGCATATAGCTAAGAAGTATCAGATTGGGATTTGAATATCAACATATAGAATTGCAGAACTCTATTTATTTATTTGAAAGAGGGTCTCAATATGTTGCCCAGGCTGCCGTGCAGTGGATATTCACAGGTGTGATCAGAGCACACTATAGCCTCAAACTCCTGGGCTCAAACGATCTTCCCACCTCAGTCTTCCAAGTAGCTAGGACTACAGGAGCACAGGATCATGCCCAGCTTACTTTTTTGTTATACTACATACCCCTCTTAGATATCTTTATCTCTTTTTATCATTAAAAGGCCACAGGTCTTTTGTCGTTCTTTTTGTTTACAGCTTTATTCAGACCTCCTTTCTTACTCGTAGCCTTACCCTTTTCCTATATTGTTTGGCACTTGAATATTCAGATCTTTAGAATGAAAATCTGCCAACTAAGCTAAATGGGCTAGTGTTTGGCATTGGAGTTCTATTCCAGACCTCACTGAAGCCTTAGAAAAAATATTGTTGCGAATGAAAAGTGCCAATAAATTCAAGTTTCCTAGAATATTGACATTTGGAAACCGATGACTTCAGTGAGGGAGAAAAGTGCCAAAGTGTGACAATCAAATGTTGCATGATTCTTTATGCCTCAGTTTTCTTTAATAACTCATGAAAGTAATGTAATATGGTAAAGGACCTTATTGTACCCTACTCCTGGCCAGACATGCCCCATATTTAATACATATCATTAATTTTAGAAGTATATCTGTTTCTAATGTTTCAAGTTCCTCTTCCAGTATGAAAGCTTCTTAGGCATATCAATACGCCTAATTATGACTATTGGTTTCCCAAGACCCAAGAAAACTGTGTTTTAACCTCTAAAACTCTGCTTGCTTTTGTTGTTGTTGTTGTTGTTGTTGAGACAGAGTCCTGCTCTGCCACCTAGGATGGAGTGCAGTGGCGCAATCTTGGCTCAGGGCAACCTCTGCCTCCTGGGTTCAAGCAATTCTCCTGCCTCAGCCTCCTGAGTAGCTGGGATTACAGGCACGCACCACTACACCTGGCTAATTTTTGTATTTTTAGTAGAGACGGGGATTCACCATGTTGGCCAGGCTGGTCTCAAACTCTTGACTTCAGGTGATCCACCCACCTTCTATCTTTCTTAATTGCTGATAGCATCTGGTCATCAAATAATAAATTTGAATGACCTATCTCCACTGTACCACGTGTGTGTGTGTGTGTGTGTGTGTGTGACTCTCATTCTGTATCTCTAGTCTGAACAGGACCCTTTGGGCCCTAGAGCCATAAGCCATATATATATATTTTATATAATATATTTTATATATATATATATACATTCCATTGTCTATGAAACAGCTTCTATACATATTTCTGACACAGTCCCAGAAAAACTTGATCATTTGAGGGATCCATGGCTGTCTCCTTCTACTAGATTGAAATTCTCATGAGGGCAAGGACTTTGTCATTTCGGTTTTTATATCCCTAGAACCTGGCAAATAATATGTGTGCCTAATGAATTTAAATTGTCAGTCTAGAATACAGTCAGATCTTCCGAATCTAGAAGTACAATGGAAACTGCTTTTGATAAGTCTTCTATATTAATAAAAGAGGAGTAAAAATAGTGAGACAGCTACTCTAAGAAGCTTCTGTTCTTATCTTAGATGAAAGGGAATCTGACAAGCTAATAGGAGAGCAGAACTGAATTAACTTATCAGCCTTTGGGTTTCTCAATAGTCTGAAGATTTTTGTCTATTAGCATTGCCTGCCTTTGATGCATAGACAGCCTTCTACAGGGATTGCTGCCTTACAATCAAGGTCTGCAGATTTGTTTGTTATTAGTAGAATAAGTCTAATTTAGATAATAACTTAGGCAACTTTGTCACTTTTTAAAAATTTTTTAATTCTTACAGAAAAAGAAGGCATTGCTAAGATTTTCTGGATTGGTTTAAATCAGCTATACTCTGCTAGAGGCTGGGAATGGTCCGACCACAAACCATTAAACTTTCTCAACTGGGATCCAGGTAACTGCTCCATCCCTACCCCCTAAGCACAGAACAAATCTTCAAAAAAGCAAAAGCTTCTCACTCACCAATAGCTTAGAAAAGTTTCACATCTTGGCAACTCTTATTATGGTTACTTCTCAGAAGAATTTTTTCTTCCTAAACCATTCTTAATTGCGGTACTGTTATTGCCAAGCTGAACCACACCATGGACAACTGAGCATTTGAACCTCTAGACCTTTAGAACAACCCTCCATTTTTATGTAAGAGCAAAATGAGCTCCACCACATGGCCCAGGAGCCATTCTATGTCCCTAAAGGACTTGGCATGTCTATAACTCACCCATGCTGTGTTTCATCTGCAGCTTAACTCTAATATGGAATTACCCGCTCGTTTTCAAACTCTTGGGGTCTCTCCCCACTATAGCACCCAAGTACTGACAATATAATGGTTGTATTTTATAATACAAATAAGTACCTCAAAGAAAGTCTTTTAGGGAATAAAACAAGCAAAATGCCACTTAGCCAAAAGACTTTCTTCCCAAAGGAAGGATTAGACAACTTTGAAAAATAAAATAAAATCTTAGGCTTATGACAAATGTAGAACCTAAAGTTAGCACTAATTTCAGTATAAAACTGCCTGCACACATAATAGGAAAACTGAGTTAAGAGCAATAAAATTCCAATTAGTCACTTTAGTTAATTTAGTTTGCTAAATTTCCTTATCAGCAAATGAAGTAATACTTTTATTATTTCAGTAAATAGAATATTTAAAGATAATTTAATCTTTAACTCAAGGCCTTAATGGCATGACAATGATAAATTAATATTTTTATTTTATGGAGTAGCAGATTAAGAGTTACTAACCATATAATATGACCTGGAAGTCATTTGAGGAAAAAGTTTGGTTTTTGTTTTTAAAATTAACTACAACATATCATAATGTTTTCCCCTTAGATCCTATATTTTAGAAGAAAGACATATTTAAGCACATAATTATTCATTGAGGCTTATACATTTCAATTTAGTTAAGTTTTAACTATAATATGAGTTCCCATAAAAGCATAAAATTAGGACTACAAATTATTCTTTCTGACACCATCCTGGCCCTAACTTTCTCATTCTAATGCTTTGAAAAATGTTCCCTTTTAAGACAGGCCCAGTGCACCTACTATAGGTGGCTCCAGCTGTGCAAGAATGGATGCTGAGTCTGGTCTGTGGCAGAGCTTTTCCTGTGAAGCTCAACTGCCCTATGTCTGCAGGAAACCATTAAATAATACAGTGGAGTTAACAGGTATCTTTCTCACATACTCATACAAATAGGTCTTAAAATCATAGTTTTGTGAAAACAAGTAAATCTTTTCCAACATCCATTTCTACCTTTCCTTCTCCTGATACTGACAGTACAGAAAAGTGCTTGATTTTTAACCCTGTGGTTAGATATTATCAACCATATATGAATAAAGCTTTAGTTGAGGTAATGAAGAATATTAAATAAAAATATGTATGCACCCAGAAGAAGGCAGAGATATTCGAGACAGGAAATATACTTCTGTTCGTGTGTGGCTCTTTTTTCTCCAGAGCAGGGGTTCTCCAGGGGTGGTCCCCAGCCCAACAGCATCAGCATCACCTCTTCCTGTTAGAAACGCAAGCTCTCAGGACCCACCCCGGATTTCCTACATCAGAAACTACAGGATGGGGTCCAGCAATCTGTATTTTGAGAAGCTCTCCAGGTGGTTCTGATGCATATTCAAGTCTGAGAACCACTGCAGTGCATGCCTCCGTAATGAGGCAAAACCTATGGACACAGGAGTAAGCCCAGGCTTCTCTACCCTGTGCCCCACAGCACCCGGCCCTCTTCCATCCTTCTCTGTCAGGCAAGTCTTTGCATTGAAAAATCAAGTAAAAAAGGAGAGGTGCAGAGGGACAAAGTGTGTACAATGAGGGAGTTTTTCCAGGGAGTTTGGGGATGAAAGAGACACAAGAACAGCTGAAGTTTTTGAGGAGTGGAAGGGTGTGAGGAGTTTTTGAAAGAATGGAGAACAGGAGTGTATTGACTGTCAAGCACAGGGCCTGATGTATACCTGGTATTTAATTACATCCTCGCCAAATGAGAGAAACTAATACTCAAAACTGGAGGGATGTATTCATCTGTTTTCATGCTACTGATAAAGACATACCCAAGACTGGGAAGAAAAAGAGGTTTAATGGACTTACAGTCTCATGTGACTGGGGAGGTCTCACAATCATGGCGGAAGGCAAGGAGGAGCAAGTCACATCTTACACGAATGGTGGCAGGCAAAGAAAGAGAGCTTGTGCAGGAAAACTCCCCCTTATAAAACCGCCAGATCTCGTGAGACTTATTCACTATCACGAGAACAGCACAGGAGAGACCTGCCCCCATGATTCAATTACCTTTCACCAGGTCCCTCCCATAACACATGGGAATTTAAGGTGATATTTGGGTGAGGACACAGCCAAACCATATCAAGGGGAAAGGATGATTTTTAAATGTCCTGCTTTAAGGAACTATGAGTGAAGGGAATAAAGCATCCAAATGTCTTGTCATCTAAAAAGGAGCATAGAGCAATTTTTAAGGAAAAACTAGATATAAAATAAAGAATGTGAGGGGATATTTTAAGATAATAGGGGAAATGAACATTTGTCTTCCAAGTTGATTCAAACCAAATTTAGTCCATACAACAAAAGGCATAATAGAAAAGCCAGCACAAATGAAAATAAACTAGAGCAATTGATGATAGATTAAGTAAATATCTTGCAGTAGTAATTATTAAATAAATCATGATGTTTCCACATGATTGAATAATATGCATTTACTAAAATAACTGTGCCAGCAGGAAAATACAAAGAACAAAACCAAATGATATGCCTACTTATCATTTTAATCTTGTAAAAATATGTATTCATTGAGACAAAGACTAGAATATGAAAATGATTGCATTAAGTTCCATTACGGGTGACATTTTTCCTCTGTTCCTTTATCATAATTATAAAATATAACAATAATACATGCTATTTCAGAATATTAAAGTTAATTGAGTTATCTTGCAAGTGTAAGAGGCTAGCTGAATCTGAATCACTTTATCCTTCAGTAAAAAAACAAACTGTCCACATTTTTAAGATGCTGTGTTTTCTTACAACAGATATTCCAAATGGTTCTAAATCAGTGAAGTCTCAGTAACCAACTCACTTTCTGGTTTTGTTAACAGGGGTAGAAGTATTCTGTTGGGTTTCATACTTCATTCTTTTTTTCTAATCTGGAAAGATTAGACCTTCGATTGTGAGCTTTATCATGGTCAAAACAGAATCACTAATTCCATGAGGACCATCTGTCTAGCAGAGGGGAGGAAAGAAGTCCAGGGGTAACCTTTGCCCTCTCGTCTCTTTGATGTGAAGTGTATAAATGTCTTATTCTGTCCCTTAAATCTCTGCCTGTCCTTTGTTCAACAGTGAGCATTAATCTACATCCCCTTGCTAAGCTGGCCATACAAGAAAAGGAGGCTTGCCCTCTTATAATCTTCTCAAGGACAGAGACTAGAGGGAAACCTAACAAATTCCATACCCAGGAAAAGATTTGTCAGAAGCTGACTTAAGGCACATCTTTCTACTGTCTACTTGGACTAAGGGCAATCTCTCCCTTGATTGTGTCCAAACCCTTTAATAGTCTGTGCTCAGCCATATAGCACATTGAAGCATGTTAAAGTCACATCATTTTCTGAATCCCAGCAGGAATTCCTATGATGCCATATATACCTCATTTATGTGGTAGGCACCACATGAATTCATGTCCCGGTAGCAGCTGACATCACGTTCCCCAGTTTTCCAGGACCCTCATTATTCAAGAAAAAAGAATTTGCAATGTTATTGATTCAAAATAGATGTGTCTTTACTGGAATATAAATAGCTGCTTTTCTCCCAGATGTCTGGACATACTCAGATACCCGCTGTGATGCAGGCTGGCTGCCAAATAATGGATTTTGCTATCTGCTGGTAAATGAAAGTAATTCCTGGGATAAGGCA
The DNA here is from genome assembly GCF_006542625.1 of Nomascus leucogenys. NCBI lineage: Eukaryota > Metazoa > Chordata > Mammalia > Primates > Hylobatidae > Nomascus > Nomascus leucogenys. The sequence goes on from NC_044397.1 coordinate 17,946,088, forward strand.
CATGCGAAATGCAAAGCCTTCAGTAGTGACCTAATCAGCATTCATTCTCTAGCAGATGTGGAGGTGGTTGTCACAAAACTCCATAATGAGGGTAAGTTTTTAAAAATACCCTATATGAGAGGCTTAAGCCATTTTAAAGTGTCCCTGGTTTTAGACTCTTGGTGGGAATGAAAAGCTTACGGTTTGATCTCACAGGTCAGCCCTGTCAGATAGGATTGTCTCTGGTGATGGAACTGTTCTACAAATGGTCTAGTGTGGTGGTCACTAGCAACATGCAGCTTCTGAGCAGTTGGCATGTAGTCAGGGCAACCGAGGAACTGAATTATTACTTTTATTTCATTTTAATTAATTTGAGTGGCCGCATGTGCCTAGTGGCAACCAATTTGACAGTACTGCCATTGATTGAATGATTTCCCTCTTCTCATGAGCTAAATTCTATTTAAGTTGCTCAAAAAACTTAAGTGGATAATTACTGCACTTTTGTAATTATTTGAAAGCTAAAGACTGGTAAAGGAAAATATACTAGACGGACAGTATTATGCTATCTTCCTAGAATTCGCTATAATAGCTAAGAGTAGGTACCTACTCAGTGCCAGCCTGGTGCTCCTTGTTTCACTTGTGAAGGCAGCAGAGTCATACCAGGGCAGCAGTGGACAGTATTTCTATTCAAATTGGGATATGTATGATTGTATTTATAGAATTTCATTCATCCCACAAAGCAAAGTTTGTCTACACCAGATATCAGGAACACCCAGCCTGCAGATGTTCTACCTGTGTACTTTACTTGCATAAGTGACTTGAAAAGCCTTCATTACCCAACCTGCCTGTCTTATCAACATATTAATAACCGAATTAAGAATACTACAAAGGCTCTTAAAACTCCGTATCAGAGTGTAAAAATTCGCATAACAATGCACATATTAAAGTATATAATTGAGCAAAAGCAAACAAATAAAACATTTTTCTTTTAGATATCAAAGAAGAAGTGTGGATAGGCCTTAAGAACATAAACATACCAACTTTATTTCAGTGGTCAGATGGTACTGAAGTTACTCTAACATATTGGGATGAGAATGAGCCAAATGTTCCCTACAATAAGACGCCCAACTGTGTTTCCTACTTAGGAGAGGTAGGAAACCTCCTATGGTTTCTTTATATTCTTACTGTTCTACCTAGTGATAATATTAAGACTTCTTTGGTTGGGAAGTTTGTGTATAAGCTGGAAAAGAAAAGGTAAGAGCCCTCTGGATCAGGGTACAGGGCCACAGACCATTACCAGTTAAGAATTGGGCCGCACAGCAGGAGGTGAGCGGCGGGTAAGCAAGCATTGCTGCCTGAACTCCGCCTCCTGTCAGATCGACAGCAGCATTAGATTCTCATAGGAGGGTGAACCCTATTATGAACTGCACATGCAAGGGATCTAGTTGCACTTCCTTGTGGAACAGTTTCATCCCAAAATTATCGTCTTCCCCACCCTCTGTGGAAAAAAATGTCTTCCACAAAACTAGTCCCTGGTGCCAAAGGTTGGCAAAAAATAATCTAAAGTCTGGATTGTCTTTCTGGTAGCTACTTTAAAAAGGTAAAGAAAAGCAATTACTAAATAAGCAACCTACATCCTATCTGAGAGCATCTTTTCTGGTCTCAAACAGATACAGAGAATCCCTTTAGAACTCATATTCTTGTGCTGACTGATTCTAGCAACCTGCTTTCTCTCAGGACCAGGGCCTGCACCCACCTTTCTGCCATCAATGTGATATTTGGCAGATAGCCACAATTTAACCTGAAAAGTCCCATCTTCCAAATTCATGTTAAGATTGTTTTATATCAATACTACTTTGAGAAGTGAAAAAATGATTTTATTTAAAAACTAGGCCTAACATTTTTCAGAAACCACCTTACTCCTATAGAATGCTTACACATTTTTTGAACATCTTTTACTTAATAATCCAAAATAGGCTGTGTCTTGAGCAGAAAAGATATATGTACCTCTATGTTTTGTTTGTATCACTTTCCTGTGGACCCCTAATTGGTTATGAAAGTGACTGTGTCACTCAGACATCTAAAGAGACTTAAGTGGAAGCAATAAATATTATGTGTATTTAAAAGAAGTTTAGAAAGGTGTCACATTTGATGCTCCATTTAAAAGGATATCCAACATGTCTTTAGAAGAACATCAGAAATGGAAAAGGGTTCCCATGGGCAAGAGTGAATTGATGGCATACCTAGACAGCATTCCGATGTTCAAAACTGACCCTTATCACAATCGACTTATTAAAATTTAATTCAAACAAGGCAAAGTGGCTTAGTCAATTAAGCAAATTAATGTTAAGTAGCATATTTGAAAGAGAGAATTTTGAAGTCCAGATTGAAGTAGAATTGAAAGAAACTTTTGACCTAGAATTTGTGGAGAATAGCTATTTTAGCCACCATCATCATTTTACACGTGAGGAAACTGAGAAAGGGAGGTTGATGATGTACCTGAAAGTTTCAAACTTTGGCTGTGCCATTCTAGTCTAGAAGACTAGAATGCTGGAGCTGTGCGCCGAGTTCTTCTCTCTTCAACTTTATACTAAGTGTCCTTTGATGGTCTTATTGCTACTCTTATAAGAAAATGAAATTTATCCACAATGTGACCTGGAGGTGATGCTGAGGTAACTGGCTGTGAGCCATCACTTTGCAGGACTGTTGAGTAGCATTTTCTAGGAGTGTGTTCTCACATTTGATAATTCATTTATATTCATTTCTCTCTCTCTCTGTCTCTCATAGTTTTTGTGAGTTCAGTTCTGAATATGCGGTAAATAATTTCCTTTCCAAGCAAGTGTTTTTGTCTCCTTTCAAAGCTAGGTCAGTGGAAAGTCCAATCATGTGAGGAGAAACTAAAATATGTATGCAAGAGAAAGGGAGAAAAACTGAATGACGCAAGTTCTGATAAGATGTGTCCTCCAGATGAGGTAGGTGAAATCCCTATGTAAATTTTCTCAAGCAGTATTACAACTTCTTGGTTAGAAATGGTAGCTGAGACTTAAATAATTCAGATTTATAAAATAGAGGAAACTACTAGCTTCTGTTCATTTAAGTTAGAACAAGCCAGCTGTGAGTCATAGCATATTGGCCTTCTTACAGAAACAGAAATTTGAAAATTTCTATAAATATTTGTAGAATTACTATCCTCAAGGCTGATGTCTTTACTTCCCCCACTAATATTATCAATATTCAAAAAAATTCATCCAGTGAATATTATACTCTTACGATGAGCCAGCCACCAAGGATAAAGAGAATTAACCCATACCTTTTGTCTGACACAGGCCCACAGTCTTGTGGAGGTTATCTGTGAAATGGCATCCTGCCCTCATCACATGTATGAATTCAATAGCCATGTCCTCAATTTCCACAAGTTCTAAGATGTTATCAATGTAGCAGAAACATGCTTGCCAGACGGGACACCATCAAGTCTGGAAAACAGTTTGACAATATTTTTCCTCTGATTTAGGGCTGGAAGAGACATGGAGAAACCTGTTACAAGATTTACAAGGATGAGGTCCCTTTTGGAACAAACTGCAATCTGACTATCACTAGCAGGTGTGACCATCAGTAAACTTGTACTCATAAACTTTCAACTCTGAGTTCTTTTGCTAAACAGTCTTCCTAAGTAAAAGGTGCATTTTCAAACAGAGTCAATCATTGTGAAACACTTGCCAATTTGATTCTCCTTTTGTAGATTTGAGCAAGAATACCTAAATGATTTGATGAAAAAGTATGATAAATCTCTAAGAAAATACTTCTGGACTGGCCTGAGAGATGTAGATTCTCGTGGAGAGTATAATTGGGCAACTGTTGGTGGAAGAAGGCGGGCTGTAACCTTTTCCAACTGGAATTTTCTTGAGCCAGGTGAGTGTCTTAATCTTTAAAGTAGTAGTATACTGTGACTAGTGAAAGGCAGCACTCCTCCCAAAGATGTTCCTCACTTACTTTTGAAATGTGAGGGACATGATGATCTTCAGGATTGGAGTTTATCTATGGAACCATAAATAGAAGCAGTGGCTATGTCTTCCCTATTATGTCCTTGGGGATAATCCAATGAAAGAAGTTCAAAAACTTAGTTCTCCCAAACCACCATCTAATGGCTCAGAGCTAGAAGCACCAGTGTGGGTTTTTTAAATCTTTTCTATGTAAATCTCAAATAGAATCTAGAAGCTCCCATGTGAGGCTCTTTACATTTTCATCTCTCTGCTTCTTAACCTTTTTTCAAAACTGAATGTGTTTTCTTCCATTATTCTCAATGGGTAAGAATTACGGAGGCTATCTTGTATTATTTATTTTGTTTTTGTTTTTGTTTTGAGATGGAGTCTCGCTCTGTTGCCCAGGCTAGAGTGCAGTGGTGTGATCTCGGCTCACTGCAACCTCTGCCTCCCAGGTTCAAGTGATTCTTCTGCCTCAGCCTCCCAAGTAGCTGGGATTACAGGTGCATGCCAACATGCCCAGCTAATTTTTGTATTTCTGTAGAGATGGGGTTTTAACATGTTGGCCAGGCTGGTCTCGATCTCCTGACCCCAAGTAATCCACCCGCCTCGGCCTCCCAAAGTGCTGGGATTATAGGTGTGAGCCACTGTGCCTGGCCTCTTATTTATTTTGAAAGTTAGTTCCTCTTTCTCCAACCAGCCTAAAGCATTGACCATAATTTGCCATAGAATCAGAACACTTAAGCTGGAAAGGACCTCAGAAATACTTTTAGAGTTAAGAAAACAGAGACTTTAAAAGGTGATTTACTTGACAAAGATCATCTGGTTATTGAATTAATAAAATCCAGAGTTCCTGATTTTTAAGCCAGTGGCTTTGAATAAGACAGCAGTATAAAGCATTCTACTTTTCACCCTGTGAATTATTTATATTTTATTGTGTTGGTCTAATGTGATCATGAAGACTATTTTTTATAACACAGAGATTGGAAAATATGAGCTTACAATTTAACATGATATTTGAAGTAGAAAATGCCCACAAAAGTTAGGACACATAGTCATCACCATCAACATGAGTGATGTTGCTAGTAACAAAGTCATCCTGGTTAAATCTCATCTCAGATTAGGAACACTCTAATGGATAAAGCACATAGATCTCTTTTTTTTTTCTTTTTTTTTTTTTTTTTTTTTTTTTGAGATGGAGTTTCGCTATTCTTGCCCAGGCTGGAGTGCAATGGTGTGATCTCGGCTCACTGTAACCTCTGCCTCCCATGTACAAACAATCCTCCTGCCTCAGCCTCCCAAGTAGCTGGGATTACAGGCACCTGCCACCATGCCCAGCTAGTTTTTTTTTTTGTATTTTAGTAGAGACAGAGTTTCACCATGTTGGCCAGGCTGGTCTCGAACTCCTGACCTCAGGTGATCTACCCACCTCAGCCTCCCAAAGTGCTGGGATTACAGGCATGAGCCACCGTGCCTGGCCAGATTTGTTTTATAGACACTCAGACATCTTAGAGTAAAGGTGACGTTCTTGATAACTAAGTATTGGTGGTTGGAGAGGTGCTTGGGAAGTGGCTACCACGACTACTTGCTCCATTCTATGGCCAGAAAGGCTATGTGAAGCTCTCTTTACCATTATTGCTCCCATCCTCAGCCAACTTGGTCTATCATGGGCACACTATGGTTAGGAGGACAGAACAGGGAAAAGTAGCACACCCATTCAGGGTAGCAAGGCAATTATTTTTCCCAGTTTCTTGTTCCTCTTGCTGTTTGTGTATATGAGACTATGTGGCTTCTCTGTTTGGTGGGATAGAAGTTGTCCTATTACTTTTCAATATATGTAACTCTTCTTGTCTTCTACCTGCTTCAGGCAGTGTGGTATAATGGAAAATGGAACATGACCTTTTGTCAGACAAATCTGGTTTCAACCCCAACTCTACCATTCACTAACTCTGACTGTGGGCAAGTTACTTAGTCTTCATTTACAAAATGGAACTGGTAATTCAAACTACCTTTTAATACTGTTATGAATACATAAAATTATGACTGGCATAAAATAAACAGTAAACAAATGTATGTTACCACATACCTCCTTCTACCTTTATTGTACCAGCTTTTCCTTTGGATCAGAATCTGGGAGAGTTGTGTTTTGAGGTTAACTAAGTTGCTCAAAAACTGCTCAAAGTTTTTAAGCTAATTTGAACCACTATCCTAAGCAGCTATAGTATTTAAGGTACAGCTCTAGAAACAGACCACCTGGGCACAAATCCTGGGGCAACCACTTACTAATTCTATGACCTTGAGCAAGTCACTTAATTCTCACTGTACCTCAAATTATGACAATAGAATCCACCCTATAGGTTTGTTGTGAGGATTAATCTTTTTCAAAAATACTTTACAAATAATAAACACCTATCATTATTATTCTGAACAACATATTTCTTTCCTCTCTTTGTTCCATTTTTTTTTATTCTCTCTCCCCAACTTGGCTGAAGTAAAGAGTAGAAACACTAGAAAATGTTTGAACTTTAACATTTTAATTTTTAATTGAGCTTTCTACTTCAATCCCAGCTTCCCCGGGCGGCTGCGTGGCTATGTCTACTGGAAAGTCTATTGGAAAGTGGGAGGTGAAGGACTGCAGAAGCTTCAAAGCACTTTCAATTTGCAAGAAAATGAGTGGACCCCTTGAGCCTGAAGAAGCAGCCCCTAAGCCTGATGACCCCTGTCCTGAAGGCTGGCAGAGTTTCCCCGCAAGTCTTTCTTGTTATAAGGCAAAGTGACATCTCATTCTATCCTTCAATGAAGTTATTTTTCCACTATCCTAGTTCATGTCCTTGTACAAATTATGCTCTTCTCCATAGTCCTATGTAACCTAACTAAAGTGCTCTGGAGCAGAGTCCTTGGCAGGGCATCGCTGAACCTCTGGCATGAGGTGCCTCAGCCCCACACCCTGCACGTGTCCTACCTGAAAGGGCAGGCCCAAAGCCAGAACTGGCTCCTTCCCAAGGTCTTTTTTTCCCAGTAAGTCGGTGTACTATATGCCATACTGCCACCATGCCTATGATCCTCATATTCCTCTAATTCTTGTTGTCAAATTAACAGCTACAGCACTTCTTATAATGTGAAAAAAGTGTATATATATTTACACTTTTACAAATATATATATTTGTGCATATATATACAAAAAATATATATATTTATATATACACAAATATATATATTTTTATATATACAAAAAATATATATACACACTATATATACACTATATGTGTATATATATATACACTATATGTATATATATACACTATATGTATATATATATACACACACTATATGTATATATATATACACACACTATATGTATATATATATATATATATATATATATATATATATATATTTATATATATTTGGGTCTGCATCAGTCAGCTAGTTCCATAAGCAAACCACTAGATGCCACCTCAAAATTCAGTGGCTATGACAACAAACATTTAGCCTCACATTCTCACAGATCTCCAGGCCAGCTAGAGTTTGACTGATCTAGTTTGGGCTTGAATGGTGACCTCTGCTCCCAACTTCAGGTCAGCTGTGCTGGGCTCCAGCCCTTCCTTCTAGGGCTCAGGCTGAAAGGGCAACAGCTCACATGGGTTTGTTGTTCTCATGGTACATCACTGGAGCCCAAGAAGGCAAGCCAACCATATAATAGCACATTTCAGGCCTCTGCTCACTTTACCTCCACTAATATCCCAATCAACACAGTAAGTCATATGGCCAAGCCCCATGCCAAGGTACAAAGAAGTATACTCCACCCACCAGGGGGCTGTGGCAAGACCATCTAATTATATTACAAGGAACTGAAGAATTGGGACAAATATAATTCGTCCTGTCATTGTGCCATCATCTCTTCTTCCTCCTCTTCCTCCTCCTCCTCCTCTTCTTCTTCTTTCTTCTTCTTTTTCTCCTTTCTTCTTCTTTTGAAACAGCCCAAGTTCCAGGTTTACTTTTGCCACTTTCTGTCAATATTCACACACCAAGTGTGTGACTTTCTGTCAATATTCACACACGAAGTGTGAAACAAAGTGCAGACTGCTCTTTGGTTGTTCCTTGTCCGAAAATAGTGCTATTTTTGTGTGGGTCACAGTGTCTTATATTCAAAATTTCTATTGTTAGCACATTTCTTTGCCAAAGGCTACTCCCAAAGCATTTATATGTACCCTTTACAGCCTTGCCTCCTGGTTCATTTTATCTTTCAAGGTCCTAGGAATACAGGAGAACGTGGATCTTGTTGGAATAGTTCCCCAGCCTGGCTGAGGAAGGCCATCCATCTGACCACAAGGACTGGCATCTGTGCTGGCCTTTAGTTGAATTGACACTTTCAGCAGGACCTGTCTGTGTCTCAGTATATGTGCATTTACCTATGCCTTCACTACACCTTTAAGAATTCATTTCAGGGGCTCACACATGTGACAGTAATTGACTTTAGCACTACGAAATACTTTATGATAATACCAGAAAACAAATTAATGTTATATTTTGCTAAGGTATTCCACGCAGAAAGAATTGTAAGAAAGAGGAACTGGGAAGAAGCTGAACGATTCTGCCAAGCTCTTGGAGCACACCTTTCTAGCTTCAGCCACCTGGATGAAATAAAGGAATTTCTTCACTTTTTAACGGGCCAGTTCAGGTAATACTTTTAGAATGAGAATTTCTATGCTGAATTTGATGTCCTCTAGATATTCAAAATTGACATGTTCTTACCCTCTCTCACTGTTGGAAAAAAGACATGTTTTATTATCTAAAAGGTCATTTGGTGCTTAGCAGTCATGCAACATCAAGCACTCTTAATGTGCAGACACTATGAGGAATCTAAAAATGAATGAGATGTATTCCCTACCCTTTGTTTAATAAAGTCCAACAGCAATGTATGGCAGAAAATCTAGAACATAGGCAAGGAAGGGCCTTGGGAATTCAGAGGAGGGAGGGCGTGTTTCTGGGAGTATAATCAGGAAAAATGTCATAAAGAAGGCTGATTCCTGGAAGGTAGGTATTATTTCAAAAGGCAAGATAGGAGAAGGAGAAGGAGCCAGAAAAAAAACAGAACATAAGCAAAGGAACTGAGACCAGAATATACAGATATGGTCAAGGAGAAATGAGTCATACAAATTAGCTAGAAAATGGGATTTGGATATGAAATTGCAATGTCCTTTTTGCCAAGGAAGGAGTTTGATCTAAAGTAATTAAACGCAACCAAACAAAAAACAAAAACAAGGTGCATGTGTGTGTATTTATATCTATACACACTCACATACACATGCATATATACATATATACACAGAGAGGAAGGGGTTTCACCATGTTGGCCAGGCTGGTCTTGAACTTCTGACCTTAGGTGATCTGCCCACCTCAGCCTCCCAAAGTACTGGGATTATAGGCATTAGCCACCACACCCAGCCCTTTATCAGTTTTGATTAAGTGCGAGTCTGCAAATTTGTTCAATAATAATAAAGTCCAATTCTGCACTTTTGAAAGAGACTTAAAACAAAGCTTGCTAATTAGTACTTATCCAGCTCTAAGACTATAATGTTCTTTTCCTGGGAGGAAGGGGCCACAAAATACTACAAAACTGTGAAATTCTAATAAAAATCCTTTAAAAATTTAAAAATTTTTTTAATTTTTTAATTTTAAAAATTAAAGCAACTAGCAACATTTTCATTGTGCAACAAATAAGTTAGTGCTGAGTAGCTGGTAGCCTCCTGAAATGGGGCCTGACTCTCCAATTTGCCGTGGTCTCTAATTTATTACTTCTTGACCCCACTTCACTTGCTTATGTTATGTGCTTGTCTTATATTTACTCAAATAGCAATTGAGTTAATAATCACAAGTCATGTGATCATCTTAATAGGTACAAATGCATTGGGTAAAATCCACTATTCATTCCTGGTTTAATACATAAATATACACTTATATACAGTAAATATAACTAATATGTAAATTCTTATTGGAATAGAAGAATAGCTCAAATTAATAGCCATATCACACTTAATGATGAAGCATTGTTAAGTGCATTTCCCTGAAAGTCAGAAAAAGATAAGGATCCCTATATCATCACTATTGTTAATCTTGGTTTGAAATTCATCTCCTGCACATTAAGATAAAAACAATATTATAATGTGTAAATGTTTATATATATTAAGCAGAGGAAAAGATAAATTATCAAAGAGTAAAAAATATACTATTTACATTTAAAACTAGACTACAAAAATACATCAAAAAGGGTAATGGCTATTATATCTCTAGGAAGTAAGATTTTGAGTGATTTTTAAAGTCTTTTCTTTGGACTGGGTGTGGTGGTTTATGCCTGTAATCCCAGCACTCTGGGGGCCTGAGGTGAGAGGATTGCTTGAAACCAGGAGTTCGAGATCAGCCTGGGCAGCATAGGGAGACCCTGTCTCTATTTAAAAAAAAAAAAAAGAATTAGCTGGGCATGGTGGCACACACCTGTAGTCCTGGTTACTCAGGAGGCTGAGTCAGGAGGATCACTTGAGCCCAGGAGTTCAAGGATACAGTGAGACAAGATAGTGCCACTGCACTCCAGCTTGGGCAACAGAGTGAGATGCTGTCTCTAAAAAATAAATGAATAAAATGTTTTCTTTGAAAATTTCCATATTTTCCAGATTTGCTTTTTGTTTTGTTTTGTTTTTTGAGACAGGGTCTTGTTTTGTCACTCAAGCTGAGGTACAGTGGCGTGATTACAGCTCACTGCAGCCTCAACCTCCCAGACTCAGGTAATCCCCCCACTTCAGCCTCCCAAGTAGCTGGGACTATAATCACATGCCACCACACCCAGCTAATGTTTGTATTTTTTTGTAGAAACAGGTTTTTCCATGTTGCCCAGGCTAATCTCAGATTCCTGGGCTCAAGTGGTTCACCTTCCTTGGCCTCCCAAGGTGCTGGGATCACAGATGTAAGCCACAGTGCCTGGCCCAGATTTGCTCTAATATAGCTTCTGCTGTGTTTTTCTCATTAGAGAATGTAGTTTCACTACAGTGTACTGGGAATCTAATGTAAAATACAATACCTGTGTTCCATAAATATTTATTTATTAAGCATCTATTGTAGAATTCAGGTATTCTAGACATCATTGTCCAGTGTTAGAAATTAATATACAAAATTTCACTGCAGACTGACCCAAGGCAATTTGTATATACTAAATACTAACTCTTGGGTTCTTTGTGAGGTGAGTGTTAGCTATTCCCTCAACCTTGAGAATAGATTATAACAAATACAAAATTCAGACCAAAATTTTCCACACATACAGGCATTTGCTATGCAAACATTCATTGAAGCAGACACAAAACATTTTATACAACCTGTTTTGTAAGCTTGACAACATCCCAGCAATCTGTCCTTTTTGGTGTTTTAACTATCACCTTGCACAGGTTTACTTGAAGCAGATGTGGCAGCGTTCTGTGGCAGCATTCTGTTCCCATTGTAGTATCAGGCCATCACAATCACCTGACCCAATTACTGGATGTGGGGCTGTTTAGAATCAAGCACTACTAAGATACAGGCTGTGGCCTCGCAAGATTCTAATACACTCTTGAGAAGTGTGAGAGTTTCTCTAAATATTTTAGCTAATCCCTGCATCTCAAATAACTTATATTTCACCAGTGAGAGCCCAATCCTACCATCATGCTGATGAACAAGCTTCCGATTTCACTGACATTAACCCAGTTCTCACATTCATTCTGCTCATGACCAAAGCCTCCAGTGTAACTTTGGTGATCATGGAAGTCCTCATGGTGGCCCCCGCTGGAGCATGGTCTTTCTTTTTTTTATTATTATTATTATACTTTAAGTTCTAGGGTACATGTGCACAACATGCAGGTTTGTTACATATGTATACAGGTGCCATGTTGGTTTGCTGCACCCATTAGCTCGTCATTTACATTAGGTATTTCTCCTAATGCTATCCCTCCCCTATCCCTCCACCCCATGACAGGTCCCGGTGTGTGATGTTCCCCGCCCTGTGTCCAAGTGTTCTCATTGTTCAATTCCCACCTATGAGTGAGAACATGTGGTGTTTGGTTTTCTGTCCTTGCGATAGTTTGCTCAGAATGATAGTTTCCAGCTTCATCCATGTCCCTACAAAGGACATGAACTCATCCTTTTTTATGGCTGCATAGTATTCCATGGTGTATATGTGTGGGGCATGGCCTTTCAAATACACCACCGATACTTCCTGACATGTAAGTTTCAAGCAGGGCAACTTAATGGCCCTTAGATTTCAAGCTTGACACACACAATATCATACTATCCAGATAAAGTATTTTTAAGTAAAATGCTGACAGAAGCTCTAGATTCCAAGCAAGTGGTTAGTACCTCTAACTGGAACGAGGAGCCATAGATAAGTACTAATCAATGAGGTTGTAGATATTTGTGAGAAACAATAAATAGAAAACATTGGAATATCATATGTGATAGAAATTACCATTAAGAGCATCCATATACAGAACGAATTACACTAGGAAACAAAACATGAAAGGAAATTTTTATGATTTGTTTCTTTGTTTTGAATCACACTTGTTGAGCCCTCCCTTCTTTAAAAAATTAATACAAGTTCATTATATAAAATTCGGAAAATATAAAAATGGGTAATGAAGCAAACAGTCACCTCAAATCCTAGCTCCTGATTATAAACATAGTAAACCCTTAGTGTAAACCCTTTCCATTTACTTACATCTCTACACATATAGCTCTTACAAAACCTATTTTCCATAGAATGTACTATGTTTAGTTTTTTCTAATCATAAAAATAATGCACATTGAATTTAGAAAACAGAACAGCACAGAGAAAAAACAAATCTCCTTAATTCTTTCACTCATAGGAACTGTATTTTATTTGTACTCAGATCCTAGCAGCTAACACAATGCCGTGGTAAGCGACTGCTTTGTTTGCTTAATAACTTCTCCATAATAAAGAAATTGTTTCCCTGTGCTGTGCTTACAGAACATATTCTAAAACCAAAATTGTAACCATGGCTTAAAGGAAAGAAGTAAGCAAACCCATTTATATTAAAAATGATTCTAAAGCATACTCCTTGAATGCCTTGGCTTTTTATTGCAGGAATTGACCTTTCTCAGCAAGATATCCATTGCCTAAATTGTGTATTGCATGCCAAGGAGTTAAGTCAGATTACTGCTGTACCTCTCACAATCTAAGTTCCACATCTCTATTTGTATTTCAGTGAAAAGGAGTCATGGTGCACCAAATCATTAAGGCTCTAAGATCTTTGCAACTCTTAATGGCAGCCCAACAGGGAAAGCCATTGTAGGGCAAAAATAGCCATAGGATTAGAGAAGAAAGCCTTGTTTGCAATGCCATTGCTGCTGTGTACACTACCCCCTGTGATGTGGCATGAATGGATTTAGACATAAATCTAAGGCTTTGTAGAATAAGCACCCTCATCAAATAGTATTTATTGGGGCTTATGGCTGAGATACTGTTTTCCTTAGCAACCAAATGCAGCAGGAAATTTGATTGAGAATAGGAATTTTAACACAATTACACATATTAACCTTTTATGCAATGTCTTCTTAACCCAATAGTTTTAAAACCATATACTTAGTGCTTGGAGTACCAGGAACTTATAAAGAGAAAGAGGGAATCTCAGTTTGACTTGATTCCCCAGTTGTGATCAGGTGCAATTTTTTCCTTCACATTTTCTAAAATCAACGTTGGAAGTGTGCAATGATTAATGTGATATCCAATTTCTTCTTCCCTTTATCTGCCTACAGCTAAACTAGGCCAAACCAGGAATGAGTTACAATTGAGGAAATATTTTCCACTTCTGATCCCGCACAAAAAAAATACATACATGTCACTATTATTTTCTGTATTTATGACATGCTAGTGAGTTCTTTAAAATGAAGCTGAAATCTATAAATTTCTGTGTTCAAATGAAACTTATTTCTGAAATACAGTTTCAGAAACTAGTGGAGATTAGAAATTTTGGACAATTGAGCAAACTCTTTTCTCTAGGAAACTGTTCTCTGAGGTGCAGCAAAGGAGCCAGAAATGGGCTTGAAAGCAGAGATGTTTCTAAGTGGAAGGAAGGGGAGCTATTAGCTGAGAGGATACTGGGTAAGGGCTTGAGGAGCCTAGAAAGTTGAGGATGAACCTCTAAAAATGCTGCCAGTGGGAGCCTCTGCAATGCAGGTGACAAATGATCTTTGATCGTCTTCCTGGTTGTGTTGTGGATTGTGTAAAGAAGATAAAATAGCTAATGCTTACTTTAGGGAAACACAAAATTCTACACAAATTCCCCAGGCCCAAATATATAATGTGCAAAGATTTGGGAGAAATGCAGTTATTTCCCCCAAGTAAATATGAGGAAGAAAACTTAACTGCCTCTCTATTTTAGCCGTCTGGCTTTAATTGTGCTGTGTATGCCAATTATCTAGACCCTTTGGTTTGGAAATCCAGCACTCGGGCAGTATGATACACTCGGAAGCCTGTAAGAGAGCTCCAATGAGCAGAAGGCGTAAACTGAAAATTCCTCTTGTAGCTACTAAATTTAAACTGGATTTAATTGTCTCCACTGGATATATCTTAGGTCCACAAATTGGTGGATCTTTCTCTATGAAAGAAAACAATATAACAATAAAAACCAAAACAGGACAGTCCTCATTCATATTCCATTACATTAAGTCAAAAACCTTGAGGTTGAAAAGATGAAAAAGTACTTATTGTTGTTAAAATATGAGGGAATGTTGAACAAAGGTAAGAAATGAAGAAAAGCAATTATTTATTAAAAAATAAGAAATTAGTTTAAAATTCTTTGTTTCAGCCTTTGATTCACTAGTACATTTTATTAAAATGCACTTATATTTCTCTGTAGACTTGTACTGTATGTTCCATATATTCTGCTGAACTTGAGAGTATGCATTGTTTTTAGATCTGGAATCTACCCCTTCTCTAAAATGTATCTGTATTATACTTATAGGCATATTACATTTATATATATGTGTATACACACATATGTACTGATCATACATACCATGTACTAACAAAAGGTTAAATTATATGGAATATTATTGGTCGCCTAAAAATGTAATAAATTTTAGAAAATATTTTCAAATGGAGTTAGAGGCAGGGAAAATTTTCTATGCTTATATCACATCTACTCATGCTGGATATTTATCCCTGGCCAGAGCATAAACGTATTTGAGGGGAAAGGATTACTTAGACATATGTTCCTGCCTCCATATTACTTGTGTAGATAGTCTTCCTTGGAAGGCCTACCCTTCTTCCTCTTGGCCAATCTGAATACTGGCATTCAGATCATGACTAGAAAGAAATGTTAGCCATCCCTTGAAGAATATCTTTTGTCCTACCAACCTCACAAAGTCTTTCTTCATTTTCTGCAGTCCACAGTGACCTCTCCTTTCTCTGAACTTTTGTATCACCTAAAATGTATATAACTCATTTGATAGCATTCATAAATGGTCTTTACTTTTTTGTTCATATATATCTTATCTCTCTATTTCATATTACATTTGAGGGTAGATATAGGTCTTATACTTCTCTGTGTCATCATTGTGCCTAGCTCAATGCCTTTTACATAAAAGTATAATACTTATAGGTGATAAGTATAATCACCTAAATTATTGCTTAATATATTTTTCTGATATATTTCTTTGGCACATAGGCAATACTCAAATGCTTGTTTACTTAAAACTTAGTGGATAGTAGGAACTCAACTATGTTTCAAATATTGTTTAACAAAAATTTAGCCAAATCGTTCTGCATTTTAAAGAAGAATATTTGATAGTGTTACAGACAAACACTTTAAAGAAATGCCATTGTTGCCTTTGACTGTATCTGAAAATACTGTTTAATATTCAAGCACTACAGTAAAAGTCTTGGAATAATTTCCATTTTTTTTCCTCTTAAAATTCAAAGTAGAATGGTTTTTGCCTTTCATATGAAGAAAACAGCTTAAAATGTAGTTTTAAAAGTATGGTATTTTTCTGTGGCTACCCCACATTAAGGGCTTAGTTTCGTTTCAAAAGACTTCTTTATGTTGCTTGAAACTGTGCTTTTCAATTAGTGACGCACTTTAGACATGTGAGTGCTAAATATTTTTGCCAAGCATTGTCCTCGTATTTTTAACACTTGCTTTTTACATAGTGACCAGCGTTGGCTGTGGATTGGTTTGAATAAAAGGAGCCCAGATTTACAAGGATCCTGGCAATGGAGTGATCGTACACCAGTAAGTTAAAACATTATTGTTTTAGGTAGTATAGAAGCACTGTTTCTTTCAATAACAAGTTGATTGTTAAAAAATACATTGACACCTAAAATTTATATGGAACCACAAAAGACCCTGAATAGCCAAAGAAATCTTGAGCAAAAAGAATAAAGCTGGAGGCCATCACACTACCTGAGCTCGAAAATACACCTCAAAGCTATAGTAACCAAAACAGCATGGTACTGGCATAAAAACAGACACATAGACCAACAGAACAGAATAGAGAGGCCAAAAATACATCCATATATTTATAGCCAACTGGTTTTCAACAAAGATACCAAGAGCACACAATGAGAAAAGGACAGTCTCTTCTATAAATGATAGTGGGAAAACTGGATTTCCACATGCAGAAAAATGAGATTAAACCCTTATCTCATACCATATAGAAAAATCAACTCCAAATGAATTAAAGCCCTAAATGGTAGGCCGCAAACTATGAAACTACTAGCAGAAAACATAGGGGGAAAGCTCCATGACATTGGTCTGGACAATGATTTTTTTGGATACAAACTCAAAAACACAGACAACAAAAACCAAAATAGACAAATGGGATTACATCAGACTAAAAAGTTTCTGCACAATAAAGGAAACAATCAACAGAGTGAAGAGACAACCTACAGAGTAAGAGAAAATATTTGCAAATTATACATCTGATAAAAGGTTAATATCCAGAATGTAGTCATACATCACTTAACAATGGGATACATTCTGAGAAATGCATTGTTAGGCAGTGTTTTTGTGCAAACATCATAGAACATACTTAAACAAACCTAGATGGTACAGCCTACTTCACACATAGGCTACACATCTAGGCTTTATATTGCTCCTAGGCTACAAACCTGTAGAACATGTTACTGTGCTGAATACTGTAGGGATTTGTAACACAATGATAACATAGAAAAGGTACAGTAAAGATATGATCTTGTGGGAACACATCTTCAAGGGATGGCTATCATTTCTTTCTAGCCATGATCTGAATGCCAGTATTCACATTGGCCAAGAGGAGGAAGGATAGGCCTTCCAAGGAAGACTATATACACAAGCATATGGAGGCAGGAACATACATGTAGGCCATCTGTGGTTGACTGAAAGGCCATTATGCAATGCATGACTGTAGATAAGGAACTCAAACAACTCAATAGCAAGAAAACAACCTGATTTAAAAATGGCCAAATGACTGAATAGACATTTCTCGAAAGAAGACATACAGATGGCCAACAGTCATGGGAAAAAATGCTCAACATCACTAATCATCAGGGAAATGCAAATTCAAACCATAGTAAGTTATCACCTCCCACCTGTCAGAATGATTATTATAAAAAAGACAAAAGATACATGTTGGTGAGGATGTGGAGAAGAGGGAACTTTTGCACACTGTTGGTGGGAATGTAAATTAGTACAACCATTATTGAAAACAGTATGAAGTTCCCTCAAAAAATTAAAAATAGAACTAACCACATGAACAGCAATCCCACTACTGGGTGTATATTCAAAGGAAGTGAAATGAGAATGTTTAAGAGACTCGGAGGGTGACTGCAGCACTATTCACAGTAGCCAAGATAGGAAATCAAGCTAAGTGTCCATCAACAGATGAATGGATGAAGCAAGTGTGGTACATGTACACAATTGAGTACTACTCAGCCATAAAAGGAAAGGAAATCCTGCCATTTGTGACAACATGGGTGACCCTGGAGGACATTATGTTAAGTGAAAGAAGCCAGGCACAGAAAGACAAATGCCACGTGATATCACTGAGATGTGGAATTTAAAAAAAAAATGGATCTCGTGGAACTAAAGAGTAGAATGGTGGTTTCCAAGAGCTGGGGCAGATGAGGTGGGGGACTGGGGAGATGCTGGTCAAAGCATACAAAATTTCATTTAGATAGGAAGAATAAGTTCAAGAGATCTGTTGTACAACAAGTTGGTTATAGTCAATAATATTTTATATTCTTGAAAAATGCTAAAAGTAGATGTTAAGTGTTCTCACCACAAAAATGATAACTGTGTGAGATAATGCATTTGTTAATTAGCTAAATTTAATCAGTCCACAATGTATATATACTTCAGAACATCATGTTGTATATGATAAATGCATATACTTTTATCTGCCAATTTAAAAAATAAAATAAATACATTCACGTATCATACAACCATTAAAATTATGTGTCTTTATTGAAATGAAAATAGAGTCTCATATAGGCAGTAAGGAAAAGACAAGTTACAAGCCTTCTTTTTATTTTTAAAAACCCATATGTATAGTCTCTCTATATATAGTCCAAAAATAGTAAAGCTGTAAATATAGTAGTCATCTTTGGGTAGTATGAGTGATTTTTTTCTTTTTGAAATGGGGTCTCACTCTGCCACCCAGGGTGAAGTGCAGTGCTGTGATCTCGACTCACTACAACCTTCACCTCCCAGGCTCAAGCGATCTTCCCACCTAGCCTTCCCAGTAGCTGAGACCACAGGTGCATGCCATCACGCCCGGCTAATTTTTTTTTTTTTTTTTTTTGAGACGGAGTCTCACTCTGTCGCCCAGGCTAGAGTGCAGTCGTGCAATCTCTGCTCACTGCAAGCTCCGCCTACCGGGTTCACACCATTCTCCTGCCTCAGCCTCCTGAGTGGCTGGGACTACAGGCGTGTGCCACCACGCCCAGCTAATTTTTTAGTAGAGACGGGGTTTCACCATATTGGCCAGGCTGGTCTCTAACTCCTGACCCTGTGATCCACCCGCCTCAGCCTCCCAAAGTGCTGGGATTACAGGCGTGAGCTACCGTGCCCGGCCACGCCCAGCTAATTCTTATATTTTTTTGTAAAGATGGGGTTTCACCATGTTGCCCAGGCTGGTCTCAAACTCCTGGGCTCAAGCCATCTGCCAACCTTGGCCTCCCAAAGTGCTGGGATTACCCGCATGAGCCACTGTGCCTGGCCAAAAGTATCCTTATTGGAGGAAATTATTTGTTTGAAGAAACCTCTAAAAAATCCTTGCTATTATTCCACATGTTTATATTATAAGGATATATTAATGTAATAGTTATAGGAGCAAAATTATTCTCAGATATTCAATATTTACTCCAAATTACCATTGTGTCACCTCCTTTTTTATTCTTTCTAAATGTAAAACTCCTTGAGTTTATTTTCAAATTGGAGCATATCTGAGATTAGTTAATCAAATAATGAGCATTTCAACACATGCAAAAAAAGAAAAAAGTATTTTGCAAGCTTGATTCTCTGTGACTCCAGCGGCGAACTTAATACACCATTAACCTCCACTTCTGAAACTGTGGCTTCCTTTGTTTGGAAACTTATGACATTTGCTAAGTCCTCTCATGATTTAGCATCATGATATAAAAAAGAGATGCAAAAGTTTTCTTTCTGTGGCATATGAACACACTTGAGTGATTAAGGCTGCCTAAATTACATCTAAATTGCAAATATTTATACATCAGTCTTAAATTCTCAAGCCTCTCTTGTATTTTCAGGTGTCTACTATTATCATGCCAAATGAGTTTCAGCAGGATTATGACATCAGAGACTGTGCTGCTGTCAAGGTCAGTACAATGCTGGAAAATCTGCATATTTAAAACATAAATCCATCATCATATGCAGTCAAGTAACAGATCCATGGAGTGTCTTTGTATGTGAAGCATGATGTTAGATGCGGTGAGAGATAAGCACGCCCATGGCCTGGCCCTCAGCAGCCTAACTTACACTTCATTTGAGAGGATAAAATTCATATTCAAGAAAACCTCTCTCATTACCATGCAGTAATAAGCGCCAAACGAGGGGGCTGAGGAAGGCTAATGAAATTCAGAGGAGAAAGTGAGTCCCATGGCCATTTTCCAGGAAGAGGTGGGACTTGAACTGCGACTTTAAGGATGGATAGAGTTTCTACAGATGGGATAGGGTAAGGCTTTCTCATGAGGGGATGGTATGAGAAAGTGGCATAAAATAAGGTGGAAGTGGAAGAGGGCAGTGAGGAGAACAGAATACAGATCAAGAAGTTTTCATTGGTGATGTCCTTGATAACAGTATTAGGAAATCAGATTGATGCCACGTTCAGGAATTTCTACACTTCTTGATAGGCAACAGGGCATTTTTTAAAGTTTCTGAGTAGGGAGGGTCACATGAACTAAGGAGGGTATGAGGAAGATTCATCTTGAGACAGACGTCAAAATGCAACAGGTAAGATTGGAAGGCATAGAAGACCAGTTAGGCATCTTCCTTTACAGAATGCATTCATGTGTCCATTTCATAAACAGTCCAAGGAGTCAGTGAGGCACTGGGGCATAGAACAATGACAAGGTACAAAGCATAGCCGTCATCTTCACAAAACTAAAGTCTAGTAGGAAATAAAGACAAGTAAACGAGCAATTACGACACCACTGGGTAAGGACTATGACATGCGAAATACAAGTTTTATGCAAGAAGAAGAATATTATGAAAGAATAATAATGATGGTGACGGTGATGGTCTATGGTGGTGGTGATGATGATGATGGAGCAGCTAACACTAATTAACTCCTTTATGAGCCAGCCACTGTACTAGGCATGTCACATATGTCACATAGCACATAAGCAATCTTGTGAGGTAGGCACTGTTACTGTATTCATCCAACATGGAAATTTGAGCTGTGAGTAATTTACTCCAGCTTACATGGAGTAAATTTAAACTGAAAGAACTTAAATTTACACCCATGTGTGTCTGGGTCTGGTACTCTTAACCACTATGCTATATGACTAGGCATTTATAGAAATAGAAAGGGTACTGATTTATGAGAAAATTGTATGTTTTAGTTTAGATATTTTGAATCCATGCTAGCTGTAAGATGTATGCTATGGTAAGTTGAGATCAAGAGTCTTGAGTTGAAAGGAAAATGTATATTTAAAAAAAAGGGCCAAGAAGTGGATTTGGAGGAACTGCCAATATAGAGAGTGAAAAAAGATGAAGATGGAGGAGACATCAGGTAATATCTTTGATTTATAGTCCAAGAAAGAGATTCAACAAGGTGGCTGACCAGAAATGTTACAGGAAGGCTGAGGCAAATAACTGACAAAGCCACAGGAAAGCACTGTTTTCAAAGTAACTCTTCTAGTAATAAACTGTGTAGTACATGTCATTTTTATAGAATTCCCAACTTAACACAAGAAAAGGTGAAAACTTCAGAGAAGCTTATGGAATTTTTAGTAGTGTTGAGAACACTGGTACAATAAACTGTGTTCTAGGGAAATAGAGTTGCCAAGTATGGAGAGATTTGAAAATCTACCAAATAAATAAAGAGATACTAATGCAACCTGCATCAGGAGCAAGCCCAGCCAGGGCAGTGTTCTGTAAGGAAAATCTTACCTCACCTGCCACAGAACCCCCAGAAACTTGGTCTTAAGAGAAAATAGTCCAAGAAGTGATGGATGTCTCTCCCAGGTAATGCCTTCCCCTATCCTTTTTATCCTACTTGCTGACTGGAATTTGTAATGAGCCATCCTGGACCATGTGGAGAAGGGCAAAATCCTAGAAATGGCATGGTAACACCAGAGAAGGAGCCTGAGCCACTAAGGCTGGACTTTTACGTCACTTTCTGATCTAATTTCATCGCAGCTTGGTGCTTAGATACCTCTGAAATAAATATTCTAACAAAAATTGTCAGGTGTGGGGGAGAAAATTTGCATTTTGGACATAAACATGACCTTACAACATATTTCCTTTGTTAGCCCCTTTGAAGGCTCTTGCTCAGGGTATTACTGTTTAAATATTCCATTAATTCATGTGTTCATTTATCAAACAAATATCTTAGGTGCTAGAGCTAAAATAGAGATCAAAGTCATAGGGCTTACAGTTTAGTGTTCCATAAGGGATGTATCAACTTCAAAATATTCTGCAGTATTTTTCCTCTTTTAGGTATTTCATAGGCCATGGCGAAGAGGCTGGCATTTCTATGATGACAGAGAATTTGTTTATTTGAGGCCTTTTGCTTGTGATACAAAACTTGAATGGGTTTGCCAAATTCCAAAAGGTAAGTGGTAGTTATTCCTTTTCACAACCTTCTCATGTTAACATTGTGAATGCTCAGCTCAAAGTACCTAGGGGAGCATTTTGAGCTATAATTCTAAAGCCTAAAAGCCTATGATGATGCAATTAATATGTGGAGCACCCCCTGCCTGACTCTGGCTTCTAGTAGAAGGCTAGCTTATTGAAATTTGGTGATATCTTACTCTTTGATCATGGAAGAATTTGCATAGAAGATAAAATGTAAGGCTGATTTAGGGAGATTAGATTTTGGATGAAATATTATTTTAAGCAAAAGGAGAAATGTAGAATCATTTTAGTTTTTATTTTGATGCAAAATGAAAAAAAAAAAAGATGATCTTGGGAAGAATAAGGCAGAAGTCAAGAAATTAAAATTTGGCAGGTCCCTGTAAAATTTAGAAGCAATTTTCAATGAACTGTAAAACTGCTAATACTTTATATAAATTCAAATTTGAGAACCCAGTTAGATTGATAGCACAGCCTTTGATAACAGGAAGGAGAGTGGGGAGAAATGTAGATACCATTTTACTTTACTTTTTCCAGGAAAACATGAAATATTATGAAAAATGTTAAGAAGATTTTAATTCTCGAATTATTATTTTTTTTTAAGACTTTTTTTTAAGTCTTGCTCGGTCTCCCGGGCTGGAGTGCAGTGGCACAATCTTGGCTCACTGCAGCCTCTGCCTCCCAGGTTCAAGTGATTCTCCTGCCTCAGCCTCTGGCGTAGCTGGGACTACAGGCACCCACTACCACACCTAGCCAGTTTTTGTATTTTTAGTAGAGTCAGGGTTTCACCATGTTGGCCAGGCTGGTCTCGAACTCCTGACCTCAGGTGATTGGCCCGCCTCAGCCTCCCAAACTGCTAGAATTACAGGCACGAGCCACCGCACCCAGCTTCAAATTATTTTTAAGCAGAGATTGGCTGTGTTAAATTAATCAGCAGAAAACCCATAGAAGGTTTTTAAATAAATCTTTGAACTGAATGTAAACAGATCATTGAAACTAAAGGTATTTCCTCCTACAAGTTCTCAAAGAACCCAAAGTTCACATCATGGAACTGCCTATTAGAAGACTGTTTTTCCTAAAATAGTTCAAAAGAGCTTCAGATGTGACATCAGGTAGTAGTGAATCTCTTTCACAAAGGCAAACTGTCAAACCAGTTGTGAGGGAGAGACAGTTGTGTTGATGGGTTTTTCTAAAGGATAAATTACGCCTGAGTTATTCTTGATTATTTTATTAAACCCAAAAAAGGGACAAAGGAAAACCAGTTTGGATATCCTTTAAACAAGTGGAAAAGTAACTTGTACATAATTAATTCGGACAATGTCTCTGTTTTGAAGCGTTAATATGAGCCTCCCATTACTCTCTGGCATTTGTTAGCATTCCACAGACAGTGTCATCGTTCCAGCCAAGGTGCCCTCAATGGGAGCTGCTGCCCCCACCTCCTGTTTGAGCAGCGGAACAGACCCCAGAGTTTAAACAAGGGCAACCTTAGAAATGGCAAATTAGTCACCACAGGAAATAGTATGAAGGGCATGTGGAGGTGTATATATATATATATATATTTTAATACATATGTTTTAACAAGAGAGAAAGGAATTAACCCACTTAAAAATAGAAATCAATTAATCAAACAAATCTAAATAATTCCACCTCCATTATCCCCATGCAGAAAGAAAATAAAAAACTAAACTCCTGTTCTCAGACTGTCCCAATCACTTGAAGCAATCAATGATTGCTTGCTCCAGGGTTTAAATGTTATGTTCACCCTTTTTTGACTGTACTGTACCTAACCTTCTAAGTTACGATGTGATGCATTCAGCTGGTTGGATATTTTCTTGGTTATTAGAGCAGCCTAAGTTTACTCAACTTGTATTCATCTGTATTTTCTGGTTTTCTTAAAGAAGTTTTCGTCTTATGTATAATAAATCACCATGCCTCTTCTCTGGCTCTTGCCTTTTTATTACTTGGTTCTAATTAATCCTCTCTTCCCTAAAAGAGATATTTTGACAACCTGTAAATTTGAAGTTACCTCAACCACAGTGGATATTTGTACTTTTTAAATATTCTTTTTTTAATTGAGAAAACTGTGTCAAAAATAAGGCTCATAAAAGTGTTTTTAGGAAAATTACCTATGATGCCATTACCCAGACATAGCAATTTTTATTGTATTTCTTGATACCTTGTACACACATGCATGTTTGCAGTCTTGTATAAAAAACACCTTGCATCCTACTTTTCTCACTAATTTAAAGATATTTAAAGGTTAGCCATAGCTTTCCCTCCCCCACACACAAATAATCAGAAGTCTTTGACAAGATTACAGACAAGAAACTATGTACATTTTGAACTGACTTGCAACATTATTGTTGGAAATTATCCAATACAAATAGAATTGGCTCAGAGAGAGACTAAAGATGCTAGCTATTCAGGCAGTCCTCTGACTCAGGTCTTCTGATGCCTGCCTGAGGCTCACATGCCACACCAAAATTAAGACCAGCTATTTGACTCTGTAATTTCTAAGATTAAGCAAATGATGTCTTTGACTTGAAGCCAGTGTGATCTGTGGCCAGAATGAAAAGGGGAAGGAATGCAATAGGCTCCCATGGGGAACTGCCCTGTGCCTGGCCCTGTGCTGGCCGCTTCCTCCAGGGCATCACACGTGACCTTCACTCTCTGTGAGTCAAGTAGCCATCTAGTTTTCTTAGAGGAGAAAATCAAGGCTCAGATAGGGTTAAGCAACTCATCTGAAATACCACGGCAGCCAAATGCATAAGGGCATTTGCACACTGACCCGCCCAGCTTCCAACCCAGAATTCTGTGTAGCATGCCATTATTTCCTCCGTTTCCATCTGGGAATCCTGAGTGACTTTTAATTATTTTCCTCTCAGTTTTGTCTCATCTTCTCAAAAGGTTCAACATTGGAGCATTGTACGTTGTTTCCAAGGATATCTTGGAAGACAATGAACTCTATCAACCTAAGTTTACAGAATAGTTAACTTGTTTCATTAGATGGAGAAGTGGTTCCTGAATAACTTCCCTTTACAGTGATCATTATTTTGGTTCCTATTTCTTATGCTTCTGTGTAACACATACAATATCATTATTTACTTTCTAATTCTTAGCTGTATTTTCTCCATCTGTACTTCTTTTGTGACCTCTGTGACACAAGGTAAAAAGACTGCTAGAAATACTTCATTAATATTTAACAGATCTGTGTTTTGGATTGCTCCTAAAGCAGGTTTAGCATTGGCCCCACAAAATACAACTAAAGTGATCAAAACGTGAAGTGGCTTGGCCAGAAATGGACAAGCCTCAACAATACTGCAAGTCCTTTTGAGCTACATTAAAGGCCCTACTTATAGTATACCCTGATCTGTCATGGAATACTAATGCCACTTGCTTTCTTCCTCATACAGGCCGTACTCCAAAAACACCAGACTGGTACAATCCAGGTGAGTTAAGAAAACTGAAATTTAACCAAAGCTGCTTTTACCTTGTCACTAATGCATTCAGTTAATTATTTAAGTGCCAGCTTCTTCTCTATACATCTTCAAGTGAGACAAAATTTCTCCAGGCAAGGAAGGTGAGTGACTGGTATGGGATGAGGTGATGAGGGAGGCTTTTTCCTTCCCTGTGAGTGCAGGGGAGTGGCAGAGTCACTGGCTCAGGAATCTCTTGTTCCTTGTAGTCACTACTGCCCCAGCCAGAGAGGGCCAGTAATCTGAATTACTGTTTATAGTTTTGAACACTAACTCATGCTTAGAGGACACAGTTTGCTTTGCATAGTCATAATTCTAATCTTTTTCTTCTTCTTCTTCTTCTTCTTCTTCTTTAGAGCGTGCTGGAATTCATGGACCTCCACTTATAATTGAAGGAAGTGAATATTGGTTTGTTGCTGATCTTCACCTAAACTATGAAGAAGCCGTCCTGTACTGTGCCAGCAATCACAGCTTTCTTGCGACTATAACATCTTTTGTGGGACTAAAAGCCATCAAAAACAAAATAGCAAATGTAATTTAAAAGAATATATTTTAAATATATTTCTTATTTTCGTATTTATTCCATTTAAAAAATTACAAAAATTTTGCCAAAATCTGCAAAAGTTAAATTTTTCTTTAATGCAAAATCTGCCTCACAACATCCAAATTTGTTTCATGTTAGAAAAATTAAATAGAATTGCTTATGTTTTAAAATATACAAGATTAATAATAAATGTCACTTTATAAGGTAAACATCAGTAGATAATATAGATCATTCTAATTCCCTGTCACATTTTTTACTAAAAGTCAACCTTATAGTTAATTTGAGTTTCTGTTTCTACTAATAAGTAACTTTGCAAAATAGTTTTTGGGAAGAAAAATAATTTCTGTATTTTAAAATTTATAATTAATTGCAATAGGATACTGTATGCCCACTTAAAGTATTAGTCTAATTAATATATGCCCGTAATTACAGCTACCATATTTCCTGTACCCACAATAGGATCTGTAAGTATACTGAGAGTTTTCAACTACTCTTTGGCAAAAGGTCCTAGTTTGTATAATTTTGAAATCTAAGTAAGGAATGTCTAGAAATTATAGTGGTTAGTGATTACAGTAAGACAAGGTATTTCAATCAAAACCCTCAAGGAAGCTCAGCACATATAAGGATGGATGTTTGGCTTGTTTTTCAGATATCTGGTGATGGACAGAAGTGGTGGATAAGAATTAGTGAGCAGCCAATAGATGATCATTTTACATAGTAGGTGACATAATTGATTCTACCTTTGTAAAGTTATCACTTAGAAGAAGCAGTTCCTTTTACTAAATGGATTTCTATTTATAAGTAGTTTGAATATTAATCCATAAACTGCCTAAATTAGAGAAACCAAGCTTTTTTGAATGTTAGCATCAAGAAAAAAGGGGTATAGAGTAATGGTATTAACATTAAATTTAGAAATAAAATAACTTACAGTAAAAAGAAAAAAATGGAACACCTAATTACATTACGAGTTGTCAAATCTGTCATTTTCTTTTAGCTCACGATATCCATGGCACCGCTTTCCTATGACATTTGGAGAGGAATGCTTGTACATGTCTGCCAAGACTTGGTTTATCGGTAAAGTTAATTCTAAATCCTTTAATGCTGATTATGTAATATGTGAAGTTCAGGTTCAGTTTCTAGCTTAATGTTGTTTTTCTTTTGATTATATGTTTGGTAATTTCATCTTATTCTGATTTATTGTTAACAACAATAGCTCAAATTCCCGATGCAAATAAAGGTACTTTTCACTGTGAATATTTTAACTTCTTTATCCTAAAGCAGTTACTTAGTAATAAACTTGCCACTTTCCTAATTGATAAATGTCTAAGCAAATTTTCAAAGATAAGCAGGCAGCAGTTCTAAAATATAGTTTAAGTCCCCTCCCACTGATTACACTGCCCCTTCAACTCTCTTCCTACCTTCTGCCTTCACCCTGGGATGGTATGATAGTCACACAAAATGTGTGCCGTTTCATAGAGAGTATTGGTATGCTGTAACCTACTGATAAAAATAATCATAGAAGACAGAAATGGCTAGAGAAGAAAGGGAATATAGTTTAAGCATTTAGGAAAGATTGATTTCAAGAGCCTTTCTTTACTACTGGGTTGCTTTTAAAACGTGCTGACTTGGCTGGGTGCGGTGGCTCACGCCTGTAATCCCAGCACTTTGGGAGGATGAGGCAGGCAAATCACTTGAGGCAAGGAGTTCGAGACTAGCCTGGCCAACATGGTGAATCCCCATCTCTACTAAAAATACAAAAATTAGCCGGGTGTGGCAGCATGCACCTGTAATCCCAGCTTCTTGGGAGGCTGAAGTACGAGAATCACTTGAACCTGGGAGGTGGAGGATGCAGTGAGCCAACATTGCACCACTGCACTCCAGCCCTGGGCAACAGAGTGAGACTCTATTTCAAAAAAAAAAAAAAACACAAAACAAAACAAAAATGTGCTGACTGAAAAATTCTCACCATAGTAATCCTGGCTTTTCATTTCTCAGACTTAGGTAAACCAACAGACTGTAGTACCAAGTTGCCCTTCATTTGTGAAAAATATAATGTTTCTTCGTTAGAGAAATACAGCCCAGATTCTGCAGCTAAAGTGCAATGTTCTGAGCAATGGATTCCTTTTCAGAATAAGGTAAAAAGAGAATTGCTACATTACGCAACAATGATTGCTTCCATGCTGGTTATATAGCCTATGGCAGAATGGCAACCCATTAGTGACAACATCACTGAAATAGACTCTGCATGTTTCAGGATCCCACCTGGCCCCCTGTGTTGCCAGAAACCATGGGTGATATCAAGAATTAACTCTCAAGTTGGTCACAGGTCTTTTAAAGTGCAGCATTTCTATTTTGTTGCTACTAACACTTAAATTGCTTAAGTTGACCTGTTGATGGATTGGGATGCATTGAATAGTCAGGACTGTCTCTATGGCCTTATAGGAAACTGACTTAATTTCTGGCTTGTGTTTTCTTTTTCTCCTCAAGGAGAGTATCCAAGCAGCATCTGCCAATCAAATTAGACCAGGATTTACAAACTACTTTTTGGGGACTACACATATGCTACAAAATGTTAATCATTGATCTTGCCTCCAAATGGGGGTTTTATGATTAAATAGGTTTGAGAAATACTGCATTCTGTATCTGCCTCTTTGAGATGCATAATCCATGTTGGTATATGTATGTATTAGGAAATGCATTTGGCTTCTGAAAAGAGGTTGCTACAGTATGTGAAAAGATTTATTCTGTCACGTTAAAGACATTTGAAGATAAGCAGGTTTGTGTGGAAACACCATGAAGTCTTCAAAATCAGGCTTCTTTTGGTTTTGCTCTGCCATCCTTAATATAAGGCTTCCGAGCTTAAATTCAGGGTGTTCTCTCTAGGGTCTTTTCTAGAAGTTACCCGATGAGTTTGTCCACATTGGGTAGCTTGGCTCATTGGCCACTCCAGTCTATAAGAAAGCTGAAAAAAAAATTTTTTTGTAAGATATTTCAAGGAACACAATTTGGGACATACCACTCTACACTAAAGTGATCATAATGTGAAAAAGGAAAAAAAGAGATGTGTATGACAGCTGAAAGCATCTGTAGTAAAGTTAGGGGTACATTTTAACTTTTTAAAATTAAAACAATCTTTTTAATTCCTCAAGGTAATAGTACTGTGTTAATTTGCATAGCTGATATAAATTTGAATTAAAATATCCTGCCAAGAAAGAGATGAATTTTTCAACAGTGTTTCTTGACATAAGGAGATGATGATTAAGGACACAGATTTTGAAATTAGGTGGAACAGAGTATAAATACTGACCTTACTATTGTGTGGCTATTTCACTTATGGATCAAGTTATTTAATGTCCCTGTGCCTCAGTTTCTCCATTGTGAGAATTAAATGAGATAATACTATGCAAACTGCTTAACACATAGGAAGCACTCAATAAATGAGAGATCTTTAAATATATATATTTAAAGATATAATATAAAATATATATATTTAAAGATATAAAATATATATTTAAAGATATAAAATATATATCTTATATATAAGATATAATATATATTTATATATATTATATATAAGATATAATATATATTTATATATTATATATATAAATATATATATGAAAGTTTGAAGATTGCTCTTCAGTTGTTTCAATTGAGAAGGTAGCTTGAGCCTAGGAAGCTCAAGGTTACAGTGAGCTATGATTGCACCACTGCACTCTGGCCTGTGCAACAGAGAGAGACTCTGTCTCTTAAAAAATTAAATAATTAATGAGAGCATAAACTTGAATTCTTATGGTACTACATTGCAAATTACCATATCTCACAGACCGAAAATTAGCAGCCCTCTAAAAGATGAAGCATTTTACTTCCTATGTGAGTGTTCCTGTGTCTGGAATCTCATGCTTCACATATGTCTTTGTTTGCAGTGTTTTCTAAAGATCAAACCAGTGTCTCTCACATTTTCTCAAGCAAGCGATACCTGTCACTCCTATGGTGGCACGCTTCCTTCAGTGTTGAGCCAGATTGAACAAGGTACTGGAATTATTTGGGAAACATGTTTTATTCTGATCTGGGGCCAGGTTAGTTTTAGGAGGCTATGGGGAATTAACATACAAAAATTCTTATTAAAATTCTTTTTTTATGGAACAGATAAAAGACTATCTTGATAGATAAACAAAAGATATTCATTCACATTTTTAGTATATCTTTAATTTGAATAAATCAAATGCTTTTTAAAAATCTCTTTCTAACAGACTTTATTACATCCTTGCTTCCGGATATGGAAGCTACTTTATGGATTGGTTTGCGCTGGACTGCCTATGAAAGGATGAACAAATGGACGGATAACAGAGAGCTGACGTACAGTAACTTTCACCCATTATTGGTTAGTAGGAGGCTGAGAATACCAGAAAATGTAAGTTTTTTTTTAAATCAATACTCTTCATACCTCTGTGAAATAGTTGAGTCTTTCATACATTTTTGGACTAACAGCAAAGCCCCACTGTATTATTCCATTTATATGAAATTTCCAGAATAGGCACATCTAAGATAGTAAGTAGGTTAGTGGTTGCTAGAGGCTACGGGGGATGGAAGGATTGAGAATAGTGCCTAAAGAGTATGGAGTTTCTTTTGGGGATGGAGAAAATGTTCTAAGATTTATGGGGTGATGGTTGTGTAACTCTGTGAATATACTAAAAACTATTGAATATGTACTTTAAATGAGCGAATTGTCTCATATATTAATTATAGCTCAGTAAAGCTGTTACAAGAACGACAGGTGCTTCCCCAGCCTTCTGGTGGATGTACTGGTTTTTCACAGTAGCATCAGATTCCATAGCACTTAGTTCATAACCATATAAAACCATCACGTAGTGAGTTGTAAATAGAAGCAAATACAGATGTTTTGCTTTACATTTTGGGACTTTGGGCTCTCAGCCTCAGTCTCCTGAGGCAAAAAGTACAAAATTGGTAACTGGTGATCATTTTTCCCCAAGAGCTAAATATAAAGAAGTCAGAGAAGGGAAGAAGGCATTATATTGACAGTAGTTATGCTGACAACACAGTATTACCGCCCACTGCTTCTGTTCTCTATACGTTCTGGATGCAGATTACCTTTTGCACAAAGGGCAAAGATTGAGAAATTAACATAAAAGTCTAATTCCAAAAGTATGTCTTAGACAGTAATCAACTGATATTCCTGACATAATGTTACTTTGCTCAAAGTTGATGTTGGTAGCAAGGGAAGTTCTCAATCATGAGTAACTATGTACAACATAAATATCAAATTATTACTTGGTTATTATAGAAGATGTGGAAGTTACAGTAAACGCAGCAATGAAAAATGTCAACCCTAATCTTAAACTTGACAGTTTAAACTTTTAAGCATAATCTATAGTAAGAACTACATTTAAATCACCATCTAGTACATAGATATAGATATAATATTAATTGAAACAAAAGTTTCAAGAAACAATACTTACCCTTAGAATTTATGCACTCTGATATGTTCGTTCTCTTCTATTTTGTTCCATTCTCCTGTCTTATCCTATCCTTTACTGTCCAATCCTACTCTCTCCTATTCTGTTCTATTTCATTATCACAAATATTTGCCAAAATCCACTTAAGTGATTTCATGATATACTAAATGAGTCTCAACCATATTTGAGCCCTAGACTAGGGAATTACAATGAGTACTTGAGCATCTTTTCTTCTAGGGCTTTTCCATACATTGTTTTCTTGATATAAGTGAGATCATAGTATATATATATTATTACTCTGCTTTTCTCAGTTTGTATTATATCATAAGTAGTTTCTTCAGCCATTAAAATATCTACTTGATAAGCATTTTAATGGTTGCTGGGGAACAGGTGTTGTTTGGTTACATGAGTAAGGTCTTTAATGGTGACTTGTGAGATTTTGTTGCACCCATCACCCGAGCAGTATACATTGCACTCAATTTGTAGTCTTTTATCCCTCACCCCCTTCCCGTCCTTTCCTCCTAAGTCCCCCAAAGTTCATTGTGTCATTCTTATGCCTTTGCATCCTCATAGCTTATCTCCCACTTATTAGTGAGAACATATGATGTTTGGTTTTCCATTACTGAGTTACTTCACTTAGAATAATAGTCTCCAATCTCATCCAGGTTGCTGTGAATGCCATTAATTCATTCCTTTTTATGGGTGAGTAGTATTCCTCCATCATGTATATATATATATATATATATATATATATATATATATATATATATACACACACACACACATATATATACATATATATACACACACACATATATACATCTATATATACACACACACACCATATATAAATACACACCATATATATACCATATATATATATATATACACCACAATTTCTTTGTCCATTCATTCATTGATGGGCATTTGGGTTGGTTCCACATTTTTATAATTGCAAATTGGATTACACAATATTTCTTGATTGATATGCCATCATTTACGTAACCAGTGCTGGGTGTTAGGTTGTTTCCAGTTTTACACAATCATAAATAGTGCTGCAGCGAACACCTTTGTGTATAATCTTAGCCTGTATTTCACATTACCTCCAGAGAGATTTTGGAAGTCATGTAGCCAGATCAAAGGATATAGATAGTATAAAGCTCTGATTACCAACTTGCTTTCAGAAAGCTTTATGAATTTACATTCCTATTCACAGCATATTGTGATTGTCCTTCTATCCTCACCAGCATATTATTAATTTCCAACATATATCAAGCAGTTAAGATGTGCCAGGCACTCTGCTAATGTATCACATGCATGATTTCATTTAATTTGCCCAATGGCTATGAATTAGCGATGTTACGCCTGCCCCACCTTAGAAATGTGAAGATGGAGTCAGTAACTTGCCAGAGATCATGCAGCCTATGCATGCAGAGTCACGGTTGACATCTGGTTCTGGGTGGGCATGGTGGCTCACACCTGTAATCCCAGAGACTCTGGAGGCTGAGAGGGGGAGGCCTGCTTAAGCCCTGGGGTTCAAGGCTGTAGTGAGCCACTATTGCACCACTGCCCTCCCATGTGGGCAACAGAGCAAGACCCTGTCTCTAAAAAACTTTTTTTAATTAAAAAATGAGAAAAAAGGCTGGGTGCAGTGGCTCATGTCTGTAATCCTAGCACTTTAGGAGGCCAAGGCGGGCGGATTGCCTGAGCTCAGGAGTTCGAGACCAGCCTAGGCAACACAGTGAAACCCCATCTCTACTAAGAAGTACAAAAAATTAACCGGGCATGGCAGTGTGTGCCTGTAGTCCAAGCTATTCAGGAGGCTGAGGCAGGAGAATGGCTTGAACCTGGGAGGCGGAGGTTGCAGTGAGCTGAGATCGTGTCATTGCACTCCAGCCTGGGCGACAGAGCAAGACTCCATCTCCAAAAAATAAAATAAAAGAGAGAGAGAGAAAAAAAAAAATTGCCTTTAATGAGCACTTGGTTTTTAAAATTCTTCTTAATTTGGTAGTTTGATATCATATTTTCATTGATCTTTCTCTGATTTCTAATGAAAACAAACTTCAATAAGTTAAATAATTCATAGTTCATCAAGTGTGAGTGTTCTTTTTCTTTGCAAATTTATCTATCAAACCCTTCATGTATTTCTTATTGATTTTATGACTTCGGAAATATCAAATATGCTGACCCTGTATTTCTTGTGTTTATTGCAAATGCTTTCCTAAATTTTCTTTAAGTCTGAATGCCAAAAACATTACAGAAATAAATTTTAACTATTTTTTAATATGTTCAAATCTGTATATTTCCTTTTTATTTTTCCTCTGTTGCTTTTAGGTTAGAAAGTCCATCATGTAAATAGTAAATATTAGTTAAATATATGCCCATATTTTCTTCTAGTTTTGTTTTATAGGTTGCCTTTTTTTTTTTTCTGACACAGGGTCTTACTCTGTCACCCAGGCTGGAGTGCAGTGGTGCATTCATAACTTACTATAACCTGGCCTCAAGCAATCCGCCTGCCTGAGCCTTCCAAGTAGCTAGGACTGCAGGAGCGGCACCACCATGCGCAGCTACATTTTTTAATTTTTTTGTAGAGACAGGGTCTCATTATGTTGCCCAGGCTGATCTGGAACCCCTGGCTTCAAGTGATCCTCCCACGTGGTCCTTCCAAAGTGCTGGGATTACAGGCAGGAGTCACCACACCCAGCCTCTGTTTTTTGGTTTTTTTTTTTTTTTTTTTTTCCCTTTCTGATAGCATGTTACGTCCGTGGTATATGATACATGTTGTCAGTGAATACTTAATTATTTTCTCTAATCCTAGCCACTTGTTCTAGCATCATTTATTACATATACTTTCATTTGTTAAAAACAATATAGGCCTGGGCTAGCACTTTGGGAGGCTGAGGCAGGAGGATCACTTGAGCCCAGGAATTTGAGACCAGCCTGGGCAACACAGCAAAACCCTGTCACTGTTTAAAAAAAAAAAAAAGAGAAAAAACAATATAGCAATATAGGATGCCTCTTTTATCATATATTAAGACTGTGTGTGTATGCATAGATATGTGAATGTGTATATATATATATACTGTATTTTATAATATTTACATCAGTATGGTAGCTATTTAAAAATATTTCTCATATACATAATGTGTGTATGTGTATATATAACATACAAATACAGTCAGCCCTTCATATCCATGGGTTCTGAATATGGATTCAACCAACTGCAGGTGGCACATATTGGAGAAAAAAAATTTTTGACCTACATCCTCCTGCATACTTAAATCATCTCTAGATTACTTATAATAGCTAATATAATGTAAATGCTATGTAAATAGTTGTTATACTGTATTTTTTAGGGAATAATGACAAAAAAGTCTACATGTTCAGTACAGACAAAAAAATTTTTTTCTCAAATATTTTCCATCTGCAGTTGGTTGAATCCAGATTCAGAACCCATTGATATGAAGGGCTGACTGTATTGATATGTTACATACACACATACACATATATATGAGAAATATTTTTAAATAGCTACCATACTGATCTAAATATTATAATTTTACCATATTTTCAAAAACTATAATAGGATTAATTATACTTTATTACATGCCCTTAAAACATACTTTTAGATATTCTTGTCCATTTCTCCAGGAAAACTTTAGAATTATTACTCATTTTTCAACCAAATAGTTAAAATTTTAAAACTCTTGATGAGAATTTGACTACATGCTAGGGAGAACTGACAGCTTTCTATTAATCTTCCAGTTCATTTATTTGATATATCTATTTATTGAACTCTTCCTTTAGATCACTCTATGAAGTTTTTTTTTTAAATTTTATTATTATTATACTTTAAGTTTTAGGGTACATGTGCACAATGTGCAGGTTTGTTATGTATGTATACATGTGCCATGTTGGTGTGCTGCACCCATTAACTCGTCATTTAACATTAGGTATATCTCCTAATGCTATCCCTCCCCCCTCCCCCGACCCCACAACAGTCCCCGGAGTGTGATGTTCCCCTTCCTGTGTCCATGTGTTCTCATTGTTCAATTCCCACCTATGAGTGAGAACATGCGGTGTTTGGTTTTTTGTCCTTGTGATAGTTTGCACAGAATGATGTTTTCCAGTTTCATCCATGTCCCTACAAAGGACACGAACTCATCATTTTTTATGGCTGCATAGTATTCCATGGTGTATATGTGCCACATTTTCTTAATCCAGTCTATCGTTATTGGACGTTTGGGTTGGTTCCAAGTCTTTGCTATTGTGAATAGTGCCGCAATAAACATACGTGTGCATGTGTCTTTATAGCAGCATGATTTATAATCCTTTGGGTATATACCCAGTAATGGGATGGCTGGGTCAAATGGTATTTCTAGTTCTAGATCCCTGAGGAATCGCCACACTGACTTCCACAATGGTTGAACTAGTTTACAGTCCCACCAACAGTGTAAAAGTGTTCCTATTTCTCCACATCCTCTCCAGCACCTGTTGTTTCCTGATTTTTTAATGATGGCCATTCTAACTGGTGTGAGATGGTATCTCACTGTGGTTTTGATTTGCATTTCTCTGATGGCCAGTGATGATGAGCATTTCTTCATGTGTTTTTTGGCTGCATAAATGTCTTCTTTTGAGAAGTGTCTGTTCATATCCTTTGCCCACTTTTTGATGGGGTTGTTTGTTTTTTTCCTGTAAATTTGTTTAAGTTCATTGTAGATTCTGGATATTAGCCCTTTGTCAGATGAGTAGGTTGCAAAAATTTTCTCCCATTCTGTAGGTTGCCTGTTCACTCTGATGGTGGTTTCTTTTGCTGTGCAGAAGCTCTTTAGTTTAATTAGATCCCATTTGTCAATTTGGGCTTTTGTTGCCATTGCTTTTGGTGTTTTAGACATGAAGTCCTTGCCCATGCCTATGTCCTGAATGGTATTGCCTAGGTTTTCTTCTAGGGTTTTTATGGTTTTAGGTCTAACATTTAAGTCTTTAATCCATCTTGAATTAATTTTTGTGTAAGGTGTAAGGAAGGGATTCAGTTTCAGCTTTCTACATATGGCTAGCCAGTTTTCCCAGCACCATTTATTAAATAGGGAATCCTTTCCCCATTGCTTGTTTTTGTCAGGTTTGTCAAAGATCAGATAGTTGTAGATATGCGGCATTATTTCTGAGGGCTCTGTTCTGTTCCATTGGTCTATATCTCTGTTTTGGTACCAGTACCATGCTGTTTTGGTTACCGTAGCCTTGTAGTATACTTTGAAGTCAGGTTGCGTGATGCTTCTAGCTTTGTTCTTTTGGCTTAGGATTGACTTGGTGATGCAGGCTCTTTTTTGATTCCATATGAACTTTAAAGTAGTTTTTTCCAATTCCGTGAAGTTTTATAGTTCCATCTCTTTCTCATTGTCATTAAGAATGGCAGCTTTAGCTTTAAAAAGAATGGAATCATGTCCTTTGGAGCAACATGGATGGAGCTGGAGGCCATAATCCTAAACAAATTAACACAGGAACACAAAACCAAATACTGTATGTTCTAACGTACAAGTGGAAGTTAAACATTGAGCACAGGGGACAGGGAGGGAGGGGGACGTGGGTTGAAAAACCACCTATTGGGTACTATGCTCACTACCTGGGTCCAACACACCCATTTAACAATCCTACACATGTGCCCCCATATCTAAAATAAAAGCTGAAATTAAAAAAAAAAAAAAAGAATGACAGCTTTAAAAAAATTTTCTTACTGATCTGTAGGGAAGCTATTGTTTGAATTTGTTATGTTTTTTTTTCCCCATAGGCACTAAAAGCTCTTTCTCTCTGAGTTTTTCATTAGATTTTCTTGGGTTTCTTAAGTAGCTAATAATAATATTCAAGCAACAGTGACCCTCATTCCTATAGTTACCTCTCTCGTTTTCATTTCATGCCTCACCACATATGCTAGAATTTCCAGAATTTCCATGGTAAATACCAGGAGCAGTAGTAGCCACCATTGTAGACTTGATCTGGACCTCAACAGGGCAGTCAGCAGTCCTGCATTATTAAACATTATGTTGACTCTTGGTTTAAGATACAGCATTCTATAACTAGCTTATTTAGAACTTTTAATCAGGAATAAGTACTGGGTTTTCTAAAACTTGTTTCCAGCATCTGTTAAGATTGCCATATAGTTTTTTTTTCCCATTAGGCCTATTTGTATGTGATATATATTAGTAGATATTGTATTAAACCATTTTACATTCTTATTGTAAAATCTGGATGCTCAGAGTGGATTAATATTTTACTATTCTGCATTATATTTGTTAGAATTTTACTTGGGAATGTGTTCCTCTCTCTTCATAGAGTTAATTTTTTATGCTATATTGTCATATTTTTTTTCTGATCATGTTAGCCTCATAAAATGACTGGGTAGCTTTCCATCTTTTCTGTGTTCTGAAATTCTGACTCAGCTTGGGGAATTCTCTTTCCCTGAAAGTTTGGAGGAACTACCTACAAAATGTTAGAACCCTTATACAGGAGCATTTTTGCTTTTTAAAAAATTTTAATTATTCCTTATTTATAATTGACTCAATCATTTTACCAATTTATCAGGTGCAGTGTGATGTTTCAATGCATGCATGTGTTGTATAAATGATCTGATCAGGGTAATTACCATATTCCTCACTTTAAACATTTATCTTTTCTTTGTAAAGATAACATTCAAAACCTTCTATCTATCTTGACATATACACTACATTGTTCTTTGCAGAGGTCATACTCTAATGATAAAGGAATTCGGTGCAGCAGTGAAGGGCCCAAGCTCTGGAGTCAGATTGCCTGGGTTTGAATTCCAATTCAGCCATTTACTATGCCTTTGGAAGTTTACTTAACTTTTCTTAAGCCTCAATTTCTTATCTGCAAGCTCTAATACTGTTGCATTACCTCATAGGTCAACATAAGGATTATATAAGATAATTTATTTAAAGCTTTAACAATAGTACCTGACAGTAAAAAAAAAAAAATGGCCATTATTAATTTTCCATTTCCTTCAAAGTTATTGGTACATTTTGGTGTTTCTACTTTTCCTTATGACAATTATGCTAATTGGCATTTTTCAAGAAAGTTGTCTATTTAATTTAGATTTTCAAATGTATTGAAGTAAAGTTGCTTATGGTATTTTAAAAATCTCCATTATCTTTGCTTGCATTTTTAGTTTGCATTATTTACATTTTTACAAAAACAGATGCATGTTATCAGTTTTGTCCACTCTCTTCTCCACCCTCTACTCCTATTGCTTGACCTGTGTTTTAAATACTATTTCTATCTTTTTCTACCCCATTTTTCTTGGGGTTCTGTTTTTGTTCACTTTTCAATATCCTATATCGAATTCAGTTCATATTTCCTTTAAAAAAAAAAGAATACATTTAATAATATACATTTGGCTCCACATAAAGTTTTTCTTATTTTATTTCTCATTTTATTCTTTCCTATAATTATTTTAATTCATTTTTGTTTTACTGTTTATTGAGTAGCATGTTTTTTTTTGTCAGTATCTCCTGGTATAAACTTACTTTTCTTATTTTTCTAAGTGTGATGTGTTTCAAACATACAGAAAAGTATAGGGATAATATACTTGGAATAAATTTTCATATCTAATATAATTGATTGTGATCAGAAGATGAAATCTAGATACTTTTGTTTTAATATATGGAGATTTTTATAGTGATGAGTATAGGATCAAAGCTTTAAGGTGTATTCTGTTATGTGGTACACAGCTTGTTGTTACAAAAAGTCTATAAAAGTCCAATAAGTTGAATTAATAATCATTATGTTTTGCTTACTTATACTGTAGTCGAGTGTTAAAAATTGCTGGAGGTGTTTTGTCTTATTTCTAACAGTTTATCTGTTTTAAAAATATGTTTATCAAGATTGCCACTGTTTTTTATAAAGTTAATTGCCCTTTATCCATGCTTTGAAAGTTTTTAAAGATTTTCTAAGAAATGTCATGGTCAGGTCCTTCATGGTATTCTTTTATAGGGGAACAAATTCAGTCTAGAATCTAAACTTTTCTTGCTAGGATCTTCAGACCATTGTTACATGATTGCATGTATATATTTGCCTTTTTGTTTAGTTTTTTGAGGAAGAGTCTCGCTACCACTGTGCCCTAATACTCAACCTCCAAAAATCACCGTTTACTGGGACATGGAATTTTACATCCTGCAGTGAACGCCACTTTGTGTCTCTCTGTCAGAAATATTCAGGTAACAATTATTATCTAGGTAACTGTGGTAGTTTATGCTATTACATATATATGTATATATATAGTCACTTTCTATAGGGAGGGAGGGGAACATGGGTTGAAAAATTACCTGTTGGGTACTATGCTTACCACCTGGGTCCAATACATCATGTAACAATCCTACACATGTACTCCCTGTATCTAAAATAAAAGCTGAAACAAAATTTTAATACTGTAAATAAATGTATATTAATTTATAATCATACGGCTTAAAATTTCAGCATGGCTAAATCCATATTGGCTTAGTGGGTCAAAGTTTATCAAATGGAATGTGATTTTTTTAAAGGATCATTGCCATAATTAATTAAATTAATTAATTGTATCTGATGGAATTTGTTAATAGTAGTTATCCCATTATAGTAATTGAATTTTGTTCTTTTCTCTACTCTGGCATTTTTCAGATTTTACATTTTATTATGGGAAAAGGAGAAGAAAAAACTTCATGTTTTTAATTGAGTGCAGTATTGAGTATTAAGTCCACTAATAGTATTCACTGTTAAATTTAGCATTAAAAAATAAACAAGTGGGGATTTGAAACATTATAAACAGATCACTGTCTATGCCTTTCCATAATCCAAATAAAAGTAGAATGCATACTTAAAAGTAGGAATCATCCATATTTTGAAAAATATATTTTTAAAAAAGTATTACATTATTTTTCATTGATCACAATGTATTTTTAACAAATGATCAAGAAAAAATTTTGTCATTTAATGAGAACTGTAAGTAGATATCTCATGTGCTTTGGCAGAATTTTTTTTGCTAAATTAATCTTTACCCATTTTTTTCCATGTTTTTAACTAACTCCTTTATTAGCGAAGTACTATAAAGCAATAATTCAAACACCTCCTCTTGTGGATGGTTTCTTACATTTCTTCATGCTAGCTCTCCCAGGTGAAAACTTTGTAAGGGGATACTTAATACATTTATTTCCTTGTTGAAGCAGTTTAAACAAAAGAGATATTTAGCACCAACACGACATGATAATGCAGGTTACATTTATTTGCAGATATTCT
Organism: Nomascus leucogenys; assembly: GCF_006542625.1. Taxonomy (NCBI): domain Eukaryota; kingdom Metazoa; phylum Chordata; class Mammalia; order Primates; family Hylobatidae; genus Nomascus; species Nomascus leucogenys. The sequence continues at coordinate 17,987,161 of NC_044397.1, forward strand.
CTTTCGTAAATCAGACAAACGAAACAGAATGTTGTTCCGATTTTAGAAAACAAACGTTGCAGCTCACACATTTTACTTAAGGTATACAGCAAGACATACCTAATTCTCTCACCCAAAATCTAAAATAAATAGGCAAATAATATCTAAAGTAGATTAGTATGGGGAGAAATGTGAAAAAAAATGTCCCATAACTTGCAGAGTATGGGGAAGGGTTTGTTGTTGTTGTTGTTTTCTTTTACATGCAGAAGTTAAAGGCAGACAGACATTGCAGAATGCTTCAGAAACTGTAAAGTATCTAAATAATCTGTACAAAATAATCCCAAAGACTCTGACTTGGCACAGTGCTCAAAGGGAGTGTCTGAAAAGTAACATGCAGCTGGTGAGCATCACGGACCCTTACCAGCAGGCATTCCTCAGCGTGCAGGCGCTCCTTCACAACTCTTCCTTATGGATCGGACTCTTCAGTCAAGATGTAAGTGTTCAGTCCCCACTGCCAGGACTGGTTGATGGAAAGTGACATTTTTTATTGTGCATAGCATCTCTCATAGCAGACTAAAACAAACAGGAGACCTGAAAATCTTACTCCAGTAAATTTCATGGAATATGTCAGGGTTTTTTTTTTTATTTTGTTTTGAGACAAGGGCTCACACTGTCGCCCAGGCTGGAGTACAGTGGTGTGATCACACTTCACTGCAGCCTTGACCTCCTGGGCTCAAGCGATCCTCCCACCTCGGCCTCCTGAGTAGCTGGGACTGCAGATACACACCACCATACCTGGCTAATTTTTGTATTTTTTATAAAGATGGGGTTTTGCCATATTGCCCAAGCTGGTCTCAAATGCCTAGACTCAAGCAGTCTGCCCACCTCGGCCTCCCAAAGTGCAGGGATTACCAGTATGAGCCATGGTACCTAGCAGCAATATGGGGTTTTTAGAGGCAATTATCTTTCCACTATTGAAAGATCTAGTACTTGGTTGTTTAAATGAGGAAAAGGTTCTAGTGGATATATATATATATATTTGAGCACTTCTTTTTATTTCTTCTAATCAAAGACTGAGCTAGAATCTGGAGCTGCCATATCTCTTCAGCCAATGAAAAGATAAGGGAAGAATTTAAAAATCAGATGTGGTTGGGTGTGTGGAAGCACTATGGACAGTGTTAAAGAGTCCTTTCCATCCCTTTCTCTTTTTTTCTTTCTTTTTCTTTTTCTTTTTTTTTTTTTTTTTTTTTTTGAGACAGGTTCTTGTTCTGTCACCCAGGCTGGAGTGCAGTGGTGCAATCTCGGCTTACTGCAACCTCCGCCTCCCAGGTTCAAGTGATTCTCATGCTTCAGCCTCCTCAGTAGCTGGTATTACAGGCATGCGCCAACACGCCCAGCTAATTTTTGTATTTTTAATAGAGATGGGGTTTCACCATGTTGGCAAGGCTGGTGGTCTTGAACTCTTTACCTCAAGTGATCCGCCCACCCCAGCTTCCCAAAGTGTTGGGATTAGAGGCGTGAGCCACCACACCCGGCTTCCATCCCTTTCAACATCAGCAGCACTGCTGGGCACCGTGGTGCACACCTATAGTCCCAGTTACTCTGGAGGCAAGAGGATCACTTGAGCCCAGGAGTTCAAATCCAGCCTGGACGACATAGCAAGACCCCAGTCTCTAGTTTAAGAAGAAAAAATTCAGCAAAGTAAAATTAAGCAACTCTGAAAAGGAAGTTGAATAGTGTTTTCCTCCATCTTGAGTGCTGATCCTAGATAGATGTCTCATTCTCATTCATTTCAGAGCCCAACAAAGAATGCTAGTCTCCTACTAATTCCCATCACTAACCTCTGCACATGTAGCACAAACTGGAATTGTTACACAGCTGAAGTTTTGGCTATAATTAAATAAGGGATTTTTAAATAAAGGTGTGGTATTCCTATTGGCATTATAGGCCACCTCTTTTCTCAGCCATGGTATATCCCAAAGTATACCAGGATGGGTCTAGGGCTTCATGGAAAAAATGTGACTGAAGACTCAGAATTGAACTGAAGAATGGATGGAAAAACAAGAATTGTTATCGGAAGCTCAATTAAAAGTAGCATTTAGGAATAGCTTAAAGAATAGTCTCTCTGAGCCACAGGGTATTCTAAAGTTAACCCAGATCAGCCGGGCATGGTGGCTCACACCTGTAATCCCAGCACTTTGGGAGGCCAAAGCAGGTGGATCACTTGAGGTCAGGAGTTTGAGACCAGCCTGGCCAACATGGTGAAACCCTGTCTGTACTAAAAATACAAAAGTTAGCTGGGTATCGTGGTGGGCGTCTGTAATCCCAGCTACTCAGAAGGCTGAGGCATGAGAATCACTTGAACCTGGGAGGTGGAGATTGCAGTGAGCTGAGATTACACCATTGCATTCCAGCCTGGGCAACAGAGTGAGACTCCATCTCTAAATTAATTAATTAATTAATTAATTAATTTAATTAATCCAGATCAAGCCAGAAGATCGGGAAGCTGCTTACCCAGTCCTCACAGTCTCAACTGTTTCATAGCATTGCATTTACTTGCTTTATCTTCAGTGTTGGAAATTCTGTGAAACGCGTCGTTGTGTCTGTTGTGAGGAAGCAATAAGTGATTACATTTCCTAGTTTCAGTCACCCTAAATCTTTTGAGACAAAAACAATATTGCAATGTAGAAGACTTGTCAGTAAATTAAAAGAACAAAATTAAAGTCATCTGTAATCCCAGTACCTAAAAATAAACATGATTCAATATTTTGGTATGGATCTTTCAAGTTATTTTTCTATGTGTACCTATTTATTTTTTAGACAGTTGGAGTCAGACTATTTTGTAACTCCCCTCCCCACTTAATGATTTGGGTCTTACTTCTTATACTGTTTTCAACCTTTGCCTATGGTTCTCTTTTCCTTTTCACTCTTAATTTTAACATACTCTGTGCAGCTGTTTAACTATATATCCTAATAGCTGCCTTCATTCTTTGAAAATGACAGGATGTTAATAAATACTTTACATTGAAAGCAATGAGAAGATACTGAAAGATTTTAAACAGAGTAGTAACAATATAAGACTTTACTTCAGTAGAAGACACTGTGTGGAGGGCCGGGGAGGACGCAAGCAGCTGGAGAGAGGGAGAGCAGTTATTTTTCTATAAATTCATGCAGGAAATGCTCTTGGCCTTTACAGTGTCTGAGGAGAGGCAGCTCTGGGTTATGTAAAGTGCAGAGTGTGGCCATGCAGTGGGTCACTCAAGTACCCAGCTTGAAGAAATAAAAATACATAGAATTAAAGGAAGTCAAGAAGGCTTGGAAACATGAACACAGGCCTCTCAAGTTAATGGTAGGACCGGGAGGACAGCAAGAATTGGGACATCTTAGTGAATGTCAGGGAGGAGCAAGGCGACCAAGTCCTCAGTGAATGTCATGGGGAGTTTGCAGTGATACGAGGGGAATAATCCTCAAAGGAAATAAAAGGAGATTAAAATATCCACTACTCCTTTCTCATAGTCCTGTGGTATCTGAGAATAGAATATCAAATAGCTTTCCCCTGTGGGTGCTGAAAGGAGATTATTCCCTTGGAAAAGCCAGATTTATGTATTTATTTATTTAAGATTCAGGGGGTACACGTGCAGGTTTGTTACAATACAGACATTGTGGGATGCTGAGGCTTGGGCTTCAGTTGAACCTGTCACCCAGTAGTGAAAAAAGTACCCAATAGGTAGTTTTTCAACCCTTGCTCCAATCCCTCCCCATTTTTGGAGTCCCCAGACACTATCATTCCCATCTTTATGTCCATGTGTACCCAATATTTAGCTCCCACTTATGTAAGTGAGAATATGTGGTATTTGGTTTTCTGTTCCTGCATTAATTTACTTAGGATAATGTCCTCCAGCTACATCCATGTTGCTGTAAAGGACATGATTTTGTTCTTTTTTTATGGCTGCACAGTATGCCATCGTGTATATGTGTTACGTTTTCTTGATCCAATCCACTGTTGATGGGCATCTAGATTGATTCCATGTCTTTGCTGTTGTGAACAGTTCTACAATAAACATATGAATGCAGGTGTATTTTGGTAGAACGATTTGTTTTCCTCTGGGTATATACCCAGTAATGGGATTGCTGAGTTGAATGGTAATTCTATTTTTGTTCTTTGGGAAATCTCCAAACTACTTTCCACAGGGGCTGAACTAATTTATAATCCCACCAACAATGTGTGAGCATTCCCTGGAAAAGCCAGAGTTAAATTAAGATCAATTAAGATCAAGAATTTAGTGAAAAGATATTTGTAGTCTTAATATTTTGTATTCAATAAAAAGATAAAAGGTGTGGGATGATTTATTTAGATGGAATGGAAATTCCAAAGGATCAGGGACAGGGTTAGGTGGGGAGTGCAGCAAAGGGGAAGAAATGCAGGGCAGTCCGAATGAGTGCAGGTAAAGTCACACGGCCAAAGGGCCACACTAGAGGCCACAGTGGCTTAGGCCCTAACTGGGTTAGGTAGGGGCTAGGATTACAGCTGGAACTCTGGTCATGAACATTTCAGAATGAAGCAACGAGTGGTGTTGAGGCTTGACTGCGTTGCTGTTTATGGTTTACTAAGGAGACTGTGTGGTTTCGTTCAATATTTCAAACAAATTAGTGATGTAGATTGTCTTGGGACTCAGGAAAGCTTAGCTCAGTGGGTCTGTTAGGCCAGCACCAGACCCACCAGTGTGTATGTAAGGTCTCTGGCAGCACCATGAGGAAGCTCAGACAGGCCTGTACCCCACAGTCCATCTCCTGTACCTAGATGGGTGGTCAGGACATTGGCAGGGTGTAAAGGCAGGCGTTCACAGACCTCTAGCACACAAGAGAATCTAGTGAATGAAGAAGCTTCTCTCCCCAATGACAAGTGTGAAAACAGCGTTGTGAGAGCCACAGCGCCTGAGGAGTTGAGAAGGGAACCACCAGCTCTCTGTGTGCCAGCTAGCCCCTGGGTTGCAGGCTTTACACATGTTATCCCATTAATTCCAGCCCCACGAAGTCAAGTGTCACACTTAACTTGATGGGGGATGGAAATTTGGAGAGGTGGCACACGAAAGCTAGTAAGTGACTGAATCAGGATTCAAAATCATGTAGGTTTAGCTCCGTAGCCCATATTCTTTCCACTACGCCAGGTTGTCTCTGATCTAATCAGTACCTATAGTGATCCTTACCCCATTTTAGCTTTCTGATTTCTGATAACCAGTGGATCCAATTATGTGTGAGGCAGCATAGCATAATGGTTAGGACATAGACTCTGGGGATTGACAGCCTGGCAGAGAGGCCCAGCACTGGGGTTTGTATTCTGTGGGACTTTGCACAAATTGCATACCTTTAGTTTCCTCATCTTTAAAATGGAGATAATAATAGTACCTCTCCTATCTGGTTGTTACAAGGATTAAGTAAGCCAAATATTTATAAAGCATTTAGAACAATGCTTGTTATGTAGTAAATGGTATGTAAATGTGTATTAAATATAAAAAAATTAAAAATCATTAGATTGACCATGGGAGTCAAAATAATACAAAGGTATTGCCACTTGAAATGTATTTCTGCTCCTTACAGGATGAACTCAACTTTGGTTGGTCAGATGGGAAACGTCTTCATTTTAGTCGCTGGGCTGAAACTAATGGGCAACTTGAAGATTGTGTAATATTAGACACTGATGGATTCTGGAAAACAGCTGATTGCAATGACAATCAACCAGGTGCTATTTGCTACTATTCAGGAAGTATGTGAATTTCAGATCTTTTAATTCTTAAATTATTAACAGTCTCATAAGTGGTAGAATTTCTGAGGAGTGGTTTTATAAAATCTGGTTTTGGAATTGTGAAGAAATTATAGTCATGTCTTTTTATAGCAACATTTGTTGTGAAAATTTGTATTCAAGTAGAATTATATATTAAATATATTATTATTAATGGGTTATTTTAGGCATGTTTTATTTTTATGTCAGCTGACAATGGGGATTAACACTTTAAAGTCCCATTGTTACTCTACCTCTTTCTGCATATATTTATAGTTGTAGAAAGCTTACATTTGTGAGAATTCTTTTGTGATTCATAATATCACAACTAACAGGACTTTTATGAGTCTTAAGATTCACAGCAACCACCTCAAGCTAGCTTAAGACAAGGGGAAATTTAGGATCCCCAAAACACGGATAGAGCTGAACCTATAACTGGAGATGAGTTGACAATTTCTAAATTTCACTTTGTAAATCCTTAGAGAAAATCTCATGAACTTAGCCTGAGTCAGGTGTGCAATCTCTAGCCCAGTCAGAGGAAAGTGTTTTCACAACTGTCAAGGTCACATTTGTGGGTTTGTGGTAGAAAGAAGACACTGCTTCATGGACAAAGGGACTTACTGTGATCCAGGAGAGATACTGAGTGATCTCTGCCACATATTAAATCAGTTTAATGTATTTGAGTGGAATATGTTTATATTTGTATCTTTGTGAATGTATGGCCGTTTCATAAAATGGAAAAAGATCATAATCAGATAGGGTAGATGTCAGATTTTAAATACTATTTTTGTTTGACTTGGTTAAAGCAATAACTTATTTAGAACATCAATGTTTCATTTTAATGTTCCTTTAAAATTAATAGTATCAGTAGACAGAAACTTGAAAATGAATTCTCAGAGTTATAGTTAGGTGACTTTTAATAATGAATAAGTTTGTACAGCATCTCTAGGGGTGGTCCCTTGTACTTGACATTTGGTAATGCAGGAAGACAGAAACTGCATTTAACCTAATAGCACCTCATTTTTTACATTCTTCCACGCCACAGCAGGGGTAAGAAATTGTGACAAGTAATTTCCTTCCTATAGAAAGCTGGCTTTTTGTGTGCTATATCTGAGTATAAACAGACAGGCTTCACTAGGTTATTACTTCTTGGCTTCCTGAATATTTCCTACAAATCAAGCCTAATGACTGCAAACAGGATTTAACATTTATATCTCAAATTAGAATTCTTACCATTAACTCTTTTTCTAGATGAGACTGAAAAAGAGGTCAAACCAGTCGACAGTGTTAAATGTCCATCTCCTGTTCTAAATACTCCATGGATACCATTTCAGAACTGTTGCTACAATTTCATAATAACAAAGAATAGGCACATGGCAACAATACAGGATGAGGTTCATTCTAAATGCCAGAAACTGAGTAAGTATTATATTAGTCCATTCTCACGTTGCTCTAAGGACATACCCGAGACTAGGTAATTTATAAAGAAAAAGAGGTTTCATGGCCTCACAGTTCCACATGGCTGGGGAGGCCTCACAATCATGGCAGAAGGCAAAGGGGAAGCAAAGACATGTTTACATGGCAGCAGGCAAGAGAGCATGTGCAGGGAAACTGCCCTTTGTAAAACCATCAGATCTCATAAGACTTACTATCACGAGAACAGCATGGGAAAAACCCACCCTCATGATTCAGTTACCTCCCACCAGGTCCCTCCCATGACACGTGGGGATTATGGGAGCTACAATTCAACATGAGATTTGGATGGGGAAACAGCCAAACCATATCAAGTATATTATACTGTCATTACTTATTGTATTTTGCTAATTAAAAAAATATTTCCTGTGTTATAAATATTTCTAATTAGCACTAGTAACTAGATGTCAAAAATATTCATCTCCTAATATCTCCATTATCAGTGACAAAGTATTAAAATTTGTGTTAGTTAAAATGGAAAGTATAGGCATAACTCCTTTCTTTACTCATCCATTCAAGAACTAGTCTATGCTTGTAAGGAAGGCGGATTCTCCTTTAAAAGGAAAAGAAATGGGCTAGGCATATTGGCTCATGCCTGTAATCCTAGTTCTCCAGGAGGCTGAAGTGGGAGGATTGTTTGATGCCAAGAATTCAAGACCAGCCTGGGCAACATAGTGAGACTTTCTCTCTGCAAAAAATTAAAAGCATGGTGGCACATGCCTGTAATTCTAGCTACTTGGGAGGCTAAGGAGGGAGGATCTTTGAACCCAAGAGGCTGAAGGTGCAGTGAGCTGTGATTGCACCACCTGCACTCCAGCCTGGATGACAGGTGACCCTATCTCCAAAAAAAAAAAAGGAAGGGGGAAAGAAATGACACACAAGAGAGCAGAGAACTGGACATTAAATCAAGCTAGGCTATGGGGAAGTGGAAATAGGTTAGTTGGAGCAGTCAAAAGCTTAGATACACCGCAAAGCAGCAGCTAAGCTTAAAGAAGTGCACAGTTCACACTTTCAGCTCTCAAGAGTCTTTAGATAATTCCTGTGAGATCCACTAAGGATTTGTGACTTCCAAATGATGGAACTCTCGGAACCAATGGAACAATGAACTTAGTGAAAGTTACTACAGAAAATATCAAACCATTATTTCCCAAAGCATGCTCTGTATAACATCAGTCTTGAGAGATGTTCTGCAAAAAATCCTTAGAATAAGGTTGAAAAAAAAACCAACAAAAAAGAAAAAGGTTGAGAAACACTAGACACGATAGCTTCCTGTTGGATGTTAACAAATGTACATTAACATATACCTTAAGGAATACTGGCATAAATAAACTAGTTTAACTTTGTTTAAACCAATGTTTGCAAACTTTTTTTAAAATCCATGTAGATCTTTTCTGGAACTTCCTTGTTAATTTTGTGAGGAACACCCTTTGGGAAATATTAAGCCTTTTTAATCCTCATACTGAAAACTAAGGAAAAGGAAGAGCTGTCGTATAGCCCAGCAGTCCCCAACCTTTTTGGCACCGACAGGGAGGGGTGGATGGTTTCAGGATGGAACTGTTCCACCTCAGATCATCAGGCCTTGGTTAGATTCTCATAAGTGGTATGCAAGCTATATCCCTCGCATTTGTAGTTCACAAGAGGGTTTGTGCTCCTCTGTCAATCTAATGCCACTGTGCTCTAACAGGAGACAGAGCTCAAGCGGTGATGCTCGCTTGCTTGCTGCTCACCTCCTGCTGTATGGCCCGGTTCCTAACAGTCCTGATTCCTAACAGTACCAGTGTGTGGCCCAGGGGTTGGGGACCCCTGTTATAGTTCATCTAAGAGGTGCTAATTATTATAGCTTAATCTTTGACGGTATATCATTACTATGAGTGGATTTGTACCAACTGAAAATTACCTTTAAATAGGGGAAAGTGAAGTGAATCAATGTTTTAAATTCTCTACTCAGCTACTAGTTTTCTATTATACCATAAGACCAAATTTAACATCAAAACATTTGAAAACTCCTTAACCTACTAATTTTAGTACAATGGGATAATTTTATTTTACATATCTTTCTAATTGTCCAATATTGTTTACATTTTGAAGCATATTAAACTGAGAACTAAAATGTTTTAAACTTATCAAAGTGTTCTAGATAAATAATTGTTAAAATTATTGATTATTTTTTATTCAACAGATCCAAAATCACATATTCTGAGTATTCGAGATGAAAAGGAGAATAACTTTGTTCTTGAGCAACTACTGTACTTCAATTATATGGCTTCATGGGTCATGTTAGGAATAACTTATGGAAGTAAGTTGTAAATCTGCCAATTTTCTCCATTTGTTTTTGTACTTCATTATAACATAGTTATCAAGCCATAGTTCTTCAAAGTACATGTCTATCAATACATGAAAGTATAATTATGTACTTAACATAACTTACATAAATACCAAGACAGTTTTTGTGTCTCTGCTCTGCCTTTATCATTGAGTTTAAAGTTAAATGGCGGAAAATAATTTTCTGAATTAGTTTGTTCCCACACTGCTAAAAAGAACTACCCGAACCTGGGTAATTTACGAAGAAAAGAGCTTTAATTGAGTCACGGTTCCACAGGCTTTACAGAAAGCATGGCTGGGCAGCCTCAGGAAACTTACAATCATGTCAGAGGCGAATGGGAAACAAGCAGGTTTTACTATGGTGGAGCAGGAGAGAGAGTGAAGGAGGAGGTACTACACACTTTTGAACAACCAGATCTCATGAGAACTCACTATCACGAGAACAGCAAGGGGGAAAATCACTTCCCACCAGGCCCCTCCTCCAAGACTGAAGATCATAATTCAACATGAGATTTGGATGAGGACACAGAGCCAAACCATGTCAATTTTCTTTTTTCACTCTTTTATCTAGCAACTCAAGACTAACTAAAAATGATCACCATCCCATATAAATCTTCAATACTTACTTTATGTTTCCACTAACTATGTGAGATGAGCAAGAACAGAATCACTCTTCTATTAGTGTTGCACTTTTGGGTTTATAACCCTGGCTTAGTTTATACTGGCCCACATATGATAAGCATTAGAAAAATGAGACACATGGCCAGGTGTAGTGCCTCACGCCTATAATCCCAGCACTTTGGGAGGCCGAGGCGGGTGGATCACCAGAGATCCAGAGTTCGAGACCAGCCTGGCCAACATGGTGAAACCCCGTCTCTACTAAAAATACAAAAATTAGCCAGGCATGGTGACGTGTGCCTAGCTACTTGGGAAGCTGAGGCGGGAGAATCACTTGAACCTGGGAGGCAGAGGTTGTGGTGAGCCAAGATCATGCCACCACACTCCAGCCAGGGCAACAGAGCGAGACTCAAGACTCTGTCTCAAAAAAATAAAAAATAAAATAAAAAATAGAAAAATGAGACACATGGTCTGACAATGGGCTCGAATATTTGGAATTTGGACTAAATGCCACAAATCCAAAATATGACTGATACAAATTTTTTTAAAACAGAGTCTAATATAGAGGAAACGAGACCAATTTAGAAAGATGCTCAGAAATGTCCTGAAAATCATAGACATTTTGGAATTAGGAAAACCTTTCCACGGCCATAGAGCATCAAAAGCATACATTTACTCTAAAGAGGGTTTGATAAGGGGCACAGGACAATGATAACCAGGGGTAGGGGAGGAAAAGAAGCTAAATTACTCAAATCTGCCTGTTTTAAAAATAGGCTTCTCCTTTGCTCTCTAACCCATCTGTTTCTTGGGGTTACCAATGTTTTCCTGAAATGTTTATGGTTGGCAGAGGGGTTAATGAAAATTAAACTATCAAGCAATAGATAAAGACTTGGTTCACCAGGTGAGGATAAGTTCATCATAGTAGGACTTAGTTGGCCCAAGCCTTTTCTCTAATGACACTTAACTACCCTTGAATTAAAATGGAGAGAAACTAGCTGGAAAATACTGAGGCTTCACCTGAAAGTGACTGAAGAAACAATGGTCTTGTATTGAGCCATAGAGACCACACCCAGGACAGAGCGATTGAAATTGTACCCTTTGATATACTTTGTAGTTATATTATCAGAAACAACTGAAAATGTATTATATATTCTGAAAAAGCATTTTTAGATCAGAAGACTCCCTCATTGTTTTATCTTCTTTTATAAAATGTTTGAGTAATAAAATTTTTATTAAAATATACAGACATATGAGGGACATATAGAAAGACATTTCAGGCAAATGGCACACTTGATTTGAATCTCATTCTTACCGACTTAATTTACATCTGTAAGTTACTGTTTTGGGTTACTTTGATATACTTATAAAGTATTTAATTTTTTGGCCCCTATACAAGGAATTCTGTTTTTTAAAACAGTTTTGACTTTTCAATAGCAGGGCCATGAATAGAAATCACTGTAAGTCACTGTTTTTGGTTACATTGATATACTTATAGAATATTTAATTGTATTTGGCACCTACCCAAAGAATTTTGTTTTTTTTAAACATTTTTTATTTTTCAATAGCAGGGCCATGAATAGAAATTACTATGAGAAGCCACAGTATGTCAACTGAGAGATACATTAAGCCAAGTGAAAAAAGTGACTTTTTCTTAAAACAACTTTAGAAATCTACTATTGCACATCATATTGGGCAGAAAATTGATAACTTTGAAGTTTGGGAGAAGGGAAGAGGAACTGGAAGGCATGAGATGATATAAAGCAGCAAACAAGAACCAAATCGTGTGTGCAGTGCTTCTAATGTGTCATTGCTGCAGGCAGATGTTTAGGGGTCTTGCCTTGGGAGATGGTAATCAGTGAAAACCAGAAATAACCAGGACAACATTGGGTATGTGTAGGTAGTGATGGCATCAATCTTTATACCAATTTATAATTGTAATAGGCCTAGCACCTTTTTTTAAAGCTTTATTGCAACCATCACTACCCTAAAAAGAAACACAATACCCACTAGCATTCCCTCCCTGTTTCCTAGTCCTCAGCAACCACTGATCTACTTTCTGTCTCTACAGATTGCCTGAATGTAAAATTCTGGACATTTTACATAAATGAGATCATACCATGTGTGCTTTTTGCGTGTGACTGGCTTTTTCCATTAAGCATAATGATTTTAAAGTTTATCCATATTGTAGCATCAGTACATTATTCCTTTTTATGACTGAATAAAATTCCATTCTATGGATATAATACATTTTATTTATCCATGTATCAGTTGAACATTTAGGTAAAACAACCTAAATTTTAAACCATTTTTAGTTATTATGTATAATGCTTCTCTGATCATTCACCTGCAAGTTTTTGCATGGACATATGTTTCCATTTCTCTTGGGTAAACCCCTAGGAATGGAATTGCTGCATCTTTTGTTTAACCCTTTGAAGAACTACCAGGTTTGTTTTCCAAATCAGCTATACCATTTTCCATTCCCAGTGTATGAGAGTACTGATTTCTCCATATCGATGCCAGCATTTGTGTGTTTTTCATTATAGCCATCTAAGTGAGTGTGAAATGATATCTCACTAGGATTTTTATTTCATTTCCCTAATGGCTAATGATATTAAGCATCTTTTCATGTGCTTATTGAATATTTGTATATCGCCTTTGCAGAAATCCATATTCAGATTTTTTGCTCATGTTTTAAATTGAGTCTTTTTATTGTTGAGGTGTAAGAATTCTTTATATATTCTGGATATAAATCCTTTGTCCAAAAAATAATTTCCAAATATTTTCTCCCATGACTTTACTTATACCACAAAAATGTTTTTCTTTTTTTTTCTTCTTTTTTTATTGTACTTTAAGTTCTGGGGCACATGTGTAGAGCATGCAGTTTTGTTACATAGGTATACACGTGCCATGGTGGTTTGCTGCACCTATCAACCCGTCACCTACATTAGGTATTGCTCCTAATGTTATCCCTCCCCTAGCCCCCTACCCGCCGACAGGCCCAGTGTGTGATGTTCCCCTGCCTGTGTCCATGTGTTCTCATTGTTCAACTCCCACTTATGAATGAGAACATGCGGTGTTTGGTTTTCTGTTCCTGTGTTAATTTGCTGAGATTGATGGTTTCTAGCTTCATCCATGTCCCTGCAAAGGACATGAACTCATCATTTTTTATGGCTACATAGTATTCTATGGTATATATGTGCCACATTTTCTTTATCCAGTTTATCATTGATGGACATTAGGGTTGGTTCCAAGTCTTTGCTATTGGAATAGTGCCACAGTAAACATACATGTGCATACATCTTTATAGTGGAATGATTTATAATCCTTTGGGTATATACCCAGTAATGGGATTGCTGGGTCAAATGGTATTTCTAGTTCTAGATCCTTAAGGAATCGCCATACTTTCTTCCACAATGGTTGAACTAATGTACACTCCCACCAACAGTGTAAAAGCATTCCTATTTCTCCACATCCTCTCCAGCACCTGTTGTTCCTGACTTTTAATGATTCCATTCTAACTGGCATGAGATGGTATCTCATTGTGGTTTTGATTTGCATTTCTCTAATGACCAGCGATGATGAGCATTTTTTCATGTGTCTGTTGGCTGCATAAATGTCTTCTCTTGAGAAGTGTCTGTTCATATCCTTTGCCCACTTTTTGATGGGGTTGTTTGTTTTTTCTTGTAAATTTGTTGAAGTTCCTTGTAGATTCTGGATATTAGCCCTCTGTCAGATGGATAGACTGCAAAAATTTTCTCTCATTTTATATGTTCCCTGTTCACTCTGATGATAGTTTATTTTGCTGTGCAGAAGCTCTTTAGTTTAATTAGATCCCATTTGTCAATTTTGGCTTTTGTTGCCATTGCTTTTGGTGTTTTAGGCATGAAGTCCTTGCCCATGCCTATGTCCTGAATGGTATTGCCTAGGTTTTCTTCTAGGATTTTTATGGTCATAGGTCTTACATTTAAGTCTTTGATCCATCTTGAGTTGATTTTTGTATAAGTTGTAAGGAAGGGGGGTCCAGTTTCAGTTTTCTACATATGGCTAGCCAGTTTTCCCAACACCATTTATTAAATAGGGAATATTTTATCCATTGCTTGTTTGTGTCAGATTTGTCAAAGATCAGATGGTTGTAGATGTGTGGTGTTATTTCTGAGGCCTCTGTTCTGTTCCATTGGTCTATGTCTCTGTTTTGGTACCAGTACCATGATGTTTTGGTTACTGTAGCCTCATAGTATAGTTTGAAGTCAGGTAGCGTGATGCCTCTACCTTTGTTCTTCTTGACCAGGATTGTCTTGGCTATGCAGGCTCTTTTTTGGTCCCATATGAAGTTTAAAGTAGTTTTCTCCAATTCTGTGAAGAAAGTCTGTGGTAGCTCCATGGGGATAGCATTGAATCTATAAATTACTTTGGGCAGTATGGCCATTTTCATGATATTGATTCTACCTATCCATGAGCATGGAATGTTTTTCCATTTGTTTGTGTCCTCTTTTATTTCATTGAGCAGTGGTTTGTAGTTCTCCTTGAAGAGGTCCTTCACATCCCTTGTAAGTTGTATTCCTAGGTATTTTATTCTCTTTGTAGTAATTGTGAATGGGAGTTCACTCATGATTTGGCTCTCTATTTGTCTGTTATTGGTGTACAGCAATGCTTGTGATTTTTGCACATTGATTTTGTATCTTGAGACTTTGCTGAGGTTCCTTATCAGCTTAAGGAGATTTGGGGCTGAGGTGATGGGGTTTTCTAAATATATAATCATGTCATCTGCAAACAGAGACAATTTGACTTCTTCTCTTCCTATTTGAATGCCCTTCATTTCTTTCTCCTGCCTGATTGCCCTGGCCGGAACTTCCAATACTACGTTGAACAGGAGAGGTGAGAGAGGGCATCCTTATCTTGTGTCGGTTTTCAAAGGGAATGCTTCCAGTTTTTGCTTATTCAGTATGATATTGGCTGTGGGTTTGTCATGAATAGCTCTTACTATTTTGAGATACGTTCCATCAATACCTAGTTTACTGAGAGTTTTTAGCATGAAGGGGTGTTGAATTTTGTTGAAGGCCTTTTCTGCACTATTGAGATAATCATGTAATTTTTGTCATTGGTTCTGTTTATGTGATGGATTATGTTTATTGATTTGCATATGTTGAACCAGCCTTGCATCCCAGGTATGAAGCTGACTTGATCCTGGTGGATAAGCTTTTTGATGTGCTGCTGGATTTGGTTTGCCAGTATTTTCTTGAGGATTTTTGCATCAATGTTCATCAGAGATATTAGCCTGAAATTTTCTTTTTTTGTTGTGTTTCTGCCAGGTTTTGGTATCAGGATGATGCTGGCCTCATAAAATGAGTTAAGGAGGAGTCCCTCTTTTTCTATTGTTTGGAATAGTTTCAGAAGGAATGGTACCAGCTCCTCTTTGTACCTCTGGTAGAATTCGGCTGTGAATCTGTCTGGTCCTGGAGTTTTTTCGGTTGGTAGGCTATTAATTATTGCCTAAATTTCAGAACTTGTTATTGGTTTATTCAGGGATTCAGCTTCTTCCTGGTTTAGACTTGGGAGGGTGTATGTGTCCACGAATTTATCCATTTCTTCTAGATTTTCTAGTTTATTTGCATAGAGGTATTTATAGTATTCTCTGATGGTAGTTTGTATTTCTGTGGGATCAGGCCAATATCTCTGATGAACATTGATGCAAAAATCCTCAAGAAAATACTGGCAAACCAAATCCAGCAGCACATCACAATCATTTTTTATTGTGTCTATTTGATTCTTCTCTCTTTTCTTCTTTATTAGTCTGGCTAGTGGTCTATCTATTTTGTTGATCTTTTCAAAAAAACAGCTCCTGGATTCATTGATGTTTGGAAGGTTTTTTTGTGTCTCTATCTCCTTCAGTTCTGCTCTGATCTTAGTTATTTCTTGTCTTCTGCTAGCTTTTGAATTTGTTTGCTGTTGCTTCTCTACTTCTTTTAACTTTGATGTTAGGGTGTTAATTTTAGATCCTTCCTGCTTTCTCTTGTGGGTATTTAGTGCTATAAGTTTCCCTCTACACACTGCTTTAAATGTGTCCCAGAGATTCTGGTATGTTGTGTCTTTGTTCTCATTGGTTTCAAAGAACATCTTTATTTCTGCCTTCATTTCGTTATTTACCAGTAGTCATTCGGGTGCAAGTTGTTCAGTTTGCACGTAGTTGTGCGGTTTTGAGTGAGTTTCTTAATCCCGAGTTCTAGTTTGATTGCACTGTGGTATGACAGACTGTTACGATTTCCATTCTTTTGCTTTTGCTTAGGAGTGTTTTACTTCCAATTATGTGGTCAATTTTAGAATAAGTGTGATGAGGTGCTGAGAAGAATGTATATTCTATTGATTGGGACTGGAGAGTTCTGCAGATGGCTATTAGGTCCACTTGGTCCAGAGCTGAGTTCAAGTCCTGAATATCCTTGTTAATTTTCTGTCTCATTGATCTGTCTAATATTGACAGTGGGGTGTTAAAGTCTCCCACTATTGTGTGGGAGCTTAAGTCTCTCTGTAGGTCTCTATGAACTTGCTTTGTGAATCTGGGTGCTCCTGTATTGGGTGCATATATATTTAGAATAGTTAGCTCTTCTTGCTGCATTGATCCCTTTACCATTATGTAATGGCCTTCTTTGTCTCTTTTGATCTTTGTTGGTTTAAAGTCTGTTTTATCAGAGATTAGGATTGCAACTCCTGCTTTTTGTTTTGTTTTGTTTTCCATTTGCTTGGTAAATATTCCTCCATCCCTTTATTTTGAGCCTATTTGTGTCTTTGCACATGAGATGAGTCTCCTGAATACAGCACACTGATGTGTCTTGACTCTTTATGCAATTTGCCAGTCATGTCTTTTAATTGGGGGCATTTAGCCCCTTTACGTTTAAGGTTAATATTGTTATGTGTGAATTTGATCCTGTCGTTATGATGCTAGCTGATTCTTTTGCCTGTTAGTTGATGAAGTCTCTTCATAGTGTCAATGTTCTTTACAGTTTGGTGTGTTTTGCAGTGGCTGATACCGGTTTTTCCTTTCCATGTTTAGTGCTTCCTTCAGGTGCTCTTTTAAGGCAGGCTTGGTGGTGACAAAATCTCTCAGCACTTGCCTGTCTGTAAAGGATTTTATTTCTTCTTTGCTTATGAAGCTTAGTTTGGCTGGATATGAAATTCTGGGCTGAAAATTCTTTTCTTTAGGAATGTTGAATATTGGCCCCCACTCTCTTCTGGCTTGTAAGGCTTCTGCAGGGAGATCTAATGTTAGTCTGATGGGCTTCCCTTTGTGGGTAACCAACCTTTCTCTCTGGCTGCCCTTAACATTTTTTCCTTCATTTCAACCTTGGTAAATCTGATGACTATGTGTCTTGGGGTTGCTCCTCTCGATGAGTATCTTTGGGTTGTTCTCTGTATCTCTTGAATTTGAATGTTGGCCTGTCTTGCTAGGTTGGTGAAGTTCTCCCAGATAATATCCTGAAGTGTGTTTTCCAACTTTGTTCCATTCTCCTCATCACTTTCAGGTACACCAGTCAAACATAGATTTGGTCTTTTCACGTAGTCCCATATTTCTTGGAGGCTTTGTTCATTCCTTTTTATTCTTTTTTCTTTAATCTTGTCTTCTCCCTTTATTTCATTAAGTTGATCTTCAATCTCTGATATCCTTTCTTCCGCTTGATCAATTCAGCTATTGATACTTGTGTATGCTTCACGAAGTTCTCGTGCTGTGTTTTTCAGCTCTATCAGGTCATTAATGTTCTTCTCTACACTGGTTATTCTAGTTAGCAGTTCCTCTAACCTTTTTTCAAGGTTCTTAGCTTCCTTGCATTGGGTTAGAACATGCTCCTTTAGCTCAGAGCAATTTGTTATTACCCACCTTCTGAAGCCCTCTTCTGTCAATTTGTCAAACTCTTTCTCCATCCAGTTTTGTTCGCTAGCTGGTGAAGAGTTGTGATCGTTTGGAGGAGAAGAGGCGTTCTGGTTTTTGGAATTTTCAGCCTTTTTGCACTGGTTTCTCCCCATCTTTATGGATTTATCTTCCTTTGGTCCTTAATATTGGTTTCCTTCGGATGGGGCCTTTGAGTGGACGTGCTATTCATTTCTGTTTGTTAGTTTTCCTTCTAACAGGCCCCTCTGCTGCCGGTGTGCTGGAGTTTGCTGGATGTCCACCCGACTCTGTTTGCCTAGGTATCACCAGCGGAGGCTGCAGAACAGCAAAGATTGCTGCTTGTTCTTTCCTCTGGAAGCTTATTCCCAGAGGGGCACTTGCCCGATGCCACCCAGAGCGTTCCTGTATGAAATGTCTGTCGGCCCCTACTGGGAGGTGTCTCCCAGTCAGAATACATGGGGGTCAGGGACCCACTTGAGGAGGCAGTCGAACGCTGTGTTGGCAGGTCCGCTGCTCTCTTCAGAGCCGTCAGGCAGGGATATTTAAGTCTGCTATAAGTCCCTGCTGCCTTTTTTTCAGAGATGCCCTGCCCAGAGAGGAGAAATAGGGCCATCTGGCCACAGCAGCCATGCTGAGCTGCAGTGGGCTCCACCCAGTTCGAACTTCCCAGCAGGTTTGTTTACACTGGGAGCATAAAACTGCCTACTCAAGCCTCAGCAATGGCGGATGCCACTCCCCCGACCAAGCTCTAGCGTCCCAGGTCAATCTCAGACTTCTGCTGTGCTGGCAGCGAGAATTTCAAGCCAGTTGATCTTAGTTTCCTGGGCTCCATAGGGGTGGGACCCGCCTAGCCAGACCACTTGGCTCCCTGGCTTCAGCACCCCTTTCCAGGGGAGTGAACAGTTCTGTCTCACCGGCATTCCAGGCACCACTGGGGTATGGGGAAAAAAGAACTCCTGCAGCTAGTTTGGTGTCCGCCCAAATGGCTGCCCAGTTTTGTGCTTGAAACCCAGGGCCTTGCTGGGGTAGGCACGAGAGGGAATCTCCTGGTTTGCAGGTTGCGAAGACCCTGGGACAAGCGCAGTATCTGTGCCGGAGTTCCTCAGGCTCAGTCCCTCATGGCTTCCCTTGGGTAGGGGAGAAAATTCCCCGACCCCTTGCACTTCACAGGTGAGGCAATGCCCCACCCTGCTTCAGCTCGCCCTCTGTGGGCTGCACCCACTGTCCAACCAGTCCCAGTGAGATGAACCCGGTACCTCAGTTGGAAATGCAGAAATCACCTGCCTTCTGCATCAATCTTGCTCAGAGCTGCAGACTGGAGTTGTTCCTATTTGGCCATCTTGCCAGCAATCCATCACAAAAGTGTTTTTCTTTTGTCATTTGTGCATATGTAAGAAGGCTTTGCTTACCCCAAGGTTATGAAGACTTACTCCTATGTTTTCTTTTTTTTTTTTTTTGAGACAGACTTTCGCTCTTGCCACCAAAGCTGAAGTGGTGCAGTGGCGTGATCTCGGCTCACTGCTACCTCCGCCTCCTAGGTTCAAGCAGTTCTCCAGCCTTAGCCTCTGGAGTAGCTGGGATTACAGGCACCTACCACCACGCCCAGCTAATTTTTGTATTTTTAGTAGAGATGGGGTTTTACCATGTTGGCCAGGCTGGTCTCGAACTCCTGACCTCAGGTGATCTGCCCACCTCAGCCTCCCAAAGTGCTGTGATTACAGGGGTGAGCCACCATGCCCGGCCTTCCGTGTTTTCTTCTAAAGATTTTATAGTTGTAGCTCTTATATTTATGTCTGTGATCTACTTTAATTTTTATGTGTGGTGAAAGAAAGGGGTCCAACTTCATTTTTTTTTTTTTACATGTGGATATCCAGTTTAGAAGACTATTCTTTCCACACTGAATTGTCTTGGCATCCTTCTTAAAAATCAACTGACCGGCCAGGCGCGGTGGCTCACACCTATAATAGCAGCACTTTGGGAGGCCAAGGCGGGTGGATTACGAGGTCAGGAGTTCAAGACCAGCCTGGCCGAGATGGTGAAACCCCATCTCTACTAAAAAATACAAAAGTTAGCTGGCCGTGGTGACAGGTACTTGTAATCCCTGCTACTTGGGAGGCTGAGGCAGAGAATTGCTTGAACCCGGGAGGTGGAGGTTGCAGTGAGCTGAGATCGTGCCACTGCACTCCAGCCTGGGTGACAGAGTGAGACTCCGTCTCAAAGAAAAAAAAAAATTAATTGACCATAAGTATGCACAATTGTGAACAGTGTATGTCCAGAGAAGAAATTTCTGTGGCGACTTTTATAACTTATCAATCATGTTTTAAATAAAATAGTTATGTTCATTTCCATTGCAATTAAATGTATATGTAAGAGAAAATGATATTTTTTTATTTCAATAGTTTTTGGGGAACAGGTGGTGGTTGGTTACATAGATAAGTTCTTTAGTGTTGATTTCTGAGATTTTGGTGCACCCATCGCATGAGCAGTGTACACTGTACCTAGTGTGTAATCTTTTATCCCTCACCCCCTCCCACCCTTCCCCCGAGTCCCCAGAGTCCATTGTATCATTTTTATGCCTTTGCATCCTCATAGCTTAGCTCCCACTTGGTGAGAACACACAATGTTTGGTTTTCCATTCCTGAGTTACTTCACTTAGAATAATGATCTCCATTTCCATTCAGGTTGCTGCGAATGCCATTATTTCGTTCCTTTTTATGACTGAGTAGTATTCCATGGTACATATATACCACATTACCACATTTTCTTTATCCACTCGTTGATTGATGGGCATTTGGGCTGGTTCCATATTTTTGCTATTGTGAATTGTGCTGCTATAAACATGCATGTGCAAGTGTCTTTTTCATATAATGACTTCAAGAAAAGAATATTTGATGACAAAAATGAAATGTTATTACTGAAGGATGGTGGAATTATAGGTCAATATTTATAGTTTGTATTTATATTCAAATTAAAAATGAGCATGATTTACTGTTATAATCAGAAAATATCTTAAAGGGTTATACATAATCTGACAACCTTTTAGAAGGTGGGGAAAAGAGAAAATTAGTCAAGTTTGAAATCTTAACTATATAACTGTAATTCAAGTCTTGATTTAATCTCTAAGCATACGAAAAAAATGTTTCTTCTCTAGATAATTCTCTTATGTGGTCTGATAAGACCCCACTGTCATATACACATTGGAGAGCAGGAAGACCAACTATAAAAAATGAAAAGTTTTTGGCTGGTTTAAGTACTGACGGCTTCTGGGATATTCAAACCTTTAATATTATTGAAGAAACACTTTATTTTCACCAGCACAGCATTCTTGCTTGTAAAATTGAAATGGGTAAGTACAGTAATATAGAGTTTTCTTTCACTCCAGGGAAAGAATATAAGGCCATTAGTTCCACTAGTGGGAATCATACAATCGAATGCTTCCTCTGTATTCAGTCCCGCGCGAGGTGTTACAGAGGTTATCAAGGAAGGAAAAGATACGGGCCCTGCTGTCAAGGTTTTGACCCTAAGGAGTAAAATATAGTTGTGGAGACAGCATTAAATTCCTTATCATTGTTTAATGTAAATTAGTCTTAGATTAATTGGTATAGGCTTAAATTGTGGGGAAGTCAAAACTGATACATTGGAAAGGGGAATAACAAAAAATAAAAGGAAAGGCTTCAAGAAGAGGTGAAACTTGGTTGGGGTTTGAAAAATGGATAGGGTTTATATAAATAACAAAGTGTTTGGGGGACGAGTTTTAACATTCCGTGCAAAGTGAATGTCTCTCCACCTTGCTTAATCTTTAAATAAATCTATTTTTAAATATATGTTAGTTTTAATTTTTTCACAGCTTAAAAACTGTTAATTATTACCACCGTGCCCTAAAACTATCATTACTCCCACTGTGCCTGAAGCTCCCTGCTCACTGGGAGCCCGTAATGGTGGAGTGCTGGCTAGTTGGCTCACTTACAGTGCCACAGTCACTTCCCAAGACCATGTCCACCAGCAACCTCCAGGGATTCTTTATTCTAACCTACTTTGAGTCCATTTAACTTTTGAGACATTTTAGAAACTAGTCTCTATCCCCAATTTCTAGGCCTTCTCCCAGTTCCCTGTTTTTCCCCATTCTTGCTCAGCAAAGCATCTTTTTCTCAATCAAGCTGGTCTCTTCATTGTCCCAGGCACAGTGTATGCCCAGCCTCATACTTGCATCTTTATGTTTTCCTTCTGCCAAGAAGTTTTCCAGTTTCTTTCTTTCTTAATTTTTTTTACATCTTTAATAAACTTTTCATTTTAGGATAGCTTTAGAGTTACAGAAAAGTTGCAAAGATAGTACAGAGCCTTCCCATCTATCCTACAATCAATTTCCCCTACTGTTGACATATTACTTTAGTATGGTACAACTAATAAACCAATATTGTCACAACTAACAAACCAATATTGATCCATTATTATTATTAACTAAAGTCCACACATTATTCAAATTTCTGTAGTTTTTATTTAACATACTTTTTCTTTCTAGGATCCCACCTTACCTTTAGTTCTCCTGCCTCCTTAGGCTCCTCTTGGCTGGGTGTTTTCTCAGACTTTTCTTATTTTTGCTGGCCTTGACAGTTGTGAGGAACACTGGTCATGTATTTGGTAGAACATCCCTCAGTTTGGGTTGGCGTATGTTTTTCTCCTGATTAAACTGGGGTTATAAGTTTTTGAGGGAAGACCAAAGATGT
Source organism: Nomascus leucogenys (assembly GCF_006542625.1). NCBI lineage: Eukaryota > Metazoa > Chordata > Mammalia > Primates > Hylobatidae > Nomascus > Nomascus leucogenys. The sequence goes on from NC_044397.1 coordinate 18,009,935, forward strand.
GAGGGAGCATTCTCACTTCACATGGACACCATGTACTATTCATATGACTTATCACTGGCCACCTGGCCCAAGGTAGTGTTTGTTAGGTTCTCTGCTGCAAAGTTACCCCTTTTCCTCCTTTCCATACTGTCTTCTTTCTAAGGAAGTCACTATGTTGAGTCCACACTTAATAGGGTAGAAAGTTATCCTCCACCTTCCTGTGAGGGGAGTGTCTATATAAATTACTTGAAATTCTTCTGCACAGGATATTTGTCTATTTTCTCCAATTTTTATTTTATTTTATTATTTTATTTATTTATTTATTTTGAGATGGAGTCTTGCTCTGTCACCCAGGCTGGAGGGCAGTGGTGCCATCTCAGGTCACTGCAACCTCTGCCTCCCGGGTTCCAGCAATTCTCCTGCCTCAGCCTCCCAAGTACCTGGGATTACAGGCACCCGCCACCACGCCCAGCTAATTTTTTGTATTTTTGGTAGAGACGGGGTTTCACCATGTTGGCCAGGATGGTCTTGAACTCCTGACCTCAGGTGATCCCCCCTGCCTTGGCCTCCCCAAATGCTGGGATTACAGGCGTGAGCCACTGCACCTGGCCCCAATTTTTAAATTTATTCAGTCATTTATTTATACCCTCATCATTGTGTTTTTTTTGTTATTTGTTTGTTTGTAGTACTTCCATACTTTCTCCTTACCTTCTTTTTATTCTTGATTTCCCCCAATCCTCTAGACCTAGTATAGGCTCATGGTTATTTATTTTATACTTTGGATTATAATCGAACATACTGCATTCTGTAATATTTTGCTCAAGTCTTTCCAGCTTTGGCCCTTGGGAGCTCTTTCACTTGGCTCCCATGTCCCTTGAAATAACCTCATCATTGCGGCTTTGCTGTTTGTGCTTGTTTTAAGCACTTCCTTGCTTTCTGGTTACCTTATTTCTTTTTAGTCTTAATTTCACCTAACCCTTGAGACCTGGTTTATCAAGTAGTCTTCCGGACTCTTCTCATTCAAATGAATCTGTACCAATTTCACATACCCTACTGGTTAACAGTTTTGCCATCATTTCAGCCATTGTTGTTTCTGTCTCCAACTAATATATGAGCTTCTTAAATGAAAGAAAATGTTTATTTCTTTTTAAAATATCAACCAGAGAACTTTAAGAGCCTAAGATATGTGTCATACCAGTAAGAAAAATAAAATATACATTTGACCTCTCTTATTAATAAGAAACCCAGTTTTATTTAACTGTTGAAATGATTGCATGTTGTCTCATCCAAAAGGTGTATTTGAAATAATTTAAATTTTAATCACCAGTGCTTTTAATTATTATAGTTGACTACAAAGAAGAATATAATACTACACTGCCACAGTTTATGCCATATGAAGATGGTATTTACAGTGTTATTCAAAAAAAGGTAACATGGTATGAAGCGTTAAACATGTGTTCTCAAAGTGGAGGTCACTTGGCAAGCGTTCACAACCAAAATGGCCAGCTCTTTCTGGAAGATATTGTAAAACGTGATGGATTTCCGCTATGGGTTGGGCTCTCAAGTCATGATGTAAGTCTTGCTTCGTTTTCCAGAAACTTTTCAGATGTGTTATTTTGAGGGTTAGAAATTTGAGCGTAAAGTATTAACACAAAGTACAACATTAGATGAAGTACTGGGACTCCGTTTGCATAGCATGGTGCTTTCTTACCTTTTACAACACAGAGCAAATAGAAAACTTTACTGTAGCACGCACTAGGGCAAATGATCAGGCCATCCCAAGGGCCCAGTGGATGACTATCTCAACAACACCTCTATAGCCTATTTGGGACTGACAAATTGGAAAGCTGGTAAAAATGAAATAGCATAGAATCAGAAAACCCTGAGTTTCAGTACCAGTAGCAGATCTTCCATTTATGTGCTGGGTGATCATGAGCAAGTTTTTTAACCTTTGCAACCTTATTTCCTCATGTAGAAAATCAGGGTAATAATAATTTCATTGAGATTTTAACACAAAAGTTTATACAAAGTACCATCTAAAATTCTCCACATGGTTAGGACTAATAAACATATACTTTCTTCCCACTTTTCCTCTAGAAAATTATACTACTTAGGATTAATTCTGCTAGTAAACACATCTGTGCCACTTTTGAATCATATTATTTAATAATTTGTGTACTTACAATAAGGTCTTGTGTACAAAAAATGGTTATCTATTGAGACTAGAGTTGTAGTTCTAATTTAAATAATCTTTAGAACAAAGTGGGGAAAATTTTTTTAAAGCATGGCAAGTTAAGATTATAAATTCGCCAGGCGCGGTGGCTCATGCCTGTAATCCCAGCACTTTGGGAGGCTGAGGCGGGCGGATCACGAGGTCAGGAGATCAAGACCACGGTGAAACCCCGTCTCTACTAAAAATACAAAAAATTAGCTGGGCGCAGTGGCGGGCGCCTGTAGTCCCAGCTACCCGGGAGGCTGAGGCAGGAGAATGGCGTGAACCCGGGAGGCGGAGCTTGCAGTGAGCCGAGATTGCGCCACTGCACTCCAGCCTGGGCGACAGAGCGAGACTCCGCCTCAAAAAAAAAAAAAAAAAAAAGATTATAAATTCAAGGAAAACTCAAAAATAGTCTTCCCGTTTTGAGCTCTTGGGAAGTGTTTCTCTTTTCTAGCTCCCTACTGCTTGGTGCCCTCTGTAGTGTGAAAAATGTAGCCAGAGACACAAAACACAAAACTGTAAAACAATATTCAGAACCATATGAAGGTTGGGATTATAAATTTGTAATTGCGACAAATGAAAGCCATTTGCATATTGTTTAATTTCAAGTGTTATGTAAACTCATCCTTCAAAAAAATCTGAAGACCAGGTATAGTAACTCTGTCTCTAAGTTTAAAGTTCTCCATAAACTGTATCAGAGCAAATGTCCCAAATCAATGCATCAGAAGTAAATCAGACCTACAATAATAGTAGGTTCAGACCTACAATACTGTAAGCAAATAATTAATATTGCATTATAATATTTCCTGAAGTATGTATGTTGTTCTTTGTATTCTTTTTGAAGTCAAACATCTGGGTACAGGTTATCTCTGTTATTCTTACAACAGGGAAGTGAATCAAGTTTTGAATGGTCTGATGGTAGTACATTTGACTACATCCCGTGGAAAGGCCAAACATCTCCTGGAAATTGTGTTCTCTTGGATCCAAAAGGAACTTGGAAACATGAAAAATGCAACTCTGTTAAGGATGGTGCTATTTGTTATAAACCTACAAAATGTAAGACTTCAATTTCAGTAACAGTACATTTACTAAAATGTGACATAATTTATGCACATAATTAAATGCTCAGTGGAATTTTTATTTAAAGATTTATTCACAAGCGCCGGGCGTGGTGGCTCGCGCCTATAATCCCAGCACTTTGGGAGGCCGAGGTGGGCGGATCACAAGGTCAGGAGATGGAGATCATCCTGGCTAACAAGGTGAAACCCTGTCTCTACTAAAAATGCAAAAACAAATAGCTGGGCGTGGTGGCAGGCACCTGTAGTCCCAGCTATTTGGAGAGGCTGAGGCAGGAGAATGGCGTGAACCCGGGAGGCGGAGCTTGCAGTGAGCCGAGATTGCGCCACTGCACTCCAGCCTGGGCGACAGAGCAAGACTCCATCTCAAAAAAAAAAAAAAATTTATTCACAAATTCTTTTTAGGAAAATAATTTTGATACTTTGTAAATGGAAACAAATACAGTATAAGCACTCAGGGAATTTGTTCTCAAAGACTTTCATTTGTTCTGTCACCAGGTAAATTCTACCCTAGAATTTGTGAATTCTAATTTCACTTAGCAAAGTGTTTTTCAAAGGCTGAGATGCTTATTTCAAAAAATGGTCCCACAACATATAAATTTGGGAAACACCTCATGTGATTTATCATATTAAAGTTTCTAAGAGAGTTTCGTTTCTTTTCTTTTCTTTTCTTTTCTTTTTTTTTTTTTTTTTTTTTTTTGACAGGGTTTCAGCTCTGTTGCCCAGACTGGAGTGCAGTGGCATGAACATGGCTCACTGCAGCCTTGACCTCCTGGGCTCAAGCAGTCCTCCCAACTCAGCCTCCTGAGTAGCTGGGACCACATGCACATGCCACCACACCCAGCTAATATTTAAAATATTTTGTAGAGTTAGGGTCTCACAATGCTGTTCAAGCTGGTCTTGAACTCCTAGGCTCAAGCAATCCTCCTGTTTCAGCCTCCCAAAGTGCTGAGAGTATAGATGTGAGCTACCACGCCTGGCCAAAGGTTCTAAGAGAGTTTCTGTAATAATGAAGTCTGTTTAACTTTGTGTAACCAAGCATTTTCCAAATTTATATGATCCTTAACATTTAAGGGAAGAGCCCCTTCCATTAGAGGCTGGACTTAGGGTCACCCCTGGTGGATAAAGCATGAACCTTGAGGAAGACCACAAAAAAACAAACTACCGGGGACTGCAGAGGCCTGCAGGACAGGCTGGGAGGTGGTGGCACTGGTTTCCGAAGCCTCTGGTTCTCAATGCTTGCCATGTTTTCTGCTCTGAAGAATCTTGAACGGCAGATTCAACATTTGGTTGAACAGATTCAGGCAGAAGAAAATGTGAAAACTTTAGAGAAGCAGGTTAATAAAAGAAAGGGAGAATGATATAAACAATGAGGAATCAAGGTACAATCAAGAACTGACTTCTCAGTTGTTAGGCACAGAAAACAAATGTAACTTTTTAGAAAAACAATTGGAATACATGAGAAATAAGGCATGCAGAAATAGAGAAACAGGCTTTACAGGATAGAGAATGATAAGATGACCAGACATAAGTTCTGTGCTCTACCAGGTTGAATAGTGCCTCCTCCGCAAAGATTCCTGTCCAGTCAGAACGTTAGAATGTCACTTTATTGAGAAATAGAGTCTTTACAGATCTAGGTAGTTGAGATGAGGACATATTGGATAATGGTGGGCCCTAAATCCAATGATTAGTGTCCTTATAAGAGGGAGATACAGACACACAGAGGGAAAAAGGCCACGTGATGACAAAGGCTGAGATTGCTGTGACAGAGTGATAAGCCAAGGATTGTCGGCAACCACCAGAAGATGAGAGGGAGGCACGAGAGAGATTCTCCATTACAGCCTCCAATGAAGACCAATCCTAACACCCTCTTCAATTCAGACTTCTAGACTCCAGAACTGTGAGAGCATACATTTCTGTTGTTTTAAGCCACCAATTTTGTGGAATTTATTATGGCAGCCCAAGGAAACGAATACAAGAGCTACCTTTAAAAACTGGATCTTCAAAAAAAAAATAACAGAGAATAACAAGCATTAGTGAGGATGTGGAGAAAATGGAGCCCTTATGCATTGCTGGTAGGAATATAAAACAGTGTAACCGCTGTGCAAAATGGTGTGGCAATTCCTCAAAAACGTGTGTAAGATTACTATGTGATCCAGCACTTCAGGTATATACTCAAAACAACTGAAAGCAGGGATTCAAACAGGTGTTTGTACAACCATGTCATAGCAGCATAATTCATAATAGCCAAAAGATGAAAGCAACTCAAGTGTCCATGGATGGACAAATGGATAAGAAGCCTTAAAAAGGAAGGAAATTCTGATGCATGCTGCAACACAGATGAACCCTGAAGACAGTATGCTCAGTGAAATAAGCCAGTCACAAAAAGACAAATACTCTTATGATTCCATTTATATGAGGTAGTACCCAGAGTTGTCAAATTCATAGAGACAGGAAGTAGAATGGCAGTTACCAGGGACTAGATGGAGGGGAATATGGGGAGTTATTGTTTAGTGGGTTAGTTTCAGTTTTGCAAGATAAAAAAGTTTTAGAGATGGATGGTGGTGATAGTTATACAACAGAGTGAATTCATTTAGCGCCACGGGACTGTACAGTTAAAAATGGTTAAGGCCAGATGTGGTGGTTCATGCTTGTAATCTCAGCACTTTGGGGGGCTGAGACAGGTGGGTGGCTTGAGCCCAGGAGTTCAAGACCAGCATGGGCAACACAGTGAGACTCCATTTCTACAAAAACATTTAAAAATTAGCTGGACACAGTAGTGCATGCCTGTAATCCCAGGTACTTGGGAAACTGGGGCAGGAGGATCTATTGCACCCAAGAGTTTGAGACTGCAGTGAGCTATGATTGCACTACTGCATTCCAACCTGGGTGACAGAATAAGACCCTCTCTCTAAAAACAAAACAAAACCAAAATGGTTAAGATGGTCAATTTTATGTTATGTGTATTTTACCACAATAAAAAAAATGGATCTTCTTGAACAGGAATATAACACACTTACCACGATGCAAGCCCTTACAGAAAAAAAAAAAGAGTTGGAAGCAAAACTTCATGAAGAACAGGAAGAAAAAAAAATGTACGCAACCTAAGAGACCCCAGTTGCAGACTATACTAGAAACAAATAGACCAAAGATAAGGCAGTTCCTTATGTTGCCAGTGCAAGAAGTAATGTAAAACAAAAAAAAAGATCGAACCATTCAGAAAAGTTCCCTATCCTAATGATGTAGTGATAATCAATGTTCAACAAGTTTTGCTTTAACAATTGAGCCCAGTTCAACAATGAGTAATCAGCAATATACCTTTGCCCAACCAACTATTTTCATAAGGTGATAAAAACAAGAACTTACTAGTAACATTTCTTTTCAACAGCAGCATTGATGAGGAGTTGTGAGAAGTTTTATAGTTTGTATAGATGAATTTGGCAAATGCATTTTGATCTGCAGCAGCTGGGAAACTTACCCAGGAGTCCATCTGCTGAACTGAAGACTTAGTACTCAAATTGGTAGCGTTAGTGAGAAGAATGGAGGCAAAAGCCAATCAAATAACTGAAGTTCAAAAAGATCAAGTCTGGTTTCTAACAGAAGATAGAGAAGCAGCAGAAGGAACTAAGGGCCACTAAAGAGTCTCTTGATGATGAAAGAAACAGTAGCCGCCATTCCTCTCTAATCACAGAGACCACAAATAAGGACTCTGCCAAATGGACATTTGGAAAAAAAAAAACAGAAAAAGCCTTTACTTACTGAAGGACATAAAGATCATACAGAATGCATTACAAAGCAATAGTTTGGGTTGAGATTACTGACTGGTACCAGGTCAGACATTTGATTCAGATAAGCTGTACCTCACTAATACGACATTGACAATTTACTTTCCAGTTTTCATATGCTCTTCTGTTGGAATTAAAAACAGGTGTTAAAGGGCACAAGCTGCATTCCCCAGGCTGCTTCTGTTACTCAGCACAATTAAAAATCAGTTTAAATGGAAACCAGGGGCATTTTTAAGAGCTAAGAAGCCACTCCTAGTCTTTTTTTGTTTGAGTGATGTTGCAGTGCTGATGTATTATGCTTTGTAAAACAAATTAGCTATTTTTAAAAAATACTTCTTTTTATGACTAAGTAAAACTAGATTTATTTAGATTATCAAAATAAAAAGGAATCCAAGGGGCTAGGCGCTGTGGGTCATGCCTGTAATCCCAGCACTTTGGGAGCCTGAGGCAGGCGAATCACTTGAGGTGAGGAGTTTGAAACCAGCCTGGCCAGCATGGTGAAACTTTGTCTCTACTAAAAAAAAATAAATAAACAAAAAAAGGAATCCAAAGAAAGAAATAACTTTAATTATTATTTCAGAGTACTTTCAGGTCTGCCTGGCCTGTCTTTACGTCTTTTTCTAGTCTGTCTTTCTCATTGTTTCTACTTTAGTCCAAATCAGTCTTAGAAAGCTAAGGCACTTTCCACTTCTATCACCTAGGTTTTTTAAACGGTATTCCAAAAAGTTAATTAAAATATGTATTTATAGAATGTGGGCTGTGGCTTTCTCTGGTATGAGTTAAATGCTACCTAATCACAAAAGCAACAGTTCCAATCAGGGACATCGAAGTAGATTTTGAAAGGCAGTCTTTTTTTTCCGTGCATTGTTACAACTGTGTCTAACATTTTTATAGCTAAAAAGCTGTCCCGTCTTACATATTCATCAAGATGCCCAGCAGCAAAAGAGAATGGGTCACGGTGGATCCAGTACAAGGGTCACTGTTACAAGTCTGATCAGGCATTGCACAGTTTTTCAGAGGCCAAAAAATTGTGTTCAAAACATGGTGAGTTAAAATTTGTTGATTTTCTTATGACTCAATAATTTTTAGAAATGTTTCTTAAGGATATAATTTGAAGCAATGATTGTATTTTTGAAAATATTTTTAAAGCACTTTCCATTTCTAATAGCACTATAAACTAATTGCTCAGTGGTAGGGAAATGGTTAAGTATCTGATGACATAGGAACTCAGTGAAATATTGGAATAGCCATTAAAAACGCTTGTAATCCCAGCACTTTGGGGCCAAGGTGGGCAGATCACGAGGTCAAGAGATCAAGACCATCCTGGCCAACATGGTGAAACCCTATCTCTACTAAAAATACAAAAATTAGCTGGGTGTGGTCACGCACACCTGTAGTCCCAGCTACTCAGGAGGCTGAGGCAGGAGAATCACTTGAACCCAGGAGGTGGAGGTTGCAGTGAGCTGAGATGGCGCCACTGCACTCCAGCCTGGGTGACAGAGCAAGACTCCATCTCAAAAAAAAATTATCAATGTTAATAATAAGTACATGGAAAATAATAAGTGGGAAGAAGTAGAATTTTAAAGTGGTGGCTGGGCGCAGTGGCTCACGCCTATAATCCCAGCACTTTGGGAGGCCGAGATGGGAGGATCACTTGAGGTTAGCCATTCAAGACTAGCGTGACCAACACAGCGAGCCCTCGTCTCTACTAAAAATACAAAAATTAGCTGGGTGTGGTGGCGTGCACCTATAATCCCAGCTACTCGGGAGGCTGAGGCAGGAGAATCGCATGAACCGGGGAGGTGGAGGTTGCAGTGAGCCAAGACTGTGCCACTGCACTCCAGCCTGGGCAACAGAGCAAGACTCCATCTCAAAAATAAAAATAAATAAAATAAATAATAAAAAATAATAATAAATTTAAAGGCCGGGCGCGGTGGCTCACGCCTGTAATCCCAGCACTTTGGGAGGCCGAGGTGGGTGGATCACGAGGTCAGGAGATCGAGACCATCCTGGCTAACACAGTGAAACCCCGTCTCTACTAAAAATACAAAAAATTAGCTGGGTGAGGTGGTGGGTGCCTGTAGTCCCAGCTACTCGGGAGGCTGAGGCAGGAGAATGGCGTGAACCCCTGGGGGGCGGAGCCTGCAGTGAGCCGAGATTGCGCCATTGCACTCCAGCCTGGGCAACAGCGAGACTCTGTCTCAAAAAAAATAAAAATAAAAAATAAAAATAAAAATAAATAAAAATAAAAATAATAATAATAAATTTAAAATAATAAAAAGTGGCTAAGTGAACTGCTAAGTAAAAATACTGACAAATGAATTGAAACAGTTTTACCTATAGCTAGATATGCTTAGAAAAAGGAATTAAGAGGTAAAATTTTTGTAAAGTTAGCTAAGTAGTAAATAAAAATTATAGTTGTTCCATTGCTTAGTTATTAATACATAAGCTTAGCCTCACCAGGGTAACAAATCAAAGTAGTATGGTTGTCCATCCATTCTGCAATGGGATTGGCCACATCCTCTGACCACCATAAAGGGCAGGGCTTTTTGCCTTCAGATTTAGCTATTTTAGAAAGAGTAACAACGATTGGCTCTTTCCCGTGACAAATTTGATCCATAGTCAAACTGTAAAATGACTTCTAGGGAAACTACCTAGAGAAGTTCAAAGACCAAAACTTGTTTACCTGCTTCCTTGGGTAGCAAATTAGCCAGGTAGATGGATGGCATTTATCTAATTTATTCTGATAACCATTGTGGAGACACTTGACTGATTGAAAAATCTTGTAGTTACTGGGAACTTTTGTGTGGGAACCATTCAGTGTTATACCTGTATACACATGATGGAAACTGTTATAAGCTATATGTATGTTTTGAAAGTCATAAACCTTTTTCTCCTAAAGGAGAAAACAGAATGGTTTACTGTAAAACTAATATGTAGGTTAAGCACTTAAGACTTGGAGGCATGAGGGTCTGGGTTCAAATCCCAGCTGCCACATATCCTAGCTAAGCGGCATTGGGAGGTTGCACAACTCTTTCTCTTTTCTCATCTGAACAGTGAGAGAGGTCTCAGAGGTAGGCAGTTCCAGGGCCAAAAAAAAAAATTGCCAGATAAATATTTTAAAGAAACACAAAATTTCTTTATATGTGTTTGGAAGTGATGTTTTTGGAAGTACTTATAAAATTTTGACCTAAATACTAGTTTTTAAAAACTGTCTCTGTGTACGGCTTGAATCTATCAATGATCTTGTTAATTATACATATATTTTTCAAATGGCTAGTTGAGAATAAACTACTTCTCTACTTTCCATAAAGCTAATTGAGAATTTGTTTTCCTTCAACAGATCACTCTGCAACTATCATTTCCATAAAAGATGAAGATGAGAATAAATTTGTGAGCAGACTGATGAGGGAAAATAATAACATTACCATGAGAGTTTGGCTTGGGTTATCTCAACATTCTGTTGGTAAGTGAAATAATTTTATATGTAGTGTGCAAAGAGAGTTCTAACTCATCCTAAATAACAAGTCATCCTTGCTAAAGAATGTTAAGTAGTGGCTAATTCAGAGGCCTCTTATGGATAAATAAGCTAGGTCGCTGGCTGTTCTGGATGGTTATAAATTTTGAATGAATCCATGAGTTAACTTAGCAATGACGGAAACCACTAATGACACAGAAAATCCTGTTTAATAAAGAGGAATCTTTTTAGAGGCTTATTTCTGGGATCCTTGGATCAACATCAGGATATTTTCTTCTCCACAGCAATGTCTGTGTCCCCACAAGGAACGCAGGCCTGCCTTCTCTTAGAGTTCTAGTGCCTGTCACCGCATGGATTTGCAGCTTATGACTTTGTTATTCAGAAAGTTATCTTCTTGTTATTCCCTTCTCTCTAAGAATATTTTTACCATTGGTTAAAATTACGTCTTAATAGTAATCTTTAAAAACTGTCTTAGTGTTAGGTTGGTGCGAAAGTAATTGCAGTTTCTGCCGTTACTTTTGCGCCAACCTATAAAATTGCAGATAATTGATTCAAAGAAAATTTGTGGAAGGATTTTTTAATAAGAAATAGTAGATACAGGGTTTAGGTGAACTTGGAATTGGTAGAAATAAGAGTACAAATATGACAGAAGATAAAGTTTTTTCACATTTTATGCAAAGTTGAATTTTAAATTATTAAAATGTGAATTCTAAAATGTTAAGTACTTGTCAAAAAATAAAAGGATTCCAAGTTGTCCATCTAAATGAATCCTAAATCGTGTTTACACTGAGACCACAAGGTGGTGCCACTTTAGCTGGAAAGCAAAAATGGAGTCCTGGTGGTGGTGTGGGAGAAAGGTGGGGATGGAGGTTCCTGCACCCTTCCTCTTCCACCAGCATATCTTTAATGATATGACTTTTTACAATTAGAGTAGGAGAAGGATATGGGTCCTTAGAACTCTCCCCCTCACAAAATAAATGTGCAAGCATTCTGCACTTTATTGGAAACACCACATTCTCTATCTGTGTTGTCCAATAGAACTTTCTACAAAGACAGAAATGTTCTATATCTGCACTGTCCAATATAGTAGTCACTGGCCACATGTGGCTCTTGAGCACTTGAAATGTGACTAGTGCAACTGAAGAATTGATTTTATTTTTTTCATTTTTAATGCATTTTGTTTTAACAAGTGGCTATCATATTGGACAGCACAGTTCTGATGAGTTACATGAACCCATGCTTGTAACTTACTAGTTTACTAGTTTAGTGGCAGTAAACATAGTTGTATTTAATTTCTTTCTTCAGACCAGTCTTGGAGTTGGTTAGATGGATCAGAAGTGACATTTGTCAAATGGGAAAATAAAAGTAAGAGTGGTGTTGGAAAATGTAGCATGTTGATAGCTTCAAATGAAACTTGGAAAAAAGTTGAATGTGAACATGGTTTTGGAAGAGTTGTCTGCAAAGTGCCTCTGGGTAAGTATGGAACCTGTCCTTAGGAAACTTTTTGCAGAACAGTCAGGAAATAAATGTACAATCCAATTGTGTACAAAATTCTGTATTTGGTCTTGAAGTATTTAGTCCTTAAAGTATATCCAAATATCTTGATTAAGTCATAGAGATTTCCCCCTGAAAAATAGATTACAAGGGACGATAAATGCACCAGATGTCCAGGACTCCAGTCTACATTTTATATAATTCTTTCCTAAGAAAAACAGAAGTTGCCAGGGTATTAGGGAAGTAATTTCTTTTAAAATGTTCTTGAGATGTATTTTATTCCATAGTTTGATTATATAAAAGCTTAAAGGTCTATTTCTGCAGTTAATTTGCTTCCTTTCTTCCTAATCCCATAAAACTCATGGTTAATTTTAAAACAATGCAAAACTGGATTTAGTTATTGAAAACATTCAGGGTGTCTATAAAAAATCATAATTTGAACTTACATTTCACTATGAATTGATACATAAAATTACCATTAAAATATTATATTAACTTCATTTCTGGAGAAAGAGCTCCAGATTTTTCACAGTAACATTTTTAAAGATCTTGCATAAAAATTTTGCTTCTGGTATATAAATATTAAAGATAAAACCTCAATTCCAGGTAATCAGTATCCATGTATACACACATTGAGTCAGTAAATAGAGTGTCTACCATATGCCATGCCCTGTTTTGCACACTGGGATGCACCTGAGAACAAGACAGATAAGGTACCTGTTCTCACAGAGATTACAATCTGGTGAAGAAAGATAAGTAAACAGGTCAATTTTTTAAAGAGGAAAATATCAAATAGTTATAAACTCTATGTGATGGAGATTAGGTGGATAGCTACTCTAAGATTAGGATACCAGGGAAGAAGCCTAGAAGCAGGAGACACTGAAGCTAAGATCTAAAAAATCAAGCCAAGCAAACATCAAGGGAAAGGGCATAACAGACAGAGGTAGCAGTTGGAGCAAAGAGCCTAAGGCAGAACAAGTTCGCTGAGTGCTCAGGGAAGAACTGAAAGGTAGGCAGGTGCTACACATACAGAGCTTTGGAAGCAAGGCTTGAGTTCTGGTTTTATTCTGAGTGGAATGGAAAGCAACTGGAAGATTTGGGGGGTTGGGTGGGAGCAGAGTTAGGGCGTTGTAAATCAAAAGTTCTATGTTGGCCATTTTGAGTTATCCATAGAGGGATGAGATGTGTAGTGTGCATAGCAATGGTATTTAAAGTCATGGAACAGAGCAAATCCATCTGGGCAGCATGCAGATAAGGGTCTTGGAACAGCAGCTGCACTAAATGAACTCATCTGAGAGGCTTAAATCATTTTGAAGCAAATAATACTTTATTTAGCCCCAGGTAAGTCAAAAACAAAAATTTATAGCTTTTAGCAATTTGCTATCAAAGTAGGATAATATACAGGTAGTGATGTTCCCAAATTGGTGTTAGGAAGGGGGAATGTGAGAATAATCATAGCGCATTAATGTCTTTGGAAGAAAATTCCTATCGCAATGAAGAGGATTTGAATGAAAAGAAAAACACTTACATTTGAAAAGAAATCACTTAAGTGTTTCTTTTGATCTGACGATGAGTTTGAATTCTATGTTAGTGCTATGAAACAATCAGATTTATTATGTCTGTATACAGCTTACAGGTTTACGTGTGTGACACAACCCATAATGTATAAAATCAATAATGGTCACTTTTGTATTCTCTCCTCCAACATCAAACCTTTTCCTATTCCAGGCCCTGATTACACAGCAATAGCTATCACAGTTGCCACACTAAGTATCTTAGTTCTCATGGGCGGACTGATTTGGTTCCTCTTCCAAAGGCACCGTTTGCACCTGGCGGGTTTCTCATCAGTTCGATATGCACAAGGAGTGAATGAAGATGAGATTATGCTTCCTTCTTTCCATGACTAAATTCTTCTAAAAGTTTTCTAATTTGCACTAATGTGTTATGAAAAATTAGTCACTTAAAATGGCCCAGTGTCAGTATTTACCCTGCTCCAAAGTAGAACTCTTAAGTACTTTTTCGGTTGTTTAGATCTTAGGCATGTGCTGGTATCCACAGTTAATTGCCTGCTAAATGCCATGTTTATCACCCTAATTAATAGAATGGAGAGGACTCCAAAGCTGGAACTGAAGTCCAAATTGTTTGTACAGTAATATGTTTAATGTGCATTTTCTCTGTATGAATGTGATTGGTAACTAGGATATGTATATTTTAATATAATTTTTAACAAAACTTCTTAGAAAATTAAAATAGGCATATTACTAGGTGACATGTCTACTTTTTAATTTTTAAGAGCATCCAGCCAAATGCAAAATTAGTACCTCAAAGTAAAAATTGAACTGTAAACTCTATCAACATTGTTTCAAAATAGTCATTTTTAGCACTGGGGAAAAATAAACAATAAGACATGCTTACTTTTTAATTTTAATTTTAATTTTAATTTTTTTGAGACTGAGTCTCTCTCTGTTGCCCAGGCTGGAGTACAATGGCGTGATCTTGGCTCACTGCAAATCTCCACCTCCTAGGTTCAAGCGATTCTCCTGCCTCAGCCTCCTGAGTAGCTGGGATTACAGGCACCCGCCACCATGCCCAGCTAATTTTTGTATTTTTAGTAGAGATGGGGTTTCGCCATGTTGGCCAGGCTGGTCTCGAACTCCTGACTTCAGGTGATCCTCCCGCCTCGGCCTCCCAAAATGCTGGGATTACAGGCATGAGCCACCGCGCCCGGCCTCTGCTTACTTTTTATACAGCAAAATGATTCCTCTTGGCAAGATGCTTCTTATATTATTCCAAAGTTATTTCATACCATTATTATGTAAATATGAAGAGTTTTTTTCTGTTTATAATTGTTCATCAAACAATGACTTTTAAAGATTTAGTACTTAACATTTTCCCGAGTGTGGGAACATTATTTTTAGATTGAGTAGGTACCTTGTAGCAGTGTGCTTTGTATTTTCTGATGTATTACATGACTGTTTCTTTTGTAAAGAGAATCAACTAGGTATTTAAGACCGATAATTTTACAATTTATGTGCTTCACATAGCATGTCAACTTTTGACTAAGAATTTTGTTTTACTTTTTTAACATGTGTTAAACAGAGAAAGGGTCCATGGAGGAAAGTGTATGAGTTGCATTTGTAAAAATGAGACTTTTTCAGTGGAACTCTAAACCTTGTGATGACTACTAACAAATTTAAAATTATGACTGATTAAGAAAACATCGCTTGGTGGTTATCACTTTAAGTTTTGACACCTAGATTATATTGTTAGTAATAGCATCCACTGGAAAAGGTGAATGTTTTATTCAGCATTTAACTTACATTTGTACTTTAGAGTATTTTTATATAAAATCCATAGATTTATTTTACATTTAGAGTATTTACACTGTGATAAAGTTGTAAATAATTTTCTAAGACAGTTTTTATATAGTCTACAGTTGTCCTGATTTCTTATTGAATTTGTTAGACTAGTTCTCTTGTCCTATGATCTGTGTACAATTTTAGTCACTAAGACTTTCCTCTAAGAACTAAGCCAACTTGATGTGAAAAGCACAGCTGTATATAATGATGATGTGTCATAATAAAGTTGTTTTATCTTTTAAGTAAAAGTAAAAGTGCTGGAGTTGATCCTTCTTGAAAAAAAATCTCTAGATTGGGTTTTTTATGTTAGGCACATAGTACAAGAAATAAATCGACCACCTATTGTAAAGCGAGGCATTTGCTAGGAGATTTTGTATGCATTTTTTAGAGAATAAATAGGCAGGTAGTGGCTCACACCTGTAATCCCTCTTGACACTTTAGGAGGCCAAGGCAGGGGGATCATTTGAGCCCAGGAATTCAAGTTCAGCATGGGCAACAAAGCAAGACCCCATTTCTACAAAAATATAAAATAATTAGCCAGGTGTGGTGGCACCCATGTGTAGTGCCAGCTACCCAAGAAGCCAAGGCAGGAGGATCCTGTGAGCCCAGGAGTTTGAGGCTACAGTGAGCTATGAACGTGCCACTGAACTCCAGTCTGGGTGACAGAGCAAGACCCTGTTTTGAAAAACAGGTCAATATTGATCCAATTGCTGAATACTGGAGAGGCAAAGTCAGATAAAACTGGACTCTAGGAATTAGGAAAACAATGACCATCTTAGCCAATGGAAATGTAGCAGAGTGGTGAAGCCAGAATCCAGATGGAAGTGAGTTTAAAAGTGAAAGGGAAGGCCAGGTGTGGCACCTCACGCCTGTAATCTCAGCACTTTGGGAAGCCGAGGTGGGTGGATCACCTGAGGTCAGGAGTTTGAGACCAGCCTGGCCAACGAGGTGAAACCCCATCTCTACTAAAAATACAAAAAAAAAAAAAAAAAATTAGCCAGGTGTGGTGGCGCATGCTTGTAATCCCATCTACTCGGGAAGCTGAGGTGGGAGAATCTCTTGAACCCAGGAGGCAGAGGCTGCAGTGAGCTGAGATCGTACCATTGCACTCCAGCCTGGGTGACAGAGCAAGACTCTGTCTCAAAAAAAAAAAAAAAAAAAAATTGAAAGGGAAATTAGGAGATGAGGAACATGAGATTTCGAGAAGTATGATGGAGACAGAAAGGAAAGGGACTGGGCCATAGCCAGAGGGAAAGAAGGGTTGAAGAAGGGTTTTTTTCTAAAGGGGAGAGAAAGAGGTTCACAAGTTTAGAAGCCGAGATGAAAAACAAAAACAAAAATAATGGACAGAGAGCAGTTGATGATGCAGTGGGGAGAGGGAATCATTAATGGAAGATCTTGGAAAAGATCAAATGAGCGGGGCAGTCCTAAGCAGAAAGAGGAACTGGTTTGGGTGGGCTGGGGAAGCATGCCTTCCTCTCTGAGGCCACAAGAGAAGAACTGCAGATAAGCATTTGAAGATGTTTGTCTATATGTAATGGCCCCCATTTTCTTGTGTACTAGAAGGCAAGGTCTGCTGAGAAAGATGGGTAGCAGATGGGGTCTTTTAAAAAGGTTTTAAATTTTTTAGAGACAGGGTCTGGCTCAGTTGCCCAGGCTGGAGTGCAGTGGTGCAACTCTAGCTCACTGCAGTCTCGACCTCCAACATTAATTTTTTTTTTTTTTTCCTAGAGACAGGTGATTTCAATGTTACCTAGGCTGCTCTCAAACTCCTGGGCTCAAGTGATCCTCCCACTTCAGCCTCCCAAGTGTTGGGATTACAGGTGTGAGCCACCATACCCAGCCTGGGATCTTAGCTTGAAAAGAGTAATAAATTTGAAAGACTCAATGACAGAGATAGGAGAGGACAGTGACTAAGGTAAAATCAAATACAAGGATTGCAGAAGAGGCATAGAGGGCCCAGATGAAATTAAAAGCCATATTGTTTATAGTGACAGCCATCGGGAGAACTGATTGATTTCCTCCACCTGTCCTCAGTTAACTTCAGTAAAGTTGAAGAAAAAGACAGCACGGGCCAGGCAAGGTGGCTCATGCCTGTAATCCCAGCACTTTGGGAGGCCGAGGCGGGCAGATCACTTGAGGTCAGGAGTTTCAGACCAGCCTGGCCAACATGGTGAAACCCCATCTCTACTAAAAATAGAAGAAACAGCTAGGTGTGGTGACACATGCCTGTAATCCTAGCTACTCAGGAGGCTGAGGCAGGAGAATTGCTTGAATCCAGAAAGTGGAGATTCAGGTGAGCTGAGATAGCGCCACTGCACTCCAGCCTGGGGGACAGAGTGAGACTCCGTCTAAAAAAAAGAAAAAAAAGCATGAAGAAGAAAGCGGAGACCACAGGTTCCGAGTTGGCCAGGTGAGCACACCAGAGGAACAAGGGGACAGAGGATGTGGTATCCCAGCTGGGTGGAGAGGGGAGAAATAAAAGGCTGAGAAAAATGCAGGCAAGGGACTGAAGTCTGGCATGAGTCAAAAGAGGATGTAAGTTGGAGTGAGAGTGAAGGAAAAATTAAGGGTATGAGGTGTAACTGGAGAGTAAATTGGAGAGTGAAATATAACAGTACCCACATACAGGCAATAAGTAGTCTATTTCATCAGATTAGCATCAAAAATGAGGCAGTGTGCACCAGAGTTAATAATAATATAATTTTCTTTAGTACAAATGACTTAAAATGACAGTGTTAAAATGGGTTTTGCCTTAATTAGACTGATTCATTAGGATGTCAATTCTATTGTAAGTATAACGAATATTTGAAAAGTAGCTTAACACAAAGAAAACCACATTGATAAAATATACTTCGGTGCCTGAGGTGGGGTGGAAGAGATAACTTTCACAATTACACGATTGCTTAGAACTGTTCATTTTACTTCTGTAGTTGGGAGGGCAAAAGAGTCCAGAATCAAGATGTATCAATATTCCAATGTAGAGTACCTTTGGAAGGATTCGCTCTGGTCTGGAGTTTGGTATATAATAAACCCATTATTGGCAGCCTGAGAAGAAGAATGGAAGTAAATAACTTAAGCAAGACCTTAATACTTTGGCAAAGGGGCAGAACCTGGAATAGGTGGGAGAGTCCAGCAGAGGAGCTGGGCTCTGGTTCATTTGTTGGCATTCTCTGTGAGCCCATGGGGGAATCACATCCCTTCTTTGGGTCACTCAATTTCCTTACTAGTAGATGAAGATGACCCCTACCACTTCTAACACTCTATGACTCTCCTTATAGACCCCTTGGGTCAAATTTCCTTGGTGTAACCACTCTGGATTATCAGAAGTGTGGAAAGGGTTAGAAAGAGTTGGAAAGGGTTAGATTTTATTTTTTAAAAAATAGACTAATCTTTGAGCAGTTTTAGATGTATACAAAAAATGTAGCAGAAGGTACAGAGTTCCCATGTATCTCCTTACACATACCCCAGTTTCCCCAATTATTAACATCTTGCATTAGCAGGTACATTTGTTACAGTGGATGAGCCAATATTGACACATTATTAACTAAAGTCCATTGTCCACACTAGGGTTCATCTTTGTTTTGTGCATTCTACAGGTTTTGACACATGTATAGTGATACACATCTACCATTACAGTATCCTACAGAATAATTTCATGGCTCTAAAAATCCTCTGTATTCCATCTATTCATCCCCTCCTTCCCACCCCAACCTCTGGCAACCATTTATCTTTTTACTGTCTCCATAGTTTTGCCTTGTCTAAAATGTCATATAGTTGGAATCATATAGTATGTAGTCTTTTCAGATTGGCTTTTTTCTCTTAACAATACATATTTAAAGTTCTTCCATGTCATTTTGTGGCTTGATGGCTCATTTAATTTTAGTACTGAGTAACATTTCATTGTTTGGATGTGCCATTGTTTATCCATTCGCTTATTGAAGGACATCTTGTTTGCCTCTAGGTTCTGGCAATTATGAATAAAGCTGCTATCAACATTCATGTGCAGGTTTTTGTGTGTATGTAAGTTTTTAACTCATTTGGATAAATACCAAGGAGTTGTGATTGCTAGATGGTATGGTAAGAGTACGTTTAGTTTTGGAAGAAGCCTCCAAACTGTCTTCCAAAGTGGCTGTACCATTTTGCATTTGCACCAGCATTGAATGAGAGTTTTTTTTGCTCCGCATCTTTGCCAGCATGTGGTCTTGTCAGTGTTTTTGGATTCTGGTATCTAATAGGTATGTAGTGGTATTTCATTTTTGTTTTAATATACAATTCAGCAATGACATATGATGTTGAGCATCTTTTCATCTGTTTATTTGCCATTATATAACTTCTTTGATGAGGTGTGTATTCAGATCATCTGACCATTTTTTTAACTGGGTCATTTGTTTTCATGTGGTTGAGTTTAGACTTGATTTTATAGAACTCTTTTGCCAATGACATGAGGCTTAAACAAGCACCCTTGCTTGACCCTGGCTAGTGTTGTCCAGAGGCCCTCATGGGTGAAGCATAATTGCACAGTTTATGCATACACTGTAGCAAACATAGCTTAAAGACTCTTCATCCAGGAGCTGGTAACAGAGAAAAGTTGTCTAAGAGACATAGTCTACTGAAAGGAGTCTTTGAAAAAGAGGATTCTGGCCAGTAGATCCAAAGAAGAAGGCTGGCAAACGCCACCTTAACCAAGTGATCCAAGTTAACATCAGTGATGACACATCGACATCTTGTCCTTCTCGAGCACGTACATCACTTCTGGGGTACTCTTTCCCAAAAAAGCGCAACCTGAATCCAATTAGGAGGAAATGTCAGACAAAATGAAATTGAGGGACATTCTACAAAACGACTGGCCAGTACTATTTAAATGTGGTTTGATCGTGAAAGAAAAAGAATGACAGAGAACTGTCCTAGATTAAAGGGAGGCTAAGGAGACACGACATCTCAATGCAATGTATGATCCTGGATTGAATCTCAGAACAGAAAAGGACCCTTAGAGGGGCAATTAATGAGATGTGGTAAATGCTGTAGATTAGCTAATCGCATTATCCCAGTGCTAGTGTCCTGTGTTTGATCACTGCACTGGCGTTATATACGATGTCAATATTCAGAGAAGCTGGCTGAAGGGTTACGGAAATCTCTTGTGCTGTTTTTGCAACATTTTCGAAAGTCCTAAATTATTTCAGTTCAAATGAAGTTTAAAAAACAAAAATTAGAAGTTCCAGAAGGCCGCGCGCCAGCCGCTCCTGCGGGACGGAGCACCCGGGTCCTCCTGGTGGGAGCCCCCAGTGCCGTTCACGCTCCGCCCGGCGGGGATTAAACCCGCACGCGAGAAGCACCGCCCCCGCTCCCCCCCCGCCCCGCCCCGCCCCGCTCCTCTCCTCTCCTCTCCGGCCGCGCCGCCGCTGCCGCCCACCCGCACCCGCCGTCATGCTCCGGGCCGCGCTGCCCGCGCTCCTGCTGCCGCTGCTGGGCTTCGCCGCTGCTGCCGTCGCGGGTAAGCTCTTACGTCGTCCCTCGCCGGGACCGCGCGCGACCGCCTTCGCCCCCTTCCCAACGCACGCTCTTCGTCCCCTCTCCCCGAGGGCGGCCCGCAGACGCAGCACCCGGCCGGACATCCCGCCGTTCCCTGCACGCCCGTCCTCCGTGGGTCCTGGCTCCGGGTCACCTCTAACCCGCCTGCCCTCGGGGAGGGGAGGTGGCCGAGAATACGGGAGGGCTCTGCCTCCCTCGGAGTCCACATCCTCAGCGCAGACCCCACTCCGCGGGGAGGAAACCCCCAAATTGGGCCGATTGGCCGGAGAGCTGAGGGACTTGGAGTCGCACGACGGGCGCCGTTTCAGGGCCATTTCGGGCTGAAATGAGAAGCGGGGACGTTGGTGGCGATTTCGCCTGCTGGTACGCGGCCGGGGTGGGGTTGCTGGGATGGGGGTGGGGGCCGGAGGAAGTAGGCCGTCTTTTGCAAGCAGCGCTGTTTGTCTAGTTGGTTGGTGTTCAAGTTGTTGAAACAGGAAAACGGTTCAGCCAAATAACCCCTGGATGGAAGAGGAACGGGAACAGGCGAAGCTTGGATTTCACTGAAATCAAGGAGTTTTAAAGTTCTAGTCTGCTGTTGTGCAAGTGACATCTGAAAAATCACACACGTGATCATTCATTTACAAAATGACTTGTGAGGAAAATGTACAATTCTATTGACTGTGGTTTTTATTTAAAAAAAATTTCCATACAAGCATGTCAAAAATATGTGGATGGGGAGACTCTGGAGAACACAGACTTCCAAAAACACCACTGACTGAATAATTGCAGGAATTAAAGAGCAAAATAAGAACTAAATGAGTACTTGTGTGGGCTTAAATAAGGTGCAAGAGATTTAAATAAAATGCAAGAGATTCCCCCCTACCCCTTGCCCCGAATTTCACTGCCTTTTTATAATAAGTGCCTGCTCGAAGTCTGCTGACAGGAATATTTCAGTGGACCTCAGTGTTGGAGGCAGCAGCAGCTCAGAACTTGCGTAAAAACCCAAGGTTCCTTTCTTGAAAACTTTTGTGGACCTGCATTTATGACTGGTTATGCCATCTGCTGCCTATCAAAGGGGCAGAAACAAGATGTGCCCATGTTGACACTGTTCAGACTGGGAACATTAATTTTGTCTAAGACAAAGCTGGGCTGTCTCTGAACCCTCCTTCTGCACACCCTCATTTTGCGAGCCAGTAACATCTCAACTGTCATGTAAACCACCCTCTGCGAGGCTGTGCATTTGTACTTTAGGCTAGTCGAATTTTCTTGTCAGATTTTTCTTTCTTGTCAGACTTTAAAAGAAAATCAGTTTCTAGATTTTGGTATGTCTCTTCTTCAGTGAAGCTGTTTTGACCAGCAATAGAGGGCAAATTTCCCTTTGGAAATTTTTGTGTATTTCCTTTGATAAGTCCAGTGTGGATCAATAGGCTTTTCAAGAGCTTTAGAAAAGTGCATGATGAATAAATTAATGTTAATTAATCAGCTCCTCTCAGTCAGGAAGCTTTAAGGATTAATTTAGAAATGAGTGTGAGCTTTGACCTAGCTAGTTAACCAACTTATCTGCACTTCAGTAAAACAGAGATAATACTTACCTCATGGGGCTATTGGGAGCATTAAGTGGGAACTCCACGTCTAGTCCCTATTACAGGCGTGGTTCATCTTGGTTTCCTTCCCTTTATTCTCTTCATACAAAATGAAGGGTAATTGTTGCAACCAGAAAACATATGAATACCACTTTATGTATATTGGATATTTATGGTTACTGAGCACATTCATATATATGCTAATGTTATAGGGCTGAAAAACTAAGTGTGTTTTTCATAATACTTTACAAATCTCCCATCCAAGCAAGATCAGGGGTCATATTTGGCTTAGAACTAAGTCAAGAAAGAGTTCGTTGCTGAATACCAAGATCTTTTTTTTTTTTTTTTTTTGAGACAGAGTCTCGCTCTGTCGCCCAGGCTGGAGTGCAGTGGCGCCATCTCGGCTCACTGCAAGCTCCGCCTCCCAGGTTCACGCCATTCTCCTGCCTCAGCCTCCCAAGTAGCTGGGACTACAGGCGCCCGCCACTACGCCTGGCTAATTTTTTCTGTATTTTTAGTAGAGACGGGGTTTCACCTGTTAGCCAGGATGGTCTCAATCTCCTGACCTCGTGATCCGCCCCCCTCGGCCTCCCAAAGTGCTGGGATTACAGGCGTGAGCCACCGCGCCCGGCGAATACCAAGATCTTAATAGAAAAGCTCTTATGATGTTGCATAATAAATATGGGTTTTGCATATAAATGTGATGTTGAAACGGAAATCATTGTTATTGTCTGTCATTCTGGAGGTTATTAGTGAAGTGATCTTATGTTGTTCTTAGCTATTATTTTGAAAATCACAGTGGACAAAACATTGTTTAAGTTCCTGAGTGAAAATCCATGGCATCCCTTTAAAAAGTTTTTCCGTAAGGGTGCTTAAGCACATAATAGATGATCAGTATGTGTTTATTTGGTCCGTGGTTTCCTATGCCTGGCATGAGCTGAGTGAACAAGCATGTTCTGAGTAAGTCTTCATTCCGTGATCATCATGTGGATCAGAATCTAGGGATTTTGAATTGCCATGTCCTACAAGCCTTAGATGGGGTGCCTCTGCCTTCTTCCCTGATGTCATCTCTTACCACCCTTCCTGCCATTCACTCTGTGTATCCACAGAGTAAACAGTATCTGGGTACTCCAACACCTCTGGTCCTTCTGTGCACACCACCTTCCCCCAGTCCTTGGCATGGCTGCCCCCACCTCCACCATTCAGATCTCTGTTCATATGTCACCTTCTCCGAAGCCTCCCTGAACACCCACATTCTCCGTCACATGTCCATGTTTTATCTTTTCCAAGCCTTTCTGAATGCGTCGTGTTTATTCATCTGTCTTGCTTGTTGCTTCTCTTACCAGAGGGAAGCTCCGTAACAACAGAGATTTTACCATCTTGTGGATTTTTGTTTTGTTTTGATTTGTGTCTCTGCACTTTATTCTAAATTATAACAAAAGGATGAAAAAATTTAGGTGAGTTATTTAAAAAGTAGGTGGGATAAGTGGATTGCAATTTTTTTCAAATTATATTACCTCTGGTATGCACTCATTTCATAACGAATTCAAAGCCTTAAATCATCTTAATCTATTGATGCCACCTTTTCTTTCTTTTTCTTTCTTTCTTTCTTTCTTTCTTTTCTTTTCTTTTCTTTCTTTCTTTTTTTTTTTTTTTCTGAGATGGAGTCTCACTCTGTCACCCAGGCGGGAGTGCAGTGGTGCAATCGTGGCTCACTGCAACCTCTACTTCCTGGGTTCAAGCAATTCTCCTGCCTCAGCCTCCCGAGTAGCTGGGATTACAGGCATGTGCCACCACGCCTGGCTAACTTTTGTATTTTTAGTAGAGATGGGGTTTCACCATGTTAGCCAGGCTGGTCTCAAACTCCTGGCCTCGTGATCTGCCCACCTCGGCCTCCCAAAGTGCTGGGATTACAGGTGTGAGCCACCATGCCCGGCCTGATGCCACCTTTTCTGACTCTTGTGTATGGCACAGTTATGTTTCAGGGGAAATTATCTCAGATTGAATATTAGAGTATTTTAAAATAAATTTTGAACTGAGCGTGGTGGCTCACGCCTGTAATCCCAGCACTTTGGGAGGCCGAGGCGGGCGGATCACGAGGCCAGGAGATCGAGACCATGCTGGCTAACACGGTGAAACCCCGTCTCTACTAAAAATACAAAAAATTAGCTGGGCGTGGTGGCGGGCGCCTGTGGTACCAGCTACTTGGGAGGCTGAGGCAGGAGAATGGCGTGAACCCAGGAGGCAGAGCTTGCAGTGAGCCGAGATTGCGCCACTGCACTCCAGCCTGGGTGACAGAGCAAGACTCCGTCTCAAAAAAAATAAAAAAATAAAAAAATTTAAAAATAAATAAATAAATTTTGAAATGTTAATGTTTATTTTTCTTCCAGTGAAAAAGTGAAATTACAATTAGGTATTATTTCAGGACTTCTTTTACTGTTGAGAATCTTTTAACAATTTGCTTATGTGTTGAAAACTAGTTCTGCAGCAAGGTTACTTTCCATAATTTTTATTGTGCATATCAAGTATTTCATTCCTTTTGTGGGTTATTTAGTGGTTTGTTTGTTTTGTTTTGTTTTTGAGACAGAGCCTCACTCTGTCACCCAGGCTAGAGTGCAGTGGTGCAATCATGGCTCACTACAGCCTTGACCTCCTGGGCTCAAGTGATCCTCCCACCTCAGCCCCCCAAGTAGCTGGGACTACAGGTGCATGCCACCATGCCCTGCTAATTTTTTTTTTTTTTTTTTGTAGATGTGGGGTCTCACTTTGTTGCCCAGGCTAGTCCCAAACTCCTGAGCTCAAGTGATCCTCCTACCTCAGCCATCCAAAGCTCTGGGATTACAGGTGTGAACTGCCACGCCTGGCCTATTTTAGATTTTGAGAGCAAATCTTGAGACCAAATCTTTAAAAAATAGACCAGTGATGCCCAAAGAGAAAGGTACAGATTAACAATGGCACACCCCTTCTATGAATATACATTATAACAGCCCTTCCGAAGAGGGAAGTGATGGGAGAATATGGAGATGGATGTCTTGAAAGCTAGATTGGGAAGAGTGATGTGGAGAGGGGATGGGGTGTCAGAGTGCCTCAATTTATTTGGGATTCAGAGAGATCTTGAAGCTCAGAGTACAGCCACAGAATCTCTGGATTAGTCAGGGACTTGGAACAGCCACTCCCTCCTCCATACATTATAAATGTAATAAATAGCCCCTCTTCTTCATCTGTCTCTGCCACAGTTGCCTTTGCAGAAGTTATGTGACTACAACTCATATCTTAATGAGAGAGGAGCAAAGGTCTTATTATTGACAATGACAACGAAAAAGAAGTCTTTGCCTTTTCCTTTGTTAACATTTAGAACAAGTATGTCCCGAGAATCACTTCCTCATGCTGTGCCTGTTTTTTTTTTTCTTTTTAAAAAAAAAGAGAGACAAAGAGAGAACTTATAAAGGAACAGAGAATTCTATTAGATTTGACTGGTAATGCAAAGTATTCCTGTGGATATGACATTATCTTCTTTTAGCACATGATAATTTTAGGCAGGATCTATATAGAAACTTTTGGAGTTATGCTAAGTACAGCTTTTAAAATATTCATGAGGCTCCTAAATTTCTGTACATATTAAATTAAAGAATTATAAAATCCCTAAGAGTCATTTAAGTGCATTATTAATAACAACCTATCGTTCAGGACTGCTGTGAAGAAATAAGAGTAATAGGCCCTTTGCAGAGAGCTTAGTGGGCAGGTTTTTAATTATATTAGGATTATAGCAAAGATACTTAGCATTGAAGACGACTTAGTTTAGCCTTTTGCTCATGAGGTTCATGAACGTCAACAACTCTCCTCACAGGAGTTATCCAGCCTCTATTTGAGCACTGTTCTTCTCAAAGTAAAAACATATCTTTTGAGTAGTGCTTAAAACTTGTTTCTGGGGCACACACTCTGATCGGGGATCTATAGCTTGAGAAAAGGGGTTCCATGTTGAATTAGCTGGAGTTACTGCTAATGCTGAAATGAGCCTAAGGAGAAGGCAGTTGAAAGTTTTGGGGGAGCGAGTCAACCGTCTGTTTTCTATTTTTCTATACATATCCTGTTAAAAAAATTTTTTTTTGTCTTGTCACATGCAGATGCTCCTCGACTTAGAATGGGGCTATATCCCAATAAACTTGTGAAGTCAAAAAATCGTTAAGTTGTTCATCATTAAGTTCGGGACCATTTCTGTATTGCTAACTTTGTTATTCAGCAATGGTCTTTGAGTAGCTGGTTATCATTATCATCATCATACTCATTCCCATACTGTGCAAACACAGTAGCATTGTGTTTGTTACTCCCTCTGTTTGCCTGAAATATCCATGTGACTTTTTCCCTCCTATCTTTTCAGACACACACACACACACACACACACACACACACACACACACACACACACACACAGAGTTGGTTCTCTGTTTCTCTGGAGAACACTGACTAATACAATAACCAATAGGATAGTACGGAAATAAGACAGTGTGACAGTCAAGGCTGGATTATATGAAGCATTGCATGTCCACCTTACCTTTGCCCTCCTTTGAATCACTCACTCTGGGAGAAGCCACCTGCCATGTCATAAGGAACCTCAAGCACCCCTGTGCATCCACGTGGTGAGGAACTGTGGTGTCCTGCCCACAGCCAGCACCAGCTCACCACCCATATGAGTGAGCCTTCTTGAAGCTGACCTTTCAGCTCCAGTTCAGTGTTTAGATGGCTGCAGCCCTAGCCAGCATCTTCACTGTAACTTCATAGAGACCCCAAGCCAGAATCACCCAGACAAGCAACTGCTTCAGAATTCCTGACCCAGAGAAACTGTATATAATAAATGTTTCTTGTTTTAGGCTGCTAATTTTTTTACATAGCAATAGACCACAATACACCATCTAACATATTATTTTACATATTTGTCTTCCTTTTGCATATCTGCCTCAACTAGAACATAAATTTCCACGAGGGCAGGAATTTTTTTCCTTTTTGTTCACTGTGGAATCCCAAGCACCTAGCACCATTTTTTAACAGCAACCCCCTCAGATAGGTACTGTTATTCCCATTATACAGATAAGGAAACTGGGACACAGTAAGGTTAAATAACATGTCCAAGATTGTGTAGTCAGAGCCAAACTTTTCTCCACAGCCTAATGGGCTTACCAGAGTCCTGTATTGACCCACTTCTACGCATCCCTTCCAGTGTTATGTTCAAGACAGAAGGATAGTTATTATTGAGAGTACAGTTAGATCTCAGACATGGTCTCTGCTGTCGTGGAGTTAACAATCATTTGCAAAAACAGGATGCATATCAGATAGCCGCTATATAAAGCAGGATCGAATGAGTGCTATGTAAACATGTATAGGCCATCAGAGGGTAACACATTTCCTTTTCCAAAGAAGAACGACTACCCATAGTTCTTATGATTTGTGCCATATTATTTTTAAAACCCTGGCCACAACTAATTGGAATAAGGATAATCTCCTTAGTCAAAAGCTGGCTACTCTAGGCTAGGCATCAGCCCAATATGGGGCCTAGTATATGAACGCTAAGCCTATTTGACTGTTGAGATAGTATCCTCAGTTTTCTTATTGGCCACGTATCTGTACAATAAATCTATCATCTGGTAGCCTGAGCATGTCTTTAGTCCTCGTTGCCAGAAAAGGCCTCTCATGCATAATGCAGTTTAAAAGTCCTACAGATGTTCAAAGGAGTCATAGGTTAGAGGAAGATAAGGCTGAGACACTTCATGGAGAATTGACACGTGAGCTGCCACTGAAATAAGAATATACCTTAATCACTGTTTTAGAGATCATATCTTCAGATCATTTTAATTTATGAAGTATAAGAACTACATGTTTTCACAGCATGCCAGGAGCAAAAGATAAAAAAAAGAACTATAAGTGCTTGACTTGAGTGTTGATTATATTTTTGTGGACTTATTAGACATATTTTATTTTATATAAATGGTGTTTCAAAAATTAATTCATTTTTATATATTGTCGAATTATTTGTTATAAGTAGAGAACACTATCTGTAGTTTTGACTAAAAATAATACAAAAGTGCATTTCTGAACCTGTGGTTCAATAATTGCCAATGATTTATAAAAGTGTTTCAGGTGTCATTCAGTGTGGTAATGCAGTCTGTTTCCATTTCACTTTTTTAAAATTTCATAAGGTAAAAGAAAAAGAGAAATAAAAGGAACCAGAAGGAAGTAAAAAGGGAAAAGAAGAGAAAGAATAATCAAAGTTTGCAATTTAGAGCCTCTGCCCTTTTGACTTTCAGTTTGAGTTTTATTCTGGAAATGACTTCTGTGTCCTCTGTCATGTCTCTGGCAGCAGAGAGGGGAAGGAGGGAAGAAACCTGCCTTTATATCCTAGTTCACTCATTCAATGAATATTTATGGAGACCCTGCTAGGTACCTGTAACTGTGCTTTTTATCATACGCCCTCTGCCTGGATTTTTTTTTTTCTTTTTCCTTTTATCCGTGGCAACTTCCTATTTATCCAGTGAGATATAGCTTAAATATTGCCTACTTTTTGAAATGCTCACTTATTCTACAAAGTTATACTCTCCTTCTCCTACATCTCATAGCATTTTACATATCCTACCTTCGGAATATCTGTCATGTCTGTCTGTCCGACTCTTCCATTAGACTGACCACTTTAAGTGTAGGTGACTTTTACTTTTTCTCATCACCCCTTAACACTAAGCATTATACCTGACACATAGGAGTTGCTCAGCAAATGTCTGATATGGATGATGGGTAGATGGGTGACCAATTGTTGATAACCTGTTGAAAAATATAAAAGATGGAATTTTGCATCTGGCTATCATGGAGTAGGAGACTAACACTCCAATTAAGAACAACTAGAAAATCTAGATTAAATTCCATAAGAATCATATTTGCTGGCATCAGAGAGCTGCTAAGGCAATTTGCTGAGGTGAGCCCAGCAGTCTGTGTATTACTTTTCTCCTTAGGAGACCTGGTAAAATCTTAAATAGCTAAAAGCAGAGCAGAGTTTTTGGCAATCTCATAGCGTTGAGGAAACAAAAAATACGAGTCTTTTTTTTTTTTTAATTATACTTTAGGTTTTAGGGTACATGTGCACAATGTGCAGGTTTGTTACATATGTATCCATGTGCCATGTTGATTTCCTGCACCCATTAACTCGTCATGTAGCATTAGGTACATCTCCTAATGCTGTCCCTCCCCCCTCCCTCCACCCCACAACAGTCCCTGGAGTGTGATGTTCCCCTTCCTGTGTCCATGAGTTCTCATTGTTCAATTCCCACCTATGAGTGAGAACATGCGGTGTTTGGTTTTTTGTCCTTGCGATAGTTTACTAAGAATGATGTTTTCCAGTTTCATCCATGTCCCTACAAAGGACATGAACTCATCATTTTTTATGGCTGCATAGTATTCCATGGTGTATA
This sequence comes from Nomascus leucogenys, assembly GCF_006542625.1. Classification (NCBI taxonomy): domain Eukaryota; kingdom Metazoa; phylum Chordata; class Mammalia; order Primates; family Hylobatidae; genus Nomascus; species Nomascus leucogenys. The sequence continues at coordinate 18,039,869 of NC_044397.1, forward strand.
TGTGCCACATTTTCTTAATCCAGTCTATCGTCGTTGGACATTTGGGTTGGTTCCAAGTCTTTGCTATTGTGAATAGTGCCGCCATAAACATACGTGTGCATGTGTCTTTATAGCAGCATGATTTATAGTCCTTTGGGTATATACCCAGTAATGGGATGGCTGGGTCAAATGGTATTTCTAGTTCTAGATCCCTGAGGAATCGCCACACTGACTTCCACAATGGTTGAACTAGTTTACAGTCCCACCAACAGTGTAAAAGTGTTCCTATTTCTCCACATCCTCTCCAGCACCTGTTGTTTCCTGATTTTTTAATGATGGCCATTCTAACTGGTGTGAGATGGTATCTCACTGTGGTTTTGATTTGCATTTCTCTGATGGCCAGTGATGATGAGCATTTCTTCATGTGTTTTTTGGCTGCATAAATGTCTTCTTTTGAGAAGTGTCTGTTCATGTCCTTTGCCCACTTTTTGATGGGGTTGTTTGTTTTTTTCTTGTAAATTTGTTTGAGTTCATTGTAGATTCTGGATATTAGCCCTTTGTCAGATGAGTAGGTTGCAAAAATTTTCTGCCATTCTTAGGTTGCCTGTTCACTCTGATGGTAGTTTCTTTTGCTGTGCAGAAGCTCTTTAGTTTAATGAGATCCCATTTGTCAATTTTGGCTTTCGTTGCCATTGCTTTTGGTGTTTTAGACATGAAGTCCTTGCCCACGCCTATGTCCTGAATGGTATTGCCTAGGTTTTCTTGTAGGATTTTGATGGTTTTAGGTCTAACATTTAAGTCTTTAATCCATCTTGAATTAATTTTTGTATAAGGTGTAAGGAAGGGATCCAGTTGCAGCTTTCTACATATGGCTAGTCAGTTTTCCCAGCACCATTTATTAAATAGGGAATCCTTTCCCCATTTCTTGTTTTTGTCAGGTTTGTCAAAGATCAGATAGTTGTAGATATGCGGCATCATTTCTGAGGGCTCTGTTCTGTTCCATTGATCTATGTCTCTGTTGTGGTACCAGTACCATGCTGTTTTGGCTACTGTAGCCTTGTAGTATAGTTTGAAGTCAGGTAGCGTGATGCCTCCAGCTTTGTTCTTTTGGCTTAGGATTGACTTGGCGATGCCGGCTCTTTTTTGGTTCCATATGAACTTTAAAGTAGTATTTTCCAGTTCTGTGAAGAAATTCATTGGTAGCTTGATGGGGATGGCATCGAATCTAGAAATTACCTTGGGCAGTATGGCCATTTTCACGATATTGATTCTTCCAACCCATGAGCATGGAATGTTCTTCCATTTGTTTGTATCCTCTTTTATTTCATTGAGCAGTGGTTTGTAGTTCTCATTGAAGAGGTCCTTCACATCCCTTCTAAGTTGGATTCCTAGGTATTTTATTCTCTTTGAAGCAATTGTGAATGGGAGTTTACTCATGATTTGGCTCTCTGTTTGTCTGTGATTGGTGTACAAGAATGCTTGTGATTTTTGTACATTGATTTTGTATCCTGAGACTTTGCTGAAGTTGCTAATCAGCTTAAGGAGATTTTGGGCTGAGACAATGGGGTTTTCTAGATATACAATCATGTCATCTGCAAACAGGGACAATTTGACTTCCTCTTTTCCTAATTGAATACCCTTTATTTCCTTCTCCTGCCTGATTGCTCTGGCCAGAACTTCCAGCACTATGTTGAATAGGAGTGGTGAGAGAGGGCATCCCTGTCTTGTGCCAGTTTTCAGAGGGAATGCTTCCAGTTTTTGCCCATTCAGTATGATATTGGCTGTGGATTTGTCATAGATAGCTCTTATTATTTTGAGATACGTCCCATCAATACCTAATTCATTGAGAGTTTTTAGCATGAAGGGTTGTTGAATTTTGTCAAAGGCCTTTTCTGCATCTATTGAGATAATCGTGTGGTTTTTGTCTTTGGTTCTGTTTATATGCTGGATTAGATTTATTGATTTGCATATGTTGAACCAGCCTTGCATCCCAGGGATGAAGCCCACTTGATTATGGTGGATAAGCTTTTTGATGTGCTGCTGGATTCGGTTTGCCAGTATTTTATTGAGGATTTTTGCATCAATGTTCATCAAGGATATTGGTCTGAAATTCTCTTTTTTGGTTATGTCTCTGCCAGGCTTTGGTATCAGGACAATGCTGGCTTCATAAAATGTGTTAGGGAGGATTCCCTCTTTTTCTATCAATTGGAATAGTTTCAGAAGGAATGGTACCAGTTCCTCCTTGTACCTCTGGTAGAATTCGGCTGTGAATCCATCAGGTCCTGGATTCTTTTTGGTTGGTAAGCTATTGATTATTGCCACAATTTCAGAACCTGTTATTGGTCTATTCAGAGATTCCACTTCTTCCTGGTTTAGTCTTGGGAGGGTGTATTTGTCGAGGAATTTATCCATTTCTTCTAGATTTTCTAGTTTATTTGCATAGAGGTGTTTGTAGTATTCTCTGATGGTAGATTGTATTTCTGTGGGATCGGTGGTGATATCCCCTTTTTCATTTTTTATTGCATCTATTTGATTCTTCTCTCTTTTCTTCTTTATTAGTCTTGCTAGCGGTCTATCAATTTTGTTGATCTTTTCAAAAAACCAGCTCCTGGATTCATTAATTTTTTGAAGGGTTTTTTTGTGTCTCTATTTCCTTCAGTTCTGCTCTGATTTTAGTTATTTCTAGCCTTCTGCTAGCTTTTGAATGTGTTTGCTCTTGCTTTTCTAGTTCTTTTAATTGTGATGTTAGGGTGTCAATTTTGGATCTTTCCTGCTTTCTCTTGTGGGCATTTAGTGCTATAAATTTCCCTCTACACACTGCTTTGAACGTGTCCCAGAGATTCTGGTATGTTGTGTCTTTGTTCTCATTGGTTTCAAAGAACATCTTTATTTCTGCCTTCATTTCATTATGTACCCAATAGTCATTCAGGAGCAGGTTGTTCAGTTTCCATGTAGTTGAGCGGTTTTGAGTGAGTTTCTTAATCCTGAGTTCTAGTTTGATTGCACTGTGGTCTGAGAGACAGTTTGTTATAATTTCTGTTCTTTTACATTTGCTGAGGAGAGCTTTACTTCCAACCATGTGGTCAATTTTGGAATAGGTGTGGTGTGGTGCTGAAAAAAAATGTGTATTCTGTTGATTTGGGGTGGAGAGTTCTGTAGATGTCTATTAGGTCCACTTTGTGCAGAGCTGAGTTCAATTCCTGGATATCCTTGTTAACTTTCTGTCTCGTTGATCTGTCTAATGTTGACAGTGGGGTGTTAAAATCTCCCATTATTATTGTGTGGGAGTTTAAGTCCCTTTGTAGGTCACTCAGGACTTGCTTTATGAATCTGGGTGCTCCTGTGTTGGGTGCATATATATTTAGGATAGTTAGCTCTTCTTGTTGAATTGATCCCGTTACCATTATGTAATGGCCTTCTTTGTCTCTCCTGATCTTTGTTGGTTTAAAGTCTATTTTATCAGAGACTAGGATTGCAACCCCTGCCTTTTTTTGTTTTCCATTTGCTTGATAGATCTTCCTCCATCCCTTTATTTTGAGGCTGTGTGTGTCTCTGCACGTGAGATGGGTTTCCTAAATACAGCACACTGATGGGTCCTGACTCCTTATCCAGTTTGCCAGTCTGTGTCTTTTAATTGGAGCATTTAGCCCATTTACATTTAACATTAATATTGTTATGTGTGAATCTGATCCTGTCATTATGATGTTAGTTGGTTATTTTGCTCGTTAGTTGATGCAGTTTCTTCCTAGCCTTGATGGTCTTTACAATTTGGCATGTTTTTGCAGTGGCTGGTACCGGTTGTTCCTTTCCATGTTTAGTGCTTCATTCAGGAGCTCTTTTAGGGCAGGCCTGGTGGTGACAAAGTCACTCAGCGTTTGCTTGTCTGTAAAGTATTTTATTTCTCCATCACTTATGAAGCTTAGTTTGGCTGGATATGAAATTCTGGGTTGAAAATTCTTTTCTTTAAGAATGTTGAATATTGGCCCCCACTCTCTTCTGGCTTGTAGAGTTTCTGCGGAGAGATCAGCTGTTAGTCTGATGGGCTTCCCTTTGTGGGTAACCTGACCTTTCTCTCTGGCTGCCCTTAACTTTTTTCCTTCATTTCAACTTTGGTGAATCTGACAATTATGTGTCTTGGAGTTGCTCTTCTCGAGGAGTATCTTTGTGGCATTCTCTGTATTTCCTGAATCTGAATGTTGGCCTGCCTTGCTAGATTGGGGAAGTTCTCCTGGATAATATCTTGCAGAGTGTTTTCCAACTTGGTTCCATTCTCCCCGTCATTTTCAGATACACCAATCAGACGTAGGTTTGGTCTTTTCACATAGTCCCAAATTTCTTGGAGGCTTTGTTCATTTCTTTTTATCCTTTTTCTCTAAACTTCCCTTCTCGCTTCATTTCATTCATTTCATCTTCCATCAGCGATACCCTTTCTTCCAGTTGATCGCATCTGCTACTGAGGCTTCTGCAATCTTCCCGTAGTTCTCGAAACTTGGCTTTCAGCTCCATCAGCTCCTTTAAGCCCTTCTCTCCATTGGTTATTCTAGTTATCCATTCTTCTAATTTTTTTTTAAAGTTTTTAACTTCTTTGCTATTGTTTTGCATTTCCTCCCGTAGCTCAGAGTAGTTTGATCGTCTGAAGCCTTCTTCTCTCAACTCGTCAAAGTCATCCTCCATCCAGCTTTGTTCCATTGCTGGTGAGGAACTGCGTTCCTTTGGAGGAGGAGAGGTGCTCTGCTTTTTAGAGTTTCCAGTTTTTCTGCTCTGTTTTTTCCCCATCTTTGTGGTTTTATCTACTTTTGGTCTTTGATGATGGTGATGTACAGATGGGTTTTTGGTGTGGATGTCCTTTCTGTTTGTTAGTTTTCCTTCTACCAGACAGGACCCTCAGCTGCAGGTCTGTTGGAGTTTACTAGAGGTTCACTCCAGACCCTGTTTGGCTGGGTGTCAGCAGCGGTGGCTGCAGAACAGCGGATTTTCGTGAGACCACAAATTCAGCTGTCTGATAGTTCCTCTGGAAGTTTTGTCTGAGAGGAGTACCCGGCCGAGTGAGGTGTCAGTCTGTCCCTACTTGGAGGGGGTGCCTCCCAGTTAGGCTGCTCGGGGGTGAGGGACCCACTTTAGGAGGCAGTCTGTCCATTCTCAGATCTCCAGCTGCGTGCTGGGAGAACCACTACTCTCTTCAAAGCTGTCAGTCAGACAGGGACAGTTAAGTCTGTGGAGGTTCCTGCCGACTTTTTGTTTGTCTGTGCCCTGCCCCCAGAGGTGGAGCCTACAGAGGCAGGCAGGCCTCCTTGAGCTGTGGTGGGCTCCACCCAGTTCGAGGTTCCTGGCTGCTTTGTTTACCTAAGCAAACCTGGGCAATGGCGGGCGCCCCTCCCCCAGCCTCGCTGCCGCCTTGCAGCTTGATCTCAGACTGCTGTGCTAGCAGTCAGGGAGACTCCGTGGGCATAGGACCCTCCGAGCCAGGTGCGGGACACAATCTCCTAGTGTGCCGTTTTCCAGGCCCGTTGGAAAAGCGCAGTATTAGGGTGGGACTGACCCGATATTCCAGGTGCCGTCTGTTACCCCTTTCTTTGACTAGGAAAGGGAACTCCCTGACCCCTTGCGCTTCCCGAGTGAGGCAGTGCCTCACCCTGCTTCGGCTCGCGCACAGTGCGCTTCACCGACTGTCCTGCACCCACTGTTTGGCACTCCCTAGTGAGATGAAACCGGTACCTCAAACAGAAATGCAGAAATCACCCGTCTTCTGTGTCGCTCAGGCTGGGAGCTGTAGACCGGAGCTGTTCCTATTTGGCCATCTTGGCTCCACCAAAATATGAGTCTTAACTCACCAAAGAGGAGGTGGCTCTTGTTAATATCCAGGCTTTCAACTGGCGATCCCTACGGATCAAGAGTCTACAAAGATTAGAACACCTCTTCATATAGACTCAGTCCCTGCTGATCAGAATCCTTTCTAAAGGAAAATAACATCATTTAGAGGTACTACAATTTTTCATACACGTGTTTGGCATTTGATAGAAAACTACCAGGCAGAACAAAAAAAAACAGGCTTAAGGGGATGTGAGGGTGCAGGGTAGGAGAGTAGAGAACAGACTAATAACTCATCTAGAAATTAGAATTTTCAGAAATGGACTTTAAAATAACTGTGATAAGTTAAAGAATATAAATACTAAGATTGAGAATTTTAAAATATAATCAAATTGAAATTTTAAAAATATAATCAAGTTGAAATTCTATAACTGAAAAATCACTGACATTATAAACTCAATAGATGGGGTTTAACAGCATGAAAAACTGAAGTAGGCTGGGCACACTAACTCACGCCTGTAATCCCAGCACTTTGGGAGGCCAAGGTAGGAGGATTGCTTGAGACCAAGAGTTCAAGACCAGTCTGGGGAATATAGTGACACCCCTGTCTCTACAAAAAAAATCAAACAAATTAGCCATCCTGTCTACTCAGGAGGCTGAGGTGGGAGGATCACTTGAGCCCAGGAGTTCAAGGCTGCAATGAGCTATGACCATGCCATTACCCCAGCCTGGGTGACAGAGAGAGATCTTGTCTTAAAAAAATAAAAATTGAAGTTACCCTTACCTCAGTTAAGTTACAACTTAAGAGTGCATTAATAAACCAGGAAGAATGAGATTATAGTATGGAGAGTATTAACAGTATTGAAAAGAGCAAAAGGATATACAGGACATGGTAAAAAGTCTAACATAGATGTAATTTTGGTCCGAGAAAGGGAAGAGAGAGAGAATGGAGCAAAAGTAGCATCTGAAATGATAATGGCCAAGAACTTTTCAAAAGTGACCAATGAAAATAAGCCGCAGATTCAGAAAGTGCATTGAATTCTTAGCAGGATTTTAAAACACTACAACAGCAGCATACCACTGTAAAACTGCTAAAAACCAAAGACAAAGAAAATCTTGAAAGCAGCAAGAAGGGGGAAAAGCACATTACTGTCCAAAAAACAACAGTGAGACTGACAGTTAACTTCTCAGTAGAAATGATGGAAGCCCAAGCAACAAAACTATAGTGATTCGTTGCTTAGTTAACAACAGGGATACATTTTGAGAAATGCAATTTTTCATCAGGCAATTTTGTCATTGTGCAAACATCGTAGAGTGTACTTACACAAACCTAGATGGTATGCCTACTACACACCTAGGCCACGTGCTGGAGCGTATTGCTCCGCAGTAACTTGCAGAGCCTGTATGGCGTGTTACTATACTGAATACTGTAGGCAATTGTAGCACAACGTAAGTATTTGTGTTTCTAAACAAAGCAAAAGCACAGTAAAAATAATGGTATTATAACCTTATGGGAACACTGCCATATATACAGTCTATCATTGACCAAGATGTCATTATATGGTGCATGACTATGTACATCTTAAATGAAAGATAAGCTGCCATTCTACAATTCTGTATTTGCAAAGATAGCCATCAAACATGAAGACAGTATAAAGACCTTTTTTCTTTTTCTTTTTCTTTTTCTTTTTCTTTTTTTTTTTTTTGAGACGGAGTCTCATTCTGTTGTCCGGCTGGCGTGCAGTGGTACAATCTTGGCTCACTGCAACCTCCGCCTCCTGGGTTCAAGTGATTCTCCTGCCTCAGCCTCCCCAATAGCTGGGATTACAGGCACCCGCCACCACACCCAGCTAATTTTTTGTATTTTTTATTAGAGACAGGTTTTCACCATGTGGGCCGGGCTGGTCTCAAATTCCTGACCTCAGGTGATCCACCCACCTCGGTGCTGGGATTACAGGTGTGAGCCACTGTGCCTGGTGGAGACATTTATAGAGTATCAAGAACTGAGGGAGTTTCCAGTAGACCTGCACTTAAAGAAACACCAAAGAGATTTCTTTAGGCAAATGGAAAATTATCCCAGTCAGTAACACAGAAATGCGAGAAGGAATGAAGAGCAACAGAGAGGGTAAATATGTATTTAAATCTAAAGGAACACCGGCCAGGCAAAACAGTAATAAAACAAGAAGATAAAGGAAAGGAAGTCAATGAAATTAAAATACTGTGTGTTTCTAGGACTGCCTAGGAAGTGGTAAAAGTACTGATTTATTTGAGGTATTAATAAATCAAGGTCACATATTATAATTTTCAGGGTAGCTACTATAGAAAAAAAGTTAAAGAATATATAATTAACAAGCTAAAAGAAAAAGGATCAAATATAAAATGTTTAATACAAAAAAGACAATAAATGAGAAAAAAGGAACATAAAATAAATAGGACAAATGAAAAACAAATATTAAGATGGTAGATATAAACCCCAATTCATCGTAACTACATTAAATATTACTGGAAATACTTCAATTAAAAGACAAAGATGATCAAGCTAGATTAAAAAAAAAACTACTTGCTGCATGCAAGAATTATAAGTACTTTGAAAAAGTGTTTGGTAGTATCTGTGAAAGCTGGGCACATGCATAGCATACTCGATGGCCCCAGCAATCTACTTCTACAAAGGTACTCACAAAAAGTATGCATAGAATGTTTAAAGCAGCATTACAATGGCTACAAACTAGAAACTACCCAAATATTCATCAACAGAAGAATGAATAAGTTCTTAGATAAGTCTTAAATAAAATGATTTTTAAAGTAACATTTATCAAAAGAAGCCAAACACAAAAGAGTACACAATGTATGATTCCATAACTATAAAGTTCAAAAACAGGCAAAACTAATCGATGGTGTTAGAAGTTAGGTTAGAGATGACCTTTGGAAGGGATGGTGAGCAAAAGAGGTTAATGTTCTGTTCCTCATTCCTCTGATAATTACATGGGTATGTTTACTTTATAAAAAACTCACCAAAAAATAAAAGAAAAAAGAAAAAAAATTCACCAACCTGTATATTTATGACTTGTGCATTGCATGTATGTTTTATTTGAATAAAAAGTTTAGTTTTTAAAAAGTGTATCAGGAAAGGTATTACAATTGGCAGCAAGGTCAATTCAGTTATATTTTAGTATGTAAGAAGCTTGGCCGGGCACAGTGGCTCATGCCTGTAATCCCAGCACTTTGGGAGGCCAAGGCAGCCCGATCACCTGAGGTCAGGAGTTTGAGACCAGCCTGACCAACATGGTGAAACCCTGTCTACTAAAAATACAAAAATTAGCTGGATGTGGTGGCGGGAGCCTGTAATCCCAGCAATTGGGAAGGCTGAGGCAGGAGAATCACTTGAACCCGGGAGGCAGAAGTTGCACTGAGCTGAGATTGTGCCACTGCCCTCCAGCCTGGGCGACAGAGTGAGACTGTCTCAAAAAAAAAAAAAAAAAACCGAAAAAGAAAAAGAAACTTAACATGCTTCAAGAAGGAAAGGTTGAACCCACAGGGAAAGGGAGTGTTTGAAGATGCTGAAGAGATGATAAATTAAGCTACTTAAGGTCAAATAAGAGGATTCATTCATTCAGCTGAATATTTTAAGTCCCTATTATAATCCAAGAGCTATCTGAGGTGTTAGGAATCCAAAAATTAATAAGGCTTAGTCCCTATTTTTAGAGTGGTCACTGTCCAGGAGCAAAAGATGCCAATGATGATGTCTGTAAAAGCTACATATTTTTAATACTTTCCTTGTGCGAGACACTGCTGTGCAGGTTTGCAGTATCTTACCTGATATTTACAACAATCCAGTGAGGTAGATGTTATCTCCCTTTTCCTGATGAAACACAGGAAATAATATAAGTTTTCCAAGGTCTCACCACCAAGATAAAAACCTAAGTCTGTCTGACATTAAAGCCGTTTTCCTGCTGGTACTTTACACTGCCATTGGATGGTGTGTGGTGAAATTACATGCAAAAGTCACAATCAATTCTAGTGGGGATGTCTTGGAGAAGGTGGTATAGATGGCCTGAGCCTCAAAGGATGAGCAGACAGAGAATAATGTTTGATGGCCTGGAAGTGGATTTGAAGGAAGAAGAGTATTTTCTCTGAATAAAGGCCAGATTTTCAAAGAAGGTGGCAGAAATGTATAATGAACCTGAGATGGCTGAGTGCTATTTCTCAGGGAAAGGATCTACCTGCTCCATATACAGACTTTCAACCAAGTGTCTTGTTTTCAGACCTTCCTCCTACAAAGCTGTCTGGCTTCTCCAATTCCTGACTCTGTTCTGGACTTCTTTGCTTTGTAAATGTTGGTATCATGTAATTTTATAGCCAGATTGTTTTAATGTTTCATAATGAACATTTACCCAAAGCAAAGTGCTTGTTGCAAAACAACCGTATCTTTAAGCCAGCATTGTGGGAGAGTTCTAGATTCCTGCCAGAGTTAAACCCAAGGTAGTCATATGTGTAATTCAAGTGCTTATTAAACAGCTGGAAGGAAAAAAAAAAACTTGGATATAAAATAAATTATAGGTGGGGCACAGTTGCTCTCATCTGTAATCCCAGTACTTTGGAAGCCCAAGGTGGGAGAATTGCTGAGCCCAGGACTTCAAGAGCAGCCTGGGCAGCACAGCAAGACCTTGTCTCTACAAAAAAATTAAAAAATTAGCCGGGTGTAGTGTTGTGTACCTGTGATCCCAGCTACTCAGGAGGCGGAGGCACAAGAATCACTTGAGCCTGGGAGGCGGAGGTTGCAGTGAGCCAAGATCATGCCACTGCACTCTAGCCTGGGTGACAGAGTAAGATTCTGTCTCAAAAAAAAAAAAAAAAAAAAAAAAAAAAAGTCTCTACGGATACAGGGAGCACCTTGCTTCCTTTTAAAGGCAAGACCGGTATGTTGAACATTCCACTTCTGCTAAACCCTAATTATACAGAAGTTATAAGACTGCGAAGCAATCTAGCTTGGTGGCCGTGTGCTCTGTGCTATATAAGAAGCTGAGGTCAGTACTGGGGACAACCAATGCTCTCTGCCATATTCTGAGCTTAGTAAACTTGAGAGTGTTGAATTAACTTAGATTAATGTAGCTGATTGGTAAATTCTGATCTTTGTGGTAGGGCTTGCTTCTACTTGTTTATATTAAAAAGGTAATGTAGAACTTAGGCCTGGAATGGTGGCTCACACCTGTTATTCCAGCAGTTTAAGAGACCAAGGCAGGTAGATCGCTTGTGCTTAGGAGTTTGAGACCAGCCTGGGCAACGTGGCGAAACCTTGTCTCTACAAAAAATACGAAAATTAGCCGGGCATGGTGGCACATACCTGTAGTCCCAGCTACATGGGATGCTGAGGTGGGAGGATCCCTTGAGCCCAGGAGGCAGAGGCTGCAGTGAACTGAGATCACGCCACTGCACTCCAGCCTGCACGACAGCACAAGATCCTGTCTCAAAAAAAAAAAAAAAAAAAAAAGGCAGAACTTAAACATAAAATTGCTATATATTTATATAGATGAAATCACTAAGATTTTTACCTATATACAAACCTAACAGAATATGGAAGCTTACTGCTTTGTACTTCTTTATTCACTGGAATTAAGTAAAATTCTCTTCTTTCCATTTTGGCCAGTGAAATCAACTCTTGCAGGGTTACTTTTGCTTATAATACTAACCAATTAAATTCTAGAGCCTAGGCTTAAAAATGCACATCTTTATAATAAACAAAAAGAGACTAAGAGAGAGGTGAAGGAGATGTCCCTTTAGAGCAGTAGAGGAAGAGTTATGGTTCTATTTCATTGAAATACCTCAAAGAATCTACTTTGATGAGGTGTTAAATTAAGAACATTCATAAGAATATCAATCTTGTTTTCCTGTGCAATATGAAAACTTGTGTGAATATTTATAAGCTAGGAACTTGTTTTTCTCTTCTCTGTTCTTGGAGGTACAATTTGAACAAAAGGGCCTTGTAAAAGTCTTAAGATTTTTGAAATTGTTAAATTCTGCAAAGATAACCTTCAAAGAGAAGTGTGTAATCCTGATTGGCTGTCTTCTAGATAGTTTGTTGCCTTGGTAATAACACTAATTTACATGTCTGAATTCCTAAACAACCTAAAAACTTGTATCTTTGCTCTGTAAAGTCAGAAGAGAATCATTGGCACATTTCTCTTTTCCCGTATGAATAATGGAGAGAAACAAATTCCTGTTACACTAGTTGAATTCTTATTTTAATAAAGATTTAACAAAGGAAACTGCCTTTGTGTGTGTGTGAAAATTTAATATCTAATATCCTTATCTTTGGGAATTCATGTAATTTTTTTTTCTCAACTTATTTAACAGTGTTCTTCTTTTTTCTACATAGACTGTCCTTCATCTACTTGGATTCAGTTCCAAGACAGTTGTTACATTTTTCTCCAAGAAGCCATCAAAGTAGAAAGCATAGAGGATGTCAGAAATCAGTGTACTGACCATGGTAAAAGGCTTATTCTTTTCTGTTTTTTCACAAATTAGTAAAGAGTGTTCATTAATTTCTTTAAAAATTGATTTTGTCACATCTGGCTTTTAACTGGGTCCTGGGATTTAATGTACAACTTTTATCTGACAACACACAAGCTACAGGCAGTGGAATTGGGTATATATTTAATCCTGGAGTTGGAAGACAGTTGTTGGACAATACTGTCCAAAGCAGGGTCTATTTAACATGCATATCCTGTGCCAGGCACTGTGCTTAAGCACCTCATATACTTTACCTGGCTTTAATTATCATAACAAACCTATCAAGTGGTGTATTATTATCATTTTATTGAGAGATGAAATTAACTTAGTTATTTGTTCAAGCTTACATAGGAAATAATTGACAAAGCCAGAATTTTAACCCAGGTCTGTTGGATTTTAGGCTTAGAGTTCTTAATCACTTAGTTATTCTGCCTGGAAAGTGCTGAAGTCAGATTACATAGGAGCATGAAGTAAGACTGTAGTAAAGAAGAGTACGTTAAGGAAAAATTATAAAAAAGCTATTTGCTAGAGCATACACTCAGTGTTCTCTAGGAAATAGATTTATAACTTCACATTGTAAAATATTTGAAGTAAAAGTGCCTTTTTTTCTTTTGAGACAGGATCTTGCTGTGTCCCCCAGGCTTGAGTGCAGTGGCATGATCATAGCTCACTACAGCCTTGAACTCCTGGGTTCAAGTGATCCTCCCATGTCTGCCCCCTGAATAGACAGGACTACAGGCGTGCGCTACCTATTTTGTCTGTTTGTTTGTAGAGACAGGGTTTCACTATGTTGCCCAGGCTGGTCTGAAACTCTTGGCCTCAAGTGATCCTCTCACCTTGACCTTCCAAGGTGCTGGGATTACAGGTGTGAGCCAATGCATCCAGCCAAAAAATGTCTTTTTTTTTTTTTGAGACAGAGTCTCGCTCTGTCGCCTAGGCTGGAGTGCAGTGGCGTGATCTCGGCTCACTGCAAGCTCCACCTCCCGGGTTCACGCCATTCTCCTGCCTCAGCCTCTCCGAGTAGCTGGGACTACAGGCGCCCACCACTAGGCCCGGCTAATTTTTTGTATTTTTAGTAGAGACAGGGTTTCACTGTGTTAGCCAGGATGGTCTCAATCTCCTGACCTTGTGATCCACCCGCCTCTGCCTCCCAAAGTGCTGGGATTACAGGCATGAGCCACCGCGCCCGGTGGAAAAATGCTATTTTTTAAAAACTGTGCTTGGAGGCTATTTATATGTTTAGCTACTGGGCCCCATTGAGCCTCTAATGATGGTGACACTTTTTTTGTTTTTTTTTTCTGAGACGGAGTTTTGCTTTTGTTGCCCAAGCTAGAGTGCAGTGGTGCGATCTCGACTCACTGCAATCTCTGCCTCCTGGGTTCAAGCGATTCTCCTGCCTCAGCTTCCCGAGTAGCTGAGATTACAGGGGTACATCACCGCACCTGGCTAATTTTTTGTATTTTTAGTAGAAACAAGGTTTCACCATGTTAACCAGGCTGGTGTTGAACTCCTGAGGTCAGGCAATCCACCCACCTCAGCCTCCCAAAGTGCTGGGATTACAGGCGTGAGCCACCATGCCCAGCCTAAAGGTGCTTTTTATTACTGTTATATTCTTCAACAGTAACATTTGGAAGAATGTATCAAACTGTACTAGGGATACCTTAATCAAAATCATATACCTTTATTATAGAAGGAATAAATGTAAACACCAAAGTTATTAATCTTATTAAAGTGCCACATAGTACTTAATACATATATGTTGTTTCCCTTTGAAAAAGTCTTACATGAACATTGGCTCGGTGAAAACAAGACGAAATTTCCAACATGCCAATATGGTTTTATTTCAAGGCAGTTGGAATAAAATAATAGCAATTTTGCTGGTCTTAGAATATTTTTAAAACAAGTTTTCCCCTGCAACTATTTTCTTTCCTTTCTTTCCTTCCTTCCTTTTTCTTTCTCTTTTCTTTCTTTCTCTCTCTCTTTTTGTTTGTTCTTTCTTTCCTTTTTTTTTTTTTTTAATGGAGTCTCAGTCTGTTGCCCAGGCTGGAGTGCAGTGGTGTGATCTCAGCTCACTGCAACCTCTACCTCCTGGGTTCAAGCAATTCTCTTGCCTCAGCCTCCTGAGTAGCTGGGATTACAGGTGCGTGCCAACAGACCCAGCTAATTTTATTTTATTTTATTTTTTTTGGTAGGGACAGGATTTCGTCATGTTGGCTAGGCTGGTCTCAAACTCCTGACCTCAGGTGATCTACCTGCCTCAGCCTCCCAAAGTGCTGGGATTACAGGCATGAGCCACTGCACCCGGCCCCTAAACTATTTTCTATCCCTTAAAAAAAAATTATGTAAAGTATACTGAGACATAAACATAATTTCAATGACATAAATCATATTAGAGGCTGAGAGCCAAGACATGTCCCTGTAACCTTATTAGCTTGTATGAACTGTAAGATCAAAGTTTATTGTCCAGCTCTAATATATATAGAAAGTTAAGCAACTATTTATTATTTTTATATACCTAGTGATTTTCACTGATTCTGGAATATGCTGACTTTTTTCTCTTTAAAATAATTTCAGGAGCGGACATGATAAGCATACATAATGAAGAAGAAAATGCTTTTATACTGGATACTTTGAAAAAGCAATGGAAAGGCCCAGATGATATCCTACTAGGCATGTTTTATGACACAGATGGTAAGTGATATTTACCTCGCGGGACATGACTTTGTTCTTCTTTTTTTAATGTAGTAAAACTGACGGCTCTTCAATTCTCTACTTCAAGTTGATGATTCCTGTGGCCTCCAGGTGTTAAATTTTCAGTGTGCACCTATGATCATACCACAGCTTGTATCTGCATAGCTCAATGAGTTACACAGATGAAGGCCACAGTTGATTCTTGTCTGGATTAAAATGTGGCTCTAAGGCTCAGTATTTTTGTAATATGGCATGATCATAAAAGTTAGTATTAGTGTCTGCAACTAATAGGCTAAGGATAGACTAAATTATCACGGTTCTGTTATATAAACGTATTTATCATCACTGTAGAAAAATATAAAGTACATATGTAAACATTTTCAAATGAAATGAAATTACTAAGGTTAGTGCTAATATTTAACTATTTTTCTTGACTTTTTTCCCATGAGAATATTATACATGTATATATTTTTGCGAAAATTGGATCATCTTCAGAAACCTCTTAAATCGATAGCTTTTGATGATTTGGCTGTACACAGGATATATTCCTCCTTCTAATTTTAATCCTACAACCAAAAGTTTAGACCAGACATACCTTAGTAACTTTCCACCTTTAATCCTACACCCTTTTTGGCTTGAACACCTTTTTTTTTTTTTTTTTTTTTTTTTAATTATACTTTAGGTTTTAGGGTACATGTGCACAATGTGCAGGTTTGTTACATATGTATCCATGTGCCATGTTGATTTCCTGCACCCATTAACTCGTCATGTAGCATTAGGTACATCTCCTAATGCTGTCCCTCCCCCCTCCCCCCACCCCACAACAGTCCCTGGAGTGTGATGTTCCCCTTCCTGTGTCCATGAGTTCTCATTGTTCAATTCCCACCTATGAGTGAGAACATGCAGTGTTTGGTTTTTTGTCCTTGCGATAGTTTACTGAGAATGATGTTTTCCAGTTTCATCCATGTCCCTACAAAGGACATGAACTCATCATTTTTTATGGCTGCATAGTATTCCATGGTGTATATGTGCCACATTTTCTTAATCCAGTCTATCGTCGTTGGACATTTGGGTTGGTTCCAACTCTTTGCTATTGTGAATAGTGCCGCCATAAACATACGTGTGCATGTGTCTTTATAGCAGCATGATTTATAGTCCTTTGGGTATATACCCAGTAATGGGATGGCTGGGTCAAATGGTATTTCTAGTTCTAGATCCCTGAGGAATCGCCACACTGACTTCCACAATGGTTGAACTAGTTTACAGTCCCACCAACAGTGTAAAAGTGTTCCTATTTCTCCACATCCTCTCCAGCACCTGTTGTTTCCTGATTTTTTAATGATGGCCATTCTAATTGGTGTGAGATGGTATCTCACTGTGGTTTTGATTTGCATTTCTCTGATGGCCAGTGATGATGAGCATTTCTTCATGTGTTTTTTGGCTGCATAAATGTCTTCTTTTGAGAAGTGTCTGTTCATGTCCTTTGCCCACTTTTTGATGGGGTTGTTTTTTTTCTTGTAAATTTGTTTGAGTTCATTGTAGATTCTGGATATTAGCCCTTTGTCAGATGAGTAGGGTGCAAAATTTTCTGCCATTCTTAGGTTGCCTGTTCACTCTGATGGTAGTTTCTTTTGCTGTGCAGAAGCTCTTTAGTTTAATGAGATCCCATTTGTCAATTTTGGCTTTTGTTGCCATTGCTTTTGGTGTTTTAGACATGAAGTCCTTGCCCACGCCTATGTCCTGAATGGTATTGCTAGGTTTTC
Organism: Nomascus leucogenys; assembly: GCF_006542625.1. Lineage (NCBI taxonomy): Eukaryota > Metazoa > Chordata > Mammalia > Primates > Hylobatidae > Nomascus > Nomascus leucogenys. The sequence continues at coordinate 18,056,617 of NC_044397.1, forward strand.
TTATAGGATTTTGATGGTTTTAGGTCTAACATTTAAGTCTTTAATCCATCTTGAATTAATTTTTGTATAAGGTGTAAGGAAGGGATCCAGTTGCAGCTTTCTACATATGGCTAGTCAGTTTTCCCAGCACCATTTATTAAATAGGGAATCCTTTCCCCATTTCTTGTTTTTGTCAGGTTTGTCAAAGATCAGATAGTTGTAGATATGCGGCATCATTTCTGAGGGCTCTGTTCTGTTCCATTGATCTATGTCTCTGTTGTGGTACCAGTACCATGCTGTTTTGGCTACTGTAGCCTTGTAGTATAGTTTGAAGTCAGGTAGCGTGATGCCTCCAGCTTTGTTCTTTTGGCTTAGGATTGACTTGGCGATGCCGGCTCTTTTTTGGTTCCATATGAACTTTAAAGTAGTTTTTTCCAATTCTGTGAAGAAATTCATTGGTAGCTTGATGGGGATGGCATCGAATCTAGAAATTACCTTGGGCAGTATGGCCATTTTCACGATATTGATTCTTCCAACCCATGAGCATGGAATGTTCTTCCATTTGTTTGTATCCTCTTTTATTTCATTGAGCAGTGGTTTGTAGTTCTCATTGAAGAGGTCCTTCACATCCCTTGTAAGTTGGATTCCTAGGTATTTTATTCTCTTTGAAGCAATTGTGAATGGGAGTTCACTCATGATTTGGCTCTCTGTTTGTCTGTGATTGGTGTACAAGAATGCTTGTGATTTTTGTACATTGATTTTGTATCCTGAGACTTTGCTGAAGTTGCTAATCAGCTTAAGGAGATTTTGGGCTGAGACAATGGGGTTTTCTAGATATACAATCATGTCATCTGCAAACAGGGACAATTTGACTTCCTCTTTTCCTAATTGAATACCCTTTATTTCCTTCTCCTGCCTGATTGCTCTGGCCAGAACTTCCAGCACTATGTTGAATAGGAGCGGTGAGACAGGGCATCCCTGTCTTGTGCCAGTTTTCAGAGGGAATGCTTCCAGTTTTTGCCCATTCAGTATGATATTGGCTGTGGGTTTGTCATAGATAGCTCTTATTATTTTGAGATACATCCCATCAATACCTAATTTATTGAGAGTTTTTATCATGAAGGGCTGTTGAATTTTGTCAAAGGCCTTTTCTGCATCTATTGAGATAATCATGTGGTTTTTGTCTTTGGTTCTGTTTATATGCTGGATTAGATTTATTGATTTGCATATGTTGAACCAGCCTTGCATCCCAGGGATGAAGCCCACTTGATTACGGTGGATAAGCTTTTTGATGTGCTGCTGGATTCGGTTTGCCAGTATTTTATTGAGGATTTTTGCATCAATGTTCACCAAGGATATTGGTCTGAAATTCTCTTTTTTGGTTATGTCTCTGCCAGGCTTTGGTATCAGGACGATGCTGGCTTCATAAAATGTGTTAGGGAGGATTCCCTCTTTTTCTATCAATTGGAATAGTTTCAGAAGGAATGGTACCAGTTCCTCCTTGTACCTCTGGTAGAATTCGGCTGTGAATCCATCAGGTCCTGGACTCTTTTTGGTTGGTAAGCTATTGATTATTGTCACAATTTCAGAACCTGTTATTGGTCTATTCAGAGATTCAACTTCTTCCTGGTTTAGTCTTGGGAGGGTGTATTTGTCAAGGAATTTATCCATTTCTTCTAGATTTTCTAGTTTATTTGCATAGAGGTGTTTGTAGTATTCTCTGATGGTAGATTGTATTTCTGTGGGATCGGTGGTGATATCCCCTTTTTCATTTTTTATTGCATCTATTTGATTCTTCTCTGTTTTCTTCTTTATTAGTCTTGCTAGCGGTCTATCAATTTTGTTGATCTTTTCAAAAAACCAGCTCCTGGATTCATTAATTTTTTGAAGGGTTTTTTGTGTCTCTATTTCCTTCAGTTCTGCTCTGATTTTAGTTATTTCTAGCCTTCTGCTAGCTTTTGAATGTGTTTGCTCTTGCTTTTCTAGTTCTTTTAATTGTGATGTTAGGGTGTCAATTTTGGATCTTTCCTGCTTTCTCTTGTGGGCATTTAGTGCTATAAATTTCCCTCTACACACTGCTTTGAACGTGTCCCAGAGATTATGGTATGTTGTGTCTTTGTTCTCGTTGGTTTCAAAGAACATCTTTATTTCTGCCTTCATTTCATTATGTACCCAATAGTCATTCAGGAGCAGGTTGTTCAGTTTCCATGTAGTTGAGCAGTTTTGAGTGAGTTTCTTAATCCTGAGTTCTAGTTTGATTGCACTGTGGTCTGAGAGACAGTTTGTTATAATTTCTGTTCTTTTACATTTGCTGAGGAGAGCTTTACTTCCAACTATGTGGTCAATTTTGGAATAGGTGTGGTGTGGTGCTGAAAAAAAATGTGTATTCTGTTGATTTGGGGTGGAGAGTTCTGTAGATGTCTATTAGGTCCACTTTGTGCAGAGCTGAGTTCAATTATTGGATATCCTTGTTAACTTTCTGTCTCGTTGATCTGTCTAATGTTGACAGTGGGGTGTTAAAATCTCCCATTATTATTGTGTGGGAGTTTAAGTCCCTTTGTAGGTCACTCAGGACTTGCTTTATGAATCTGGGTGCTCCTGTGTTGGGTGCATATATATTTAGGATAGTTAGCTCTTCTTGTTGAATTGATCCCGTTACCATTATGTAATGGCCTTCTTTGTCTCTCCTGATCTTTGTTGGTTTAAAGTCTATTTTATCAGAGACTAGGATTGCAACCCCTGCCTTTTTTTGTTTTCCATTTGCTTGATAGATCTTCCTCCATCCCTTTATTTTGAGTCTATGTGTGTCTCTGCACGTGAGATGGGTTTCCTAAATACAGCACACTGATGGGTCCTGACTCCTTATCCAGTTTGCCAGTCTGTGTCTTTTAATTGGAGCATTTAGCCCATTTACATTTAACGTTAATATTGTTATGTGTGAATCTGATCCTGTCATTATGATGTTAGTTGGTTATTTTGCTCGTTAGTTGATGCAGTTTCTTCCTAGCCTTGATGGTCTTTACAATTTGGCATGTTTTTGCAGTGGCTGGTACCGGTTGTTCCTTTCTATGTTTAGTGCTTCGTTCAGGAGCTCTTTTAGGGCAGGCCTGGTGGTGACAAAATCACTCAGCGTTTGCTTGTCTGTAAAGTATTTTATTTCTCCATCACTTATGAAGCTTAGTTTGGCTGGATATGAAATTCTGGGTTGAAAATTCTTTTCTTTAAGAATGTTGAATATTGGCCCCCACTCTCTTCTGGCTTGTAGAGTTTCTGCTGAGAGATCAGCTGTTAGTTTGATGGGCTTCCCTTTGTGGGTAACCTGACCTTTCTCTCTGGCTGCCTTAACTTTTTTCCTTCATCTCAACTTTGATGAATCTGACAATTATGTGTCTTGGAGTTGCTCTTCTCGAGGAGTATCTTTGTGGCGTTCTCTGTATTTCCTGAATCTGAATGTTGGTCTGCCTTGCTAGATTGGGGAAGTTCTCCTGGATAATATCTTGCAGAGTGTTTTCCAACTTGGTTCCATTCTCCCCGTCATTTTCAGGTACACCAATCAGACGTAGGTTTGGTCTTTTCACATAGTCCCAAATTTCTTGGAGGCTTTGTTCATTTCTCTTTCTTCTTTTTTCTCTAAACTTCCCTTCTCGCTTCATTTCATTCATTTCATCTTCCATCAGCGATACCCTTTCTTCCAGTTGATCGCATCTGCTACCGAGGCTTCTGCAATCTTCCCGTAGTTCTCGAAACTTGGCTTTCAGCTCCATCAGCTCCTTTAAGCCCTTCTCTCCATTGGTTATTCTAGTTATCCATTCTTCTAATTTTTTTTTAAAGTTTTTAACTTCTTTGCTATTGTTTTGCATTTCCTCCCGTAGCTCAGAGTAGTTTGATCGTCTGAAGCCTTCTTCTCTCAACTCGTCAAAGTCATCCTCCATCCAGCTTTGTTCCGTTGCTGGTGAGGAACTGCGTTCCTTTGGAGGAGGAGAGGTGCTCTGCTTTTTAGAGTTTCCAGTTTTTCTGCTCTGTTTTTTCCCCATCTTTGTGGTTTTATCTACTTTTGGTCTTTGATGATGGTGATGTACAGATGGGTTTTTGGTGTGGATGTCCTTTCTGTTTGTTAGTTTTCCTTCTACCAGACAGGACCCTCAGCTGCAGGTCTGTTGGAGTTTATTAGAGGTCCACTCCAGACCCTGTTTGGCTGGGTGTCAGCAGCGGTGGCTGCAGAACAGCGTGAGACCACAAATTCAGCTGTCTGATAGTTCTTCTGGAAGTTTTGTCTCAGAGGAGTACCCGGCCGAGTGAGGTGTCAGTCTGTCCCTACTGGGGGGGTGCCTCCCAGTTAGGCTGCTCAGGGGTGAGGGACCCACTTTAGGAGGCAGTCTGTCCGTTCTCAGATCTCCAGCTGCGTGCTGGGAGAACCACTACTCTCTTCAAAGCTGTCAGTCAGACAGGGACAGTTAAGTCTGTGGAGGTTTCTGCTGACTTTATGTTTGTCTGTGCCCTGCCCCCAGAGGTGGAGCCTACAGAGGCAGGCAGGCCTCCTTGAGCTGTGGTGGGCTCCACCCAGTTCGAGGTTCCTGGCTGCTTTGTTTACCTAAGCAAGCCTGGGCAATGGCGGGCGCCCCTCCCCCAGCCTCGCTGCCGCCTTGCAGCTTGATCTCAGTCTGCTGTGCTAGCAATCAGCGAGACTCCGTGGGCATAGGACCCTCCGAGCCAGGTGTGGGACACAATCTCCTAGTGTGCCGTTTTCCAGGCCCATTGGAAAAGCGCAGTATTAGGGTGGGACTGACCTGATATTCCAGGTGCCGTCTGTTCCCCCTTTCTTTGACTAGGAAAGGGAACTCCCTGACCCCTTGCGCTTCCTGAGTGAGGCAGTGCCTCGCCCTGCTTTGGCTCGCGCACAGTGCGCTTCACCGACTGTCCTGCACCCACTGTTTGGCACTCCCTAGTGAGATGAAACCGGTACCTCAAACAGAAATGCAGAAATCACCCGTCTTCTGTGTCGCTCAGGCTGGGAGCTGTAGACCGGAGCTGTTCCTATTCGGCCATCTTCTGAACACCTTTTAAAACTGTCATAATGTTGAAAATATTCCTTAATTGACAGATGCCAGTTTCAAGTGGTTTGATAATTCAAGTATGACATTTGATAAGTGGACAGACCAAGATGATGATGAGGATTTAGTTGACACCTGTGCTTTTCTGCACATCAAGACAGGTGAATGGAAAAAAGGAAATTGTGAAGTTTCTTCTGTGGAAGGAACACTATGCAAAACAGCTAGTAAGTATGACCAAAGGTGTTTTTCCATTCTAGAAGGAGCAGGGAAAGTAGGACTGGTTTTAAAATAATTTTGAGATAAGTGTGCCTCAATAAATAGAATAAGGCTAGGCACGGTGGCTCACCTGCAATCCCATCACTATGGTAGACTGAGGTGCTGGATTGCTTGAGCACAGGAGTTCAAGACCAGCTTGAGCAACATGGCGAAAACTCGTCTCTACAAAAAATACAAAAATCAGCTGGGCGTGGTGGCATGCACCTGCGGTCCCAAGTACATGGGAGCCTGAGATGGGAGGATCAGTTGAGCCTGGGAGGTTGAGGCTGCAGTAAGCCTGGGCAACAGAGCAACACTCTGTCTCAAAAAAAAAAAAAAAATAGAGGGAATAAGACTCCAGAATATATTAATAGGATGGTTTGCTCTTAAGTCTCTTGGAACTCAAATTGTAATTCTCTTACATTTAGGAGGTAAGGCCAGATCACATGAAATAGGCATATTTTTATTCTATCTGCTTAGTGTTTGCAAGAGGTCGAAAATTTCTTGTTCAGAGAAATTATTATAATCTCTTTGCATGTGATTTGAGTGAGCAGAAGTGGTGAAGGGTAATCATGTATAAGGAATTAGATTCTCCATCAGAACATCCTTTGTTTAGGCAAACAAAAACTACATCATAGTTTCTAATTTATTTGGAATTAAAAGGTTTTCTTCTGACCCATCAGAAGGTTTTTCTTGTTTTTTTTTTTTTTTTTTTTTTTTGCAATGGAGTCTCTCTCTGTCACCCAGGCTGGAGTGCGGTGGCGCGATCTTGGCTCACTGCACCCTCTGCCTCCTGGCTTCAAGCGATTCTCCTGCCTCAGCCTCCTGAGTAGCTGGGACTACAGGCACCCGCCACCACGCCTGGCTAATTTTTGTATTTTTAGTAGAGACGGGGTTTCACCATATTGGCCAGGCTGGTCTCGAACTCCTGACCTTGTGATCTGCCCACCTCGGCCCCCCAAAGTTTTAGGATTACAGGCGTGAGCCACTGTGCCCGGCCCAGAAGGTTTTTTAATGAACAGAATTATCCTGGCCCCAAGTATTTTGATGTTATTTGTTAAAACACTACACACTTTGTTATTCTAAGTTTTAGAAAGTAAATGTTTTCTCATTAAAGAAAATTAAATTTTCAAAATGTGGGCTGGGTACAGTGGCTCATGCTTGTAATCCCAGCACTTTTTGAGGCTGAGGCAACCTGGTCAACATAGCAAGATCACCATCTCTACAAAAAAACTTTTTTTTAATGTTTCAAAATATGAATTTAGGGTGCTTAAAACATGATATAAGCAACCATTTCCCCATTTTGCATCCTTAGTATTTTCCCCTTCTACTTCAACTGTAAACCAAAACTCCACATACTGCTCTGATTATTTCCTTTCTTTACATATGGAAGTATGTACATTTCTTTACTTGCTACAGCAGGATCCTTGACTACTATTAGTTTTACGGTGATTATCAAAATATTCGTCATAGTTTTATGGTAGCAGTATTCAACTTCAAATATTTGTTTTTTTAAAAATTGGTTCTTTTCAGGTACTACAACTCAGGGTGCCATTACATAAAGTTTTTAATTAAACTATAACTTCAAAACATCAGAAATAGTGAGTACATCCATACTAAGGTAGTTAGGGTCACAGTTGTTTAATTTTATGACATTTGTTTTCTAGACTCTCCAACCAGAATCCTCTTTTTTTCCTTACCTCATTATTGTCTTTTCCTCAAGATCCCATATTCTTTTCCACCAACCAAGCTAATGCATGTTGTTAGCCCCATACATCTTTCTTTAAAAACTAAGTTCAAAACAGACAACAGAGACAAATAATGAGGCAAAGAAATATGGATTTTAAGCTGTGAATATATTGATATTAAGCTACTAATAAAAGGGTTTATTTTTAATGATTGTGAACGTGTTTAAAGTCAATCCTATAATAAAGCATAATTAAATTCTAATTTTTATTTTCTTTTGTATTTTAGTCCCATACAAAAGGAAATATTTATCAGGTAAGTAATGATTTGGTTTTTAAATTTTTCCCACAATTAAAAATATATCAAAATTCTGGCATATTAAAATACTATTACATATCCCTTTTTAAAATTATGTAATATAAAGTAGAACAATTTTTATAAGAATGTAGAAAGGTCTCTTAGTAATAAGACTCGACATTTTAAATATATTCTACAATATGTAGTTTTGTCTGGCTTCTTTTACTCGGGAATTTTTTTTAGATTCATCTGTGTTATGCACATTCACTGAATTTTTTCCCTAAGCTTCATAATACTTTATAAATATATATTGTCCATTCTCTTGTTTATGGATATTTGGATCACTTCTAGTTTCAAACTAATTTGAATAGAGCTGCCTATGAACATTCTCATACATCTTCTTTTGGACCTATGTTCTCATTTTCTTTGAGTATATTCTAGAAAGTAGAAAGCTGGGTCATAGGGCAAGTATATATATTTAGATTTATTAGAAACCACCAAATAATTTTTCAAAATGCTTAAATCATGTTACTACTGGCAGCGTGTCCAAGTTCCATTTGCTCCATGTTCATCCCATGATGGTATTTTCAATTTCTTTATTTTTAGCCATTGAGATCAGGTGTGTAGTGATCTTCTTGTGGCTTTAATTTTCATTTACCTGATAATGATGTTGAGCACCTTTCAGATGATTATTCATTTGTATATCTTTTGTGAAAAGGCTTTTACCCATCTGTGGAGTGCAGTGGTGTGAGCTTGACTCACTGCAGTCTCGACCTCCTGGGCTCAAGTGATTCTTCCACCTCAGCCTCCCAAGTAGCTGGGACTACATGTGTGGGCTGCCATGCCCAGCTAACTTTTTCTGTACAGATGGAGTTTCACCATGTTACCCAGGCTAGTCTCAAACTCTTGGGTTCAAACGATCCACCCAGCCTCCCAAAGTGCTGAGATTATAGGTGTTGGGCCGCCATGCCCAGTCACCCATATATTTTTTTGAGTTGCCTTTATTTTTGGTAGGAATTTTTAAAACAAATTTTGTTTCTTTAAATTTGGATATGGGCCGGGCTAAATAATACAAAACTTAGCCAGGCACCTGTAATCCCAGCTACTTGGGAGGCTGAGGCAGGGAGAGTTGCATGAACCTGGGAGGCGGAAGTTGCAGTGAGCCGAGATCACACCACTGCCCTCCAGCCTCAGCGACAGAGTGACTCCATCTCATAAAAAAAAAAAAAAAAAAAAAAAAAAAAAAAAAAAAAAAATTGGATATGAGTCCTTTTCTGTTTGGGGGTTACTACGATGGAACTATGACAGAGGACAAGAAAAGAAGTGTTGAGTTTGGCTGGGCGCGGTGGCTCACGCTTGTAATCCCAGCACTTTGGGAGGCCGAGGCGGGCGGATCACGAGGTCAGGAGATCGAGACCATGGTGAAACCCAGTCTCCACTAAAAATACAAAAAATTAGCCGGGCGTGGTGGCGGGCGCCTGTAGTCCCAGCTACTCGGAGAGGCTGAGGCAGGAGAATGGCGTGAACCCGGGAGGCGGAGCTTGCAGTGAGCCGAGATTGCGCCACTGCACTCCAGCCTGGGTGACAGAGCGAGACTCCGTCTCAAAAAAAAAAGAAAAAAAAAGAAGTGTTGAGTTTGTGTGGAATGAGGATGGAATTACATCCTCATTCATCTATAGGAAGAAGACAATAAATAACAAGCATTAGTGTGGATATGCAGCAATTGGAACTCTTGTGGTGGGAATGTAAAATGGTGCAGCCTCTGTGAAAAACAGTGTGGTGGTTCTTCAAAAAAATTAAAAGAATTACCATATGATCCAGCAATTCCACTTCTGAGTATGTATCGCAAATAACTGAAAGCAAGGACTCTTTAATATCCGTACACCCATCTGTTTGATATTTGTGTATCTATGTTCATAGCATCATTTGCCATAGCCAAAAGGTGGAAGCAACCCAAGTGTCCACTGATGAAGGGATAAACAAAATGTAATCTGCACATACAATTGAGTATCGTTTAGCCTTAGAAGAAAATTCTGACATGTGCTACAACATGCATAAACCTGAAGGACATTAGGCTAAACAAAATAAGCCAGTCACAGGCCGGGCACAGTGGCTCACGCCTGTAATCCCAGCACTTTGGGAGGCTGAGACCGGTGGATCACCTGAGGTCAGGAGTTTGAGACCAGCCTGGCCAACATGGCGAAATCCCGACTCTACTTAAAAAAAAAAAAAAAAGCAGAAACCCGGAGGCAGAGGCTGCAGTGAGCCGAGATCGCTCCACTGCACTCCAGCCTGGGCGAGACAGAGCAAGCCTCCATCTAAAACAAAACAAAACAAACAAACAAACAAAAAAGAAAAAGAAAAAAGAAAAATAAGCCAGTCATAAAAGGCCAAGTTCTGTATAATTCTTACCTACAGTATGAGGTACCTAAAGTAGTCAACCTCACCAAGAAACTCTTTGCCAAGGGTTAGGTCAGGAAGAAATGGGAGTTTAATAGGTACAGTTTCCATTTTACAAAATGAGTTGTTCTGTGGATGGTGGTGATGTAGCACAACTAAGTGAATGTACTAATGCTACTGCTCACCTAAGATGGTATTTGTTACATGTATTTCTTTAAATTACATTTTAAAAAAATCAAGTAGCAGAAGCATGTCATTTAGACATGGAGATAAACAGCTGAAGCAACAGGAGTAGTTAACTTTAAGGAATGGATGTCCAGGTGAGGAGTAGTGGAGCAGGAGCACAGTATTTTCACTACGTATCTTCTAGAACTATGACTTTTAAGCTATGTAAATGTATTACTTTGGAAAAAATAAAGATACACAGAAGTTGGAACATTTAAAAAAAATAGGTCTGTGGCTTCAAAAACACGAATAGTTCAAAGATCTGGCAACATATGGTCTTCAGACTACAGGAAAAGTAATCTCTGAATTCATTATATGTATGCATGTATATATGTGTATGTAAATCTATATTAAATATGTGTGTACAGTGAGTAAATACTATGTGTCAGGCTTTCTCCTAAAGTTAGACATTGAAGACAAAGCAATGAACAAAACAAAAGCCTCTGCTGTCAAGCATACATTCTAGTGGGAAGGGTAAAACAAAAATATGTGAGATGGTGACATATCCTATACGGAAAACAGGCAGATAAGGATGAATTCCAGTGCAAGAAGGGAGGTGTTGTACTTTATTTTTATTTTTAGTACAGTGGCCAGGGAAGGCCTCATTTGATAAGGCCATGATTTTGCAAAATGAAGACCTAAAGTCAAAGTGAAAGCCTGTCATGTAGATAGGGATTAGGTTTAGTCTGACTTTAAGGAGTAACAGTAGAGAACATGGAGTTGAAGCAGCAAGGAAACCACCCAACAGTTAGATATAGTGCCATCTTGGCTAACAGGGAGTTCCCCTTCATACCAAGTGTAAGCTGGAAGACTCCCTTGGGAAGAATACTTTCAACAGAATTAAGGTGTCCATAGTCGGATGCACCAGTGTGGCAAGCAGACAGGAAAGGTCAAGTTAGTCCAAGCTGGGTTCAGCAAAGGTTACTGGAGAGGATGCAGGAGTTAAATCTTCAAGGATAAGTAGACATCAGGCAGGAGACAGAGGACAGGTTATCTGAGGTGACAAATCAGGACCAAGGTGAAGGGTTGAATTTTTACTGTCACTTACTAAATGGACTTGGGCAAGTCATTTAAACCCTGTGCCTCAGAATTAAATGCACACAGTTGGCACTCAAACTAACCTGAGGCTACAGCTCAACAAAATGTTTCATATAGTTTTTGAGGTGGATTATGTATAGTTCGGGCCTCAGATGATCAGTGTTAGAACTAGGGCATTAAGGTAGCAGTCAGATAAATGGGAAACAAGAAAAATGTGTAGTCTTCATAATTAATAGAGAGGAAGTCTATAAATTTCCAGATTGGATGACTGGACAGTGGCTATTTATTTGCAGGAATTCAGGTTAGAAGAGATTTGGGAGTAAAGTGGGGCTACACACACATATTTATCTATGGATTTACATAAAAGACTTGAATGGTTGAGATCAACCATGGAAAGCTTTGAGTCCACAAAGATGACTAGGAAGCAGTCGTGTGAAAAATAGGAGAGAGCAGTCAGGGAAGCCAAATGAGCAGGAGATAACTTCAAGGCTGGACGGCTAACAATCTAGTTGCCTCAGGATGAACTAAACATCCACGTGTTTAAGTATGTAGTCATAAAGAGATCATTGGTGACCTTTGCCACAGAATTTCTGAAGAAATGTTGAGAAAATGGATTAAATGGGCTTAAGAAATGACAAAGATGTGAAAGCTTGTTTCAGTGTTTGCTCAGTTTCCTCAAGTAAGGAACATTGTTAGGCTAAAAAGTATTTTTCCTAAATTGTTTCTTTAAAAAAAGTAGGATTTCATGGTAAATAGCTATTATACGCTGTCAAGCAAGCAATGGACTTTTCCTTTAATTAATGAGGTAGATAATAGACTTCCTAATGTAAAACTATCCTAACCTCCAAATATAAACTACACAGTTTTAATACACTGCTCATCAGTTGCCTTGACAATTGACTTTGTCATACATTTTAGTAGTATGCAGCTAGCTAACTAAAACCCCTGGAGGCAACTTTGGCTAAAGGTCACTTGCAGAATGTGAAAATAAAAGCAGCATATATACTTACTGTGTCTTGCCCATCTTGGATGCTGTCCAGTTCTTAGGATACCAGGTCTTTTAAAGCTCTGTCATAGTCTGTAAATATTTCTCAATTACTATGATCTTTCAGACTTTTCTATATTACTATCATGTAATTCCTATTTAAAGTAGATGCTACTGATTATGAAGCTATTGTACAATCATTAGTAGACTGAAATAAAGTGTGTTCACATTGGTAAAGTTAAGGTTCTACACTGAAAATGGACTATGTTAATTTTAATAAAACTACGGGGCTGGGCACGGTGGCCAACACCTGTAATCCCAGCACTTTGGGAGGCCAAGGAGGGCAGATCACTTGAGGCCAGGGGTTTCAGACCAACCTGGGCAACATGGCAAAACTGTCTCTACTAAAAATACAAAAATTAGCTGAACATCATGGCGTGCGCCTGTAATCTCAGCTACCCGGGCTGACACATGAGAATCCCTGGCACCCAGAAGGTGGAGGTTGCCGTAGCCAAAAACTATGGAAGAACCCCATTTGAACTCAGTTTACAGAATTCTTGGCTTTCATTTTAATGTCTTTAATAATACCACCACCAAATCCACCCTCACACCTTACCAAATCTTTAATACCAAGTTTTATTTCAGGATTAAAAAGGTAATTCACTTGTGGCCATTTCCTCACTCCTCCCAAAAAATCCTGTCAATATTTGAAAAATATCAATGGCTCTTCCTCACTTTAACAAATAATTTGGCCAAATTTCTCTCACTAATCTTAAATTCTTCCAGGTCTCATTTTAACAAGCACCAGTTGAAATAATGGGTATTATGAATATATTTAATAATAAAAAAATCTGTCAAAATAATTCTGAAAAATTTTCATTCTTTAGAATTACTATACATAATACAAGTACCTGCCCCAAAGTATTTTCATCCTCCTAAACCAAGTTATTTTCCTCAATTTATTAAACTGGATTCTTATAGAAAGATTACAAGGGTTTGAATAGGCAAGAACTGCAAAGTTATGCATACTTACAGAAATTTAGGGAAACACACAAAGAATGAATGAATGCAGACACACAAAACAAGGTACTTTTACTGCAGATCTTGGTGTTTTTTCAGTTAAACAAATCTTAAATCCCCAAAGCCAGGTGAACCATTAAACCTCAATAATGTAACACATTATCTAAATACTAGAATTCCTAAAGGGAACAGTAGGTCTGAATTTTTAGTCTTAGATCAGAAAGTAAAGCGAAGGAAAACAAACTGGAGCATGGTATACTTGGGTGATTTCCACTTTGGGATCTTCAGTAGAGTGGAGAAGTGCACAACTTCCTAGAAAATTTGAGTACTATTCTTCAGGCTAAGAAATAGAAATCTTGTTAGTAACAAATGCGAAATTTTTGGTTTTCTCATCAGTGTGGGAAATTCTCAACACAGAGAAACGTTTACACAAAACTACAGTTGTGCTCACCAAAATATACTTGCAACTTGTGTACCCTAATCTCCCAAATATTCTTTTGTCTTTTCCTTTTCAGATAACCACATTTTAGTATCAGCATTGGTGATTGCTAGCACGGTAATTTTGACAGTTTTGGGAGCAATCATTTGGTTCCTGTACAAAAAACATTCTGATTCTCGTTTCACCACAGTTTTTTCAACCGCACCCCAATCACCTTATAACGAAGACTGTGTTTTGGTAGTTGGAGAAGAAAATGAATATCCTGTTCAATTTGAGTAAGTTTTTTGTAATCTTGTATTAAGACATCAACAAAATGCCCTGGCAGAGATAACTTGGGATTTTAATGTAAAACTTGACATCGGATATTAGAGCTTTAATGGTATTCCTTATTCCGGTAACATTTTTATGTACTCATGTGTTGTGAAGAGTCTTTAGGTTCATTAAAAAAACAGGTTTTAGGCCGGGCGCGGTGGCTCACGCTTGTAATCCCAGCACTTTGGGAGGCCGAGGCGGGCGGATCACGAGGTCAGGAGATCGAGACCACGGTGAAACCCCGTCTCTACTAAAAATACAAAAAAATTAGCCGGCCTTAGTGGCGGGCGCCTGTAGTCCCAGCTACTCGGAGAGGCTGAGGCAGGAGAATGGCGTGAACCTGGGAGGCGGAGCTTGCAGTGAGCCGAGATTGCGCCACTGCACTCCAGCCTGGGCAACAGAGCGAGACTCTGTCTCAAAAAAAAAACAAAAAAACAAAAAAACAGGTTTTAGAAATGATCTTAGATCTAATATAGTGATTTTAAGCATCCCGTCAAAGGCAGAATCTGTCACTTGAATGAAGGAACGCTTAAAGCCCAAGAAGCAGATAAAAGCCCAGCCTATTTGTCTGGCCTGCTGTATCTTCCCTTCTATTTAGTTGACCCACTTGTTTATACGTTTATTAGTAAACATGAAATGGGGAATAAGTGATTTTAAGTACATCCCATACATTTAAATATCTTTGATAATTTTTTTTTTTTTGGCAGATAATTCCTCTAGAATGTGTATCTCCTTTTATGATTTAGATGAAGAAAATCTTACAACTTTTAACACCCCACACCAGTTTGTTTCATTACTTTTACACACACCATTTTATCACAAATGACTCAAGTTTTAATGAATGTTTATAAATCTTTTGAAACAAAATATGATCGCTGTGTCTAGGATGGCATAGAGAAAGCTGGCAATTAGGTTAACACATATATTACAGTGCCCCTTTAAGGATTTCTCTTGCCACCCTACCTTTCGTACTTTCCCTTATACAAGATATATCTCATTCTCCTCAAGCATTTATAAATTTTTCCTTCAATGACATGAAAACTGTGCAAGCAAAAACCGAAGCAAAACACTAAGTACAACTGTAGTGACAATGATCAAGGTTTTCAGTGCATTTATTGTACATTTTAAGAAAAAGGTGAAAATCATTTGAGGAGTAAAAAAATGAAAAAGCTGAAACGAGTGATTTTCCTCACCATCAATAAACCAAAAACAGGAAAGATAAAGAATGTATAAATTTCACGTAAATTAAGTCATGTATCACTTACCAATGGGGATATGTTCTAAGAAATGCATAGCTAGGGAATCTTTTGTGAAAATCAGCTTGTATTTACACAAACCCAGATGGTAGAGCCTATTTTGTCCCAAACCTACACAGCATGTTACTGTGCTGAATACTGCAGACAACTGTAACACAATATTTGTGTATCTAAATATAGAAAAGGTACAGTAAAAATATGGTCTACTAAGGAAACACTGTTCTATATGTGGTCCATTACTGACTGAAGTATACTGTCTAGAAGTCTGAGGCTCAAAGAAAAGTAATCAATCCCTCTTCTGAATCCACCCCATCAATTATCTTACGTTCTTATGGGGAGATATACTATCTCACTAGCTTGACTAATGGCAACAAAGTCCCAGCTTGTGTAATCTCTTTTTATTGACCACATGAATCGAAAACACTCATCACAATTAATGGCACTATCAATCATTAATGAGACATGAGTAACTAAAAAGTGACAGAAAACTATTAACAGTGGGGCTACATGGTACTGAAAAATGCAGGCATTACACCAGCTGTTACAAAAGCACAAGCATGCTCTGTAAGAGCTTTACAATTCTGAGATTTTGTGTAGTGATTGAGATGTCTATTTTATTATTGATAGACTATTACTAATATCAATATTGAACACTACCCTGGAATTCCTGCCTGGTTTTCCTACCCAAATTGTACCACTCCTTGAAGAATTACAGGCACAGTAAAAAAATATGGCGTATTATGTGAACTAAAAGAGTTCTAAAGGAGTTCTTAAAGGAGTGGTAAAATTTGGGTAGGAAAATTTGGGTAGGAAAGTGATTAAGTCCAACTTAAAACCAACAGTCTCAAATGTCTACAACTACAATGTCCAATGTCCAATGAGCCACTAGCCACATGAGGCTATTTAAGTAAATTAAGTATAGTTTAAAATCCAGTTTCCCAATTACATTAGCCACATTGTCAAGTGTTCAAATCACAGGTGGTTAGTGGCTACTGTACTGGGCAACATACATTATAGAACATTTTCATTATAGGAAGTTTTATTGGGCAGTGCTGCTCTTAAATCCTACCTTCCATTCAACTCCCATACAACTTTCTTTTGTACGTTTTGATACTTTCTACCTAATGGCAGCTCTTCCAAAACAGCTGTTTTAAACTCTGATTTAATTTTCAATATTTGGTTTCATTTTTCAACAGGCCAAGAGGCCTGTGGTAATGAAGTGCTATATATATATACATACATATATATATACACATATATACATATATATACACACACACACATATATATATATACACACATATATATACACACATATATATATATGTGTGTGTATATGACGGAGTCTCGCTGTGTTGCCCAGCCTAGAGTGCAGTGGCTCGATCTTGGCTCACTCCAATCTCCGCCTTGCAGGTTTTCAAGCGATTCTCCTGCCTCAGCCTCCTTAGTAGCTGGGACCACAGACATCTGCCACCATGCCCAGCTAACTTTTTGTATTTTTGGTAGAGATGGGGTTTCGCCATATTGACTGGGCTGGTCTCAAACTCCTGACCTCAAGTGATCCACCCACCTTGGTCTCCCAAAGTGCTGGGATTACATGCGTGAGCCACCACACTTGGCGTACATTTTTTCTTTATATACCAGAACATCTGTAACAGGCACCTTGTCTACTCATTAGTCAAGAGATAATTGGATTACACAGGCAGGCTTGTTTACTACATTCGGAATGTAAAAACTGCTTTCTTCAACATCTTGGTTCTAGCTAGTAATAACAATATAATTCTTTGGCAGATATTTAGAATAACATTTTAAACATTTTCTTAGAAAATTGCATTCTTGCAGTGAGCAGTGTATGGTCTCTTTTGTTCAGAATTTAAAATTGATAACCAATGAAAGCCTTTTCTCTTATTCCTCTACTGTCATTTACATGATAATCTGAAGCTAATGTGACAATATTTAAATACTAAGTGGTACTAGGGAACTACAAGAATACTGTAAAGTTTAAGCCATTGTTACCACTGTCATTTAGCATTTAATAACAAAACTATACAGAATTATCTTATATGCATACCAATGAATGTTTTGTATCATCTAAATCTTTTAAATAAAGTTTTATGGGTTAAGCAGAAGACAACTGTCATACTGAATGTTATTAAAAGTATATATACTTCAAATTCAAAGCATCCCTTAGGACCCACAGAATATATTAAAACTACCACCCTTAAATTTTATATTTTTGCTTTAAGACAGACAATGCAAAGATAACTGGCAAGAGGTGAGCAAATGTTTTAGAACATTTATAGTATTACTTAAAATGAGATTTGAAATTGTAATAAAATTGTTGGTTATGAAGTTCGATGTCTTTGAGCACCAGTTTAGAAGGAAACATTTCAAACAGTAAAATAAATCAGTGTGCACTTTATTTCGAGCCAATGTTTTACATAAGACCAACAAACTAAGTGTGGGCAAATTGTTCATTCACTTTTGAGAAATTACATGTTTCCTATTTAGGTTTGAAAAAGTAGTTTGTTGCCATAACATCAGACCTTAAGGTGTTTTAAAGTGTATCCTAAGGGTATTGACAGAAGAAAAATACAGTGTTATGGAAGTATACACAACTCATGACCACAGTATAGATCCATTCGTGGTGAATAATGTTCTGTTCTCCAAAGGTAGTGAAAAATATTAAGTCATCAAATAAATGCTCAGAATTACCAAGGAACAGTTAAAAAGGACCAGGATCCAAACAGGTTATTTATATATTTATCTATAAAGAAGTGACAACACTAAAAAACACATTGAAAACCAGTGTTTTAAACTCTGAATGTGGGATTTAAAAATATTCCATTAACTTGAGATTGCAATAATTTTTTTAAACCAAATAGCATTTGACTGGCAAGTCTCATATAATTTACAGCTGTAATATTCCTAAAAGGAATATCTACATACTATAGCCTATCAAATATAATCTGCATTTTGCAAATCAATACAAAAATCTATCCATCATTTATACATTTTATATATAGTTTTTAAAAATTAGATTTTATTGCTAAGTGAATTTGGAATTCAAATTAAATTTGGAAACTTAATATAATGCTCTTCTCATAACCTTCTCCCCATTCTTTTTAATTTTTAAACACTGGAAGCAAATGATTATCAAAATGAGACTGCAACTTAAGGCATTTTAAAAGAAAAAATAATTAGGTGCCATATAGCATTTTATTTCAAAAGTATATTTTGTCCCACTTTTCTCAATAGCAAGAGTAAAACACAAACCTTTTTTCATAAATATGACTACAGTAATCAGAACACAAAGGGTTGATAGGCATTGCTTAGATATTTAAAACAAGGGTAATACTTTCCCACTCACCTAAAAGAAAAAAACCTTTTTGATTACCAGTTTATAAACATCAGATTTGCTATGTTAAAAAGTCCAGCAGAATTTTAATTCAGCAACACTTGAGAATGAATATATATATACAGGCATACATGTGTATGTATATATTCATTTTATATATAGTCAATGTATTAGGCATTCCCCCACAGAAGTAATTTATATTTAATTGCCATTTTTAATAAACACTGTGTTCACAGATCATCCATCTGTCTTATATGAAGTTAGGCAATATCAAATGTCCTGTTATGGTCTCCATCTTCTTCGGAATCATCCTCTGAAGCTGTTGAAAGAAAACAGAATGATCAAGAATGATTTTAAGGGGGATAAGAATGGGAAGTGTAAATATGAAGCCAGAACAGCAATGACTTGTAAAAACAAAAATCCCAATTTAGTATATCGTTTGATCAAAATGATAAGTTGTATGACAGGGTTAGGGTGGTCTGACTGGGTGATGCCCAACCACAATTGCCCCCGCCCCCACATCTTTTTGTAATGTTATATCAATTTTTATAAAAATGAAAATGCTTAAAAATGTGGTTCAAGAGCATCTTCTAAAATGTTTCTGAGATCAATCTGTGTTCATAGTAGCTAATGATATATAAACACTAGGAAAAAAGTCAACTTAAGGCAAGTGCTCTCACACACCTGAGTAGAATCTGGCTTATTACCGCTGCATGTTTGATGCATCCGATGAGAATGAAAAGAAATGTACATAGAATAAAAGGTTATGGGTGTTCTTGCAATTTACATCAAAGCTATGTCTATACAATGCCAAGATAAAAGTTCATTTAGTAAGTCAAAAAAGCTTCATATAGACACAGCCTAAATTAAAATAATTGGATTCAGTAAAAACCTACTGTTGAGATTATTCCCCTGTCTCCACACTGTCAGAAACTTAACACTTTTGCAACATTTCTGACCTCAATTTATTCAAGAGTCACTAGTGGCTCAAGAGTTAAAAATAAAGCATCCTGGGTGTCTTTAGGAAAGACATAGTAAGTATAAAACTATGAATTCTATGAACTGCTTTGCATGTGAAAGAAAATGCAAGCTCACTAAAATAAACATCTAACCAGCATCTTTCCCCCATTATCAAGGGCAAAAAGGTTTAATGCCCTCTCTTTTTATATTTACATTGGACAAATTAAGAGCATCCAACAAATGGAATCAACC
Organism: Nomascus leucogenys; assembly: GCF_006542625.1. Taxonomy (NCBI): domain Eukaryota; kingdom Metazoa; phylum Chordata; class Mammalia; order Primates; family Hylobatidae; genus Nomascus; species Nomascus leucogenys. The sequence continues at coordinate 18,076,130 of NC_044397.1, forward strand.
TAGGGCAAAGCACAGAAAAACTATGCAACACTAATAGATTTAAATCCATTTAATAAATGACAAGCATATAACTAAGTCATGACTGATATAAACTCTACTGTTAAGTTTTATGCTCTATCACTGAGAAATACCAAACTAAAAAATTACAGATTAAGGAACTTCTTGTGTTTTTCCATTTAACTCCACTCCACAGGAGAGGATAATTTAGTCAGAACCCATTTCAGAATGTACTAATACTCTGATATTTAGGGGTTAACTTGCAGCACCCTTGTCTTTCATGCTTATTTGAGTATGGACATATTTCACCTCCATGTTTTTCTTCCCACATGTTAGGAGCAGACAATACTATGTTTAAGAAACTAAATTTTAAACGAGAATGTTAGTTTTTTAAAATGGAGAAACCTGGGGAAAACATACACTGAAACAAATTACTATCATGACGTTGGACAAAGTATAAATTGTAATTTAAAAAAACAGAGACCTTTGTATTAGGCCAACCTAAGGGATCTGAAAGAAGGTGTAAAGGGAAAAAATTTTATACCAAGTGAATTTGCACTGACTCCTTTCTTTTCACATATCCTAATTAAAATTGTGAAAATATGTTATCTGGTTTCATCTCAAAACCTTTAAAAACTTGAAAGTAGTATAGACTTAATGACAAAAATCTATGTTTTACATTACCTAGAATTAAAAAGTTCCTATGAGGACTAAGTCCTTTTTAAACCTTACTTCAAAGGATGCTGAGCTTTCTCTAAAAGTAAAAATGTTATGCACACTATAGATAACACTCCAAATAGTTTGAAGATGAGTATAGAAAGCAATTCTTCAGTATTCAACTGAAGAATACATATTTTAAAAAGACACTTCGAGTAGTGTTTTGGAATGGGCAACAAAGGGTGAAAAAGTAAAATATGTAGGGGTTGGGTGGGTAGAGCCACCAATACCTGTGCCCACATGGTATGAAGCACACTGGAAGTTACAGGACATTAAGAAGAGGGTAGGCTGTACAGATGCATGTAAAGATTTGAGAATTAAGTGCCTTCACTTATAATCCCAGCCAGAAATCCTGATGCTGGAATGTGATCTTAAGAGATTCGAGCTGTTGGCAGAGCTGGCTACCTAATTAAAGGTCCATGAGGACTTACAATAAGCCAAAAAAAACACACCACCACCACCAACAACAAAAAACCCACAAAACAAAGCCCTTTTTGGCTTCTGATATGGATTCAGAATTAGGACTCCTTGTCCCATATTTTCCTGGAATCATATGTAAGCCCAGGAATAATCTCTTATGATCTAACAAAGCTGAGTAACAGGTAAAATTGCTTACCAAAAACGAAACGAAACAAAACAAAATCCTAACAGATTAAGAAATGTGGTTTGATTACTAGTTAAGATTTATGCCTTTTTTATTATAAATCCTGAAATCAAAGTGATCAACAATAAATTTCTCTTTGAAAAAAAAAAAAAGTAAAATGCAGTTAAAATTACATGCTTCCATACCTTAAAATATGCTTTAAAAAAAAAAAAACTAATGTCAGTTTCCCAACCCATATTTCCCAAATCAATCATTTTGGTACTATTAAGCCTATAAATGAGCTCTAATTTGGCAGAACAGAGTATATACTTAGGTTTTGCTCTGGATTTAATTTGCAAAAGTAAATTCAACAAGTCTGGGGAGGGGAAATTCCACCTACTTTCGAGATCTTCCATATGTGCCTGAAGAGTTCTTGCAAGGTTAATAAACTAGAAACAATGCAGAAAGAAATACAGTAGTTTAAATGTTGCAAATGGATCTAAAGAGAGAATCACTATAGGAGATTCATTTCTACTTAAAAAGTCAAACATCAGTTTAAGCCTTTAAATAGGGGTTTTCTCCCCCCAACATCAAAAATCACAAGCTTAATGGTATTAATTTTTAAATGTTTTATATAATCTTTATAATCATGTAGAAACCAGTTTTTTAAAATTGGGAGCAGATACAATAATTTTATCCAATGATATTGTCTTCTTATAAACACTTCAAAAAATTATGAAATGGAGGAAAAAAAAAAAAAAAAACCAAAAACCACCCTTGTATTTGGACCCAAATAAATTCAGTTTCAGTGGGCGCGCGCGCGCGCGCACACACACACACACACACACACACACACACACACACAAAACTCCCAAGAACCAATATTTTCCTACCTAAATTTGATAAAAGTATGTATTTAGTTCTATACATTAAAAAAAAATCCTAATGACTTCCACTTTGGAGTATCATCCAAAATTCTGTAATTTTCCATTGTAAAACTTGTTAATATGAACTTTTAAAAACACAATGAATTCAAAAGTTCTTATATGTTTTATATGGTTTATCCATTCTGAAGACTTAAGGTACCTTTTTAGAAATCATTTTACGGTATTAAGGTTTTAGGGGCTCACAATTTCTAAAGTACTTAGAAGTCAAGAGATCTTTGCTCAAATTCTGAATGCTCTTGATAGATAATATGAATGCTCTTCAATGATAATTATCTGTTAACCAGCTCACTGGAATAATGTCCACATGATAAAGAAAATTTTTTACTAATTTAGGAGTATTATATACATTGAATTGCAGTTATTTGATAATTTTCAAAATAAAAACATTACATGAACTCTACTACATTTTTATCACCGAAGTTAACATATAAGAGTTTGAAGGATATACTTATGAACACATTTCAAGACATGAAGTGTTCAGAATGCTACAATAATGGCAGATATATAGAGACCCTAGCCCTTGCTGCACAAAATGGCCCAGACAGCAGAGCATAAAGTTTCCTCTGGTACACTGACACAAAGAGCATCGTTTACTTATAAATACCTAAGATACAGCTGGCCAAAATGTTGTATTATGGCTAATAGCGTACACAGTAAACAACCAACTATTCCATATCTAACAAACAAATTGAAGTTAATTTCCCATATTCTTTGGCTTTTGGAGTTCAATTTCAGGTTTCTAAGTGATAATACGGAGGTTTTGTTTTAATGATAAAAAGCCCATTTTCCCTCAATGTTTCCAATTCTGTTTTTCAATGAAATACATTCCAATTACCTTTGAGAGCTAGAAAATTACTTTTCTCTAAAATAACTTTATGAGAAAATCAGGCTGCTTGTTATAGAAGACAGCAATTTCCATTAAATCTACGGTATCTTTATTTTTAAGAAACATTTAAAAAATAAAAGCTTCCCAAAGGAAATAAGATGTCAACATATGAAACAATCTGCTTTCCAAGGCATACACTTGCTGCATCATACCCTCCCTCTCCCCGACTTCATTATTACTTACTCGGACACGTGTGCTTGGTTCATTTGTATTTCCCATCATATCAGAAAAGCTTTGTTCGCACAAGTGCAATAACACCACTAGGTAGAGACCAGAGCTGATAAACTCATACTCAGCCTTCAACAGGGAAGCAAACAGGAGAAAAGAAAAATACAGAGAATGAAAAATTAGTAGAATTGAGACTGATACTCACAGTGCACTGATTAAACTAGAGGAAATGTATTCATATCCAGTTCCTAATAAGGGATACAATGCCATTTTTTAAGAAAAAAAGACTATCCTTCATAATTTCATAAAATTTTACTTTTTATTCTCATAGTCTTCTTTAGTATAATGACTTTATATAAAAATGGAACTTTTAAATAATTTGATGGTGGAATGAATGCTTTGGTTTTCTATAAAGTTCATAGATTTCATTATACAAATGGCTATAGCTATTATGTTTAGTTAAAAATTACATTTCATCTATAGCTATGCCAATATACTACTATAATTAAAATCTATTCTGATAGCTCAAGTGTTTTTCTGTGTAATATGATGAACATAAAGGCATAAATAAAAGAATGAATTAATAAAGGTAAGAGACTAACTAATCATTCACACAGAAATCTGTAGTTGGTAAAAACAGTTCTTCAATTCAAAACTGTTCTGTTGTGTTAACCTAAAAGGAAGAAGCTGAGACAAAATTTAACAGAGTTTATTTTAGTCAAGGTTCAGGACTGCTGCCAGGCTCCCACTTCCAAGCTGCCTTGGGGAGAGTGCTCCAGAGAATAAAAGAAATGCTCAAATTTTTAAAGAAAAAAGGACAAATCAGGAAGGCAGAGATAACAAAAGTTGTTCATTCTGAATTCTCAAGATTGGTTTACAGAAATAACATTGGTTAGTGATTGGCTATACATGATTGAACTATAGGGTATATGACATTTTATGGCTACTTGGCACTAGTTAGTCTAGAGGCCCCAAAGCAAGTGGCTTATTTAGCTCAAGGGAGAGTGAAATGAGAATGCTGTTACATTTTAAATACCTCTCTGAACCTGATAATTTAAAGGGGCTCATATTCCTCAGATTAAAAGTTTCTCTTTTCCCCCCACAGTTGTTTTCAAGCCATGAATACAAATCATAAATATAGAATTATTAATAATCTAATCTGTCCTGTAATTTTTACAATGAACTATTTACAAACTGAATTAGGCAACTGGTTCATTGGACGTTAAGAACTCTATGTTCTTAGTACCAACTTCAGCAAGTAACTGATTATCAGAGTCTACTGAGTATTCAAGAAATTTGAGGCCAGGTGCAGTGGCTCACGCCTATAATCCCAGCATTTTGGGAGGCTGGGGTGGGTGGTTCACTTGAGGTCAGGAGTTCAAGACCAGCCTGGCCAACACGGTGAAACCCCATCTCTACTAAAAATACAAAAATTAGCTGGGTGTGGTGGCAGGAGCCTGTAACACCAGCTACTTGGGAGGCTGAGGCAGAAGAATCGCTTGAACCTGGGAGGTGGAGGTTGCAGTTGGCCAAGATCACGCCATTGCACTCCAGCCTGGGTGACAAGAGTGAAATTCCGTCAAAAAAGAGAAAAAAAAAAAAGAAATGATTCACTTAATAATTATTGTTGTTTATTTTTAACTTATAAGGAAATAATATATCCAGAACATTAAAAAAAAATTTTAAACGGGGCCAGGCATGGTGGCTCACGCCTGTAATCCCAGCACTTTGGGAGGCCGAGGCGGGTGGGATCACCTGAGGTCAGGAGTTCAAGACCAGCCTGGCCAGCATGGTGAAGCCCCATCCCTACTAAAAATTCAAAAAACTAGCCTGGTGTGGAGGCGGGTGCCAATCCCACCTACTTGGGAGGCTGAGGCAAGAGAATCGCTTAAACTCAGGAGGCAGAGGTTGTAGTGAGCTGAGATCGCGCCACTGCACTCCAGCCTGGGCAACAAGGAAGGCTCCGTCTCAAAAAAAAAAAAAATTAAATGGTTATCACCTTGCGAAAGATCAAGCCACTGGTTAATGTGGATATAGACTTATTAAACTAATCACTTAAAATCAGTGTAGCTATCAGGCCACTAGAATCTATTATTCATACAGAACAAACAAGTTAAAACCAGGAAGTTTAATCAAGGCTGTCACTGTTTTTACAATGACTCCACCTAATATTTCCTAAAACTTCTGAAGAATATAGGTCATTAAAATGCTTAGAAAACAATAAAAACATTCCTGAGATCAAAAAGGAAAAGGCATGACAGAGCGAGACTCCATCTCAAAAAAACAAAAACAAAAACAAAAGGAAAAAACTGCCTTTGAGAGACAGGAAGAAGCATCTCAGGAAGGAAGATGGCAGGAGAAACAATCCTTTTGAAAGCTACTCTCATTTTGAGAAGACAAGTTATGTATTTATATTTATCTCTCCATGATTCCATTTTTCCATGTTTCCCTTGGTTTTTAAATACCAATGCTCAGCTAGCTACAAAGAACTCCCTGGGGATTTAAAACATTTCCTTGCTGAAAGTGATTTTCTTTTTGGACAACTAGTGCATCGGAGAATAAAACAACATAACTGGCATTAGGGTAGCACCTATGCTACATTAACTGTTTAATGTTTTCATTCTTTAGATCAGTGATTCTTTATCTGGATCCAAGCAATTAGCTTCAAAGGATCTGGGAATCCCTTAAATTAGAGACAGAATTTGTGTCTATATATTTTATAAGAAGGGTACATAGTTTTAATCAGATCTTCAAAGGGTATCTATTATTCCCACATTTAAAAAAAAAGTGGTTCAGAAAATATCATATATTAATGTATGATTCTATTTGTATGAATATCCAGGATAAGTAAATCCATAAAACAACACAGACTGGTAGTTGCCAGGGGCTGAGAGCACAGAATGGGGAGCAACTGTTTAATGGGTAGAGGGTTTTCTTTTGGAGTGATGAAAATGTTTTGGAACTAAACAGAGATGGCGGCTGCACAAAATGGTTTTTATGTTTTGTAAATCTCATTCAATATAATAAAAGAGGGGAGGCCCATTACCCCTACATTTAAAAAGTGTTTTTGTTTTCTCTTTTGTAGAGACCAGGTCTTGCTATGTTGCCAAGGCTGGTCTCAAACTCCTGGCCTCAAACAGTCATCCTATCTTAGCCTCCCAAAGTGCTAGGTATACGTGTGAGCCATTGTAGTACCTGGCCAAAAAGTGTTTTTCAAGCACTTCATGCATTCCTTTTACAGCATTATATTTGTTTTTTTAAAACAAATATGCTAACCACACTTCAACAATTTGGCTCTAAAGTCACCCTTGTCATCTCCTTAAACACACACCTGCCCCACCTCCTGAATTTTCCTTCAGTAAAGAAAAAGGAGGAAATTATTGAGCTCTTCATTCTAACTGTATCATTTATGCATCTCAAAAAACTTACAGCTATGGGGAAATAAGGTTGGCATCCCTATTTTGGAACAACTTTCCTAAGCTTAAGGGAAAAATAAAAAAAAATTATGAAATTCCAACACCTAATGCAGTAACAGAATTATATTAAGAACATTATCATTGTTATTATTATTATTTTAATGCAAGGTTTCTGACCATGATTTAATCTTTTCTTCAAGAGCTGTCCTTGAAGCATAGAATAGACACTTACCAAATTAGGCAAAATATACTAACTTGTTCATTTGCATGAGCTCTATGTAGTTCATGAATATCAAAATCCTCCAGGTTAAGCTCCAACTTCTCTTTACATAGTTCACAGGTGGTTACAGCTTCTAATGAAGAACCTGGTAAAAATTAAATTACAAGTAAAGCTTAGTTTTACAGTGTCTTCATAAAACACTTTTCCTCATTAAGTTTTAAGCTTAAAATAAATAAAACCTTAAAGGAAAGAAGAAAAGGAAATATTACATTTCTGCAGTAAACCAGTAATGTCCCCTAATACAGCAGTCTATAATATCCAATGTGCACATCAGGTCCTGCCCCATGATAATAAGCTGCCACCATTATTTAGATACCTTGGTTGTTTTCTTCCTCCCAGATACTCATACATCCTTGATCATGGGAAGCAGACAGAGGCAATGGAATGTCATCTGTAGTTCCTACTTCCTCCTTAAGTACTTTGACATGATGCCATGAAAACAATGTTTAGTGATGTAACATCTCAAACACCTAGTTACACACCCAAGCCAGTATCTTTGATGTGACAACACATACCTCACATACCTAAGACCTTTTGGAGTTTAAGGAATGTGTCTGCCTTACTTGCTAGAATGGGAAAAAAGGGACCCCACCCTTGTCCAAATAAAAACAGCTCCTTTCAGTCCTAAAAGGAATTAGTCTTCATATATGCTGCAACATGAACTTTAAAAACATTATGCTAACTGAAGTAAGACAGATACAAAAGGACAAATATTTTATGATTCTACTTACATAAAATATCTGGAATATGCAAATTCAGAGAGACAGAAAGTAGATCAGAAGTTACCAGGGATTTGGCAGAGAAGGCAGTAGGAAGTGAGAAGTTACTACTGCTTAATGGTTAGCGTTTCTGTCTGGAATGATAAACAATTTTGGAAATAGGAGTGATGGTTGCACAACACTGTGAATGGATCCAATTGTATACTTAAAAATGGTCAAAATGGCATATTTTATGTTATCTACTTGTTTTACCATTTTTTTAAAAAGAAAAAGAAAACTTCCATATTCATTCAACATTTGATTATTCCCAAGCTTTTTGGTTCCAATTTGGTAGGCAGTAGTCTTGTGTAATTAAACTTGTAGGTTCTTTCTGCCTTTTCCTTTGTTTATATTTAGATAGGGTTTCAAATGGGAAAATGGCCTTAAAATTAGGGTAGAAAGGTTTAAATTCAATTCAACTAACATTTGTTGAGTGATTGTTATGCGCAAGCAATAATTAGAGGTTTTGGAGATTCAAAAAAGAGTAAATAGTAAGCCCTGCCTTCAAGGAGCTCATAAAACTCTAATGGTTAGTAAGAGTTTTTTAAGAGTAAAATTTGGCATAAGGTCCAAGACAGCAGTAACTTATGTACATTTTCTAGAAAACAGCTGAAAGTGAGTGCTAATCTGAAGAAGTATGCTGTCTCAAAACGGGCTGTAGTCAAATTACATTGAGTTTTCACTATATTTTGAATATATGAACGAAATCAAGCTTCTTTTTGGAGTCTAGCATACATGAAAATGTAATATGGACCTTGGAGATAATTTAATACAGATTCTCTTACATCTTAGGGCTTCATTTTCCTCCTCTATGGAGTAAAAGACTTATTAAGTCATTCAAAAAGGCTACACTCAGCCGGAAGCAACCCATTTATTTCTACATGTTTTTTCTGGAGACAAGATCTCACTCTGCTGCCCAGCCTGGAGTGCAGTGGCATGATCATGGCTCGCTGCAGCCTCTAACTCATGGGCTCAAAGGATCCTCTCACCTTGTCCTGTTGGATTACAGGCGTAAGCCACCACAGCCAGCCTACTCCTATATTTCTTAATCAGGGCTCTCTCCCATTACACCCTAACTGCATCTGCCTAAACTTGTACTAGACTTATTTTATTCATCTTTGTATATCCTGTAGACTTTAGCAATCCAAATATAGTAGCTTCTTAATAAATGCTTAACTAAATCTCTACCAGAATGAACCTTCTACCAGATGGGGTCTTTGTGCAGCTCTGAGAAATACTTCTGAATGCCTTTCAGGAAAGTTCAGTTGCTGAGACCTATACATTCAATTGGCCATATCTTGAAAAGCACTTATTATAACCTTATAAAACTAACTCCAGGCCAGGTGTGGTGGCTCACGCCAGTAATCCCAGCACTTTGGGAGGCTGCCGAGGCAGGCGGATTACTTGAGGCAAGGAGTTCGAGATCAGCCTGGCCAACTTGACAAAACTCCATCTCTACTAAAAATACAAAAAATTAGCCAGGGGTGGTGGTGTGCGCCTGTAATACCAGCTAACTCAGGAGGCTGAGGCAGGAGAATCGCTTGAACTCGGGAGGCAGAGGTTGCAGTAAGCTGAGATTGTGCCACTGTACTCCAGCCTGGTGACAGAACAAGACTCCGTCTCAAAAAACAAAAACAAAAACAAACTAACTCCCATTTAATTTAATCATGTACTTACCATGTGCCTGGTACAGTGGGAAACTATGAACAATAACTCTTTTGACATTCATTAACAACTTTATGAGGTATTACTCAATTTTACTCAAGATGGAAATGAGGCCCAACCCTAGTCCTACTTAAGAATCTTTAAGAGTGAATCTGAATCATATGTATTTTTTTCTCTTTTTTTTGAGATTGAGTGTCACTCTTGTCACCCAGGCTGGAGTGCAATGGGGTGATCTTGGCTCACTGCAACTTCCACCTCCTGGGTTCAAGTGATTCTCTTGCCTCAGCCTCCCGAGTAGCTGGGATTACAGGTGTGTGCCACCACACCCAGCTAATTTCTGTATTTTCAGTAGAGACGGGGTTTCACCATGTTGGCCAGGCTGGTCTTGAACTCCTGACCTCAGGTGCTCCACCTGCCTCAGCCTCCCAAAGTGCTGGGATTACAGGCATGAGCCACCATGCCTGGCCCATCTGTATTTTTAAAAACTCTAGTGGGTGATTCTGATCAGCAGCCAGGGTTAAGAAACATGCTCAAGACCCTATAGCTAGCTAAGTGTTCCAGTAAGTATTCCAAACTGGGCTTGTCTAACTTCAAAAAGCCAATGTTCTTAAACAATGAACTGTATTATCTGTTTTCCTCCATATCCAGCACTAATAATCCAGTTGTGTGTATCAGAAGTTGAGTCAAGTTGTTGTTCTTCATTTTGGTAATAGCTAACATTTCTGGGCCCTTAAGTGTCAAAATACACACTTTACGTGTAATCTCTCATTTAGTCCTTCTAACACCTCAGGGCAGTGACTAACAAAACCTGTGAGTTACTGTAACACCATACAGCTCAGAGAAAAGGCAGTTCCAGGTGAGACAGCTTGTTCAGAGCCTTGAGCTCAGGCTAGCTTAGAAGAAAAGATAACTGCTTTCTCCTCTTGTGCCCCCCAGGGGGCTACTGCTCACCACTTGACTACCACATTACTGGGAGCCTCAGGAATTTTCCCAGTATCCCCATAATCTCCAACTTGAACCCAACTCCTCCAACAGATTATGAAAATCAAAATCAGTGCCATCATACCTCACAACATAGTTGTCTGTGTTACTATGCTATAATAATCAGATCTTTAATTTCACAATTATGTATATTTATTAATCTGATCTAATTTTCTACCTTACTAGTTGTTTCTAATGTCCCCTGGTACTCGTGGTCTAATATCAGTAAATTCCTCTAATCACCAACCTTTCTTTTTTGAACTACCTCTTTACTTTCATGCCTGAACCACAGTGCCTCCTGACTAATGATACCTATATATATGCTTCTATAGCCATTTTATCCCCACAGTCCCTTGTAACTCAGGACCAAGAAGTGAGGGTAGTTGCCCACCCAACACACCCATTACTGTTTTCAAATCTTAATTCCCCCTTCATTCATTAATGACTTCAGCACCTGGCTCTCTACCCTTCTTTGCCAACTAAATCCTTGGTTGTTTCAACATCCAAGACCAGTCCCACTGGATTATAACTTTCTCAACATGTTTGCTTCCAATACTACCCTTCCCCACCTCAGTCACCAACTCAGTTCATACCCTTGACCTCATCACAATTTGCTGCACTATCCCTAAATCGCCATTTTAATTGTCCCCTCCTGTGTACCAATTCTTATTTTAGCCTTATGTCAATAAAATTCAAAGATACTCTACCTCTTTCTCACTATACACTTCCTGAGGTCCTTACTTTCCTCCTGATTTTAATTTCTCTGATCGCCACAATTATGTCCTTATAGATACCCTTAACTCCCTTCATCGTATTTGCCTAGCAAAAGACCCACAAGCATTGAACTCTAGTCCATACCTATATCCCAAGCATCTGAAAACCGCTTTAAAAAAATTGTACATGTACCTCATTTTAAAATCACTTTTATAGACACTAATACAATCTGGAAATCCTACTACACATCCACATCCTTAAAATGTTATTTCCCTCACACCTCAAAACCTAACCTGCCTCCTTATCAGCTAAAGACCTTACCTCTAAGAAAACAGATGCAATTAACACAGGGAGTCATAAATCTTCCCATCAAAGCAACAAACTGATCAACACCCATGTCAATACTAGCCTTCTGAAGAGGAAATATCCTTTCTCCTATTACGGGATAACCACTCAACCTGTGCTCTGGACCCCATCTTCTTTCTCCTTTTTTTGTATTTTTTTTTTTGTTAGAAGTCTCAAAATAAAAACATGCCTTAAAATCCCCTACCTCAAAATAAAACAAAAACACTTCTTGTGATCCCATGTAACTCTAATTCCTGTTCCCTATCTCCAGTCTCCTTGGTAGTAAATTTGTTCAAAGTATCGAACCTATGTTGCTGTCTATCCTTTCTTACCTCCTTTTCTCTACTCAGTCTAATCTAATCAGGCTTAGGAACCCACCATTGCAGAGACTGAAACCACCAAGAACATCTATGCTATCAAATCCAATTATTCTTTCTTCTCATTTTACCTGACCTCTCAGAAGTGCAGGGTTGATCGCATATACCTTAAAGCATTCTTCTTTTGGCTTGCACAACACATTTTCTTGGTTTTCTTCCTTCCTAGCTGCTTTTCAAATCTCCTCTGTTCTCACTAAACATCTGGGTGTCCCAGGGCTCTGTCCTGGGCCTATTTCTTTGATCTCTGCTCTTCCTCTAGCTGACCTTATTTAATACCAAAACCTCAAACATTACTCTTGTGTTCATAACTGAAACTTTCAGTGTTTCTCCTGAAATGCCACACTTGTCTAGCTAACTGCCTACATGACATTTCCATATGGTTATCTAGTAAGTAGCTTGAATATATGTCCAATACAGAACCCTTGGTTCCCTTTTAAGCTTCCTATCTCAGTAAAAGGAACTGCCATTCACTTAACTGCTCAAGGCAAAAATATGAGCTTCCCTAATTGTTCTTTCTCCTTCATTCCATCACATCCAATCTACTGAATTGGATGTCTTACAGAATCTACCTACAAAATATACCAGAATCTATCCATTCTATCATCACGATCACACTGCTACATGTTAATCATCACCAACTCTAGCAAGTGCTCTGATAATAGACTCCTGGTTCGTCTCCCTGTACTACTCTTGTCCCCCTAAAAATCCATTCTCCACAAAGCAGCCAAATATAAATAACATCATTTTATTCCCTTTCTCTTTAGTAGCTTCCCATATTTAAATCTAAGATTTGGGCCTTTAAGTCTTGCACGAACTAACTTTTGCTAATCTTTCTCATCTCAACTTTTTTTTTTTTTTTTGAGACGGAATCTCGCTCTGTTGCCCAGGCTGGAGTGCAGTGGCGCAATCTCGGCTCACTGCAAGCTCCGCCTCCTGGGTTCACATCATTCTCCTGCTTCAGCCTTCCGAGTAGCTGGGACTACAGGCGCCTGCCACCAGGCCGGCTAATTTTTTGTATTTTTAGAAGAGACGGGGTTACACCGTGTTAGCCAGGATGGTCTCGATCTCCTGACCTCGTGATCTGCCGCCCGTCTCAGCCTCCCAAAGTGCTGGGATTACAGGCATGAGCTGCCACACCTGCCCTCTCATCGCAACTTTATCTCCCCTCCCCAACTAATTATACAGCAGCCACACTACGCATAATCCAGCTCCTCAAAGAGACCTAAGTTGATTCCCACCCTAAAGTCTTTGAATGTGCTGTTCCCTATGCTAGAGTGCTCTTCCCCTAATTATGGAATAGCTCAGCTTTCAATTTACATGTTCTCACCTCAGAAAGGCACTTCCTTAACACCCAATATCACTACAAGAAGCAGGTGCCTTGTCTTTTTACCATCCTATAACCAACGTCTAGAACCATTGTGCCTGGCTCCATTACAGGCACTCAATGAACAAATAAATCCCCACAGTAGCCTTATTATCGTAATTTGCTAAGTGACACAAGAGCAACATTAGAAATAAATCTTTCTCAAGGACACACAGCTGGTAAATGGTGAGTCGATGTCCTTGATTCAAAAGGATCTTACATGATATAAGGGACACAAATTACAGCTGTATTATACATGTATGAAGTAGTAAACAGTTTGGTAGGAAATGAAATATAAGACACATTACTAAACATTTACAAAGAAAGACTAATGCTCTTTAATGCTTCTGCTGAGACTTCAAAAATGATTAAGACACTTGTTAATAGTCTAAATTCAACAGTCTATAAATTATAAATTTGTTAACCAAAATGCATATATGCATGCATCTCTTAGAAAAATTGTGAAAACACAAAACGGTAAACCTTACCAGAGTTAATTTTGGCCTGTAACCACTTTTTCATACAGTCTTGGTGGACATATTGCAAACTTCCTGTGCACTTGCATGGCTCTATCAGCAAATTAGATGATGATGCAGCTGCCATTTGACAAATTCTACATAAGTCACCTTCTTCTTCTTCTGAGTCCTCTAAAAGGAGGCTGGAAAAGAAGGCACATTTCCCAAAGCTATCATAACTCATCCTGGTTGGTTACTTCAGTCATACATAATCACAAGCTTTCTTTTTTGTTGTTTCTACCCACACTGTCTCTGGGTGGAAAAAAGCAAATAGTAACAACAACAAAACAGTAACAATTATATTCATCAGCAACCCTCTGATTGAAAATGAAAAACCCTCTCATTGAGAATAAAAATTGTAACAAGTATTTTAAAGGTAAGTAAAATAGGCTAACCTATCATTTATTTTCAAATGATTTAAGTAATTTTGTCATTGGCAAATGACAGTTTAAGATCTATATTTTTCTCAATGACTTTATAAGTACCCCTAAGAGATTTTAATTTCTGCAGTATTCCAGACTACTTCAAGTCCAACAGTATAAAGGTAAGATAAACTTATCACTTTTGCCCCTTGCCTCCCCTCAAATTTTAGGCTATTTCCATGAATTAAACACATACTGGCTTGTAGATTCTCATTTACATGTTACCAGAACCATGTTTAAACTGATAAACTTTTGTATTACAGAAAAAAATTTAAAAGAATGCTTTAAAATTCTCCATCTGCCCCCTCTCTGCAGCAATCTTTATAAAAGATTCCATTAACCTACGTCCTCTATTTAACAGGCCATTGTGTACTGCTTAATATATAAATGCAGAGTAACAGTTTTATATAATAAGGTAAGTAGTTGTTAAAATTCCTACTGCGTTAGTCCACTGTTGGCATAAAACAGGTATACAGTACATTGGTAATACAGAATGCTGAACTGTTACTGAAATACAACCTGGAATATATAGATTCCTAAATGAACTTAGCAAAAGATTTGTGAAAAGAGATGGATATACAGCCGCTAGGAGACTTTCATGCCCTGGGTTAATCAGATACAACCTCAAGCATAAATTATTTTTAAAGATTGAAAACATGGTATTTACATTTTACCTTTAAATTTAACTTTCTTCCCTTCATGGTTTCAACTATTCACTTGGTGGATTCAATTTTTCTGTACCACTTTAAATTGTAGAATGTCTTAAAATCCTTAGGTATGAGGAAAGATGTAATACAGAAATACAAACATACACACACACTCTCTCTGGCAAAATAACCAACAAATGCTGTTTTTTAAATTAACCAGATAGAGTGGTACTGGCTCAATCATTTCTCTCTGAAGATAACTAAAGTAACACTTTGCTCTCTGCCTACACTACTGTACTTAAATTAACCTAACCTTAAGGGCTGAAAATATGTTACTACATCCCTTAGCAGACAGCAGACGGCCTGCAATTGGAGGAAGCTGCTATAATAAGCAAACATTAAAACAAACACTATCAGGGTGGAGTAAATCTCCTTCTACAAAAAAGGAAAAATAGCAAGTTTAAAAGCAGGAAAATAACAGCCACATGGTAAAATCTGTCCTATAAAATGAAAAATAGGAGTATGGTAGCCCAATGCCCAACATCTCAGAAAATGTACAGTTTCCTTTATCACTAGAGTTGGATTTGAAAGTATTCTTATTAAAGTACAAAAAAATCTAAAAATAACAGTAACAATTATGCTTCCCAACAATTCTATTACATTAGGCCTTTGTGAAAAAGAAAAAAAAAAATCCCACATTAACTTTATATAAGTCTTTTCTTCCTTGAAGTGTATTTCAAATAAACTACTTTATCTCATTTTAATAACTTTTAATACTAAGTAATTAGACTAGGATGACTAAATTAAGAGTCAGGCTGGGACTAAGATCTCTGGTTTTTTGTCTTTTCACTCTTAACAGTGATTTACAAGCAACCTTCAACTCTATAATAAAGATTTCTTTGTATAAAAAGATTCTATGCCTGCATTTAAACTGTTTGTTTTTATTTTTTTTTTGAGACAGTCTTGCTCTGTCGCCTGGCTGGCGTGCAGTGGTACAATCTCGGCTCACTGCAACCTCCACCTCCCAGGTTCAAGCAATTCTCCTGCCTCAGCCTCCTGAGTAGCTGGGACTACAGGTGCACGCCACCACACCCAGCTAAATTTTGTATTTTTAATGGAGACAGGGTTCCAGCATGTTGGCCAGAATGGTCTCGATCTCCTGACCTCGTGATCTGCCTGCCTTGGCCTCACAAAGTGCTGGGATTACAGCATAAGCCACTGCGCCCGGCCTAAACTGGTATCTCTGTTAAATAATACTAATATCTAAAGAACTGGCTGGGCATGGTGGCTCATGCCTGTAATTTCAGCACTTCTGGAGCCTGAAGCATGAGGATCGCTTGAAGCCAGGAGTTTGAGACCAGCATGGGAAGCAAAGCGAGACCCTGTCTCTACAAAAAGTTTAAAGAAAGAGAATATTCAGTATATACTTGGACTTCAAACGCAAAATAAAAATTATTTTGTGCATCAAATTTTACTTTGTGAATCAAAGTAAATTTTGTGCATCAAATTCCAAAAAAAGATTTGCAGTGAGAAATGTGAATAAATGGTTAATAAATCATCTTAATAAAGGCTAAGTCAGATTTATTGGTAATCCATGGTCATCCAGTTCCTCTTACTAACCCCATTTAGCATTAGTCTACCAAGGAATTGGGTAAGACATTAAGGTTTTTGTCTTTGTGCATATATGTATTCCAACCTGGTTAAAATAACCTTTAGATTACTTTCTGACACAATTCACACACCCCCTCCACCACTGCCTACCTTCAGTTATTAATTCTTATCTATTTACCTATGAGTGAGACATCTTACTGGATGTAAATGTTAAGGGAAGAAATTTCAGGCTGGAAGCAGTGGCTCATGCCTGTAATCCCAGTACTTTGAGAGGTGGAGGCAGGTGGATCTCTTGAGGTCAGGAGTTCGAGACCAGCCTGGCCAATGTGGTGAAACCCTGCCTCTACTAAAAATACAAAAATGAGCCAGGCGTGGTGGCAGGCACCTGTAATCCCAGCTACTTGGGAGGCTGAGGCAGGAGAATTGCTTGAACCAGGGAGGCGGAGGTTGCAGTGAGCCAAGACTGTGCCACCGCACTCCAACCTGGGCAACAGAGTGAGACTCCATCTCAAAAACAACAACAACAACCACCAAAAACAAAAAAACCCTTCAGATTTCAATTCTGTAAGAAGCCAATTTAGAAATGAAGAGTTTTAGGCTGGGCACAATGGCTCACGCCTGTAATTCCAGCACTTTGGGAGGCTGAGGCAGGTGGATCACCTAAGGTCAGGAGTTTTGAGACCAGCCTGACCAATACGGTGAAACCCCGTCCCTACTAAAAATTCTAAAATTAGCCAGGCATGGTGGAGTGCACCTGTAGTCCCAGCTACTTGGGAGGCTGAAACAGGAGAACTGCTTGAACCCGGGAGGCCGAGGCTGCAGTGAGTCAAGATGGTACCATTACACTTCAGCCTGGGTGACAGAGTGAGACTCCGTCTCAAAAAAAAAAAAAAGAAATGACGAGTTCTTTCTCTATTTTTGATTTATAGGCTTAAGACAGGTATTCGAATTTACCTCTCTTTTATTTTCTGCAATCTTTCTGGATCTCTTGAAGGCGCACTTTTAGTTTTATCACTTTTACCATCAGCTGAATTCCAACCTGAAGGAATAATATCTACTGTGATCATGACATTGTCGGTCAAATTACTCCCAAGTGCTGGGGGGACTGCAAACCGGAATAATGAACCAGGAAGAATCCCTGCTATTCCTGTATTTCTTCCACCTTGAGCCGAATCTGATGTAGAGCCACCTGTTGTGGCACTGCTTGATGCTGCAGATGCTTGTGGTCTGTTGGCAGCAGCTCCAAGAGGATCATTCTGTGCTTCAAGGTGAACCACTTCATTTGATTCTCTTCTAAAAATATGAGATCTAGATGATGTATCAGAGGTAGGTATCCTTGAAGATTCATCTCTTCCCTCTCGCCTCCTTCTAGAGAACAAAGGTGTGCATCTATTTCTAAGTGAGGAAGATAACCATGGTCCTGTATTTCTACCTTCAGATTCTTGGTTAAAATTTTCTGAATCTGACTCAGAGCTATGATTGTGGCTAAGAGATGACAAACCCCATCTTCGCCTAAGAAATCGAAATCCCTGAGAAGCTTCAGATGCCCTATTATCGGGAACTTCAGAAGTTGATGGTACATTACTACGGGACTGTGAAGCTGTCAAGATTCTTGGAGAAACGTAAGAATTTTCAGAACTCAATGATCTTGTATTTAAGGAATCCTGACTAGATCTTCGTGAAAAAAAAGTAGATGACATGCTAGAAGCTATGCGTGACAGCAGTCTCCTCGTTGTCCGCCTACCTTCATTGTCAGAAGATTCTTGAAATGGTCTTTGAGATGAAACAACCCTTTCTGAATTGCTTATGATTGGGGCTTCATCTCTACTTGAACTGTAAGAAAATCCAGGCTGTGTATTGCTTCGGGAAGATTCTGATTCTCTTGAAGAAAAATTTGATCTTAAAGAATTTCTGGAGTCCCTAGAACTTAGTATGGTCTGATGTTCAGAAGGCAATTGGTTTGTGGATGACGTATGCAACTGTAAAGTGCTCATTGAGTTTTCTTTTGGTCTTGCTCCTTGTGAATATGAAGGAACTCTGTCTTGAACATCTATTTTTGAAAGGAACATAACCAATTACATGAAATAATTTGAGCATTATTATTTGCATTTATTATGTTGAATGCCAAAACGAAGCACTGGATTCAAACCTAATACTGTTGTATTGTAACTACAGAGTTTACTATTACTGCAGAAAAAACATAAATGTATTTCTCTTTCTATTCCTACTGGTAAAATCCAGTACTGCTGTGTAAAGTCAACATTACAAATATATAAAAAAGAAATGTATTATGAGCTTATGAAAATTTTATTTGATAAAATTAAAAGAGCTCAATTTATTGATCAGAAATTATTTGATATGATACAATAATATCTAGTATTTAAATTGAGATGATTTTGAACAGGCCAAATAATACAATGTAAATGACTCTTAAAATGATTAAAAGCAAAACCATCCTAGGGAGACTGTTGTGGAGATTTTTTTTTACTCTGTGCAATAAATTAAAAAGCTGTTTTAAACCCTTGTAATTTTATGAAAAATCTTGCTAATAGCTAAAAATTTTTCCAATTTTTTTTTCTTTCAGGTTAACAGCTGTGGTTCTTATCCTATAGTTCCTAGCCAATATTTAGAAGCAAATGTAACACATTTGTTAAAATACTGGCTAGGAACTATGAATCAGAATAGGGCTATGACATCTGCACTTTTCAAAGGATTCCTTAACTGGTGGTTTAAATCTTCAAATGGGATGAGAAATACTATAGGATTCCTTTGCAAAGAAACTACCCATTAACCTTGTGTAAGAGCTAAATTACTACTCTGCTGATACACGGAGCTTTATGAAAGGGTAAATGTTAGGAACTAAATCTATTTCTATCCTGTACTTTTATACTCCAAAACCTAAAAGCTATTGATACTGTCTACTAAAGCTCTACCATCCAAAGCCAAGCAGATAAAATGTGTTCATTTGTCATAAATAAAGATTTCCCTCAGTAAGAGAAATTAAAATAACCTAAACCTTTAAAAACAAAACATTATTTCCTACTATGTAAATCAAACTCCATTTCTGCCTACTATATTTGTCAACTTCAATTAGCACCTTTTTTTTCAGTTACTTAGTATGATAGTTTAAGGCTATGTACAATGACACAAAGTGTGGCTGTGTGCAATGGCTCATACCTGTAATCTCAACACTTTGGGAGGCCGAGGCAGTTGGATCACCTGAGGTCAGGAGTTCAAGACCAGCCTGGCCAACATGGTGAAACCCAGTCTCTACTAAAAACACAAAATTAGCTGGGCATGGTGGCACATGCCTGTAACCCCAGCTACTTGAGAGGCTGACACAGGAGAACTGCTTGAACCCGGGAGGCGAAGGTTGCAGTGAGCTGACATCATGCCATTGTACTCCAGCCTGGGTAACAAGAGCAAAACTCCATCTCAAAACAAACAAACCAAAAACAAAGTGTGGGTCTTGAGGTCAATTTAATAAAACTAGAGGCACATCCATGTTATACTAAAGTAATTCCAAATTATGCCTTAAAATGGTGATTTCAACTTTCAGTTATTTCAGAAGTAGAAGAATAATCAGAAGTAGTTATTTATTAAACTACATCTGTTACAGGCAAATTCTATTTGAGGATATACGATTTAGTGTGTTACTTTCTAACAGACATTCTTAAGAGGAAAAATGCAAGTTAAACAATGTAAAGGTAGATGGAATCTAGATACTCATATTCATCTATTGTATTTTAAATTATTTTTTAAGGTCAAAACAAGTAAAGTACTAGAAAAAAATATTAAGGTATTCTGAAATCTTCATAAGACAAAAGATACACTTTATTCCTTTGTACTGTTGTTTTAGTAACATACATAAAGAGGAAAATGGAACGTTATGAGAAGTTATACTTGTAATTTATACATACATGACGAAGTTGTGAAATCACCACTTCGGTGACTATAATCCATAAGATTACTAATAGAGGAATCTGTTCTTCTCTCCAAATCTCTCCTCTCTCTCATTAAGTCTGTTCCAAATGATCCAAGTACCACTGATGAAGATCTAGGAACTTGACTATGCCTCCAAGATGAATCTTAAAATAAATGAAGAAGTTTTATTTCAGAGAAAGCTTTCAGGGCTTTAGATGATGACAATCTTCAGTAATAGAGAGGAAAGTTAGTGCTATTTATTATTATTATTAGAGACAGAGTCTCACTCTGTCACCCAGGCTGGAGTGTAGTGGCACGATCTCAGCTCACAGCAACCTCCACCTTCTGGGTTCACGTGATTCTCCTGCCTCAGCCTCCTGAATATCTGGGACTACAAGGCGCACGCCACCATGCCCGGCTAATTTTTGTATTTTTAGTGGAGATGGGGTTTCACCCTGTTGGCCGGACTGGTCTCAAACTCCTGACCTCTAGTGATCCGCCCACCCCGGCCTCCCAAAGTGCTGGGATTACAGCACGAGCCACTGCACCCGGCCTTACTGTTTATGAGAATCCTCGGTTATATAGTTGTTATCAGAAACACAATTCAGTAAAACATAAATTTACAAATGAACTAATCACTTATAAAATTATTTCCTACTCTAAACATATTCTTCTTTGCCTAACATTAAAATCTACCCCATACATGATGTCAATGTCTCAGTCACTTCCCACATCTACCTATACATTATGTAAAACGATTACAGAACAAAAATGTAAATCTTGCCAAAGATGGAGAATTTCACAAAAAAAGTCAATGAAAGTGATGCTGGAGAACTGCCAGTATCAAAATCAAAGGCATCTGGAAAGGGAAGATGTGAACAATACAATTTCATCAGAATTATTTTTACTGCTACCACAGTTGGTTAATTTTTTATTCTAGAATTCTTAATTCTAAGAATTAAAGTATTGTTACAGTTATCGAAATTTTATTAGATATGATTTCATTTAAAAGTAAATTAAACATTAAGTCTCAAACCTCTTTCCTTCACTATTTACCTTGAAATTTTGATTCTTTCTTCCCTAATCCTAGTAGCCTTAATAATTCCTCTTTATTAAGAGAAATGGCCTAGAGTATTTATAACGTTTTCACATAGCAGAAGAGAACAAAAATATCTCTGGCACAGTGGTGTTTGTCTACAAAGTTATTAACAGTCTGCTCTTAGCCATCACAACATTCTTAATATCCTTCAGATGGGCACGTCTTTCCCATGGCATTCCAGCTTATCAAAAGAGACAGGAACTGCTTACACTACTTCAATTGGTAATACACAAACATTTAAAGAATTTTACCTCCAATTGTGTCATCACAAGTTTTGGCTCCTCTTAAACACTGGCACTGGCTAACATTTCATTGGAAGAGGAGTATGAGTGAGACAGTAGCCTCCTGACCGTTCAACAAAAGATCTTTTCATTGTGTGTGAAAAATATGTGTCTCAGTACATAATACCAGGCTTGAAGCTTTATGGATAGACCATCCAAATCCCAGAGTGGTTAGTATCTTGCCCAATGCCACTCATCTAGTTAGAGGACTAAAACTGTGACTTTCTAATCCCTTGTATAGAACTCCTACTAAAATACCATTTTTTTGTAACTCAAGAGTTTCTGTATTTGTTTTTTGTTTAAGAAACAGAGTCTTGCTCTGTCTACCAGGCTACAGTGCATTGGCATGATCATAGCTCCCCATAACCTCAAACTCCTGGGACCAAGCGATCCTCCAGCCTCAGCCCCTCAAGTGGCTAGGGACTACAGGCATGCACCACCATGCCCAGCTATTCTTTTTTTTTTTTTTTTTGGTAGAAACAGGGTCTCACTATGTTGTCTAGGCTGGTCTCAAACTCCTGGCCTCCAGCGATCATTCCGCCTTAGCCTCCATATTTTCTGAAAATAAATATTATATACTACAATGTATCATTTATATAAGACATGCTTAAGCAATATTTTAAACACATCAGTAGATTTAGCTTTCCTTGTAACAATTACAAAATATAATAACGAAAAGAATACATACATTTACCAATTTGATTATCATAAAATACCAGCTATTCTAATTAAAATCTGTTAATATCCTGTTTAAGATATCTGTATCAATTTTACAAGAAAAATGCAGAAGAATTATTATCAGTTCTAGCATTAATTTAAAGTAAGATTTTGGAAATTCCGCTACATTTCTGACCCACTGTCTTTCTTCATATAAAATCTACTTGCGTCACTCCAAAACTAAGAACAACTGTGTTATACCTGGAGAAAAACTGCTTAAAATACCTACAGAAACTCATTCTTACCTGATAACGTGTTTAAACCATTTCCAACATTTCTCCCAGCTGAGGTAGTACAGTTTGTACAGGAAAGTTTAGGTCTTTTTGAATCATGATCCCGTTGCTGGTTCTGCGATCTTGAGCGTGCTCCCTGAGTTATCTCAGATTCACTATACCACGGAGATTGAAATGGTGACGCAGATGCTGATGCTGACGTAGACTGTAAGTTCAAAAAAATTTTTTAAACAACAAAAGGCTGCATTCAGTACTAAATTTAACCCACAATCCTCTAATAAATTCCCACAAGCATCGATTTTTCTACCACATAGTTCTTTTTTTTTTTTTTTTTTGAGACAAGAGTCTTGCTCTGTTGCCCAAGCTGGAGTGCAGTGGGGCAATCTTGGCTCACTGTAACCTTCGCCTCCAGGGTTCAAGCGATTCTCCTGCCTCAGCCTCCTGAGTAGCTGGCATTACAGGTGTGTGCCACCACGCCTGACTGATTTTTGTATTTTTAGTAGAGACAGGGTTTCACCACGTTGGTCAGGCTGGTCTCAAACTCCTGACCTCATGATCTGTCTGCCTCGGCCGCTGGGATTACAGGCACAAGCCTCTGTGCCTGCACCTCCACCATGTAGTTCTTCTTTAGTCTTTGTTCCTTCTACCCACTTGTCCATTTGCTATACACTATAATTGTATTTGCTGGGCTCTCAATCTGATGTAGAGTAAGTCCTTTTTTTAACCGTATATAAACACTTGGTTATGAAACACTGAAGACCAAAAACTATAATCATTTTTCCTAATGTAATATTTTTTTCTTTTTGAAAATGAAATCCTTGTCGTACTGGTTTAATATTTCAATCTTTTGAGGAACCCTGTCTACCTCTTAGAGGTAGACTGAACACTAAGCTATAAAGAGATTGTGAATTACCCTACTATGAAAATCAGATTTTTCAACTAATAACAAATTTATCCTTGTTCTGATGCCTAGTCTCCAGAATACGGTCATACAACACTAATAAGGGTATGCTAAAAAAAAAAAAAAAAATCCTAATATCAGAAATTTATTCATCAGTAAATCAACAACTAAAACAAGTACATATTTTAAAACATGGCTCATGGTTTTCTCTTTTAACATATATGTACAGAAAATAAAGCTTGTAACACATGTATCACTGATAATGCGCAAACTATTTTACTTCTCTCCAATTCTTTAATTTGTTAAGTTTACTCACTACAATGCATTAAAAAGGCAACAGTTTGTCTCCCTAAATATGTAGGTTTAAATGACAACATATTTCAACCACAATTATTGAAATTGTACTATTCTTTTTACAAAAATGTTTCCATCATGGCAAAGTAATTACCTGGACACATACACACAGACAGGACACAGATAAACTAAGAAACATACATTTGGCATATAATCGCTAAATGGCTCAGAGACAGTAAGGACGTCAAAAATAAAAGTAATTTTTCAGGATATAAAAGAAAAATAATTTTTTAAAGCATGTTACCATGAGTTAAGTATGTGGTAAATAGTTTATTATGCTAAAGAACATTAAAATGAAACCAAATTCTCTCAAGTGTTCTTCTGTTTAACAAAAGAGTTAAAATGGAATGTATCATGGGCCATAATTTCAGTCTACATTCATCTAAAATTCACATGATAAACATGAGAACCCAAATAATGTGTTCCATCAAAGCTCTACAGTACAGGTAACAGATAAGTAAATAAATAATTACACTATAAATAAGTACTATAATAGTAGGTACAGTGAAAGTTTTACAGAAAGACCCTAACTATGTTTGAAGGACACAGGGGAAGAGTCAAAGAAGATGGTAACTGAAGTTCACGGGGTAGGTGAATGAAAAAAGACATTACAAATAGACAACATAAAAAGACGTATAAACCATTTTACCATCAAATTTTTTTTTTGTTTTTTTGAGACAGCATCTCACTCTGTTGCCCAGGCTGGCGTGCAGTCTGGGCAATTGATGCTTGTGGGAATTTATTAGAGGATCGTGGGTTAATCACAGCTCACTGCTGCCTTGATCCTCCCACCTCAGTCTCCAGAGTAGCTGGGACCACAGGCAAATGTCATCATGGCTGGGTAATTTCTATTTTGTAGAGACAGGGTCTCACCATGTTGCCTAGCTGGTCTTGAATTCCTGGGCTCAAACAATCCTCTGCCTTAGCATCTCAAAGTGCTAGGATTACAGGTGTGAGCCACCACATCTGGCCTGGCTTTCTTCTAAGACATTACTATTTATACTTGATTTTCTATTATACTTCAATTATTGATTTTTAAATTTATTTTTTATAGAGATGGGATCCCACTATGTTGCCCAAGCTTGTTTTGAACTCCTGGGTTCAAGTGATCCTCCTGCCTCAGCCTCCCGAACAGCTAGGATTACAGGCATGAGCCATTGCACCCAGCCAATATGGTTCAATTATGAGAAACATACTGCATGCATTCAGGGGATCTATTAGTTCATGGTAACACTGGAAAAGAAACTTTGAAAATAAAGTAGAAGGTGTGAGGCTGAAAAGGCAGGAACTAGCTACATCAGGAATTCGCCCATCCTTTGCCTAGAGAGTATTTTGTAAATTGATAATGGCACTTTTCAGCTTAGTACAAACTTAGTCTCACAAGCCTTCTGTACCTAATATTACAGACACCCAATCAATGAACTGGAGCTAGCATAAGAAATGAAATTAATCTGATATTTTAGAATCAAACCATTTCATATGCCATTATCATCAAGGTATCAGGGACCTTATCCTGCAGGCCAGTGGTTCTAAAACCTCTGCATTTCGGAGACCAAAATAAAAAATGTTTTAATTTAAAATTGAGAGAGAACTGTCACTTTTGACCAGTAGGACATCTAAAATAGCAACTAACACCTAATCCTGTCCCCAACTTTTAAAAAAGGCATTTTAATATACTCCCAAAACTTGGAAGATATAATTCAGAATGAGCATTTTAAATTGAATACATTTGTACAAACTCCATAACTTGTCATTATTTTTCTCATTTTGCACAGACTGCATAAACTTACTGAATAGCACTTCTGCAAACATGATTTTGGGAACTAAGGAAGGGGGGGGGATAAATCAGATCTATTACTATATAGAAAGGCTTTTAGAGGCATGTGGAAGATGAAATAGATGAAATGAACAGAAAGAAAACCAATTAGGAAGCCACTAGAATATCAAGAAATAAGTCCCTATGAAGTAATGGGAATAGAGGGCAATTATAAAAGATAAAAATTCATCAGATTTAGGGACAATGTGAGAAATAGAGAAAAAACAGTTTTTTGGTACTGTCTACTGGTGAGATAAATGACTATGCCATTCATTAAAAATACTGATTATAGGGGAGCAGATTTAGATAATGAATTTCATTTGATTCTTGAATGCTGAAGTGTCCAAAGGCTTAAAGTGACACTCACTGTTCGTTAAACAATTTTCATGACTCACGATACAACATGTAGATTATACGGCTATATCCAAGACAAAAAATGTTTGTTAATATCAGCATATAGATATACATATCAGTATACATAATGCCAGTATATAGGAGGAATGTTTTGGCTAGTTTTGCTATTGGCTAAAGTTCAAAATCAAACCTTTCCCTGGTTCCTACAATCCAATTTTGTCCGTATTTGTTCAAATATCCTCAGTCTGAAGCAATTGTTTTTTTTCCCTTGGAATTCTTTGAACAATTAAATAAAGTGTTAGATTCATTTAACAATGTATTATCTCTTCTGCTGTCTAGAACTACAGGCCAAATGAAATCAGGGAATAAGTCTGTCTTCAAAGTATACTGCCTTGGGCACAACGAATCCTTAAACAAGTAGTTTTGGGGTTGTTTTCACTTATAAACAATGCCGTTATGAACAACTGTAAATTTTTGTATGGATGTATGTTTTCAATACTCTTGGGTGTAACTGATAGATCATGTAGTAACTTGATGTTTAATATATGGAGGAATTACTATTTTTCCAACTATAGGTTGATGCTAATAGCTGTGATGGCAGCAGCAGCTCATCTGGAGTGGCTGCCACAAAGACGCCGGCTGCAGCAGAGAAGGCGTGGCAGGGTCTGTGTGCTCCATGGAGTCAGCAACAGGTGGGAGCCCTGACCACTTCCAAGTTGGTGGGGTGGGAGCCCTGTGCTCCCTGACCCAGCTGTGGCTGTAGACTTGGGTATCCCTGTGCTCTCAGGGGCCTGAGAAGCCTCTCTTCCCACCCCCGGCTCCGATTTTGGAGCAAAGTTTTGGCCAAGCTTGGGCACTGTCACGATCTAGGTGTGTATGCACATGCTTGGGGCAGTGCCGACACACCAGCCCACTGCTACCTTGGCCCCCTCTGGACTTTGGGCACCAACAAGCACAGAGGGAGGCCAAGGGGGAACTGAGGGCAGCTTGGCATGGGTCTGCAGGCATCCCTTGGCACGAACTACCTGGGTGCCATGAACAGTAGCAGGAAGCAGACATGCTCCTGGGTGAAAAGGGGCAGGTCCCCAGTGAAACCCTACCTTCAAGCCTGGGATGGCCTGAAGCCTGGAGACTGGGCTGCCAGTTCCACGGACCGGAGTAAGAACTTATGGTGCTTATCCCAGGCCCACCCATTGCCTCCCATAGACCAATCAGCATGCACTTCCTCCTCTCTGAAGCCCATGAAAATCTCAGACTCAGCCAGATGTCAGGCTGACTTCCCTGTAGACAGGAGCTACCCATTTCTGTCTGGTCTCCTCTCCACTGAGAGCTACACACTCGCTGGGATGACCTGCCTGCGGAAAGGAGCCACCCACTTTGGGTCTCCTGAGAGCTGTACTACTGCTCAATAAAGCCCCTCTTCGCCTTGCTAACCCTCCAATTGTCTGTGTACCTCATTCTTTCTGGACGTGGGACAAGAACTCAGGACCCGCCAAATGGTGGGACTCGAAGAGCTGTAACACAAACAGTGCTGAAACACCCCTCCCTACCCCCACTCACCATGCTGCGGGCGACAAGGAGAGAAGAGCTCTGACCCTTCGGGGAGCCCAGACCTAGGAGCTCCCTGAACCAGGGCTGTGACAACCTCTTTAGGGCTCT
Source organism: Nomascus leucogenys (assembly GCF_006542625.1). Taxonomy (NCBI): domain Eukaryota; kingdom Metazoa; phylum Chordata; class Mammalia; order Primates; family Hylobatidae; genus Nomascus; species Nomascus leucogenys. The sequence continues at coordinate 18,103,860 of NC_044397.1, forward strand.
AGTTCCTGGTGTTTCCAAGCTTTTGGGTGCCACCGCGTTCCTCAGTGCCCACAGAAGAAGCTGCCTGTGGTACGCCTGATCCATCCACAGCCTCACAGGGCACCAGCACCTACAGCTGCCTGCCCCACTGCACCCAGTGTGCCTGGCTGTAAACAGTGGCCAGACCCTGCGTTCACTTGCCCATGCACCCCTTGCCGATCCACGTCTGGCTCACCCTTGGCAGGCGTGGGATCCAAGCTGATAGCACGAGTTGAACAAAGCCTGCCAGTCCGAGTAGGCAGAACACACCCAGCAGGCCCGAGCAAAACTTGGGAAAGGCACCACCAGCCACAGAGGCTTCTAGCTGGAAAAGCAACATTCCAAGTGCTGACAGCTGTACCATTTTACAGTCCCATCAGAAATGTATGAATGTTCCAATTTCTCCACCACTTAACAACACCTGTGATTGTCCATCTTTTTTTTAAATTTTGAGACAGGGTCTCAGCTCTGTTGCCCAGGTTAGAATGCAGTGATGTAATCACAGATGACTGTGGCCTTGACTTCCTGGGCCCAAGCAATCCTTCCACCTCAGCCTCCAGAGTAGCTGAGACTACAGGCATGCGACACCATGCACAGCTAATTTTTAAATTATTTCTTGGTAGAGACTGGGTCTCACTATGTTGCACAGGTCTCAAATTCCTGAGTTCAAGCAATCCTCCCAGATTTGGCCTCCCAACTCAGGCCTGGGATTATAGGCATGAGTCACTGTGCCCAGCCTATCCATCTTTTTTATTTTGGCTATGCTAGTGAGTGTTAAGTATCTCACTGTAGTTCTGACTTGCATTTCCCTAATGACTAATATTTTTTCATGTGCTTATCAGCCATTAATATATCTTTGGAAAAATGTTTATTAAAGTCCTTTGCCCATTTGAAATTGGGTTATCTTTTTATTGTTGAGAAGTAAGAGTTCTTCATATATTCTGGATACAAGTCTCAGTATCTAGTAAGATATATGCTTTGCAAATATTTTCTCTCATTCTGTGGATTGTCTTTTCACTCTCTTGGTATCGATGCACACAAATTTTAATTTTTATGAAAACTAATCAATCTTTTTTTTTGCATTTCCTGCCTCCCGACTATGAGCACTTGTATGAAACTAGATGAAAGCAACTAAATTTACACTGGAGTTTCATAGAGGTTTCTTTCTTTTTCATTAACTTTCCAGTCTCTACCCAGACAGGTAACAGATTTGGCTCCCAGAGTAAATAGTTTTCATCAGTTATTTCCAATTCAAAAGGCTATCTGTGATATGGTGAATTGTATGGTATACGAATTATAACTCAATAAAATAAGGGAAGAGGTGGAAGGCTATCTAGCCCAACCAAAGTGGCTGAAATACTAAATAGTGTATCGGAGAAATCATCAATAAGACAGCTTGGAGACTTAATAGTTATAGATACTCTATGCACAATGAAAAGAAAATAACTTTCCAAGACTTTATATAACTAGCGGGCATCCAATTTTCATTTTATTTCTTTTTACCTTCGTAACAGTTATTCATACCACCTTTCCAACAAGAGGTTTACGGGAAGTATAGTCAATGAAATCATTTACTATTACTACTGTGTAAGTCAGTATTTGCTTTCAGAAAATTATTTCTAAGGTTTTAAAATATTTTCCCAACACAAATGCCCTTAAAACAATGCAATTTAAAAAAAAAAACCTTAAGGAGAAAATATTTGCAAATCATGTATCCAAAAATGAACTTGTATCTAGAATATATAAAGAACACTTACAACTCAGTATCAAGACAACTGTACTTTAAAATGAGCAAAGGAGCTACTATAAATAGGCATTTCTGAAAAATGTACAGTAAATGGCCAATTAGCACATGAAAAGATGTACAACATCATTAGTCATCAAGGAAATCCAAATCAAAACCACAATGAGATACATACCACTTCATACCCACTGGGATGGCTAGAATCAGAAAGTAAGATAAGTGTTGGTGAGGATGTGGAGAGATTGGAATCTTCATACACACAAAAGGGAATGTAAAATGATCTAGCCAGTTTGAAAACAGTATGGCAGTTCCTCAAATGATTGAACACAGAGGTTATGCATGACTCAGCAATTCCATTCCTTTCTTTTATGAGACAGGGTCTCACTCTATGGCCCAAGCAGTACTGAAGTGGTGCCATCATAGCTCAATGAAGCCTCAACCTTCTGAGCTTACGGGATCGTTCCACCTCAGCCTCCCAAAAAGTTAGGACTACAGGTGTGCACCACCATATCAGGTTAGTTTTAAATTTTTTTTGTAGAGATGGGGTATCACTATGTTGCCTAGGCTGGTCTTGTACTCCTGGCCTTAAATACTCCTGCCGTTTGGTCTCCCAAAGTGCTGGGATTACAGGCATGAGCCAACATGCCCGGCTCCATTCTTAGTACATACCAAACACAAGTGAAAACACAAGTCCACACAGAAACTTGCATATGAATGTCTATAGCAGCATTATTCATAATAGCCAGAAGGTAGAAACAACCCAAATGTCCATCAGAAAATAAATGGATAAACAAAATATGGCATATCCATACAATGAAATAGTATTCGGCCACAAAAAAGAATAAAGTACTGACATATGCTACAACATAGATGAACACTGAAAATATGCTAAGTCAAAGAAGCTACTAACAAAAGACTACATAGTACCTGTTTCCACTCATGTATATGAAAATCCAAAATAGGGAGATCTACAGATATAAAGTACATTAATGGTTGCTTTGCACTGGTAGCGGAAGAGGGACTAGAGGAGTAGTGCAGTGATAACCATAATGGTTGTGCAGCTCTGTGAATATACTGAAGACTACTGAACTTTAAATGGGCAAACTGGTATGTGAAATTACAACTTAATAAAGTCATTTCTTTAAAAAGAACTTTAAAGATACTTGCAAATTTACATCAATGTTATCCACTGGCAAATGATTAATCATTAAAAATCATGTAATGCACAGGAACAGAAACTAGCCCAGAATGATATTCTTTTCCTGGGCTCCTCATTTCCATGAGTTAATGACTTGACTGTGAAGTGAATAAATCCTGCTTTGAAAGACTTCCAGAACATTACCTTAGCCATGAGCAACAACTTAAGACTCTGAGCTCTTCCTTGTTTGAAATATTCATGTGATGGAGAGTACCCATCTCCACACCAATGCAGAAGAAACTCATGTCACTCCACTGTACATTTTAAGACCAAATTGACAAGCTGTGTTTCCTTGGAGGAATGGTAAATCTTTTTCTTTTTGAGACAGGGTCTTGTTCTGTCATCCAAGCTGGAGAGCAACTGCATGATCAAGGGTCATTGCAACCTCAACCTCCTGGGCTCAAGCAATCTTCCTGCCTCAGCCTCCTGAGTAGCTGGGACTAAGACATGTGCTACCATGCCTGGCTAATTTTTTTTTTTTTAGAGCGCGGTCCCACTATGTCACCCAGGCTGGTCTCGAATTCCTGGCCACAAGTGACCCTCCCAAAGTGCTGAGATTAAAGGAGTGAGCCACCATGCCCAGTCTCTTTTTCTTATATGCAATACTCATTATAGAGCTAGTTGTGTTTTCCTGTGATCTTCTTGATACCCAAAATGAGAGCAAGTTTAACTTAAAAATGCTGCAGGGTTTATGCAATGCCTATCAATGTTACAATTCTGACCCACTCTCCATATTTATTACTCTCAGTATTCTATCTGTATATTTCCTTATCCTATTTTAAACTGTTTTCATTTTCTTGTTTAATTGTATATGCATCTATGTATTTATTTCCTTGAAAACTACACCTGCATAAGGTAGATTTTTAAAAAATTAGTGACCACTGGTTCTACGCTATGCAAAATATGTGATGGTACTGATCTCTATAGCAGTTATCTACAAACTAAAAAAAAGGTATCAATAACTTTAAAAAGCCCCTACAACCGTATAAAAAGCCTCCTTTTAAAATTATTTCATATTAAAAGTAATCAACCTCTCAACAAGGCAAAACAGTCAGAACAAACACTAAACAGATTAGTGCTTCCTTAAAGTAAGTTACAGAAAAATACACCAAAACAACATACAAAATTACATATTCACAAATAACTCCTTTTTAACAATATTTATAGAAATTAAATTTTCCTTTAAAAACATGTAAATTTTGCTTATTGTTACTACAGACGTAAGACGATCATAGTTTTCAATCATTCAAATTGTGATAAAAATTTAAAGATGGGATAGCAGAAGTAACAGCAAGATTAGTAGCAGGTGAAGCGCAGCTTACAAATGGCTGAGAACTAAAAGATATTTAGGAAATCAACCGTTCGGAACTTAGAATCTGCATTTTCCCAAAGAAACAATGCTATCCAGAATCTTGGATTCTTAAGCTCAAGTATATTACCTAATAATCATGTAACTGAGAGAAACCACCTATATTTCTAGATTTCAGAACCTTATTGATGAATTGACACAAATATCCATCTTAACTAAAAACAGAAGTAAAAAATGTTCTATAAAACGTCAAGCACTATATAAGGTGTTCCCATATTAAGTCTGTAACATAACTGAAATTGATCTATCATGTCCTACCCCCAACCCTCTTTTCTCTGAAGCTTCAGATTTACCAAGTGCCTGAGATAATGGAAGTTTTATGTCTCCAAAAGTTGTGAGTTAAAAAGTCTCAACAATCTTTTTTTTTTTTAAATGTTGCCTCCGGCCAGGTGCAGTAGCTCATGCCTGTAATCCCAGCACCTTGGGAGGGTGAAGCAGGAAGACTGCTTGATCTCCTAAGTTCGAGACCAGCCTGGGCAATATAGTGAAACTTCACATCTACAAAAAATTTAAAAATCAGTGCAGTGTGGTGTGCACACCTGTATTCTCAAGCTACTCAGGAGGCTGAAGTGGGAGGACTGCTTGGGCCCAGGAGGCAGAGGCTTCAGTGAGCTGAGATTGTGCCACTATACTCCAACCTGGGTGAGTGTGAGACCCTGTCTCAAAAACCAAAAAATTTTAAAATACTCCCTTTGACATTGAGTAATCTTAACAATGCTAAATAAAACGAAACATACTATATGTAATTTAATATTTGGATAACATTATACTATACCCTACAGATATTATCTTAAACCAATGTAAAACCAGGAAATAATAATGGTAACAGTAAAAGTTAACAATTATAAATAATTATAAATAAAAATAACAATTATAAATAATTATAATTAGTAACATCAAACCGCTATACTATGTTCTAGGCACTGTTCCAAGTGCTTCACATGTTTTTTTTCTTTCAATTAATCTTAACAATAAGAACAATCCTGTTCATCTTACATTTCACATACAGATGTAGCTGTATGAAGAAACCACTATCACTATCACCATTTTACAGAAGAAAAAACAGATAAACAAAATACTGGCCAGGCATGATGGCAGGTGTCTGTAATCCCATCACTTTGGGAGGCTAAGGTGGGAGTATTGCTGGAGGCCAGGAGTATGAATCCAGCCTGGGCAACATAGCAAGACCCCATCTCTACAAGAAAAATTTTTTAAAAAATTAGCCACGTGTGTGTGTGTGTGGGGGAGGGGGCTGCACATCTGTAGTCCCAGCTACTCAGGAGGCTCAGGCAGGAGGATTGCTTGTGCCCAGAAAGTTGTGGCTGCGCTGAGTCATCACTGCTCAACTACACTACAAGCTGGGTGACAGAGAAGGACCCTATCTCTTAAAAAAAAGTGAAACTCTTTTTTCAAGAACACAGGAGTTTCAATTTCTAAACCAAAACTAAAAAAGCAAAGCAGCCTAAAAATGGTTGACTTATGGCTGAAACTGCTCCCATACCATTAAAAAGAAAAAAGCGATTAAAAAAAGCAACTTAAAGCAACTAAAAAGCATTTAGAAAATACCTAAAATTTATAAAAATAATTTAGGAATCAATAAAGATTTTAAAAATTCTACTTGGTTTGGTTTTTGGGTGTTTGCAAGTCATTTCTGAATTTTACTTGGGTATTTAAATACATTAAAATTTCGGAACAGAATGAAATCAGCACTAATATGTTACTATAACCACTGTTTAGGTGGGGTCATTTTGAAGTCATTAACATGACATTTAAACGGTGCGTTTTTTTTTTTTTTTGAGACAGAGTCTCGCTCTGTCGCCCAGGCTAGAGTGCAGTGGTGTGATCTTGGCTCACTGCAAGCTCTGCTCCAGGGTTCACGCCATTCTCCTGCATCAGCCTCCCGAGTAGCTGGGACTACAAGCGCCTGCCACCATGCTCGGCTAATTTTTTGTATTTTTAGTGGAGACGGGGTTTCACTGTGTTAGCCAGGATGGTCTCGATCTCCTGACCTTGTGATCCGCCTGCCTAGGCCTCCCAAAGTGCTGGGATTACAAGCGCGAGCCACCGCACGCTGGCTGAAATTTAAATGTTTTTTTTTTTTTTTTTTTTAAATGCTGCTATTTGTTTAACATAATAAGAAATGGACTTTTTTTTTGAGACGGAGTTTCACTCTTATTGCCCAGGCTGGAGTGCAATGGCGCGATCTTGGCTCACAGCAACTTCCGTCTCCCGGATTCAAGTGATTCTCCTGCCTCAGCCTCCCAAGTAGCTAGGACTACAGGCATGCGCCACCACGCCCAGCTAATTTTGTCTTTTTAGTAGAGATGGGGTTTCTCCATGTTGGTTAGGCTGGTCTCAAACTCCCGACCTCAGGTGATCCACCTGCCTCAGCCTCCCAAAGTGCTGGGATTATAGGCGTGAGCCACCACGCCAGGCCAGAAATGGACTTTTTTGAATAATCTACAACATTAAGAACAAGTTAGAAGAAACAGTTTGAAAATGGTCATATCTTAAGGAGAATGTCAATAAATTTACTAAATATATTCAGGATTTTAGCACCTACACTATTATAATCATTATTATAACAATAAAAAAAAACAAATGCAGCAGTAGCTAACATTTATATAGTATTTATCATATGCCAGGCACTATTATCATTTAACATAAAGCATTGTCATGTAACTATAACAATTGGATAAAGTAGGTGATACAAAAAGATGTCGGCCAGGTGCAGTGGCTCACACCTGTAATCCCAGCACTCTGGGAGGGAAGGTGGGCAGAATGGTTGAGCCCAGGAGTGTGAGACCTGCCTGGGCAACATAGCGAAACCCCATCTCTTCAAAAAAATTAGCTAGGCATGGTGGCACATCCCTGCAGTCCTAGCTGCTGGAGGAGAGGCTGAGGTGAGAGGATCACTTGAGCCTGGGAGGTCTAGGCTGCAGTGAGCCGTGATTGCACCACTCACTCCAGCCTGGGTAACAGAGTGAGATCCTGTCTCAAAAAAAGAAACAAACAAACAAAAACAATCACAACAGAAAAATATGTCAATAGCTAGTAAGTGGCGAAACATGACTCCTCTCTAGGCAGTACAGTCTGGTTTCAAAAGTTGTGTTCCTCATGAATAAGCTATATATATTTTTAAAATTAGACAAAAATGAGTAGACAAAATTTTATGAAGACAATACAGGAAAACACAATTCTGTGCCCTTTATATGTCACCATGACATTTCTACAGAAGGCAAAATATGATTCTACACCTCTAGGAATCATAAACTTGTCTAGCAGCAGAAAATGTACAATATCAACTGACATTTAAAATGAGACCAGGTTCCGCTGAGCTGGAGTTTAAAATAAAAGAGAGACCAGGTAAGCAGTTCATATAAAGTCCATTAAGAAATGGGTAGTAGATACGGGCATTTTCATTTTTTTTTGTTTTGTTTTTGTTTTTTACTTCAGTCTTGCTCTGAGTATCTTAAAGAATGTTTACTACTGTGTAGGAACATTTTTATGAGACTTTTGTCATATATTAGATCACATAACATATAAATATATAAATACTTAACACAAATTTTCAAACGATTCTTTTAGATTACCTCAAAATCAGACTTTTGCAAATCAAACATTAATTATAACATTCAGCCAAAAATGCAACAAGCTTAAATTTGTTACAATAAGCCATTTCAAAAGCCAAAGAACTAGCCAGGCATGGTAGGTGTGTGCCTATAATCTCAGCTACTCAGGAGACTGAGGTGGGAGGATCATTTGAGCCAGAGTTTGAGACCAGCCTGGGCAACATAGCAAAACCCTGTTTCAAACAAAACAAAACAAAAAGCTTGTGGTCCTAACGAAAACTAGCTACGTAAGACTAGATGGACATACCAATACAAACTCATTACTCACCATAAAAATCAAATTTAAAAATTCATGTGAAAGACTTTTAGCACTTTCATAAAAAGATATCCTGTTAATTTAAAAATCACTCAACATTCAAAGCAAAATATTTAGAAGTTATAATCTCCCAGAAAAATACTTAACATTTGTTATTTCACCACTGCTTTGTGTATATGCAGAGAAAAGTCTGATGAATGAGTGGAAAGGAGGTACAGTTTTTGTTCCTCTGACAAAGCCATTCACATTGATTGACCAATTTAGTTAAATTTATACTTAAATTGATACCTATGTTTTTATGTACAAAGTTTTCCAAGTCTTTGGAAAGCATTTTTTTTTTTTTTTTGAGATGGAGTCTCACTCTGTCACCCAGGCTGGAGTGCAGTCTCATGATCTCAGCTTACTGCAACCTCCACCTCCTGGGTTCAAGCAATCCTCCCACTTCAGCCTCCCAAGTAGCTGGGATTACAGGTGTGTGCCACCACATCCAGCTAATTTTTTTGTATTTTTAGTTAAGATGGTGTTTCGTCACATTGGCCAGGCTGGTCTCGAACTCCTGACCTCAAATGATCCGCCAGTCTTGGCCTGCCAAAGTGCTGGGATTACAGGCGTGAGCCACCGTTCCCAGCCCAAAAGTATGATTTTATATGAGGTTACAATCTGTTACCCATAATTCTGAAGTCCAAAAAGTTTGAAAAATGTTATTCATTTTGCTACATATATATTGGTTTTGATTACAGGATGCCTCAGATCCAGCTACTACATTTTTTAAATACCCCCAAGAGTGGCCCTAGGGATTTTGAAAAAGGCTGTATACATATATTCCAAACAAAAATGTTACCTGATATTCAGAATCCAATCTAAATGAAGAGTCTCTTGAGTGATAGTTATCATTTAAACTACTTCCTCTGCTTCCAGACATCATCCTAGCACTTAAGGAGCTGGAGGGTTGAACAGAAATTCTTCTTGGAATCCTTGAAGGTTTAGACTCCATTCTTAAAGATTTTTCTGTGAAATAAAAATTTTCATTAATTGCCTTTGGGAAAATATGAAAGCCTTTAATGCTTAATCATCCTTAATCATCAGCTCAAATAAAAAATTAACCATACAAATTAACCATATCTGACAAGGTAAATTGTGAAATGATCACCACTTCTCTTCCGCAAAGCAGAGGTTCATCAAAGGTTTCCTATCGTCCATAAAAGGAAGCAAACAAACATGGTAAAAATGGAATGAAGAACTCTGAGGTCTGCTGTTTCCAAAATCTGGGCTCTTTTCCTTACTCAATTTTGTCTATTACATATTCTACATGAATTTGTCCTTGACTCTTTTGGTATTCTCTATTTTTACTGTTCAATGCTCATACCTGTTGTACTATTTGCGTACCCCTTAACACACTATGTTCTTACAAACCTTTGTATGTGCCTGGAAAGTCTATACATTCCCCACCCAATTCTTGGTTATCCGTTTAAACACAAGTACCTTTCTTCTCTGTATGTTTCTACTTCATACATACTTTTGATACTACTATGCACTGTAATTTGTTTACCTTTCTATTTCCCCATCTCAACAATGAATTTTCTAGGTCAGAATCATTTAAAGTATTTTAAAATCACTGCCTGGGATACAATAGGTACTCAATAAACACAAGTAAGAATGAATGAACTTTCTTTTTATTTACCACTCATAGGATCTCTTAATTATAACAAAAATAATAGCAATAGCTGATATTTATTAAGTATTATATGCAAGGTCTGACAGTAAGGACCTTCTGATTATCTGTTAGTCCACTGAATCTCCAGACCAACCCTGTGAGACAGATACTATATTATCTCCACTTTATAAACAAGAAAACAGGCACTGAGAGGTTTAGTAATTTGCACATGATCACACAGCTAATAAATTGTTTCTCAAAATGTTTTCAAAGATTGTTTATGGTACTATTGGAAAGTGACATTTTAAGTAAAAAGGTCAATCTATAAAACTACACATACAGTATGACTCTATTTATGAAAATAAAATGAATAAAATTCCTAAGAAACAAAATGTTAAATTTATTTTGTGGAACTGAGTGCTTTCCACTTTACAGATTAATAATTTCCAAGTTTTCCTCATTAAACATTTCTAAACCCATGACAAAAGTAATGATTACCTATGCCTATTAAATACATATAAATGGAATCATACGATAAGTACTCTTTTGTGTCCAGCTTCATTTGCTCAACATTATATTTGTGAGATTCATCTGTGTTGTTGCATGCAGTTTTAAGTTCACTCTAATTTCTTTACATAGCATTCCACCATATGGCACACAATTTATTTTCGCATTCTACCATGAATGTACACTAGATTGTTTCCATTTCAGAGTTGTAATAGTGCTACTATAAGGACATTACTACTATAATTTAAAAAGCTTTTTTTTTTTCTGAGACGGAGTCTTGCTCTGTAGCCCAGGCTAGAGTGAAGTGGCACAATCTGGGCTCACTGGAAGCTCCACCTCCTGGGTTCACGCCACTGTCCCGCCTCAGCCTCCCAAGGAGCTGGGACTAGAGGCACCTGCCACCACGCCCGGCTAATTTTTTTGTATTTTTAGTAGAGACGGGGTTTCACCGTGTTAACCAGGATGGTCTCTATCTCCTGACTTTGTGATCTGCCCGCCTCGGCCTCCCACAGTGCTGGGATTACAGGCATGAGCCACCGTGCCCGGCCTTAAAAAGCTTTTAAAATATTCTGAGGCAAGGATTTACAAGGCCTCTGACTGTATCTCATATAAGTGGAATCATACAATATTTGTCTTTTCGTGATTGGCTTATTTCCCTTACCCTAATGTTCTCAAAGTTCATCTATATTGTACCACATGCCAGAATTTCCTTTTTATGGCTGAATATTATTGCATTGTATGCATAGTTATGCGTCACTCAAGAACAGGAATATATTCTAAGAAATGCGTCTTTAGGTGATTTCGTCACTGTGCAAAAATAAAAGTGTACATACACAAACCTAGATGGTATAGTCTAATACCTGGATTATATGGTATAACCTATTGCTTCTAGGCAGCAAATCTGTACAGCATGTTACTGTACTGAATACTGTAGACAATTGTAATACAATGGTAAGTATTTATATATCTAAACAGAGAAAAGATACATTAAAAATAATTACAGTCAAATCATAGAGAAAGAAGATTGGTGGTTGGCGGGGGATGGGGGCTTGTTTAATGAGTATGAAATTTTGGTTTTACAAGATGAAAAGAATGGAGATAGATGATAGTGATGTTTACACAACATTATGAATATATCCAATAATACTGAATTGTACACAAACATAGTTCAGATGGTAAAATTTTATGTTCTCTGTATTTTATCACAAAAAAATAACAACAGGTTGGGGGGATGGTGCATGTGGCTGGAAAGCAAGTTGTTAAATTAAAACCTGTATCTGGCCGGGCGCGGTGGTTCACGCCCGTAAGCCCAGCACTTTGGGAGGCCGAGGCGGGCGGATCAGGAGGTCAGGAGATTGAGACCATCCTGGCTAACACAGTGAAACCCCGTCTCTACTAAAAATACAAAAAATTAACCAGGCGCGGTGGCAGGCGCCTGTAGTCCCAGCTACTTGGGGGGCTGAGGCAGGAGAATGGCATGAACCTGGGAGGCGGAGCTTGCAGTGAGCAGAGATCGTGCCACTGCACTCCGGCCTGGGTGAAAGAGCGAGACTCCGTATCAAAAAAAAAAAAAAAAAAAAAAACCTGTATCTGGAGCAGTAGAGCTTCCATTCCCCTAAAGGTATGATATTTATTTTCTGGAGAACAAAGATTTCCTAGGTAACACTCTTGTGTGCCCCCCACCCCCCCCATCTCCCACACACGACATGCAATCATCTCCGCAGGAGTTTAGGCATGGGGTCAGTATAAGGAATAAAAGAAAATTTATATACTCAATTGAGACTCACAGACTCTTTCATGGTCCTGTTTCTACAATGCTGTCAGGAGACTAAGGGATTCTACTCTTGGATCACCAAACACCGGTGATAAGATTTCTGAATGTCATTTGAAATGTTTCCACTTTAAAGGCTAGCCTTCCACTAAACCATTCTATCCTACAACAAAGGCTGCTAGTCACCAGGAGTTTCTCATCAGGATTTTTAGAGTTAGACAAAAATCAGGATGTTTGTCTAACTGACAAACATCAAGGAGTACCGTGTAATCAAGGAAGGCCTCCAATACGAAAGGACCAAAGTAAACAACAGTAAAAACAAAACTTTAAGATGCTGCAGGGAGAGGAAAATTTGGGGGAAAGGGGCTTATTTCTATCCTCACAGGGATCAAATAACATTCATTCACTGAGAGAAAATTTTTGCAATCTACCCATCTGACAAAGGGCTAATATCCAGAACCTACAAAGAACTTAAATTCATAAGAAAAAAATCAAACAACCCCATAAAAATGTGGGCAAAGGATATGAACAGACATTTCTCAGAAGAAGACATTTATGCAGCCAACAGACACATGAAAAAATGCTCATCATCACTGGTCATCAGAGAAATGCAAATCAAAACCACAATGAGATACCATCTCACACCAGTTAGAATGGCAATCATTAAAAAGTCAGGAAACAACAGGGGCTGGAGAGGATGTGGAGAAATAGGAACACTTTTACACTGTTGGTGGGACTGTAAACTAGTTTAACCATTGTGGAAGACACTGTGGCAATTCCTCAAGGATCTAGAACTAGAAATACCATTTGACCCAGCCATCCCATTACTGGGTATATACCCAAAGGATTATAAATCATGCTACTATAAAGACACATGCACAAGTATGTTTACTGTGGCACTACTCAGAATAGCAAAGACTTGGAATCAACCCAAATGCCCATCAATGATAGACTGGATAAGGCAAACATGGCACATATACACCATGGAATACTATGCAGCCATAAAAAAGGATGAGTTCATGTCCTTTGTAGGGACATGGATGAAGCTGGAAACCATCATTCTCAGCAAACTATCGCCAAGGACAGAAAACCAAACACCGCATGTTCTCAATCATGGGTGGGAAGTGAACAATGAGAACACTTGGACACAGGGCAGGGAACATCACACACTGGGGCCTGTTTTAGGGTGGGAGGAGGGGAAAGGATAGCATTAAGAGAAATACCTATTGTAAATGACGAGTTAATGGGTGCAGCACACCAACATGGCACATGTATACATATGTAACAAACCTGCACGTTGTGCACATGTACCCTAGAACTTAGTATAAAAAAAAATTCATTCATAAAATAAGAACAGGATGTGTGAGAATACAACGACAGCATAATAAAGAGCTTATGGAAATTCAAAATGCCATATACTTGTTAAAATGAGATATACTGAAATAAATTCAACATAAGGATTGGGAGTAAGTTGCAGGAACCTCCTGGAAAGCAGAACCAAAAGAAATAGCAAATGTAACATGAAAATAATTATCCAGAGAGTTATAATTTGACTGTGGTTACAGAAAAAGGAAATATAGAGAAAATTACCAAATAAACTTTTCTAGAAACGAAGGACAGAACTCTCCAAATTCAAAGGGCTCAAGACTACATAAGAGCATCAAAGAAAAAAGACCAACACTAAGCACAATATATCATCTTGAAACTGCAGAAAACCAGAAGTAATGGGAAGATACTATAAGTTACTAGAGTGGAAAAAATGGGTCACATACAAAGAGAACATAATCAGAATGGCTTAACAGCAACAATAAAGTCTTAAGACAATGAAATAATGCTTATAATACTGAGAAAAATGTTTCGCCTTGAATTCCAATCTAGCAAGTACATTTGAAGTGGAGAAGAGAACATGTTTTCAGACATGCAAGGTCTCAACAAAACAAAATGACCAAAAACACAACCAGAGGAAGCTAAATGAAGAGCATGTCCTAGAAAAATGGGAATGTGAGGCAGGAAATAACAAGATATGAAACCAGGAAGCAGCGATAAAGGGGAAGTTAAGGAGGATGCTATGCAGAAAGCATGGGAAGCAAACAATTCAGACTGGAGCAGGACCTCAGGTAGCAGAAGTTCTAAGAAAAAAAAAAAAGCATCACATGGAAACTATATCTCATTGGCATGTGGTAGAGATGGTGGTACAACTTGAAAAAACAGTGTGTATACAGAAGAAAAGGCAATTTTAAAAATTAACTTTTTAACTTGGAAAAACTTAGCTGTTCATGAAAAGCATGATTGCATTAGGTGAGCTCTTTAATATTTACATAGTCTTAATAATGTAAATATAGACTACTGAATCAATTTGCTACATATTGTGAGATGGAAGTGGGCAGTGGAAATAAGAATGGTAGGAAACAATGAAAAACCATGAAATAACAGTATAAGCACGCTGTTTAGAAAAATGAAAGTATGTAAGTCCTAAAAGAAATAGCTAAATAGCAGAGGGGCACTGCCTTTGCAAAGTGGCACTAGAGATGGGGTAAAGGGTAAGGAAAAAGACTGCTCTTTTCCTTAGAAGCAGGATGACCATATTTCCCCATTTGCCCAGAACAGTCCCAGTTTATGTGCTGAAAAATTCTAATTTATGCTTATTACCCCAGAATAATTATTAATAGTGTCTACGCTGTCTCTTAAAAGTGGCCTCATTTGGATGATAAAGCATATGGTCACCTAACTTAGAACTTTTCTACCATCGGCTTTTTACAAACTATATACGTATTTGGTAAGTCCATACAAAATATTTCATTAAAAAGAGGTAAATTCTGAACTGGAAATTTTTTAAAGGCATTCATTAGAAGAAAGAATATTAATGGTTAAACACTGACAATGCAAAAGCCCATGAACAATTTAACAAGTAGCAGATGTGGTATTTTATCAAGGCAGCTATGAAGACACTAAAGGGACTATATTTGCAATCTGAGGACTTTTGGGAAACAAAATGCTTTTTAAAAGACATGCATCAATATTAAGTTCTATGACAACAATAATGCTTCCTAATAATACCTCTTATAGTTTACTCTGACTACATTTATACCCAGTTCTTACTTGCAGAACTAAACTAACCTAGTAGGAAATCTGCTTAAAACAAACCCCCTTGGGAGAAGGCAAAGAGGCAGAGTCCTTTGAGAGAGATAATTTGATATTGTATGAAACTATTTTTGGCAACTCCTCTACATAAATTGATTGAATTTTGACAATGTAGGTGTTACATGAAAACTTATATAATTTGGTTGCATAAGCTGTAGGTCAAAAGCACAAAATATAGTGAAAAACAAAAATGTGCAGTCCTTGAGAAACTTCTATCGAATCACTTAGAAGGTTCTAAGAGACATCTTTTCAAGTCCATTCATTCATTTAACCAAGTTTTTTGGATACTCATGCACTAAGCACAGTAATTAATACTCAACAAGCGAATGAGGTAGGGGAACAACACTAAACGTTCTGAGACGGTGCCTGTAAAGAAACTGTAGCCTAACATGGAACAAACTACATAAATAATCACATAACTTCAATGGTTCTAAGTGCTACAAAGGAAAAGGTATAGGTTGGGCATGGTGGCTCACAACTGTAATCTCTGCACTTTGGGAGGCTGAGGTGATCACTTAAGGCCAGGAGTTCGAGACCAGCCTGGCCAACACAGTGAAACCCCGTCTTTACTATAAATACAAAAATTAGCCAGGTGTGGTAGCACGTGCCTGTGATCCCAGCTACTCAGGAGGCTGAGGCACAAGAATCACTTGAAGCCCGGGAGGTGGAGGTTGCAGTGAGCTAACACCGGGCCACTGCACACCAGCCTGGGCAACAGAGAAAGACTCTCAAAAACAACAACAAAAAAGAAAAAGGTATAAGCAAGAGCAGACTACTGGAAAGAGGCATTTGAAGCTTAATGTTTTAAATCAAGACTTAAAAACAAATAGTGCAAAAAAAGTTCACATGTACAATCTTTCCTCAATGGTCAATGAAATGGTCTTTTCCTTCTGTCACTATATCATGCTTTTTAAAATTCAGATTTCATTTCAGAGCTGGACAGTTAGGCTATCTTCCTGTTTGGTGATAAGAAACTTATCACCAGGGCTGATTTTGTAGGTGTGAGCTCTGAGCTTCATTAAAAATTTTGCAACTGACATCCTGAAATTCTATCTTTGAATTTGTGTTTTATAAGCGGAGTCAGATAGGACAGTGAAGTATGCCTCACTGGAGTCCCAGTCATGATAGATCCACTAGAATTTTATCCTCATGTTCCTCATCAACAAGTCTATGACTGAGGAAGGGGAGGCACTGACAAGAGGCTACACTTTCTATTCTCCAGAACTGGTATTCAGTGTGTAAGGAATGTAATCAGTTACAAAGCCACACACACAAAAAAATCGTATGATTAGTATTTGAGATTTTTCACTTACTGAACTTTTTGACTTCTGAGATGAAGTTTCTGGATGAAGATTCTCTGAAGCTGATAATGCAGCTGCTAGTTTACCTAATAAGACATACTTTTACTCTGTTAAGTATGCCTTCACCTTAAGGCATTTTAATAGTGGCTGACACAGCAACAAGAGTAAAAAACCTGTATTCACACCAATTCAACAATTTATGTAGTCTGTCTATATCTCACAAACCTGTGGGCTTGCTTTAGCTATGAAAAAAATGAACTGCTTTTTTAAATGAGTGACTCCATTCCTCTGGGCATCCTAAGAAACTCTGAGAGATCCAGGACATAAACAAGGTAAGGAATCGTAACAGGCCACCTCCTCACAATAAGGTGGACTCCAAAAGATCACAACCTCAGATTAAGAGTTAAGCTATTAGGTGTGGCGTGGTGGCTCATGCCTGTAAGCCCAGCACCCTGGAAAGCCGAGGAGGGCGGATCACAAGGTCAGGAGTTCAAGACCAGCCTGGCCAACATGGCGAAACCGTCTCTACTAAAAATACAAAAAAAAAATAGCCGTATGTGGTGGTTCACCCCTGCTAATCCAGAGAATTGCCTGAATCCGGGAAGCAGAGGTTGCAGAGAGCCGAGATCATGCCACTGTACCCCAGCCTGAGCAACAGAGCGAGACTCCGTCTTGAGGGGTTGGGGAAAGAGTTAAGCTATTAATAGAAGTAAACCAGCTCTTGTGCAGATTTGCAGCCCAGATTAATGTTGCCTGCTTGGCAAATGGAAGTTCAAATCCTGAATTTGGTTTAAGGTGGTCCCAATTTAGTAATCCACCAGGAACATGGCAGAAGCCAACATAAATCTTGCTAGAGGAATATACCTTCATGCTAACTTTCAAATTATTTCTACAAGTATTTTTTCAAGTATAACAAACAAGGGATAACTAAGTATACAGCAAAATAAGATATCACAAACAAGGTCTTTGAGACACAAGATGAGAGAAAAAAAACAGAGTAGCAAAAACATCAAATCAAGCATTTTAGGCAAATTATAAAACTATGCTTAGCATGTTTAAATAAAGAGAAGCTTGAAACATACAGGCAAGGAACAGGAAACTGCAAAAAGAGCACTTTTTAACAAATATACAATAGCCATAATATAAACACCACGAGGATGAGACACCCAAAATGGAAGACATTATGTAAGATAATTGGCCTAGACTCTTCAGAAATCCTCCATGGCTGGGTGCAGTGGCTCACGCCTGTAATCCCAGCACTCTGGGAGGCCGAGGCTGGAGTATCACGAGGTCATGAGTTCAAGACCAGGCTGGCCAACATGGTGAAACTCCATCTCTACTAAGAATACAAAAATTAGCAGGGCATGGTGTTGCGTGCCTGTAATCCTAGCTCCCTGGGAGGCTGAGGCAGGAGAATCGCTTGAATCCAGGAGGCGGAGGTTGCAGTGAGCTGAAATCGCACCACTGCACTCCAGCCTGGGCAACAGAGCAAGACTCCGTCTTGGGGCTGAAGCGGGGAGAGGGGGACACTCCTCCAACATTCTTGGCCTCATACTAAGCACTAGGCAGCAGCAGTCCACTACTGGAATACTCTGAAGGTAAATAAAGCAATAATAAAGGTCATACCCATCTCAACTACAGACAAAACAAAGTCAACCCACCATACTAATGCCCCAACAGAAGAAGAATATGCCCATATCAATGCATAAATACTATTTATCTCAGTCTCTAATCTGTTCTGCTTTTAGTTTAAGCATTTAGTCAAAACTTGTACGATGCATAAAAATGCAAGGAAAAAAATCAACCCATTACCAAGAGATAAAATGGCAGAACCAGACCAAGACATGGCCCCAATGTCAACAAACGAGCAAATGGATGGGTTTAACAGTAGACTAGGTAAAATTGAAAAACTGGGGAAGGAGGAAATAAGCTAGAAAAAAATCCCCTCAAACTAAATTAGTATTAGGATCATTACGGGAAGAGACATGGCTCCAAGGATGAGGACCCAAAGTCGTGGAAATGGATAAAAGTCAGATTCAATACATACTTCAAGTCAGAAAGGATTTACCTAATAACGGGGAAGCAAGGCAATTATTTATAATATGAAGGGAGGCAATTATTTATAATACTGATGAAGAACAAACATTTTATTGCTTTTCTTTCAGGGATTGGGAGTGGGTGGGGTGGGGGGGGGGCGGTCAAGGAAGCACACCAAGATTAGTTGGTTTTGAAAAATGAGCTGTCTGGCCGGTTGTGGTGGCTTCCAGCACTTTGGGAGGCCAGGGCAGGATTGTTCGAGGCTAGGAGTTCAAGACCAGCCTGGGTAACATACTGACACCCCGTCTCTACAAAAAATATTTTAAAAAAAGAATAAGCAGACCAGCCGGGCCAACATGGTGAAACCCAATCTCTACTAAAAATACAAAAAAAATTTAGCCGGGCGGTAGTGGTGCACACCTGTAATCCCAGCTGCTCGGAAACTGAGGTAGGAGAATTGCTTGAGCCTGGGGAGGTGAAGGTTGTGGTGAGTGGAGATCGCGCCACTACATCAGAGTGAGACACTTTCTGAAAATAATAATAATAAGCAATCAGAAGTGCCCAGAAGGTCCAGGAGAACGCTGGAAATAAAGTTTTGAAAATACAAGAGCGCAGTGTGGCTGACAGTAAATTTTTCAGTTACATACATTGATTTATTTACTTTTTTCCAGATACATATGCTACCTCCTTGCCTTCTACTTGTACTGTACCTTCTATTTGGCACTCTTCCCACAAACTTATCTCTAGTAGAATTTGGGGTACTATGAAAACGTAAATTGAAAAACTTCAGGCAGTTTAAGAAAACATTAGGAGGAAAGGAGTTCTACCAATTACCCTACTTATGATTAAAGCTTTCTCTGACCACAACCACAAGCTGCCTACCAGGTACAGCTTGGATTTTTAGTTTATCAAATTTGGAAAGCTGTGAATTCCTAAAAGCAGTACAATGTCCAAAAGTTTTTCTCTGATTCTGCTTATGAAGGTTTTTTTCAAGTATTATGTATCCCCTTCCATTATGCTACAGATCACTGTGTCCCATTATTACAATAATGGCCTTGATCAGGTATCTGTTGAGTCACACAGTAGTCATAAAATAACCAGCCTAACAAAAATACCTCAGCCCTATTAACACATGCTACCTCCCACACCTAAAAGTCTTTTCCTGTATGTTAATGTATTAATAAATATGTATTTAATATATTAATAAAATTCATTTCCTATTTTTTTCCAAAATAGAAAACTGAGGCTAGGCTAGGCAGGAAATAAGTCAATCTTTGCCTAATTTTTGCACATCAGCCAATTTCTATTTGTAGAAATACGCTAACTGAGTGCAAGCTTCAAAGTCTGCCCCTCACTTGGTATGCTTGGGTATGACTCTAGGTATAATCTAATGCTTAATTTTCTCACCCACAAAATGGTGATAATGATAGTATCAACTTCACAGGTATATTGTGAGGTTTGCTGGCACACAGCATGTGTTCAGCAAATACTAGCTATTATTAACCAATACCATCAGCGTGAAGGTTTTCATATAAACAGCTCAGTAGAAATTTTGTTGGCTTTTTCATTATTTGAAATTTGTCTTTAACACATAGCAAAACATCTTTCAAAGTCATTTAGATTTACATACAGGATATTCACTTCAGGGTAAAGAAACCTATACAAGATTATGTATATTAAGTATATGCATTAAACAATTGGAAAGAGCCATTTTTATCATTTTACTGTTATCTCGGGTGATGGCATTATTGATGTGTTTTTTCTTCTTTATACTTAGTTACCAAAAAATTTCTTTAATGTACTTTGTTAACTGAGGGCAACAATTATTTGCCAGAGGAAAAGACATTTTTAAAATGACTTGTATTACAGAAGTCCTAAGGAGAATAATTCCCTTTCTAACTTGCTGGTTTACAGCCTTAGTAGCTACATACCACAAAGTAGTAAATACTAAGTAATACTCTCCTAGTAAAGACTAAGTGAAAGATAAAGTTAAAATACTTCACAAAATGAAGTTCAGATTACCTGAGTATGACTTCAAGTTTTTATCATGAAAAATTTTAAACATACACAAAGGTACAGCCAATAATGAGCTTCCATGTACCAATCAAGTCTTCAACTATTATCCACATTTAACCTCCCTAACCTATTTTACCACCCACTCTATTATTTTAAAGCAATCCCAAGCATGACATTTTTGAGGCTATCTATTCTTATAGTGGTCTAAAGAACCTATGGTAAATTACAAAATATGGCTACAAATGTCCCCCATACTAGTATTAGCCCCCTTTGTAATGCAACGTTGCTGCTCCGCCTAGGATGAGGCAGCCTTACTTCCTCACCCCAGTCTTGTGTGATTAAGAGAATGGACTGTGACACTGTAAGATTTTCAAGGTTGTAAGAGATCTTACAAGCTTCTCTTAGAATACTGTCCCAAGACTCCTGTGTCATAAATGATCACAAAGAGTAAGGCCTATATGTCCACCAACACAAGCTGCCAAACATGAGTGATGCCATCTCAGATCTCCCAGCCTGGGAAATCCTCTAGCTGAATGATGGTACATGAGGAGTAAGCCCCGGGCAAAATCAGTAGAACTGCTCAACAGGCACCTAGAATTGTAAAAAACAGTAAACAGTTGTTTTAATCCACTAGGTCCTGAGGTGGTTTGTTATGCAGCCATAGAGCAAAGATTCATTACTTATCCTTATTTTCTACTGTTACCATACGATTATCTTATGCCCGCAGTCTCTGAAAACTCTGATTTTAACTGAGTCTAACCTGGGAACTATCTTAAATATCCAGGGAAGATTACAGGTACTGAATTACTAAAAGTACACTACTACTATATGATAAACTCATGGCACAAAGGCCAGAGCAATCACAAAAGATACCAATGTAATCGATCTTTTTTTTTTTTTGGCGACAGGGTCTTACTCTGCTGCCCAGGCCACAGTGCAGTGGTGCAATCACTGCAGCCTCGACCTCCTGGGTTCAAGTGATCCTCCCACCTCAGCCTCCTGAGTAGCCTGGACTACAGGCACACACCACCATACCCAGCTGGTTTTTGTATTTTTTTTTAGTAGAGACGGAGTTTCATCATGTTGCCCAGGATGGTCTTGAACTCCTGAGCTCGAGCAATCTGCCTGTCTCGGCCTCCCAAAGTGCTGGGATTACAGGAGTGAGCCACCATGCCCAGCCCCAATGCAATATTCCAAGAGTCTTGCAGAAATACAAACGCACAGCTATTATTTCATTATTTACATATACTTTGCATATGCTTTTCTTAAAAAAAAAAATCTGCTTCTGGGGAAATTTTTTTTTTCCTTAATGGGAAATCATAGTAAACATGGAGACATGGAAACTAAGGGTGGGTCAATGATGGAATCACTTTGAAAGTATACAACATTTTGGGACTTAAAAGTCTCCCTTAACTAACTTTTCGCTGACAAATATTTAAAACACAAAAATATGATATGCCCAAATCTTAAAAAATTAGAAAAAACTTAACATCCCATGAGAAAATATGACTATGATGTTAAGTCTACACTACACCACTGTAAAAGACAAACTGTTCTCCTTGAAGTGAATTTAATCTCTAAGTATCAAGTTTCAATCTTAAGTGGAAACCATTTTAGGGTTCTTTCTACAAAGTGTGAAACATCACACTAATGAACAATGATTATAATGGAAAGATAACTACTTTTAAGGTTCAAAACTTGCCTTCTTTTTAAGCTGTTGACAAAAATGGGTGTAGAGCAGCAGGTGATTTTAAAACCAGGTGTTCAACTTACCTAGTCTAACCGGTAGAGTCAGAGAAATATATTTGAGGGCAGGAAAAACCAGCTCTGACCATGTAAGTTCACGCCAGGGCAGAAAAGTTGAAAATTAAGATTAATGAAAATTAAACCCCAGCATGCAGTAACTCACACTCAGGCCTGTAATCACAGCGCTTTGGGAGGCTGAGGTGGGAGAATTCCTTGAGCTAAGGAGTTGGAGACCAGCCTGGGAAACATGGTGAAACTGTCTCTATAAAAAAATATAAAAATTAGTCAGACATGGTGGCGCACACCTGTAGTCCCAGCTACCCAGGAGGCTGAGGTGGGAGAATTGCTTGAGTCTGGGAGACTGGGGCTGCAGCCTGGAAAACAGAGTGAGACCCTGTCTCTCACACACACACACACACACACACACACACTAACCCCTCCCACCTAAACTCTCAAGTTATAATTTCATCCTCCCCAAACTCACACTTTTTGGCTCATCCTATGATTAGCAAATACTGTATATTAAGATAAATTTTTTGACTGCAATTGAATTCTGCTTTGGTGAATTCAAGTAATCTTAGTAGGAACTTAAAATCCGATTCCTTTTAAATTGTAATCATTCTAATGTGATCAGTTGATTCACTTATTTAACAGTTAAAAGCTTCATTAGTTAATTTGTTGTTTAAAAGTAAAGTCTAATGCAACACTGCATTTCATGCATGCATGTCCCACTGTTCTTTATTACTGGCACTTAATTATCTGTGGTAACAGAAGGATGTATCAGCAAAGATAAGCTAAAAATTATTTTTATTTTGTCAAGGAACACAATAGCTCTCCATTCCACAGCATAGAGCACTAACTTTATTTTTATTTTTTTAGAGACATGGTCTCACTCTGTGGCGCAGGCTGGAGTGCAGTGGAGCTGTATCATACCTCACCGCAGTCTCTCCAACTCATGAGCTCAAATGATCGTCCTGCCTCAGCAGCCCAAGTAGCTAGTAGTAGCAGTGCGCACCACTACACCCGCACCACCATGCCCGTAGAGATGGGGTCTTTGTGGCCTGGCTGGTCTTGAACTCTCAGCCTTAAGCGATCCTCCCACCTTGGCCTCCTAAAGCGACGGGATTACAGGAGTGAGCCACCACACCCAGACACTAATTTTCTAGTACAGTACAGAAAGTCTTTTACATCAGACTCTAACTTACCATTCAATGTATGTTTCAGCTACAGGAACAAATCATGAATTCCTAAAACAAACCATAATATTATGACTTTGCAGTTTATCAAAGTCCTAGTGATCCTTCACATCTTAGTTCAGGCAATAAATAAATAAATCCTGTAAAATTTCCAAGATTAAGCACCCCTCCCCTATGCTCCCACAGAACTACTGTACAGTCATACTAAAATAATAATAGTTGTTTATACATTAGTCTGATGACTAAACAGTGAGTTGTGGAGGAGATACCATGTCAAGCTCCTTCTTGTAATGTGAAGCTCTCCATAATTTGTAATTTGACTAAAACAAATTACAAATTATCCAAAAAAGTTTTAAGATATTTGACAGATTTTGCATTATAAAATTATTTTCCTACAATTAAATGTCAAAATGTAGACGATTCTTGAACATAGAGCAGATAAAGAGTTGTGTAAGGTGGGTATGGAGCGGACTAAAAATTGGCTACATGAGAGTCATGGATGACTTTTGTGTCCAAGTTCGTTATCTGACACCTTCATGTAGAACATAACCTGGGCATCCTCGTGCTTTACCTGGGAAAATAAGCCCTCTTCCAACGTGGCAGAAAAAAAAAATCATTTGTACTTGAATAAGTAGGAATTCTTATTCAAGACACCTGATCCAGCATGAAACCGGAAAAAAACCAAGACTAGTATTATGTCCCCTGTGACTGCTTCACACACCACCTCAGCAAATTTAATCCTCTCTAGAAATTAACTACCATGTTTCTGAGACAATCTCGTAAACCTAAATAACTACGGCAAAAATCAAGACTCAAACCCAGGTCTTCTGAGTCTGGTGCTATTGCCTCATGCACCAGTCCTGTCTCCCGAAATGCTGTAGAGCTGTTAAACAAAAATATTATACTGACCTCATTTCTCAAACAAACTTTTTGCTACCTCAAGAAAAAGATCTAGTTACACTACATGTGTGCCTTCTTAATAACTGTATACCATTGGATTTTTAAATCGAAAATTCATCTTTAATCCTACATCTTGGTTCTGGAAAGAAACGTGGAGATTTAAAATAACATGTAATCAGAAAAATAGCCAATCAATCCTACAAAATGGGGGAAAAAACCTCGCCAAATTCAGTTTTCACATATTTAACTAACAGTAACAAACAACATTAGTCGTGACGAATTTATTACCCAGATAGAGACTTTCCCAGTATATTTACTTTGGTACTTGAGAAAAAGTATTAAGTGCAGCATTTTGGGGTGAGGGGGTGGACACATTCATCTTCAATACGCAATTTCACCAAAATGAGGGAGTTTCCTACTCCCGGCGCCTTCCATATTTTTACTTCTCAGGCCAACAGGTCCATTTTTAATACAATCACCTACTTCGAGTTGCAGAACGCACAATTCACCACAACACAAAAATAACTCTCAGGGCCTCACGATATTCAAAAACCGACGTTACCAATAAGACAATCTTGGCCGAATCCAAGGGGCTACCGAAGTCACTTCGAATCCAGGCCGGGCTGGCCGAGCCGGAGCCCTGCCCGCCTTTGCCCCGCGCTCACCGGCGAGCTCACGCGCGACACCCGCGGCCCGCAGCGCTCCCAGGACCCCCCGCCCCGCGGCCCAAGAGGAGGCCGCCCCGCGCCAAAGGAGGGCTCAGGCCTCTTCCCGTCACCCGCCACACGTCCCTGAGGAAGACACACAATCTGTCCCCTTCACCCGCCACAAACTCCACCACCCGACAAAAGGCCCCTGGCAAGGGAGGCCTGCGCTGTGGCCTTCTTGGTACCGGTGGCCCCGGACCAAGCTCCTCCACCTCATCCTGAGAGGAAGCGGCCTCCGCGTCCCCAGGCCTCTTCGTTTCCTCCCCTCCCCCACTCGCGGCCTGGTCCCGAACTAGATCCCGAGACGGAGAAGAACTAGCTCCGCAGCTCATTACCCCAGCTCCTGAGCCGGCACTGACCAGTGCGCGTCCCACTCGCAGCAACACGCACCGCCGCCTTTCTCTTTGGAGTTCTAGGCCCGTGACTGAGGAAAAGCAGTCCGCAGCGAAGCACAATGGCGCCCGCCCCTCTCCCGGATCCGGCGCAGAACCAGCCGCCACCGTTAAGTGCCCCTCCCTGCTCCTCCTCCCCCACTTCGCGGACTTCCTGGCTTCTCGCGAGAGTGGCGGCGCGGCGGGGACCGAGAGCTACGGGCGGGCTGGAGGTACCCCACCGCGGGGTGGTGCTCTGACTGCGGGAACCGTTGAAGAGCTGCCCCCGGGGAGTCAGCGAGGCGCCACTGGTAAGCGGCAGCGGCTGGTTGGCCGGCGTGCCGGCAGCTGGGCTGGCGAGTGTGCGGGCTCCGAGCTCTGGAGGCCCGGCCCGGGGTGGCCGTCCCCGCCCGGCTATAGTCTCTGAGCGAGCCCCTTCCCTCCCGGGCGCCGGGTCCCCGCTCACAGGCCCACCTGCAGGGCCCCGTGCTCGAAATAACGCCCAGCTGGTTGGCTTTTTTTTTTTTTTCTTTTTCTGGCTCTTGGTAAGTGGCGCAGTGAATGTTGAATTGAATCAAGCACTGCCTTTTCCGACCTACCCCTCCCCGCTTGCTTCCCTGCCCCCACTGTGTGATCTAACTGCAAGCCCTTTCCCTTAAGAGTTGGAGCCTGTTTGTCCAACCTTGTGATAATTTTCTTGTGGTAAGTAAATCTTGGTAAATGATGGTGATCATGTCTTTTAAAATCGTGATAGTAACCTTTAATAGCGTAGCCATCGATTTTGCAGTAAACAAATTCACCTATTTAGAAAGAGGGAGGAAAATTGTGAGGTGAATGGTCTGGTGAATATTAAATGAAACTTTCAAAGAACTGTAAATGTGGCAAACTAAGATGTAAATGAGTACTAATAAAAGGGAATAGGTTAGGGAAAAGCTACATCTAACTGTGTGGAAATATTTAGATGATATGTTGATTTGGAATAATGAATCAAAAGTTCTTTAATGGAAAAGATCAGTTATTGAAACTTGGAAGAATACTGAAAGGCACTTGATTTTTTTTTTAATGACCTATTTTGTTAAGGTATTAAAAGCAATCCTTTGGATCCCAATAATTCCAATAAGTGAAACACAGTGTTTCTATGTATTTGTCATTACATCGGAAGGGAATGGAGTATCAGTCACTGTCATCCTTATTTTATTAGGGACTAACAGACTGTACATGTTTCACTATGATAAATTCTCAAATACTATAAATTTTAAAGATTTAAAGTTTAGTATTTTAAGTTGGCATGTAAGTGCCAATCTAACTTTTAGGATATGAAATGAAAGTAAGCATCTGGTATGGGATAAAGTGAACAGAGATTACTTTTGAGGAAATTAGTTTGCCCTTTAAAGAAAAATAATTCTTTTCCAGCCTGTTCGAGTGCCCCTGCAGCATTGTGGTTATAGATACACGGATGTATACACCCTGAAGAACCAGACTATATGGGTTCAAATTCCACCCCTGCCTCTTACTACCTTTGTTATCTCAAGTAATTCCTTAACCTTGCTAAACCTAGGTTTCCTGTAAAACGGGGTTAATAACAGTACCCATGCCCTGTAGCGTCGTTTAGATGAGATAACGCATCAGTTCCTGAAACACAATAAGCATTCCATAATTGTTAGCTATTACATTCCATGTCTAAACCACCAATGATATTGTCTCTTTCTGTGACTTAATATTACATAGGTCCCTTAGACATCTTCTCAAGATTATGCTAAGAGAAATGACTACACCCTTTTCCTGAGCTATGGCAGTCAGACCTGGCAGTGGTAACTACTCTACAGAACTCCCAAGCCTGGCAAGGATGGTGCAGATTCTGGCAGATTATGGCTTTGTCTCCACCCAGCAGTGATGATATTATGAAGTGAGTATGACACCAATTTCCTATGCTAAACAGAGCTTCTAGTTTTTTATTGGTGCTAGTAAATAAAGACCACTGATGAATATGTTTTTATTATTTTAGAATGGTTCATTGTGTTTCTTTTTAATGTACCCTCTCTGATTTTAGTATTCAGGTAATTATCGTGAGTGATAAATAATTATTGAGATTTTGTTATGCTACAGACATTTTGCAGCCAGGTACAGTGGCTCACGCCTGTAATCCCAGCACTTTGGGAGGCCAAGGTGGGTGGATCACGAGGTCAGGAGATCGAGACCATCATGGCTAACATGGTGAAACCCTGTCTCTACTAAAAGTACAAAAAATTAGCCGGGCTTGGTGGCAGGCGCCTGTAGTCCCCGCTACTTGGGAGGCTGAGGCAGGAGAATCACTTGAACCCAGGAGGCGGAAGTTGCAGTGAGCCAAGATCATGCCACTGCTCTCCAGCCTGGGCAACAGAGTGAAACTCCATCTCAAAAAAAAAAAAAAAAAGACATTTTGCTAGGAATTATGGATGTGAATAGGTAAAACATGGTCATGGAAAATGACCATAGTTTCTTAACTAAAAATGATTACAAAGTGATTTGACAGGCAAGTGTTTGAAGTCAGAACTGTTCCAGACAATGTAGACACCGTGCTTGCCTTTTATCCACAGAGTTCCCCCACTTGACCTTCCCTTGCTAAACTTTTTATCCTTTATGGGTGACTCTGACATACCTTTCTGTATCTAAATATCTTTGTTCACCACTTGCCCTCACCACTCACCTTAGTTTTCATTTTTGAACTTGGCTTCTTTTCTAAGTTAGCATCTTATTGACTATTACTAATTTTTCCCCTTTTATTTTATAAACTTGTCTGTTATTTACCCATGGTCATTCAGCGCTTTACTCTTATGTTTTGAGTATTTCTTCCACCTGATAGCTTAGAATGCTCTTTCAGATATTGAATTTCAAAGTTCTTGTTTTCCCCTCTTTTATTCATCCCACAACCTAACCTTCTAAAAAGCTTCTCTTTGGCAAGGGCAGTTGTAGAGATATCCTTTACTTTGCATAAATGGTGGGACATTGAAAAGATGTGGTTACATTTGCTTTTTGCAAATCAAATATTATTGATACATAATATTTGTATATATTTATGGGGTACATGGGATATTTTGTTACATGCATAGAACGTGTAATGATCAAGTCAAGGTATTTAGGATAACCATCATCTAGAGCATTTATGACTTCTGTGTTGGTAGTATTTCAAGTCTTCCCTTCTAGCTATTTTGAAATAATGCAATATGATGTTAACTATAGTCACTCTACTCTATTATCAAACATTAGAACTTACTCCTTTTATCCAACTTTATATTCCTACCCATTAACCATCCTCTTTTTGTCCCCACCCCCACCACACACATACCCTTCCCAGCCTCTGGTAACTATCATTCTACTGTCTACCTGATTGAGAACAACTTTTTCAGGTGATCTGCCTGCCTCAGCCTCCAAGTGTGCTGGGATTACAGGTGTTAGCCACCGCGCCTGGCCAAGGATCCCTGCTTCTTTTTTTTTTCTTTGTTTATCCAGCCTAAAATGTCATGAGACTCCTACTTCTAAGAGATATATTACTTAAAGGTCCATTGTTTTAAGTCTTTGATGTAAGGAATTCCTTTCATAACAAAAATAATAAACTCTCGATTTAGTGACTTCATAAATTTTTGTTTTCCCCGCATCAAGTTTTATTTAAAGTTGCCACATTTAGTAAATGAACATCCAAAAAATTCTGTTGTTTGACTTCTGCTGGATTAGCATCAAAAACTTTCAATTCCCCAAGCCAATATTTAAAAGGATATAGAAACCAGATGTAGTGGCTCAAGCCTATAATCCCAGGACTTTGAGAGGCTGAGTCAGGAGGATGCTTGAGACCAGTGTGGGCAACAAAGCAAGACCCTATCTCTACAAAAATATTTTAAAAATTAGCCCTGTGCATTGGTGCACGTCTATAATCCCAGCTACTTGGGAGGCTGAAGCAGGAGGATTGCTTGAGCCCAGGAGGTTGAGGCTTGCAGTGAGCGGTGATCATGCCACTGCATTCAGGCCTGGGTGACAGACCCTGTCTCAAAATAAATAAATAAATAAATAAATAAAAGGATATTAAAACACGTAAAGAGAGTACCATCTTGAAACCCTCTCTGAGAAACCTCTCTTACATCTAAGCTTACAGTCTAGATCTCACTGCTTCTAGAAAGATCATTCCTGCTTTTAGTTGCTTTAGAATATCTGGCCTCACCAGGAATAATCCCCAATTTGTGGAACACTTGGAATTCAAACCTTGCACACTGCCTGAAATATATAGAATGCTTAAGAAAAGCAGATACATTTTATTCATGTTTTTAAGTACATGAGGTCTCATTCCATCTCCCAGGCTGGAGTACACGGTGGTACCATCATAGCTCACTGCAGCCTCAAGCTTCTAGGCTAAAGCTGTCCTCCTGCCTCAGCCTCCCGAGTGGCTGTGACTATAGGTGTGCCACCACAGTGTGGGGCTAGTTGTTTTTAAATTTTTTGCTGCCCAGGCTGGTCCCAAACTCCAAGCCTCAAGTGATCCTCCCTCCCCGGCCTCCCCAAGTGCTGGAATTACAGGCATCAGCTATCACATCCAGTTAACAGCTATATTTTATTTTTTTTATTTATTTATTTTGGAGACAGAGTCTCACTCTTGTCCCCCAGGCTGGAATGCAGTGGCTCAATCTTGGCTCACTGCAACCTCCACCTCCCAGGTTCAAGTTATTCTCCTGCCTCAGCCTCCCGAGTAGCTCGGATTACAGGCACCTGCCACCACTCCTGGCTAATTTTTTTTTTTTTTTTTTTGAGATGGAGTCTTGCTCTGTCGCCCAGGCTGGAGGGCAATGGTGTGATCTCTGCTAACTGCAACCTCGGCCTCCCGGGTTTAAGCGATTCTCCTTCCTCAGCCTCCTGAGTAGCTGGGGTTACAGGCATGTGCCACAGTGCCCGGCTAATTTTTGTAATTTTTAGTAGAGACGGAGTTTTACCATGTTATTCAGGCCAGTCTTGAACTCCTGACCTCGTGATCCACCCGCCTCAGCCTCTCAAAGTGCTGGGATTACAGGCATGAGCCACCACGCCCAGCCCCAATTTTTCTATTTTTAGTAGAGATAGGGTTTCACCATGTTGGCCAGGCTGGTCTCAAACTCCTGACCTAAGGTGATCCTACCACCTTGGCCTCCCAAAGTGCTGGGATTACAGGTGTGAGCCACCACACCAGGCCAACAGCTGTATTTTATTATTATTATTTTTAATAGAGATGAGTTCTCAGTATGTTGCTCAGGGTGGCCTTGAACTCCTGGCCTCTCATGACCCTCCTGCCTTGGCCTCCCAAAGTGCTGTGATTACAGGTGTGATGCACCATGCCCAGCCCTATTTTTTATAATTGATAAAACTAGGAGTTGGAAAACTGTGGTACATGGGCCAAATGTAGCCCACTACCTGTTATTTTACATAATTTAGATTTAATTATGTATTTAATTATGTATTTAATTTAAATACATAATTTAGATTGTGTATTGTCTATTGTTGTGCATTATATATTAGGGTTCTCCAGAGAAACAGAACCAATAGTATACAATACATTATCTGTCTGAATATTTATTTTAAGGAATTAGCTCGCGTAATTGTGGAGGCTGATAAGTTTGAAATTTGTAGGGCAGGTTCACGGGCTGGAAACTAAGACCAGAGTTGATGGTGCATTCTTAAGGCAGAATTTCTTTTCTAGGAAACTTCAGTTTTGCTCTTAAGGCTGACTGGATGAGGCCCATCAACATTATCAAGAGTAATCTCTTTAAAGTCAACAGATTGTAGATATTAACCACTTCTACAAAATACCTTCACAGCAGCCCAGATTAGTGCTACTTAAGTAACTGGGTACTCCAGCCTTGCCAAGCTGTCATATAAAATTAACCATCACAGTTTAACTGCTTTCACCCTACAATGACAACAGTTTAGTAGTTACAGAGATGGTATGACTTAGAAATCCTAAAATATTTAGTACAGAAAGTTTGCTGACCTCTGGAGTAAACCATAAAACCAAATTGAACTAATAATAATTGTTCCTGTAATAGAGTTCAGCCAAGTGTGCACATGCACACGTGTGCGTGCACACACACACACACACGGAGGCACACATGAACTTCAGAATTATAATAATCGAGGACCATGCTTGGCCTCCATGACCATTTCAGACTACATTTTTTTGAGATTGGAAGCAGAAGGGGATACAGATATAAATTCCTTGAGCATTCCTTCTGCCAAGTTAGGCAGCATCCTGTTTTATCTTAAATTTTTTTCATGTCCACATATGTGTACAATTTTATAAAAAGCTACGTATGTGATTGTATCAAACCTACTATTTTAGTGTAGTCCTTCTCTTTTCTGTTTTTCACCTTTTCCTTGCCTTTTTCTTTTACTTTTTAATTTGGCTCTTCTGCATCTGTCTACTACTCCACAAACATCCTTTGCAGCTCATGTTGACCAACTACTGTGTATCCTCCCACCTTATTTTCTGCGTGGTCACACGATCATAAAAGAGTGTGTGTGTGTGTGTTATGTATGTTTACAGAAATACTGGTATTGATGGAGTTTTTTTAACCATTTAATTTATAAAATGAAATCAAATCTAAGCATGCATCTTCATCTAACTTTTTTCATTCTATAGTACCTTTTCGCTAAATCCCTATTGATATTTAGTTGTTTAGCCTTTGCTTTTGGTTTGTAATAGATATTATCACTCCGCTGCTTTCACAGTGTTTTTTTCATTTCTATTGATTTTACATGTAGTATTTTTTGCCATAGATAGGTTTATATGGTAAAATGTGTCAATGATTTCTTTAATAAGTTCTAGGTTTCCAGTTTAGCTTAAAAAAATCTTACTTATCCCTTGATATTATCAGGCAGTATCCTACATTTTCCAAATTGTGCTTAATTATTCCCAATTGATCTCTTACATCTTAAAAAATTTATCATTTTTGTATATGGAATAAGATAATAGGATCTAATTTTTTTGTCTTCTCAATAGATAGCCAGGTGTGTCAGTAGCATTCCTAAATAATCCATTCTTTTCTCTGTAATTAGAAAGACCACCTTTGTCATATATTGAATTTTTGAATTTATGCTGAATATATTTCTGGGTTTTCTATTCTGAAAACTAAACTATTCAGAACTATAAATGTTAAACTATTCAGAAAACAAAATATTGCTTACCTATCTTTTGAATCTTTCTCATTTATTATTACTGTTATGTTTTTCTGTCACCTACTTGTTCAGTTATAAGAAGTGGTAACTAGGCTGGGTGTGGTGGTTCACACCTGTAATCCCAGCACTTTGGGAGGCTGAGGTGGGCAGACTACTTGAACCTCGGAGTTTGAGACCAGCCTGGGCAACATAGTGAGACCCCATCTCTACAAAAAAATACAAAAACTAGCCAGATGTGATGGCGCACACCTGTAGTCAAAGCTACTTAGGGGGCTTAGGCAGGAGAATTGCTTGAGCTGAGGAGGCAGAGGTTTCTGTGAGCTGAGATTGCGCCGCTGCACTCCAGCCTGGCATCCTGGGCAACAGAGCAAGACCCTGTCTCCAAAAAAAAAAAAAAAAAAACCGAAAAAGGCCAGACGAGGCTGGGTGTGGTGGCTTGCAATCCCATCACTTTGGGAGGCCGAGGCGGGCGGATCACGAGGTCAGGAGATCAAGACCATCCTGGCTAACATGGTGAAACCTCGTCTCTATTAAAAATACAAAAAATTAGCTGGGCGTGGTGGTGGGCACCTGTAGTCCCAGCTACTTGGGAGGCTGAGGCAGGAGAATGGCGAGAACTCAAAAAACAAAAAAAAACCAGATGTGGTGGCTCACGCCTGTAATCCTAACACTTTGGGAAGCTGAGGCGGGTGGATCACCTGAATTCAGGAGTTTGAGACCAGCCTGGCCAACATAGTGAAACCCATCTCTACCAAAAATACAAAAATTAGCTGGGCGTGGTGGTGCACACCTGTAATCTCAGCTACTCGGGAGGCTGAGGCAGGAGAATCACTTGAACCCGGGAGGTGGAGGTTGCAGTGAGCTGAGATCGCACCATTGCACTCCAGCCTGGGCAACAAGAGCGAAACTCCGTCTCAAAAAAAAAAAAAAAAAAAAAAGAAAAAGAAAAAGAGAGAGAGGGAGGGAGGGAGGGAGGAAGGAAGGAAATGGTAACTCTGTGTCCTCCAGAATCACCCAATACACCTAACTGATTTTGCATTATACAGTGCATGTTATACTACCAACATGCCTGGGAATGATGTTAACTTATTTTTTCCACTATTCCTGTTTCGCTTTCTTAGCAGTTGGATAAAGCCATTGAATATATATACTCCAGTTATTTAAAAACACCTCATCCATACTTTTGTATATCATAATAGTACTTTAAAAATTATATACATACAACATATGTACTGCTTAACTAGTTTCTCAGATAACCCTATTTTTTATCCCAGAGTCCATTCTAAGTTTCTTACCATGGAGCTTCAGTGCTCTTGACAGCAAGCATGCCATTTATACCAAGGACAGTATAGAAGAAATCCTTCATATTTTTCTATTGCATCATCATAAAATGGTATGGGAATGGTAACACACTTAAAATATTTATCTTATATTTATGTAAGTCTTAACTTTAGTATGGCACATAAGCATGTTGGTGGAAGTGGTTGATTGTTTTAGTTTGAATATTGTTATCTTTGAAGCTGAGACCTCTGTACTTTTCAATTTTTTTTTTTTTTTTTTTGAGACAGGGTCTTGTTCTGTTGCCCAGGCTGGAGTACAGTGGCACAATCACTGCCCACTCTAGCCTTGACCTCCTGGGCTCAAGAGATCCTATCACCTCAGCCTTCCAAGTAGCTGGGATTACTGGCTAACTTTTGTATTTTCTTTTTTTTTTTTTGAGACGGAGTCTCGCTCTGTCACCCAGGCTGGAGTGCAGTGGCGCGATCTCGGCTCACTGCAAGCTCCGCCTCCCGGGTTCGCGCCATTCTCCTGCCTCAGCCTCTCCGAGTAGCTGGGACTACAGGCACCTGCCACCACGCCCGGCTAATTTTTTTTTGTATTTTTAGTAGAGACGGGGTTTCACCGTGGTCTCGATCTCCTGACCTGGTGATCCGCCCGCCTCGGCCTCCCAAAGTGCTGGGATTACAAGCGTGAGCCACCGCGCCCGGCCACTTTTGTATTTTCTGTAGTGACAGGGTTTTGCTATGTTGCCAAGGCTGGTCTTGACCTGGGCTCAAGCAATCTGCTCACCTCAGCCTTCCAAAGTGCTGGGATTACAGGCGCAGCCCACCACACCTGGCCCAAAATTGAATTTTAATTCAGTTTTTAGAGGATATTTAACTCAGCGCTTTTTTTGTTTGTTTCCATAGGATTAATTTTGCCTACATTTGTGGGAAAGCTTTTTTTTTGGTGGGCAGGGGTGGAAGTGATTATTTCATTGTTTTAAAGTCCACTTCTTAAGGTATTTTTTAAGCTAATGTTTATCACAAATAGTTACTTAAATGGAAAGCTTTGGCTGGGCGCAGTCGCTCACGCCTATAATCCCAGCACGTTGGGAGGCTGAGGTGGGCAGATTACCTGAGGTCAGGAGTTCAAGACCAGCCTGGGCAACATGGTGAAATCCTCTGTCTACTAAAAAAAAATAAAAAAAATTAGCTGGGTGTGGTGGCAGGAGCCTATAATCAAAGCTACTTGGAAAGCTGAGGCAGGGAGAATTGCTTGAATCCAGGAGGCGGAGGTTGTAGTAAGTAGAGATTGCACCACTGCACTCCAGCCTGGGCAACAGAGCGAGACTCCATCTCAAAAAAAGAAAGAAAGTTTTTTTTTGTTTGTTTGTTTGTTTGTTTTGAGACGGAGTCTCGCTCTGTTGCCCAGGCTGGAGTGCAGTGGTACAATCTCCGCTCACTGCAAGCTCCACCTCCCGGGTTCATGCCATTCTCCTGCCTCAGCCTCTCTCCCGAGTAGCTGGGACTACAGGTGCCTGCCACCATGCCCAGCTAATTTTTTGTATTTTTAGTAGAGACCGGGTTTCACCGTGTTAGCCAGGATGGTCTCGATCTCCTGACCTCATGATCTGCCTGCCTTGGCCTCCCAAAGTGCTGTGATTACAGGTGTGAGCCACCGCACCTGGCCAAAAGAAAGTTTTAAACATGTTTTTGCATATTGGGGGTCCTAAGATAGGAATGAAAATGTGAAAAACAATTTTAGTGAATGTTTGATTTCCTTGTAAGCCCTTTAACAGTTTTAGAAACATAATGATATGACTGTTTTGCATTAGGCTTCACTTTCTTGTGTTAATAACCAAATGCTTTCCAGATCCATCTATTTTGTTATTACTGATAATACAAATTAGAGGACTACTAAAATAAAAATTTTTTTGTAAAGTTGTATGTCAAGACTTTAATGGGATGTATTAAGAATGAGTCATTAATTAAATGGTAGCATTAAAAATTAATTGGGCAGATGAAAATTTGTCTTTACAAAGTCTGGGCAAAGAGTTTTTAAGTTAAATTTTAATAATTCTTGATAATATCCAGAAATAAAAACTGCTAGTGTTTACTCTTGTCTGTGCTTAGAAGAAAGCTACATAGACATGATTAGCATTAATTCTGATTAAAAGAAAAACTGTATAGAAATAACTAAAAATATGATAACACTTTGCTTTTTAATCGACCAAAATGGGAGAAAAACAACTCCTAGACATTGAATAGAAGCTTTTACATCTTGCTTAGAAGATTTTTGGTTTTTGCTAGCAGAACCAAATGTAGAATTTAAACTTTGTCAGAACAAAATTGGCACAGATATATAGTGAAAAAAAAATCTACAAAAATTAAGGTAGATGTGGATATAAAATATATTTAAGAATGGCCCAGCGCAGTGGCTCATGTCTATAATCCCAGCACTTTGGGAGGCTGAGACAGGCAATCACCTGAGGTCAGGAGTTCGAGACCAGCCTAGCCAACATGGGGAAACCCTTTCTCTACTAAAAATACAAAAATTAGCTGGGTGTGGTGGTGTGCGCCTGTAGTCCTACCTGCTCAGGAGGCTAAGGCAGGAGAATCACTGGAACCTGGGAGGTGGAGGTTGCAGTGAGCCAAGATCATGCCACTGCACTCCATCCTGGGTGACAGAACGAGACTGTTTCAAAATATATATATATATTATAAAATATATTGTATTATGAAAGTATAATATCATACAATATAAAATATGTATTATAAAAATATGTATTATATATACATATATAATTTAAGAAGAATAAAATATGAAGTCAAATTTTAAAACTACAAATACAACTATTAAAAAATGCATTGTACATTTTTAATTAGTTGTAACAGAACTTTTCCCTGAATTTTTTTAAAGTTTGAATTTAGCATCCGTCAATCCATACAGATGAATAAGTTACCTTATTTAGAAAAAAGAAGTGATACAGATCCTCAATGCTTAAGAATGAGACTATATACTCCTACTAAAAATCAAGAAATACATTAGAATAGCCTTCATTATTATTTACAGAAATTAATGAGAAGAAGAAAAATAAAAAAAGAACAGATTCTGTTTGTGTCTATAACTAAATTAACTTCGTTTTAAAATTCTCACTTGAAATTGTATGTATAAATTGTATTTTACAATAAATGTGTCTTTTAGCTTGGTGGTTTGTGACTCAGACACTAGAGACATTGAGGTTTCATTTATAGAATATATTAAAACTTTTTTTATTTCCATTGATTAGAAATAAATTTTATTCTGTAGTTTTTATGAGAGACCAAGCATTCTTCTATTTAGTACAGTAAAACGAAGTTTTGTAATATTTTTCGTTAATGAAAAATGTGTTTGCCAATTAAATTTGCTCTAATGTTAATAAGCATGATTAAATCACATATTTAATCTGTGTAACAACTAGGAATTTAATATAAATTTTACTTGAACATCTTTCTCTAATAAAAATTAGACATCACTTCATGAAATTGAGAAAGTATTTGTCTTGCCCATTAGTGTAAAAAGATTCTGCTAAATGGAACTTAAGTTACATAGAATTCATCTGCATGTCCCACATCCTTGGATTCAACCAACCACATATCAAAAAATATTCAAGGAAAAAAACAGTAAGAAACAACAATACAGGGCAGGACGCGGTGGCTCACGCCTGTAATCCCAACACTTTGGGAGGCTGAGGCAGGCAAATCACGAGGTCAGGAGTTCGAGACCAGCCTGGCCAATATGGTGAAACCCAGTCCCTACAAAAAAATACAAAAATTAGCCAGGCATGGTGGTGCACGCCTGTAGTCCCAGCTACTTGAGAGGCTGAGGCAGAAGAATCACTGGAACTCGGGAGGCGGAGGTTGCAGTGAGCCGAGATCGCACCACTGCACTCCTGCCTGCGCGATAGGGACAAAACTCTGTCTCAAAAACAAACAAACAAAAGACTACAATAATAAAATATAATACAAATTAAGAAACAGTATAACAACTTTTACATAGCATTTACATTGTTTTAGATATTATAAGTAATCTCGAGATGATTTAAAGTATACAGAAGGATTATGTAGATTATATGCAAATAGTACACTATATAGGGCACTTAAGCATTCATAGATTTTGATATCCACTGGAGGTCGTGGAACTAATTGCCCCCTATAATAAGGGACAACTGTAATTGTTTTGTAAATTCTAAGTCTGCTATTAGTGGAGTTCTATGGTCTGAATGTCCTCCAAAATTCATAAATAGTATTATAATAGTACCAATGTGATAGTTAAGAGCTGGGGCACTTGTGAGGTGATTAAGTCGTAAGGGCAGAGCCTTCATGGATGGGATTAGGGCCCTTGAAAAAGGGCTCGAGGGGAGTGGGTTCACTGTCTTCTTTTCTGTCATGTTAGGAGACAACATTCCTCCTCTCTAGAGGAAGCAGCAACAAAGTGCCATCTTGAAAGCAGAGAGTAGCTCTCACCAGATACCAGTCCAGATGGCACCTTGATGTTGGACTTCCCAGACTCCAGAACATGGCAGATAAGCAGCATAGATAAAGTTCTAGGAGTTGTGAGTTGTTAAAATTAATTGTAATTAAGAGTGAATAAAATATATTGTAGGTTTCGTGGATGTGGCTTTACAACTGGGCCCAGAAAAGGGTAGGATTCAGATGGGTAGAAAGAAGTAAGAAGCAACATTAGGAGTGACTGATTAATCAAAGTGCTGAGGCAAAATGTTAAACAGCATTTTTCTGCTGATTTGTTGTAAGCTCTATGAAGAATAAACTTTGAAAATTCAGGTTGTTTCTAACCCCAGCTCTTTTTTTTTTGTCCTCTAAGAGACAGGGTCTTGCTCTGTCACCTAGGCTGGAGTGCAGTGGTGTGATCAGAGTTCACTGCAACCTCAAACTCTTGGGCTCAAGTAATCCTCCTGACTCAGCTTCCCAAGTACCTAGGGCTACAGGCCTGCACCACCACACTCAGCTCATTTTTTTTAAAAAGGTGGGGTCTCACTGTGTTGCCCAGGCTTGTCCAAACTGCTAGCCTAAAGCAATCCTCTCATCTTGGCCTCGCTAAGTGTTGGGATTATAAGCTTGAGCCACTGTGCCTGACCCTGGAGCTTTTTAATAATAGTGTTGATGTGCTTGGAGCAACCTAAATATTGATTTTCTATACAATCCAAAAACTTCCAATGAAAGTGTATCACAGTTTTACAAGGGAGGTTGTATGTTATCAGCCCCACTGAGGATACTGGGTATGTCTACTACCACCCTATATTCCTTGCTCTGTTACCACATGCTACTTCTGGTATCCAGGATTACCAGAAGACAATCCTTGCAAGCTACAGGCACTCAATAAATGTTGAAGTAATGAGCAGACACGTTGCTGTGGTTTTTTGTTTTAAATTGCTTAAAGAAGTTGAGTAGTAATTATCTGGTAGCAGTGCATATGTACTAATATGTTTTAGACAGAATAAATATTGTCTTCTTGCTAGAGAAAATCTTCAAGTTACTATTCAATTATGTAAGAAATATTTATAACTATTAGAAATTTTAAAATTATTATTGCTTTGGATAAAATTATAAAATGAATAGTCAGATTTTTAACTCCTAAGAAGTATTGAGAAAGAAAGCATTGATTTAGGGGATTATTAAAGTCAGCTCACTGTTTTATAAAAATGTGATGAGAAGGGCTAAACATTCTTAATCCATGAAGTAGCAGTAGTCCATATTAGAATATTTTTATATTGAGGAGAAAAAGTAGGCAGTTTTCAATACTATATAATATATAGTACTTACTAGAAAGGGCTAAACATTCTCTTTTTCTTTGGGTTTTTTTTTTTTTTTTTTTTGTGGGAAGGTGGGGGACAGGGTCTTGCTCTGTTGCCTAGGCTGGAGTGCAATGGTGCAGTCACAGCTCACTGCAGCCTCAAGCTCCTGGGCTCAAGTCATCTGAGTAGCTGGGACCATAGGTGCACGCTACCACGCCCAGCTAATTTTTTATTTTTTGTAGAGATGGGGTCTTGCTATATTGCCCCGGCTGGTCTCAGACTCAGTGGACTCAAGCAGTCCTCCCACCTCAGCATCCCGAAGTGTTGGGATTACAGGCATGAGCCACACTATGCCTGGCCTAGTAAAATATTTTTATGCTAAGTAGAGAGAGTAGATTTCTGGAAAACTCTGAAACTCTAAGGTACTGCAATGAAACTTCCAGCATTGGTGATTAGCATACTAATATGTACTGGGCAAATTTATAATTGTTAGTAATTTGCAATGGAGTCTTTTCATTCTGATATACAAAGTATTTTACAAACACTAAACCTTTCAAAATCTCTCTTATAATAGGTATTATTAAATTAATTCCATATTTCATATGAAAAAACAAAAGCTGAGGGAGGCAAAGTTACTTACGTAAGACCACATAGTATTTAACTGATGGAACCTGAGTAGTTCCAAATTTCTGTTACTCAACTCTAACCCTCATATAAAATAAAATCAGTGTAATGCTAAGAAATACTATTGTACCTCCAAGAATAAACTTGACAATAAAAATATTGTCATGGCAGTTTAAAGAAATGTGTTTATTAAAATGAGTATTCCAAGGTAAAATCCTCTAAGTATAAACATATTTATATAAGATATTTATATTTAAGAAGATAGTAATTTCATTGAATATTTTGTTTTTAATATCATGATCATTAAGTTACATAGATTCTCTCTTCTGGTAAGCAAAGTGCAGAAAAAGCCAAAATTGGTATAGACTGTGATTCAAATACTCTTTCATATAGCCAGGGTGATAAACTACTTATTTATTGAACTTGGCTGTTTAAATATAAAAATGATTGTCCTAATGGAGAGAGCCCCTAAACAAAAGCAAGTAGCTCCTTTTGCATAAAAGACTTTTACATTATTTTGTATTTTAGTGAACAGTGTTTTTTTCTGTTGTAATTTCTGATTAGATATCACATTATGAAATGTTTGTTATGGTAGGAGTATAGTATCTTTTGGAAGAATTTATCTTGGTATATATTAACCAATGAGTCAATTAAGATTAGCCAATTTCAATGTTATCCTTAAACAGTATTACCATTGCAATACTAGAATAGACATATCCCAGACCATTAAAAACCTGACAATTCTTTATCCAGAAAAAACAAGCAGACAAAATATTTACAAAACTATTAAAAGATTGGGGAGCTAAAGTAGTGGCAAATGCATTACTCTGAAAATCCTCACACATCCTCCAAAAAACTATGAAGATGAACAAATAAGACTACACATAACCAGGCTGGGCACAGTGACTCACACCTGTAATCCCAGCACTTTGGGAGGCCAAGGCAAGTGGATCACCTGAAGTCAGGAGTTCAAGACCAGCATGACCAATATGGTGAAATCCTGTCTCTACAAAAGTACAACAATTAGCCGAGTGTGGTGGCACGCGCCTGTAGTCGCAGCTACTTGGGAGTCTGAGGCAGGAGAATCACTTGAACCCGGGAGGCGGAGGTTGCAGTGAGCCGAGATGGTGCCACTGCACTCCAGCCTGGGTGACAGAGCAAGACTCCGTCTCAAAAAAAAACAAAACAAAACAAAACAAAAAAACACTGCACATAACCATATGTTAATGTTAGAATGCAGAGAATGTTCCAACTTCAAATTATCTGTAAGTAGAAAAATACATACTAAATCCTAGCCAGCTATTATTCATGCCTTTGTGCAAGCTGTGGTGGAAAGCAAGGGTGATCTGGGAAAAACTGCACAGGAGAAGAAAGAAGCTAGTGACAGGCTTAAGATATTGATCTAAAGACATTTCCAGAAGAATTTCCTCCTAAGAAATACTGATAGATCAGAGGAGACTACAGGGAAGGGACTTACAAGTGTATATGGGACTCAAAAAAGGCAGTTTTGGAAAGGCACTCATTAGGGGAGAAGAGGGTAAAAAAGGAACGGATAAATGCCCTCTGAAAACTAAACAGTTAAGAAAAATATAGAAAGGGAAAATTTAGGATCCTGCAAGACAGAAAAATATTTTTTTAATTGGAGGACAAATCTCACACTGCCTTGCCCCCAAATCCAACTAATAAAGAAACCATACTTTACCAAAAGCAGAAGTCATTTTTGAACTAGGAATCTTGTAAACTATTTCAAACAGCCAGTCCTGTTCACAGAAAAGAAGAAGTGACAGGACCTTTAACTATATATAAACAATTTTGAAAGAAAATAGAAAATGAAGGTAAAATAAAAAATAGGAAATGAGGTTCATTTGATGAAAATACCTATAACCCCCTCCTAAGAAACACAGGCATAAAGATAGATATATAGACCAGGTGTGGTGGCTCACACTTGTAATCCCAGCACTTTGGGAGGCTAAGGCTGGGGGAGCACTTGAGGTCAAGAGTTCAAGACCAGTCTGACCAACATGATGAAACCCTGTCTCTACTAAAACAAACAAAAAGACTGAGCCAGGCATGGTGGCATGCGTGTCTGTATTCCTAGCTACTCAGGAGGCTGTGGCAGGAGAATCACTTGAACCCAGGAGGCAGAGGTTGCAGTGAGCCAAGATCACACCATTGCACTCCAGCCTGGGCAACAGAGTGAGACTCCATCTCAAAAAAAAAAAAAAAATGTAGATCAATGGAATAGAACTGAGACTTTATAACTAGACTCTTATATTTATGGTCAATTCATTTTCTTCAAGAATGCCAAGATAATTCAATGGGGGAAGAAAAACCTCTCTAACAAATGATGCTGGGATAAATGGAAATTGACATGCAGAGAATGAAGTTGGACCCCTACCTCACACCATGCACAAAAATTCATTTTAAAAATGGATTAAAGATCTAACTTTAAGTACTAAAACTATACAACTTGTAGAAAAAATTGTAATGTGAATATTACACGTAAGTATTCTTGACCTCTGACTTACTAGTGGTTTTTTTTTTTCGATATGACACCTTCAAGTATAAGCAACCAAAGAAAACTAGATAAACTGGACCTCATAAAGTAAAACAAACAAAAACCTTTTGCTTCAAAGGATACCATCAAGCAAGTGAAAAGACAACACGTAGAATGTGAGAAAAATGTTGTAAATCCTATATATGACAAGGCATCTGTATTCAGAATAAAGAACCTCTTAAAACTCAACAATAAAAACACAAATAATCTAATTGTAAAATAGGTTACAATCATTATTGTAAAATTGGCAAAGGATTTAAATAGATATTTTTCTAAAGAAGATATAAATAGTCAATAATGCATAAAAAATAGACAATAAATGTATGCTCAGCCTCAGCAGTTATTAGGGAAATGTAAGTCAAAACCACAAGGGAAGTATTTATTCACACACACTAGTATGGCTACAATAAAAAGCCTAGACAGTAAGAAATGTTGATGAGGATGTAGAAAGTTGATACCTTCATATATTGCTGGTAGGAATATAAAATGGTACAGCTGTTTGGGAAAGCAGTTTAGCAGTCCTCAAAAGTTTAATTATAGTTACCATATGACTCAGCAATATCATTACTAAGTATATACTCAGGAGGACTGAAAACACATATCACACAAAACCCTATACACAAATGTGCAACAATGGATGAATGGATAAACAAAATGTGGTATATCCATCCAGTGGAATATTATTTATCCTTAAAAAGGAATGAAGTTCTGCTGTATGCTGCATCATGGATGAACCTTGAAAACAGTATCATTAGAGATGGAAACCAAACATAAAAGGTCACATTGTATTATTCCATTTATGTAAATGTCCAGAATAGGCAAATCCATAGAGAGAGAAAACAGATAAGTGGTTCCCAGATACTGGGAAAAGCAAGAGGTAGGAGTGACTGCTAACGAGTATAGGGTTTCTTTTTGAGATGATGAAAATGTTCTGCAACTAGATAGTGGTGTTTGTTTTATGAACTTGTGAATCTACCAAAAGCTACTGGATTGTATATTTTATGTATTTGTTTGCTAGGACTGTCATAACAAATAATACTACAGGCTGGTGGCTGGAGCAACAGAAATGTATTTTCTCACAGTGTGGAGTCTAGAAGTCCAAAGTCAAAATATCTCAAGGGTTGTTTTCATTCTCAGGCCTCTTTTTTGGCTTGTAGGTGGCTAACTTCCCTGTGGCCTCACATGGTCACCCCTTGGTCTGTGTGTTGTCTGTGTCCTAACCTCCTCTTATGAGGACACCAGTCATACTGAATTAGGGCCCACATATGTGACATTTTAAC
The DNA here is from genome assembly GCF_006542625.1 of Nomascus leucogenys. Lineage (NCBI taxonomy): Eukaryota > Metazoa > Chordata > Mammalia > Primates > Hylobatidae > Nomascus > Nomascus leucogenys. The sequence continues at coordinate 18,148,112 of NC_044397.1, forward strand.
TTACTTGTCTCTTTAAAGGTCCCATCTCCAAATTCAATCACATTCTGAGGTACTAGAGGTGTTAGGACTTCCACACATGAATTTAGTTGGGGAGGGAAGACACAACACTTGAAAACCTAGGGGTGAATTTTATGATATGTAAATTATACCTCAATTTTGAAAAATATAAGAACCTACTTTTCTTTCCAAATAAGTTTGAAAACTTAAATGAAAAAAGTAATTTTCATTCGGGGACAGTAGTACACACCTATAAGTCCCAGTTACTCAAGAGGCTGAGGAAGGAGGATTGCTTGAGACCAGGAGTTTGAGGCTGCATCTGTGAATAGTCATGGTACTCCAGCCTGGGCAACATAATGAGACCCCATCTCTTAAAAAAAAAAGATGGTCAGGTGCAATGACTCACACTTTGAGAGGTCAAGGTGTGAGGATCCCTTGAATCTAGGAGTTTGAGACCAGCCTGGACAACATAGTGAGACCCCGACTACAAAAAATAAAAACTTAGCCAGCTATGGTGGCACATGCCTATGGTCCCAGCTACTTGGGAGACTCAGACGGGAGGATTGCTGGAGCCTAGGAGGTGGAGACTGCAGTGAGCCATGATCTCACCATTGCACTTAGCCTGGGAGGCAGAGTGAGACCTGTCTCAAAAAAAAAAAGTTTATTTTTAAGGCAAATATATTTCATCAAAATTGGCTACATTTGAGAAAGTTTAATTTCTGTAGAAGAAATAGAAAAGAATATCAAGGATCCACCTCATAAAAAAGCACCAGTCCCAGATGGTTTTATAGAGATAATCTGTGAAACACTCAAAGAAATTGTCAATGCTCCATAAACTGGTGCTGAGCATTGAACGTGGATAATACCAATTCCTAAAGACAGCACACAAAAAAATTACAAACCAATATCAATTGTATATGTTGATACCAAGTACTAAATAAAATATTAGCAAACAAATTCCAATGTCATGTATTAGGAAAATAAGCTGGGCATGGTGGCTTACACCTATAAACCCAGTGCTTTTGGAGGTCGACACAGGAGGATCACTTGAAGCCAGGAGTTCAAGACCGGTGAGACACTGTGTCTACAAAAAAATTTAAAAATTAACTGGCATGGTGGCACGTACCTGTAGTCCTAGCTACTTGGGAAGCTGAGAAAGGAGGATGGCTTGAGCCAAGGAGTTCAAGGCTGTGAGCTGTTGTACTCTAGTACTACTGAGCTGCAGTACCATTGTACTACAGCCTTGGTGACAATGAAACTCTGTCTCTAAAATAAAATAACATATTATGACCATATGGGATTTACAGTTGACCCTTGAGCAAAACAAGTTTGAACTGCACAGGTCCATTTATTTGTAGTTTTTTTTATTTTTTTATTTTTTATTTTAAAGAGACAGGCCTCACTATGTTGCCCAGACTGATCTTGAACTCCTGGCCTCAAGTGATCCTCCAGCCTCAGCCTCCTGAGTAACTGTGATTACAGGCGTGTGCCACCATGCCCAGATTCTGCAGACTTGTTTCAATAAATATATTGGAATATTTTCTGAAGATTCGTGACAATTTGAAAAAACTTGCAGATGAACCACATAGCCTAGAAGTATTGAAAAAAATTAAGCCAGGCACGGTGGCTCATCCATGTAATCCCAGCGCTTTGGGAGGCTGAGATGGACAGATCACCTGAGGTCAGGAAGTCAAGACCAGCCTGGCCAACCTGGTGAAACCCTGTCTCTACTAAAAGTACAAAAAATTAGCTGGCCGTGTTACTGTGCATGCCTGTACTCCCAGCTACTCAGGAGGCTGAAGCAGGAGAATCGCTTGAACCTGGGAGTCGGAGGTTACAGTGAGCTGAGATTATGCCACTGCACTCTAGCCTGGGCAACAGAGTGAGACTCCGTCTCAAAAAGAAAAAAAAAAATTAAGAAAAAGTTAGGTATATCATGAATGCATGAAATATATGTAGGTACTAATCTATTTTATCATTTACTACCATAAAATATTCACAAATCTGATACAAAAAGTTAAAGTTTATCAAAACTTACACATGTAAACATAGATCATACATGGCATCATTCACAGTGGAGAGAAATGTAAGCAAGCAGAATGATGCAGTATTAATAACTGCATAAAGTTAATTGTAGCACGTTGTACCGCTGTAGTAATTTTGCAGCTGCTTCCTATTGCTATTGTGGTGAGCTCAAGTGTTCATAGTATATGCTTAAAAGGCCTTATGATACTTATCATCTCCAGATGAGCAGTTCATCTCTTCAGTACATGGCACCGTATCACAGTAAAAAGTGATCTTTTGCAGTTCTCATGTATTCTTTATCCTGTTTAGTGTAATACCGTAAACCTTGAGTAACACTATAGGATCCATACCAAGTGCTACTAGTGATGCTGGAGTTGCTACCAAGAAGCAGTGAAGTCATGACATTACAATAAAAAGTCGAATTGCTTGAGATGTACTATAGATTAAGGTGTGCAGCTGCAGATGCTTTTTTTCCATTTCAGACAGGCAATTCTGTAAACAATCTTATAAACAGATGACATAAACTTACAGTATCCGTAAATACAGTACAGTACTGTAAATGTATTTTCTCTCCCTTATGATTTTCTTAATAACCTTTTCTCTAGCCTACTTTATTGTAAGAATACAGTATTGTATGTAACATAAAAAATATGTGTTAATTGACTATGTTATAGGTAAGGCTTCTGGTCAACAGTAGGCAATTAGTAGTTAAGTTTTTGGGGAGTCAAAAGTTACGTGCAGATTTTCACCTGAGTGAGGAGTCAGCACCCCTGCCCCCACATTGTTCAAGGGTCAACTGTATTCCAAAAACACAAGATTGTTTCAATATTAGGCAATCCAGTAATACACCATATTAATAAATATAGGGATAAATCATATAATTATCTATGTAGATGCTGCAAAGACATTTAACAAAAATCAACATCTTCTGATAAAAGCACTCAAGAAAATAGGAATTGATGGGTATTTTCTTAACATGATAAATATATATACCCACCTTTTATGTATAGGTGTGTGTATATATACACACACACACCTTAAAGTCATCATCATAATGGAAAACACCAAGGGCATTTTTACTAGTACCATCAGGAGCAAGGCAAGGATATCTAGTAATTACGCTATTATTCATCATATTACTGGGAATATTAGCCAATGCAGTTAAACAAGAGGAATCAGTAGAAGTACAACAGAAAAGAAGAAATAAAACTATCTCTATTTGCAGATGATATGATAGTATATCCGGAAAACCCTAGAGCAGGGTTTAGCAAACTGAGAGCCAAATTTAGCCGTATATACTTGGTTTTATATTGCCTCTGTCATCTTTTGCACTACACCAGCAGAGTTGAACAGTTGTGATAGGAGCTTTTTGGCATACAAAAATGAAATATTTACAGTCTGGTGTTTTTACTGAAAAGATACACTGTGCGGACTTCTGCACTAGAAAATCAATGGTAAAACTAACTCAAATAATAAAAAAAATCAGTAGTAGCCTATAAAATTAGCATTCAGAAATTAATATTTTATATATATATGTATCAATAACTACCAGTTAGAAAATAGAGTGGTAAGGGAAACCCCAATTAAATAACAAGAAGATAAAATACTTAGGAATAAATGTAACCAGAAGTATGTAAAAGCTATTTGAGAAAAGCTTCAAAATACTTGTGAAAGACAATCTCAATAAAAATACCAACATGGCCTTTTGGCTCTATGAGCAATACCATGGCAGTTGGCAAGAACAAGCGCCTTATGAAAGGTGGCAGAAGGGAGCCAAGACGAAAGTGGCTGATCCATTTTCTAAGAAAGATTGATATAATGTGAAAGCATCTGCTATGTTCAATATAAAAAATGTTGGAAAGACGCTAGTCACCAGGATCCAAGGAACCAAAACTGCATCTGATGGCCTCAAGGGTCATGTGTTTGAAGTGAGTGTTGCTGATTTGCAGAATGATGAAGTTGCATTTAGAAAAATTCAAACTGATTACTGAAGACGTTCAGGGCAAAAACTGCCCAACTTCCATGTCATGGATCTTACTTGTAACAAAATGTGTCCTATGGTCAAAAAATGGCAGACAATGATTGAAGCTCCTGTTGATGAGAAAAATACATGCTCTTTTATGGAGCTAGACAAGTTGATGTAGAATAGAATTGTAGTCAGGAATTGTTTCAGGCAAAAATCATTAATGGATTTTATGGTATTTTGTGAAGAGTTGATTACAAGGAGGATGTTTTTACATACTCAAAATATCTCCTCACAAGATACTAATCAAAAATGGAAAAAAATAGCAACTATACAATGGACATACATGACATATACTACCTTTACAAAGTTGTGAAAGTTAACACTAACAGTAGTGGGACCAATAGCATGCATCTCGACAGGATTCACAAAGAAGAGCACATCACTTCTGCCATATTACTGCAAAAATACGTAACCTGAACATAAACATGAAGAACCATCAGTAAAGCCCAAATTGAGGGACATTTCACAAAATAAATGGTTTGTACTTTTCAAAAATGTCAAGGTCATGAAAAACAAAAACTGAAGAATGCATTCCAGATCAAAGAAGTCAAAAGAGGTATGACAAAAATAATTTATGACCCTCGATTGGATCATGGGCTAGGATGGAAACAATTTTTATTTTATATTACTCTTTTTTCATATTTTTGTTATAAAGTACATTAGTGAAACAATTGGTGAAATGTGAAGGTCTGTTTTGGATAGTATTGTATTAATGCTAATGTCCTTATTTTGATAAATGTACTTTTAACAGAAATATACATTGAAATATTCAGGAGTAAAAGGGAATGATGAAAAATATCTCTATAAAGGAAACAGACAGAGACTGATAAGGTAAATGTGGTAAAATGTTAAGTTTGGGGAATCTGAGTAACATGTATATGGAAATTCCTTGTACTTTTTAAAAAATAAATGTCTGGGCTGGACCTGGTGTCTCATGTTGTAGTCCCAGCACTTTGGGAAGCTGCTTGAGCTTAGGAGTTCAAGGCAAGCCTAGACAACATAACAAGACCTCATCTCTACTAAAAATTTAAAAAAACTAGCTGGGCATGGTGACACATGCCTGTAGTCCCAGCTACTCAGAAGGCTGAGGCAGGAGGATTGCTTGAGTCAGGGAGATCAAGGTGGCAATGAACTAGGATCTCACACTGCCTTTCAGCCTGGGTGACAGGTCAAGACTCTGCCTTAAAAAACAATAATAAAATAGAAAATAAACATTTACTTTAGAATAATTTAAGATATGTAAAAGTAGATAAAAGAAAAAATTTGTCCTGTACTCACAACATTTCTGATACCAAATGTATCAATTTTCCACACCAAGCAATTCTCCAGTTTATTGTGGACACCAATGCAATTTAATTTTATTCTGATAGTATCCACCTAGAGTTAGCATCAGACCCCACAGGCTAAGTAAGGGCTTAGTCCCACAAGACTGCCTCAATTCCAGCTTCAGACACCAATCAAAATCCCAGTTCTCCAGTACTTCTGACTAACTTGACTACAAATTGGGAGTTCCCATAACCTCTGCCTCATGTTCAGCAATTTATTATAATAGCTTACAGAACTCAGGGACACACTTTACTATTACCGGTTTATTATAAAGGATACAAATGCGCAAATAGATAAAGAGGCATATAGGGTGAGGTCTGGAAGGGTCTTGAGTACAGGAGCTTCTGTCTCCATGGAGCTTTGGACACATTCTGCCTCCTGGCATGTTAATGCATTCAACCTGGAAGCTCTCTGAACCTGTTAGATTAAGGTTTTCATGAAGATTCCATTACAGAGATGTGATTGATTAAATCATTGTCCATTGGTGATTGACTACAGTCTCCACCCTTTCTTCCCTCCCTCAGAGGTCTGGGGGAAGGATTGAACGTTCGAACCATCTGATCACATGGTTGGTTGCCCTGGCAACCAGCCTTTATCTTGAGGCTGTTCACCTTAGTAGCATAAATTCAGGTATGGTTTAAAGGAGCTTGCTATGAATAGCAAAACATTCTCCTCCACCTCATTATTACTCAAGAAGCTTCCAGAGTTTTATAAAGTTTGTGCCAGGAACTGGGGACGAAAACCAAATACTATATTTTCACAGTTGAAAAAGAAAAAAATAGTACAGCAAGTTATTATATAATACACCCTTCTCAGTTTCAGTTTCCTCTAATGTTAATATTTTCAATTACTATGGTACTTTTTTTTTTTTTTTTTTTTGAGACGGAGTCTCGCTCTGTCACCCAGGCTGGAGGGCAGTGGCGCAATCTCGGCTCACTGCAAGCTCCGCCTCCCAGATTCACGCCATTCTCCTGCCTCAGCCTCCCGAGGAGCTGGGACTGTAGGCGCCCGCCACCATGCCCAAGTAATTTTTTCTATTTTTGGTAGAGACGGGGTTCCACCATGTTAGCCAGGATGGTCTCGATCTCCTGACCTTGTGATCTGCCTGCCTCGGCCTCCGAAAGTGCTGGGATTACAGGTGTGAGCCACCACGCCTGACCTACTGTGGTACATTTTTTTAAACTAAGAAACCAACATTAGCGTATTACTGTTATCTAAACCCCAGACTATTTGGATTTCACCTGTTTTTCTATTAATGTCTTTTTAAACTCCAGACTTCATTCAGATTTCACTTATTATTATTTTAATATCCCTTTTCTGCTCAAGATCCAATTCAGGTTACTACATTGCATTTAGTTGCTGTATCTCTCAAATCTCTTCTGGTCTGTGATAGTTTCTTAGCGTTGTTTTTCATGACTCTGACAGTTTGAGGAGTATTGGTGAGACATTTGTAGGCTGTTTTTCCATTTTGGTTTGCCTTATGTATTTCTCATGATTGGAGTGGGGATATTCGTTTTTTGGAAATAATACCACAGAGGTGAAGTACCCTTTCATTACATCATATCAGAGGGTAGATGCTATCAACTTGATCTCTCTGGTGAGGTAAACCTTGATTTCTTAGTTAAGGTAGTAATCTGCCATTCTCTCTCTCTCTTTCTCTCTCTCTCTTTTTAAAGTAGCTCTATAGCTCAAGCTGGAATGTAGTGATGCTATCATAGCTCAATGTAGCCTTGAACTCCTGGGTGCAAGGGCTCCTCCTGCCTCAGCCTCCTGAGTAGCTGGGACTGCAGGCACATGCCACTACACTCAGCTAACTATTTTTAAATTTTTTGTAGAGACAAGGTCTTCTATGTTGCCCAAGGTGGTCTTGAACTCCTGGCCTTCAGCAATCCTCCTGCCTCAGCCTCCCAAAGCATTGGGATTACAGGTGGGGGCCACCAGGGCCAGTCTCTATTATTCTTTATTGTTAAATTCCAATTTTTCTTGTTCTTTTCTTTGGAAAGGAGTCACTAATTCCAGCCCACCCTGAAAGGAAGGAGTTGAGGTCAGGGGGTGCAGTTAAGCTTCTCCTGGAGGGAAGAGTTTCTATATATCTTACATATCCTGTAAGGAAGATTTCACTCTTATTTATTATTTATCATGTACTTAATAACAGTATGGACTTATGTTTATTCTTTGCATTATAGTGTAATATGGCATTATGTATAGTGTAATAATGCCATTATTTATTTTGTCACTCAAATTATTCCAGCATTGGCTATGGGGAGTTCTCTGTGGTAGGCTTCTATGGCCCTTTAACATGGCCCCATTCCTTTGTTTTTTGAGCATTTCCTTGCTTTCTGGTACTACAAGATGCTTTTGCCTTTTCTTCTATTTTCTCTCTTCCAGCCCTATAATCAGCTGTTTCTTTAAGGGTTCTTTGTTCCTTTTATTAGAGAATGATATTTAGAAACCAAGATCTTGGCACTAGGTAGTTTGTACCATGTTTTCTTTAAGTGTAAAATTATTGCAAAACAAATTTTAAGAGCTGAATGTTGTAAGATGCACATCCCATTTGTAATTCTTTAGTGTTCTACCTTAGTTAAGCTTCAGTTACCAAATGTTACCTTATTTATAGATACTTCTTTCTAAATAAAAATTATATTTATACTTCACTTGGTATCTGGAAGTTGTTAATAAAATTACACTACAACCTCAGTACAACATTTTTGTATATTTTATTTGTAACTTTTTCCGTAAGGTGGAAACACCTTGTCATGTTTTGTTCTTCTTATGAAAAGCATAGAGACCTATGATTAAATCCATAAAACTTTATATAACAAAACTAATCAGTAAGCAGTCTAGTTTAATATGCATACATAAAAAGGCATAGCAGAGGCATAAAGGAAGGAGTTCTGGACATTACCATGACTCTTTTATGCAAAGATACCTCCACCCACAAATTCCACTTTAGTGAATAAGCATGATGAGGACAGCTTGGCATGTTTGGCAGGAAATTCTGTGTATGAAAATATAGCAATTCTTACAGAAGGTTTTAAAAATACCTTTTTGATCTATCATGTATAAGAAGGTTTACTACTAAATCAAATAATTTATTCTGTATCATAGAATGCCATTGTAGAAAATAAATGATTTCTTCCAGAATATTAGAATGGATAAGGAGTGTGTGCAAATAAAAGTATAGCTATGCTTTAACTTTTAATGACACTTAAGAGTATATTACCAAATAATGTAAAGGGGAATATGAGTAAAGACAGTTACAGTGTATGGTCTGATCCCTGTTTCCCAGCTACTCGGGAGACTGAGGTGGGAGGATCACTTGAGCGCAGGAGTTTGAGGCTGCAGTGAACCATGATTGCACCACTGCACTCCAGCCTTTACAAAGAGAAAAAGAGATAATTCATCCTATCGTTGTGTAGACAATATTGTCCAACTAATTACTACTTCTTCCACTTTTTCTTTATTTAGTGGGTAACCAAGGGTTAGTTTGTCAGTTTCTTAGAAAGCTAAACGTGCACTTACTACACAACTCAGCAATCTCATTCTTAGGTTTTACTCAAGAGAAATGAAAATTTTATGTTCACAAAACGCTGCTCATCAGTTGTCATAGCAGCTTTATTCATGCTTGTCAAAAACCCTAAACAGCACAAATATTCGTCAGCTTTTGAATGGTTAAAGTGTGGTACATCCATGCAGTGGAATTACTCAGTAATACAAAAGAACAAGCTACTGATAAATACAACATGGATAAATCTCGTGTGTGTTATGCTAAGTGACGGAAGCCAGACTCAGAAGGCTCCTTACTGTAATGATTGCATTTATATGACATTCTGGAAAAGGTAAAAATAGGACAGGACTAACAGCAGTGGTTGCCAGCAGCTGGAGGACAGAGGAGTTGCCTACTGTGTAGGCTGAATAATGGCCTCCCAGAGATATCCACATTCTAATTTCTAGAACCTGAAAGTGTTACCTTATAAAGCAAAAAAGACTTTGTAGATATGACTGAAAATCTTGAGATGGGGCAGTTGTCTTGGATTATCTGAGTAAGCTCTAAATTTAATCACAAAGATACTTAAAGAGAAAAAAGGGTTAATAGGGGAGAAGACATAGCACAGATTGCAGTAATGTAGCCAGGAACCAAGGAATACTGGCAGTCCCTGGAAGCTGAAAGGAACAAGAATCAGATATCTTCCCTGAAGCTTCTAGAAGGAACCAGCCCGGTTAACACCTTGATTTTAGCCTCATACAATTCATTTCACGCTTCTGACATGAGGAACTATATTTGTGTTATTTTAAGGAACCAAGTTTATGGCAATTTTTTATAGCAGCAACAAGAAAACTAACCTAACTACAAAGGGGCATAAGGGAATATGTTGGAGTGATGGAACTGTTCTATATTTTGGTTGTGGTGGTAGTTATGACTCTATGTGTTTGTTATAACTTATAGAACAATATGCTAAAAAGTGTGATTTTAGCCAAGCATGGTGGCGCATGCCTGTAGTCGCAGTTTCTCAGGAGGCTGAGGTGGACGGATTGCTTGAGCCCAGGAGGTTTGAGACCATTCTGAGAGTTTGAGACCAGCCTGGAGAGCATAGCAAGAACCCCTCTCTAAAAAAAATAGTGTGAACTTTATGTCAGTTATACTATAATAAACCTGACTTTTAAAAAAATGTTTTGTTCAGAACGTAGTTTCCCAAAGAAAAAAAATTAGACATTAGACATGCTGCTTGGTGTCTTGGACAGCCCAAGGAAAGTCTATACATTTGTCGAAAGTATAATACAGATGGCAACTCTATACAAGTACATAGAGCATAAATAAATAGAGCATAAATAATAATGCTCCATGGGGGAAATGCACTCCAAATTCTTATACAGTTAGCCAAAAATAACAAAGAGATTTAAAAAGAAAAAAAAAAAGATGATGTAAGAGAAAGTCTGCTGGGAGGACTCCTAGAAAGGTAGGTATGTGCGTGTTGGGGGCAGGGGTTATCTCTAAAAGAGAGATGCTTGAGAAGAAATGGTGCTTTTTTCATCTTCTGTAATAATTGCAAGAGAATGTAGTGTTTGGAACTCCTGCAGCCATGAAGAAAACAGAGGCAATTGCAGAGAAGTTGAGCTGGTATTGTATTATTGAGTTGATGAATTAGTCAACCCTGGAACTGTTCTGTCTTCTCGTTAAATGAAATAATCAGCATTCTCTGCCCCTGCATCACCACGCAATGCCCCCACATAGTTGGCTCTGGTATTTTGCACAGCCAAGAGCTTCTGTGCACAGTATCTTCTATTGTCTCCCCAGATTTACTTCAACACTCTCCATTCTGCACTCTGTTCTGGATCGTTGAACAATATTAGTGGGCTCTCTTGCCTTCCAGTTTCAAACGTTTTGGCCAATAGAAAGAGCCTGAAGGCCAGGTGTGGTGGCTCACACCTGTAATCAGCACTTTGGGAAGCCCAGGCAGGAAGATCACTTGAGCCTGGGAGTTCAAGACCAGCCTGGACAATATAGTGATATGCTGTCTACAAAAAATACAAAAATTAGCTGGGCATGGTGGTGCATGCCCATAGTGCCAGCCACTGGGAAGGCTGAAGTGGGAGGATTGTTTGACCCCCGTAGATGGAGGCTACAGTGAGCCTCTGCAGTCCAGCCTGAGTGAGAGAGGGAGACTGTCTCAAAAAAAAAAAAAAAAAAAAAAAAAAAGCCTGAGCAGGAAGCAAAGAGAACAGGAGGGAAGGAAGAGACTGAGGGGATATTTATTCCCCTGGCCCCAGTCCTATAGGATTGCCATTGATGGGTTGACTATGTTCCTTTACTGAAAGTCACAGCTCCTCTCAAGGCAGCCCTCTCTTCACAGTTCTCTCCCATTTATACTAATCCTGAGATACTGCACTATTCTCTGTGGTTTCCTTAACATGCTTTTTAATTAAATCCTTCTGAAATAATCTTTTTTTAAATTTATTTTTTATTTTTGAGACGGAGTCTCTGTTGCCCAGGCTGGAGTGCAGTGGTGTGATCTCAGCTCACTGCAACCTCCGCCTCCTGGGTTCAAGCGATTCTCCTGCCTCAGCCTCCCGAGTAGCTGGGATTACAGGCGCCAGCCACTACGCCTGGCTAATTTTTGTATTTTTAGTAGAGATGGGGTTTTACCATGTTAGTCAGGCTGGTCTCCTGACCTCAGGTGATCAGCCCACCTCGGCCTCCCAAAGTGCTGGGATTACAGGAGTGAGCCACCACACCCAGCCTGAAATAATCTTAATTTGGGTGTAACAACTGTTTAATTGCTGGAACCCTGACTGTATATTACCCAAACTGATAAAACTATCCTTCAATATAATAATTCTCTCTTTCAATCTAGCATTTATCAGATCTGTTAAGGTTTTTATTTCAGTGGCTATATTTTTCTTGTCTAAGATGTCGATTTGTTTCTTTTTCATATGTATGTATTGTGTCATTTCTACCTGATTTTGTTTTATAATTTATTATCCTTTTTTGATGAATTTGAGTTCTTTATTACTTTGAACATCTTAAACACTGACTTTTAAAATCTGTCAGATTTGTGTAAAATTATTTTTTATAGTAAACTAGTGTTCTAATTATTAATTTTGATAGCTGTTTTACCATAAGATTTTCTCTTATGGTAAAACATATGGTATTTCTCTTATGGTAAAACTTACAGTATTAGAATTTAGATTAGCAGCTTCATTTTAAGTAGAAGGAAATTTTGAAGTTTTCTTCCCCCCTTCTCCTTTACTTCTTGATCTATACTCAGAAGTCTCTCCCTAGCAATTTTGAGGTTACCTCTACCCAAGTCTTGCCCCAGTCTACCAGTAGGTTTTGTATCATCATTTCGGAACTGTTACACTGTAACAATGGAGAGTCATTCAAAGACAGTCATTTAAAGTCATTCATATTTGGGTTTCACAATATGCTATTTGAGCATAGAGGACTTCATTCTTAGTTCAGAAGCTTAATTTTCCCAAATCCAGATTCCCTTTCGGCACAATACAGGACTTCTATCCAATAAGGGCTGACAATTTTATTTTAATTGACAACTCAATTTTTAAAAATTGTAATATATATATATATAACAAAACTTCTATTTTAACCACTTTTAAAAATTATAACACTTATATAACATAAATTTAACCATTTTACTCGTTTAAAGCCTACAACTCAGTGGCATTAAGTATATTCACACTAATGTGCAACCATCCACTGTTTCCAAATCTTTTTTATCACCACAAATAGAAACTCTGTAACCATTTAGCCATAACTCTCTATTGCACCCAGTCTCTGGTAACTTCTAATCTACTTTCTGTCTTTATGAATTTGCCTTGAATTACTCAACTTTAAAACAACTCTGTGCGTGTGTGTGTGTGTGTGTATGTGTGTGTGCATTTAGAATACTGTACCTAAATAGCTGCCAAATACATATTTTTTTATGTTCACATGGTATGTTCTCAAAGAGAGACCATGTGATAGACAATAAAACAAAACACTGTGTTACCCAGGCTGGACTTGGATGCCTGGGCTCAAGCAGTCGTCTCACCTCAGCCTCCCAAATAGCTGGGACTACAGGCACCCATCACGTGCTCAGCTTAAAATGAGTACATATTTTTAATTTTTCCACTTGAATGAGAAAATTTAATATGGTAAAGGTTTACTATTGTCATTTAGGAGAAACATAATACCATGAATAGTGGTGTGTGCATATATACAGATAGCTGTGAAGTGTCACAAAGAACCAAGTCACTAATATCAGTAAGTTTACAAGTTATCTTATTCAGAAAAGATAATTGAAGCCAGGCGTGGTGGATCATACCTGTAATCCTAGCAGTTTGGGAGGCCAAGGCGGGAGGATTGCTGGAGTTCAGGAGTTCAAGACCAGCCTGGGCAACATAGCAAGACCTCGTCTGTACTAAAAAAAAAAAAAAATTAGCCTAGGCCAGGCGCGGTGGCTCATGCCTGTAATCCCAGCACTTTGGGAGGCCGAGGCAGGTGGATCACGAGGTCAGGAGTTCAAGACCAGCCTGGGCAAGATGGTGAAACCTCGTCACTACTAAAATACAAATATTAGCCGGGTGCGGTGGTAGGTGCCTGTAATCCCAGCTACTAGGGAGACTGCACGAGGTCAGGAGTTCAAGACCAGCCTGGCCAAGATGGTGAAACCTCGTCGCTACTAAAATACAAATATTAGCCGGGTGCGGTGGTAGGTGCCTGTAATCCCAGCTACTAGGGAGATTGAGGCAGGAGAGTCACCAGAACCTGGGGGGCGGAGGTTGCAGTGAGCCAAGATCGCACCACTGCACTCCAGCCTGGGTGACAGTGAGACTCCGTCTCCAAAAAAAAAAAAAAAAAAGCCAAACGTAGGGGGTGCACCTGTATTCCCAGTCACTTGGGAGCCTGAGATGGGAGGATAGCTGAAGCCTGTGAGATGGAGGTTGCAGTGAGCTAGTATCACGGCACTGCACTCCAGCCTGGGTGACAGTGAGACCTGATCTCAAAAAAAAAAAAGAAACAAAGGTAATTGAAACCTTTCACATAGAAAAGCTGGGATTTCGTTATATTCTCTAAAGAGATGATGTATGGGGAAATATGAAAATAGGTAGATAATTATGAAATCAGTTGGGGAAATCTGGAGAATCATTTTCTGTACATTATTTTAGATAAATTATACCTTAATTATCTCCAAAAAATAATTGATCTGTTTTTTAGTATTTCTTCAGATTGTCTTTCTTTGGTTTCACAATTCTATAACTGGAGAGGTTCCCTTTATAAAGCTCTACATACATTGCTATCACATTTTTACCTTAAACTTATTCTCTCATATCCTATCTTCACCAGAAATAGTGAATAACTTCACTAATGTATACAAATTTTTCCTATCTATGATTCAGGAATCAGAGGATTTTTACAGTTAATGGGCTCATTTAACATTTGTTAAATTGTATTCTGTTGTGCCTTTTTTTTTTTAACTGAAGAAGTGTGATGTGTTGATAACTTTAAAAAATTTTTAAATATTTTATTGCCTCTTTAATTTACTTATTATAATAGAGACAGTCTCAAACTCCTGGCCTCAAGTAGTTCTCCCACCTAGGCTTCCCAAAGTGCTAGGATTACGAGCAAGAGCCACTGTGCCAGCTTATAATAAGTCTTATTCCAGTCTAAAATGAGAGGATTCTGTCTTGTCCTCCCCAGTTCCGTATTTGTGTGTTCCTTCTCTGCCAGTGAGGTACTCTGGCTCCCCAAGAGCGTTTTATATATTTACTCATTTGGTTAATGCTGCAACAAAGACAAAATCGTACAAAAATGCTGCTCCAATGTTATTACAAACAATAGACTTTTAAGGTAGAGCTCAAGAAATTTTTGCATTTCTCTTTATTTTCCAGTGAAAGGTATATACTTCAAATACTGTGTTCAGAAATTATTTGGATTAGTTATTTTCCTTGTTCTATATGGCTATGTTATTTATTCAAAAATCCTCACATTTATTTGTTTCTTCAGGTATTCAACTTTAGGTTTTCTCCATTCTTTTTTTTTTTTTTTTTTTTTTTTTTAAGACAGAGCTTCACTCTTGTCACCCAGGCTAGACTGCAATGGTGCAATCCAGCTAACTGCAACCTCTGCCTCCCAGGTTCAAGTGATTCTCCTGCCTCAGCCTCCCAAGTAGCTGGGATTACAGACGCATGCCACCACACCCGGCTAATTTTTGTATTTTTTAGTAGAGATGCAGTTTCACCATGTTGGCCAGGCTGGTCTCCAACTAATAACCTGAAGTGATCAGCCCACCTCAACCTCCCAAAGTGCTGAGAATACAGGCATGAGCCACCACGCCCAGCCTCCATTCTTTTTTCTTTTCTTTTTTCTTTTCTTTTCTTTTCTTCCCTTCCTTTCCCTTCCCTTCCCTTCCCTTTCCTTTTCCTTTTCTTTTCTTTCTTTCTTTTTTTTTTTTTTTTTGTCTGAGACGGGGTCTCACTTCGTTTCCCAGGCTGGAGTGCAATGGTGTGATCACAGCTTACTGCAGCCCTCACTTAGTGGGCTCAGGTGATCCTCCCATCTCAGACTCCCAAGTAACTGGGACTACAGGCACATGCCACCACACTCAGGTAGTTTTTGTAGAGACAAGGTTGCACTATGTTGCCCAGGCTGGTCTTGAAGTCCTTGGCTCAAGCAATCTGCCCACCTCGGCCTTGCAAAGTGCTTGGGATTACAAGTATCAGCCACTGCATCTGACATCCCTGTTCTTTTAAATTAAAAAAAAATTAATTATATCATTTACTCTTAAATGTTCTTAAATAAAAACTACACAAAAATATATAATCAATGCAATGTCATTCCCTCTTCTGTCCCTTCTACTCTTTCACTCACCTTCTTTAGATAACTAGTTTTTTTCATTTCTGGTTATCATTCCTCTAGAGGGTTTGTTTGTTTGTTTGTTTGTTTTGCTTTTTGGTTTTCATTCTCTGTGTGTGTGAAAATATATATATCTTCATATGTAATTATATATTCTTATTTCTTTCAGAAAAGATAGCTACTCTACGTACTTTTTTATAGTTTTGATTTGTTTGATTTTTGGCTAATATATCCTGGATATATTTTTATCAGTTCATAGATATCATTTTTTTTATAGCTACATAATTTGTGATGTACAGTCTGTGGGTGTCCATAGTTTAACCTACTAATGTAAGAACATTTATGTGTTTTTCCTGTGTTTTGCAATTACAAATAATGCTGCAATTCATCACCTTGTACATACATATTTTTATGCATTTAGAGCTGTATATTCAGGGTAAATTCCAGAAATGGAATTGTTAAATCAAAGGATAAACACCTTTGTAGTTTTGTTTGACATTGCCAAATTCTTCCCTATAGAGATTATAGCATTTTATATCCGACCAGCAATGGTTAAGTTCCTATTTCCTCACAGCCTCACCAATAGAGTAATTGTCAAACTTCAGAGTTTTTACTGGTCTAAAGGTGAGAAATGATATCTTAGTGTAGTTTTAATTTGCATTTGCCTCGTGAAAGTGAAGCTAAATGTATTTTCATATGTTTAAAAGCCATTTCATATTATTTTTCTTAATCATCTGTTTAAATTTCTTTGCCTATTTTTCTATTGGGATTTTAGAGTTTTTAATTGGTTGTCTAAGAGTTCTTTATATATTAGGAATATTAGCCTAATACCTGTAGTTTATGTTGCAAGTATTTCCTCCCTGCTTATCATTTGTCTTTGGACTTTACTTATGATGTTTTTTGCCATGCAGAAGTTTTTCATTTTTATGTAACAGATTTGTCAATATTTTCTTTTAATGAGTCTGGAGTTTGAGTCATATATATAAAGTCTTTCTCAATACCTAAGTTATAAAAAAATTAATGTATGTTTTCTTTCACTCTTTGTATCATTTCATACTTTACATTTAGAACTTAGGTCTACTTGGGGTGTATGCATATGTTTGGTGTGCAGAATTGATCCAGATATATCATTTTCCAGATAGCTATCTAGTTATCTCAACATTATTTATTAAAAAGTGCATTTTTCCTCTAGTCTTCTGAGATAACCCCTTTATTGCATACTAAATTTCTAAATCTATACTTGTCAGTTTTTAGAATCTTATTCTTCTTCACTGGTCTTCTGTCTATTCAGGGGGAGGAGTCAGGAAGCCATAACACCTCCCTCTCTCCAAAAGAATAAAGTAGATGCTGCTTATACCTGGAAAAACCTTCACTCTGGTTAGCATCACTGGCAACTGTATTTCCATGAGGATTCTAAGGCCCCAGGATTCTGTACAGGATGTGGTTTGTTTACTTTCTATTTTAATGAAAATTGCATAGTTTTATCTTCTTCTTTTTATCTTTCCAACTTGGGAGATTTATGGGAAAGAAAAAGACAATATTGGCCATTGTTGAACATTGTTTATGTGGGTGAGATCCCTTGGATTTAACAATTAAAACTTTGCAATTTGCGTGTTTATGTGATTGACTGGTGTAAATCAGCTAAAATAAAATCCTTAAGTACATTCACGGTTGTTAACACCGCTTCCTCTTCAACATTTTTGAAATGTGTACCATAAATCCTAATTGTCTCAATTGATTATAAGCAGGCTTATATTCTAAAGCAAAATTATTATTTTGTTGCAACTAGAAAACTATTCTTACATCTTATACAAAAGTTTAGAATGTTTATATGGAAAATGAAATAGTGATGCCTCATATAAACTTTATACAGAAGTTTAGAATGTTTATATGGAAAATGAAATAATAATGCCTAATATAACATAACAATATGTACACAAAGGAAAAAAGAAGCAAAATGTTTTTGGGATGAAAATGAGGTGAAGAATTTTCAAGTCACGCTAAAGTCTGACAACATGATTGTATTCTTGAGCGGCTCCCAAGAGAACTATTCTAAGAATTGTGGAACAATATTACATACAGTTAGGGTTAGTTGTTTTATAAAGGACTTTGTTGATACGATCAAAAATTATATATCCATGAGAAGTGGCCATTAGAGGGAAAAACAACGTGCTATCTAAATCTGAAAGGCCATTAGCTTAAGCATCTCTAGTGTTTGGTCTTCATTATATAAATATATCAGATTATCTACTAAGAATACATAAACTATTTCTGCTAGTTTGACTAATATACTGAGTATTCCTGAGCAGAAAGAGTTCATTTTCATTGACTGACCAGGCCTCTGAAAAGTTCAGCAGGACAGGGCAATTATTATTTTTTGTCTAATTGGTGAAATCGTCCCAATAAATAACTGTTGTACCTGATATGTTCTCTTATTTTTAAAATTGAGATATTTATATTTGAACTCATTTTAAAAACATTGCCTCTCTGGGTTCACTTTTAAAAGTATTTGAGGTAGTACCTTCTAGAAAGAATTATTTATGTCCTGTATAGCTACCAATTATTTTCTGTCTTAATGTGTATCACCCTTGCATGCATTTTTTTTTATTTGAAATGGTTCTTTGGGAGAACGAAAGTATTGTAAGGAGCTCCAGTGACCCAAATGAATTATAAAACATTAACCAGTAAGTCAGCAGTTCTGAACATCAACCTTGACAGCTTATGAATGAAGATAGTAGGCAGTAAGGGAGGACCAGATTTAAAGGATCAATATATTTGACCTGACAAAATCAAGGGATGAGGCATATTGAGGTGCAGTTTAGAACCATAAGTACTATTCTTGGAAAAGCAGGCCTAGACACATTTATAATCTGAAACCTAAGATAAAAAAAAAATTATGAAAGCAGAGAAAAGTTTGCTTTACATACCAAAGAACAATAATTTGAAGGCCAACATTTTTTTGTCAGGAAACATAGAGGCCAGAAGACAGTATAACGTCATCTTAAAACCTGAAACAATTAATCAGTCAGTCCAGAATTCTGTGTCCAGGGGAAGTATCCTTCAGAAATGATGGCAAAATTAAGACAATTTTACAAATGGGAAACTAAGAGAAATTTGTCTCCAGCAGACCTATTCTACAAGAAATGATAATGGAAGTTCTTCAACTGAGCAAGAAATGATATTAGCAGAAAACTTGGATCTTCAGGAGCAAATGAAGAACATCAGAAATGGTAAATATCTGGATAAAAATAAAAGACTATTATCCTCTTAAGTCCTTTAAAATGACCTTTGGGTATTTAAAACAAAATTATAACGTTGGAGTTTTGGAGTTTTCAATGTATGCAGATGTAATACATATTTACATTGTTAATGTACAATAAGTAATTTATACAACTACTATAAAATAGATAAAACTATAACAATGTATGGTATGTGGCAAGGGGGAAGTTGATTAAAGGGACCTATATGCTTGCAAGGTGTATGTATTTTACATGAAGAGAAGAGATATAGTGTTCTGCTTGAGCTCTGAAAAATCAGAGATGTATATTGTGATCCTTACAGAAATCGCTAAAAATAAAAAACAAAGAGGTACAGTTCATGAGCCAATAGAATTGTTAAAATGCAGTACTAAAGAGTATTTAAATTATCTTTCTAAAAAGTAGAAAAGAGGCTGGGCATAGTAGCTCACGCCTGTAATTCCAGCACTTTGGAAGACCGAGGCGGGTGGATCACTTGAGGTCAGGAGTTTGAGACCAGCCTGGCCAACACGGTAAAACCCCATCTCTAGTAAATATACAAAAATTAGCCAGGCATGGTGGTGCATGCTTGTAATCACAGCTACTTGGGAGGCTGAGGCAGGAGAATCACTTGAACCCAGGAAGCAGAGGTTACAGTGAGCCGAGGTCACACCACTGCACTCCAGCCTGGGCGACAGAGCAAGACTCGATCTCAAGAAAAAAAAGAGGAAAGAAAGAACAACAGGAACTACTGCAACAACACATAGAGATAATAGAGCCAAGTAATAAAATTATTAAATGAAACTCAGTGATAACAATAATCACATTAAATATTAAATGTCTAAATACTAAAATTTAAAGGTAGGTTGTTAGAGCAGATATAAAAGAAAGAACAAACTATACTTCCTGCAAGAGATTTATCTTAGGCCTAAAAATACAAATATGTTGAAAGTAAATGAATAGACAAAACTATACCAGGTAAACAGCATAAAAAGAAGAAACAGCTATATTAACATCAGATGAAATCACTTTTAAGACTGAGGGTATTATCAGAGGTAAAGAGTGATATTTCATAATGATAAAAGACACAATCTGAGAACACATAATCACAAATGCCTGTGTAACAGCAACTTAAACATACATGAAGCAAAAATTGAGATCATGGTAGAAGATTTTAACACCCCCCATCTCAGTAATTGATAGAACAACTAACAAAAAAAAAAATCTGTAAAGACATAGAAGATTTGAACCGACTTGATCTAATGGATACATTTGGAATACTGTACCTAAATAGCTGCCAAATACATATTTTTTTATGTTCACATGGTATATTCTCAAAGAGAGACCATGTGATAGACAATAAAACAAAACAACAAATTTAAAAGGAATGAAATTATGCAGTTTGTTCTCTTACCACAACAGAATTAAAATTCAATGACAATAAGATAGGAAAATACCAAATATATTGAAACTTAACACCCCCCTAAATAAAAAATAGGACAAAGAAGAAATCAAAAAGGAAATTAGAAAATACTTTGAAGGGAATGATAATGAAAATACACAGATCAAAACTTGAGGAATGTAGATAAAGCAGTGCTTACAGGGTGACATAACTTCAATTTCTTTCCTTTTTTTTTTTTTGAGACGGAGTCTCTTGCTCTGTCGCCCAGATTGGAATGAAGTGGCACGATCTCAGCTCACTGCAACCTCTGCCTCCCAGGTTCAAGCAATTCTCCTGCCTCGGCCTCCCGAGTAGCCTGAATCACAGGCATGCACCACCATGCCCGGCTAATTTTTGTATTTTAGTGGAGATGGGGTTTCGCCATGGTGTCCAGGCTGGTCTCAAATTCCTGATCTCAAGTGATCAGCCTGCCTCGGCCTCCCAAAGTGCTGGGATTACAGGCGTGAGCCCATTTCAGTTTCTTAAATTAGAAAACAAAGCTCTAAAATTAATGACCTGAGATTTTAAGAAGCTAAACTAGGAAAAGCAAATTGAACCTAAACTAAGTAGAAGGAAGAAGGAATAAAGATAAGAACAGAAATCCACCACCCAAAAAACAGATGAGAGAAAACTGACAAAACCAGTATCTGATTATTTGAAAAGAAAAACAAAATAAACATGTACCTACTTAAATGATTGAGATAAAAGAGAAAGCAGTAGACAAAATTAAACATGCATTCATGATATAAACTCAGTAAACCAGGAGTGACAGAGAACTTCTTAACCTGAAAAGGAGTATATACTGGAAAACCCCCAATTAACATCATACATAGCAGTGAAAGATGGAATATATTACCCCCAAGGATTAGAAACATGGAAAGAATGACCTCTTTCACCATTTATATTTAACATTGTAACAAATGCTCTAGACATTGCATTAGGGCAAAAGAATAACAGCAATAATGTGTATAAAGATCCTAAAGGACAAAGTAAACTGTCCGTCTGCAAAAGCAACTACTAGAACAAATGAATGAATTAACAATGTTAAAGAATATAATGTTAATATAAAATGAGTTGAATATTTTATATACTAGTAACAAACAATTGGTATTTTTTAAAAATTTCATCAAAAGAATAATACTTAGGAATAAATATAACAAAATACATCTACAATCTCTACCCGTTAAACTATAAAATACTGATGACAGAATTTTTAAATGACTGAATTTAATAGATATACCATGTTCATGAATTACAACACTCAACTTTGACATGTTGCTTCTAATGAAATTGATTAATAAAAACTAATATAATTTCAATTAAAATTTCAGTAGACCATTTTGAGAGAACATGAAAAGCTGATGGTAAAAATCAATGTGAAAATGCGTAAAAACAAACAAGCAATAATAGACAATGCAGTTTTTAAAATGATAAAATTGGAGAACCTATCCAGATTTCAAGACTTCAAGTTATAATCATAACTATTTGTTATTGGCAAAATGAAAAGCCTGTGGACCAATGGAACAGAATCAAATCTTAAAATAGGCCTGGGACACACATATATAATTAACTGATTTTCACCAAGGATGCCAAGATAATTTAGTGAGGGAATGGAGAGTCTTTTATTTATTTATTTATTTTTGAGACAGAGTCACACTCTGTCACCCAGGCTGCAGTGCAGTGGCACAATCTTACCTCACTGCAACCTCCACCTCCTGGGTTCAAGCAATTCTTGTGTCTCAGACTCCTGAGTAGCTTGGATTACAGGCACGTGCTACCATGCCTGGCTAATTTTTGCATATTTAGTAGAGACGAGGTTTCACCATGTTGGCCAGGCTGGTCTCAAACTCTTGGCCTCAAGTGATCCACCTGCCTTGGCCTTCCAAAGTGCTGGGATTATGGGTGTTAGCCACCATGCCTGGCTGGAGAGTCCTTTCAATAAAATGTTGATATAATTGACTGCCAAAATGGGGGAGAAATTATTAATCCTATCTTATATTGAAGAAAAAACCTCAAAATTAACTATAAACTTAAATCTAAAGTCTCACACTGTAAATCGCTGAGAAAAAAAAAAACAGGAGAAAAATCTTTGCAATCTAGAAATGGGAAAATTATTCTTAGTTTTATTTTTTTTTAATTATACGTTAGGTAATGGTAATCCATCTTAGAAAATGGTTTGACAGTTTCTTAAAAGTTAGCAACAGGCAGCTGGGCGCAGTGGCTCACGCCTGTAATCCCAGCATTTTTGGAGGCCAAGGCAGATCACGAGGTCAGGAGTTCGAGACCAGCCCGGCCAACATAGTGAAACCCCGTCTCTACCAAAAATACAAAAATTAGCCGATGTGGTGCCATGTGCCTGTAATACCAGCTGCTCGAGAGGCTGAGGCAGGAGAATTGCTTGAACCCAGGAGGCAGAGGTTGCAGTGAGCCGAAACCAGACCATGCCATTGCATTCCAGCCTGGGTGACAGAGTGTGATTCCATCTCAAAAAAAAAAAAAAAACAAAAAAAAACACATTAGCAACAGGCTGTGCATGGTGGCTTACGCCTGTAATCACAGCACTTTGGGAGGCCAAGGCAGGAGGATCACCTGAGGTCAGGAGTTCGAGACCAGCCTGACCAACATAGTGAAACTGCATCTCTACTAAAAACACAAAAAATTAGCTGGGTGTGGTGGCACACGCCTGTAATCCCAGCTACTTGGGAGGCTGAGGCAGGAGAATTGCTTAAGCCTGGGAGGCAGAGGTTGCAGTGAGCTGAGATCATGCCACTGCACTCCAGCCTGGCCGACAGAGTAAAAAACAAAACAAAACAAACAAACAAAAAAACAAAAGAAAATTAGATAAATTAGACTTTGCCAG
This sequence comes from Nomascus leucogenys, assembly GCF_006542625.1. Classification (NCBI taxonomy): domain Eukaryota; kingdom Metazoa; phylum Chordata; class Mammalia; order Primates; family Hylobatidae; genus Nomascus; species Nomascus leucogenys. The sequence goes on from NC_044397.1 coordinate 18,171,374, forward strand.
TGTTAAAACTTTTGTGCTTCTAGTGACACCATCAAAAAGGTAAAAGACCACCAAGAGAATGGGAGAAATATTTGCAAATCATATATTTAATAAGAAACTTGTATCTTGAATATATAAATACCACTTACAATTCAATAAAAAGCTCGTTTTTAAAAATGGACAAAGAATCAAAATACACATTTATCTAAAGAAGGTATATAAATGGTTTATAAGCACATGAAATGATGTTCAACATCATTACCATCAGGGAAATGAAAATCAAAATGATAATAAGATACTAATTCACAACCACTAGGACGGCTGTTTAAAAACCAAAAGTAAGGGCTGGGCGCAGTGGCTCACTCCTGTAATCCCAGCACTTTGGGAGGCTGAGGCAGGTGAATCATTTGAGGTCAGGAGTTCGAAGCCAGCCTGGCCAACATGGTGAAACCCCATGTCTACTAAAAATACAAAAAAAAAAAAATTAGCCGGGCATGGTGGTGGGCACCTGTAATCTCAGCTACTCGGGAGGCTGAGGCAGGAGAATCCCTTGAGCCCGGGAAGCAGAGGTTGCAGTGAGCAGATATCACGCCATTGCACTCCAGCCTGGGTGACAGCAAGACTTCATCTCAAAAACAAAACAAAACAAACAAAAGTAAGAAACAAGAATCAGTGAGAATGTGGAAATATTGGAACCTCTCATATGGTGCTGGCAGGTATGTAAAGTGGTTCAGCCACTGTGTGGAAAACAGTTTGGCAGTACATGAAAAAGTTAAACATAGAAATACCATATAACCAAACAATTCTACATTTAGGTATATACCTTAAATAATTAAAAACAGATACCCAAACAAATACTTGTGCATGAATGTTTATAGTAGTACTATATACAATTGCCAAAAGGTGGAAAGAACTAAATATCCATCAACAGATCAATAAGCAAATTGTGGTATAATCTATCCAATGGAATATTACTTTTGGCCAACAAAAAGGAATAGTGGTGCATGCTACAGTGCAGATGAGCCTTGATAACATGCCAAGTGAAAGCAACCAAATACACAAGGCCACATGTTGTATGATTCCATTTGTATGCAATATCCAGAATAGGTGAATCCAGAGACAGACAGTAGATTGGTGGTTGCCAGTGGCCAGGGGAAAGAGGAAATAAGGGAATACCTGTTTCATAGGCATGGGTTATTTTGGGTAGGGGGTGGTCAGGGAGTAATGAAAATGTTTTGCAATTAGATAAGATTGTTGGCCAGGCATGGTGGCTTACTCCTGTAGTCCTAGCACTTTGGGAGATGGAGACAGGAGTATCGCTTGAGCCCAAGAGTTCAAGACCAACCTTAGCAATATACTGAGACCTATCTCAATTAAAAAAAAAATGATGATGGTTTTACAACATTGTGAATGTACTAAATGCCACTGAATTGTTCCTTTTAAAATGGTTAATTTTATATTATGGGAATTTACACAATAAAACACACATACAAACATACACTCACACATTGAGATATCACTACACATCAAATAGATGGAATAAAACTTTTAAAACTGACTGCACTGGGTTTTGACATGGTTATAGAGGAATTAGAACCCTATGTGTGGGAATATAAAATTGTAAAACTACTTAGGAAAACAGTTTGGCTTTAAAAAGCTTAAAAAGCTAAACAAAAACCAACCACATGATTCATTCACTCTTTTCTTGGGAATTTGCCTAAGAAAAAAAGAGGATATGGCCGTACAGACTCTTGAACTAGAATATACCTAACAGCTTTATTTGTAATAGCCCCCAAATTGGAAACATCTGAAATGTCCACCAACAGGTTAATGAATAAAGAAACCATAGTATATCCATACAATGGAATACTACTCAGCCATATAGAAAGATGAACTATTCACACATTACAGTATGGCTGAAGCTCAAAGTAATTTTTCTGAGTGAAGTAACCCACACAAAAAGGGAACACACACTATATGATTTCATTTATACAAAATTCTAAACAAAATAGACAAATCTCTAGTGGCAAGAAATAGATTGTTAGTTGCCTGGGGACAGGAAGAAGGGGAGTAGGGAGGGAGAAAGGATTACAAAAGGGATGAAAAAACTTTTTGGAGTGATGGATATATTCACTATCTTGATTATGGTACTGTTTCACAAGTATATTCATAAGTCAAAATTTATCAAATTGTACACTGTACATATGTGTATTTTGTATATCAATTATACTTTAATAATTCTATTTTTAAAATAAAAATATTGGTGGCCAGGCTCAGTGGCTCACGCCTGTAATCCTAGCACTTTGGGAGGCCAAGGCGGATGGATCACTTGAGGTCAGGAATTCAAGACCAGCTTGACCAACATGATAAAACCCCATGTCTGCTAAAAATATAAAAATTAGCTGGGCATGGAGGTACACGACTGTAATCCCAGCTACTCAGGAGGCTGAGGCAGGAGAATTGTTTGAACATGGAAGGTGGAGGTTGCAGTGAGCTGAAATTGTGCCAGCCTGGGCAACAGAGTGAGACTGTGTCTCAAAAAATATATATATATTGATGAGGATGTGGAGTAACTGGAACCCTTGTACACTGCTTATGGGAGAGAAAAATGTGTAGTTGCTTTTCACAGTTTGGCAGTTCCTTAAAAAGTTAAACATAGAGTTACCATTAAATCCATCACTTCTACAACTAGGTATATGCTCAAGAGAAATGAAAACATACGTCCACGAAGAAGTCACAGATTAATGTTCATGCAGCATCATAATGGCCAAAAGATGGAAACAACCCAAATTCTATTAAATGAAGAAAGGATAAACAAAATGTTATATATCTATACAGTGGAATATTATTTATCCATAAAAAGGAATGAAGTACTGATTCATGGTACAAGACGGCTGACTCTCCAAAACATTATGCTAAGTGAAATAAGCCAAAAATGAAAGGGCAGATGTATAATTTCACTTATTTGTGATATATATGATACCTCATAGAGGCAAATTAATAGAGACGAAGTAGAATAGAGCTTACCAAATACTATGGGGAGAAAGGAATGGGGAGTTATTGTTTAATGGGTATAGAGTTTTGGTTTGGCATGATGAAAAAGTTCTGGAAATGGAAAATTATGGTGGTTGCACAAAATTATGAATGTGCTTAATTCCACTGAATTGTACACTTCAAAATGGTTAAAATAGTAAATTGATGTTATATTTATTTTACCTCAATGAAAAAGTAATACATGAAATTACGATACTGTAATGAATAGAGGACTTCCAGTTACGGTAAATGGAAATAGTTGATGATTCCTCTTCACAAAAAAATAAGTATAAAAGTGGATAAATTTGTCAGAAACAACTTCCACGCACTGGAGATCAACCCAAGGCAGACAACACGTTGAGAAACATTAATTCTTGAAAAACTGTTGCAGTTTTGGGTATGAATAGTGAGAGTCTGTGGCCTTCTTGTCTGGAGCTGTTCCTATACCCCTACTCCAGGGAACTTAGTGGACAAGAATGGTAGTTTTACCAGCTTTTGACTGGTCATGGATACTATGACATTTGATGTCAGAGGAATACTCAGAAGTGGAGAATAAAAATTTGTGTCTTTGCCAACTAAAATTGTCAAATTAGTTTTAAAGTGGTGGGGAAAACCCCTAGTTTTGTTAACCAAAAGTTAGTTCCACTTGGGAGACCTGGAAATGAGATCTGTATAGGGGCTCTCCACACATCCCTTGCTAACTAGCAAACTACACATGTTCAAAGAATACCCAAGAGCATCTGGCAAAAAGTAAAAAGACAAAGGACACTAAATATTTGGCTCAAACTTTTAGTAGGTTCTGCAACCCACACACAGATAATTGGCAAGTGGTAGAAATCTTATTGGCTCAAGATATTTGAGCACAACCTTGAGGCTGATTGAGCCACAACCGTTGGCTGACCACTGAGTAATGTTGAAACGGGCGACTTCTAGGAAGCCAGATTACAAAATAATAGTAGGAATAAAGAAACGGAACAGAAACATTCACAGAAGAAATTATACAAATTCTCTACAATCTCTTCCAGAAAATAGAAACAAAGGGAATGCTTCCTAACACATTATGTCAAGCTGGAATTATTCCAGTACCCAAACTAGGCTAGACAAAGACATTACAAGAAAGGGAAAGTACAGATCAAAATCTCTCATAAGTATAGGTGCAAAAATCTACAGCTAAGGCCAGCCACAATGGCTAATACCTGTAACCCCAGCACTTTGGGAGGTTGAGGCGGGAGGATTGCTTGATCCCAGGAGTTCAAGACCAGCCCAGGCGACATAGGGAGACCCCCACCTGTTCAATACAAATAACATTTAGCTGGGTGCAGTGGCTCACACCTGTAATCAGACCACTTTGGGAGGCCAAAGTGGGTGCATTGCCTAAGCTCAGGAGTTCAAGACCAGCCTGGGCAACATGGTAAAACTCCACCTCTACTAAAATACAAAGAATTATCCGGACTTCAGTGGTGCGTGCCTGTAGTCTCAGCTACTCGGGAGGCTGAGGCACAGGAATCGCTTGAACCTGGGAGGCAGAGGTTGCAATGAGCTGAGATCACGCCACTCCACTCTATCCTGGGCAACAGAGCAAGATTTGATGTCTCCAAAAAAGTATAAATAAATAAAATAAAAATAAAATTTAGCTGGGCATGGTGGTACACGCTTGTGGTTCTACATACTCATGAGGCCTAGGTGAGAGGATCTGTTGAACTCAGGAGATCAAGGTTACAGTGAACCATGACTGTGCCACTGCACTCCAGTCTGGGTGACAGAGCGAGACCCAGTCGTAGGAAAAATATTTTTTTTCAACTAAGTGTTAGCAAATCAAATCCCACAATGCACAAAAACAATTATATACCATGACCAACTGGTATTTATTCCAGTTATGCAAGGTTGGTTTAGCAAAGATCAACTAATGAAATTCATGACATCAACTGGCTAAAGAAATCATATGATCCTATCAATAGATGCATAAAACAATTTGACAAAGTCCAACACCCATTTATGACAAAAATCTTTTTCAAACTGAGAATAGAAGGGAACTCCCTCAAGTTGATAAAAGACATCAACAGAGAAACTACCTCTAAAATACTTAATAGTGAGAGAATAGATGCTTTCCCACTAAGATCAGAAACAGGGCAGAGATGTCCACTTTCACCGCTCCCATTCGACGTCATACTGAAGTGCCTATTTAATTCAATAAGACAAGAAAAAGAAACAAAATGCCTGCAGATTGGGAAAGAAGAAATGAAACTATCTTTGTTTGCAGATTTAAAGAATCAACCAAAAAATCTGGAACTAATAAATACTTGTATCAAAGCTTCCCGATACGAAGTGAATATATAAAATCCAGTTGCCTTCTTATATTCCAGCAATAAACAATTTGAATTTGACATTAAAGAAACAATACCTTTTACATTACCACCAAACCCTAGAAGTACTTAGATATAAATCTGACAAAGTATGTACCAGAACTATATGAGGAAAATTATAAAACTCTGACAAAAGAAATCAAAGATCTAAGTAAATTGTGAGATATTCCACGTACATGGATAGGAAGAGTCTATTATGTCAAGATGTCAGTACTTTCCAACTTGATTTATAGATTTAACAGAATCTCAATCAAAGTCATTGCCAATTATTTTGGGGACATCAACAAGCTGATTCTGAAGTTTATACATAAAGACAAAAGATGCAGAATAGCCAAGACGATATTGAAGAACAAGGTTAGAGGACTGACACTCCTCAATTTCATGGCTTACTGTAAAGCTACAGTAATCAACAGTGTGGTACTGATAAAAGAGAGGACAAATTGATACAGAACACAGAAATAGACCTACACAAAGAATAGTCAATGGATCTTTGACAAAAGAGCAAAGGCAATTTAATATAGGAAGGATAGTACTTTCAATAAATGGTGCTGGAACTGGACATCTACATGCAAAAAAATGAATCTAAACATAGGCCTTACAGCTTCCAGAAAAATTAATTAAGCATGGATAGACCTAAATGTAAAACTGCACCATGGAATACTGTGCAGCCATAAAAAATGATGAGTTCATGTCCTTTGTAGGGACATGGATGAAACTGGAAAACATCATTCTCAGTAAACTATCGCGAGGACAAAAATCCAAACACCTCATGTTCTCACTCATAGGTGGGAATTGAACAGTGAGAACTCATGGACACAGGAAGGGGAACATCACACTCCAGGGACTGTTGTGGGGTGGGGGGAGTGGGGAGGGACAGCATTAGGAGATATACCTAATGCTAAATGAGGAGTTAATGGGTGCAGCAATGGATACACATGGATACATATGTAACAAACCTGCACATTGTGCACATGTACCCTAAAACCTAAAGTATAATAATAATAAAAAAAAGACTGTCTCAAAAAAAAAATGTAAAACTATAAAACTCCTGGATGATAACACTGGAGAAAGTCTAAGTGACCTAGAGTTTGCAGGGAATTTTTAGATACAATACCAAAAGCATGTAGTCCATAAAAGAAAAAAATTGATAAGTCTCTAAAAAAATTTAACAAGATTAAAATTTAAAACTTCTCTGCAAAAGACACCATTAAGAGAATGAAAAAACAAGCCACAGAGTGGGAGAAAATATTTGCAAAATACGTATCTGATGACTGTTATTCAAACATGCAGAGAACTATTTAAAATTCAAAAATAAGGAAACAGACAACCTGATTAATAAATAAGGAAAGGATCTAAACATATAAAGAAAAGATACATATGGCAAATAAGCATATGAAAAGATACTCAGCATCATATGCCATTAGGGAATTGTTAATTAAAATGAGAGTGTTACATCCAGACAATGGAATATTATTCAGTACTAAAAAGAAATGACCTATTAAGAAATGAAAAGACATGGAGAAACCTTAAACACATATTGCCAAGTGAAAGAATCCAATCTGAAAAGGTTATATACTGTTTAATTCTAACTATATGACATTCTGCAAAAGGTAAATCTATGGAGACAATAAAAAGAGCAGTGGTCATCAAGGGGTTCAGGGTGAGGTAGGGAGAGAGGGATAAATGGGTGTAACACATAATTTTTAGAATTGTGAAACTATCCTGTATGATACAATAATGGTAGATACATGTCATTATACATCTGTCAGAACTCATGCAAAGCAACAGAAAGCATACCCCCTAATGTAATCTGTACCTTTAGTTAATAATGTATCAGTATTGGCTCATCAGTTGTGGTCAGTGTACCACAGTAATCAAGATATTAATAACTGGGGAAGAGATTTGAGGGTTTATATGGGAACTCTCTGTACTTGCAACTTATTTTTCTGTAAAACTACGATTGCTTTAAAAAGTATATTAATTTTTAAAAGAATAATCAGAGACATCAGTAGCTACACACTGCATGAGAGACAAATTCTGAACTTTTAAGTCCGGGCAAGTTACTAAAAGTAAATAAAACTTTCAGGAAAATAAAACAGAATTTAGAGTTGCTACATGCTTTCTAAAAGTCAAAACTACTAGATATGCAAAGATGAGACATGCTCTGGAAATAAAACAATCACTAGAAATTGAGTCTGAGTGGGCCCAGATGTTAGATTTTGCAAAGGACCTCAACACAGCTATTAAAAATATGTTGAAAAATTTTTAAAAACTTACATTCAAAGAAGTAATGGGAAACATAATAGCGGTGACTCAACATAAAGGGGGAATCTAAATAGATAAATAGAATCTATAGAAAAGGAACCAAATAGAAATTCTAGAGCTTAAAAGTAAGATAACTGAAATGAAAAATTTACTTGATGGACTTAGCAGCAAATTGAAACACTCAGTAAACTTGAAGATCATTAAAAATTACCCATTGAGATCATTAGAAATTATCCAATTCAGTGTCAGGTAACCGGTATACATGTAATGGGCATCCCAGTATGAGGGTGAGGGGGGAGAAAAAATAATTGACAAAATAATTAATGAACACCTCCCAGTTTTGGTAGAAACTTGAGATTCAAGAAGCTCAACAAATCCCATAAAGGAAAAACACTAAAGGACCACACCTGGAAGCATTATCGTGAAAGTGCTGACAGCTAAAGTCAAAAAGAAACTCTTGAAAGAAGCAAGAAAAATCAGCTGTTTTCAGAAACAGTGATCTCCAGAAGACAATACAATGGCATATTTAAAGTCCTGGAGATGGGTTTATGGAGGGAACTGACAACAAAGAATACTATATACCATAAAATTAGCCTTCAGAAATGAAGGCGAAATAAAGATGTTTCTAAGAAAATAAAAACTGAGAGATCTGGTTAATAGCCAGCCTGTACTACAAACACTACTTCAGATTTCTTCAGATTGAAAGAATATGATACCTGATAGTAACTCATATCCAGAGGAAAGAATGAAGGGGACTGGTAAAAGTAAATTTGTGTGTAAAAGACTTCAAAATATTTTTTTCTATTTTCCTAATTTCTTCAAAAAACAAAGTGTTTAAAGCCATAATTATAGCACTTTTTTGTTGAATGCATAACATATAAATATAATTGACATTAATAATACTAAGGAGGATGGTGGAAATGGAGCATTTAGGAGCAAATTTGTTAAAGTAAGATTGAGTCGTTTAAAGTAGATTGTCATAAATTAGAGAATAAAAGTATAATTCCTAAAGTAATGGACTGAAAAACTATATATATATATATATATATATATATATACACGTGCACACACACAAACATATGTGTTTAGCATACTTGTTTAACATAAAAGATCATATAGGAGTAGCAGAGGACCGAAAAGGACATATAGGAAAAAAATAGCAAGCTGGGAAATACAAATTCAACTATATCAGTAATTACAATGAAGGTGAATGGACTTCAGTCAGATGGTAGAGATTTACATCCCTTTATTCCTATGCTACACTATTGTGGCTATATTCCATTTGCCCCTGCAAATTCACCATTCTTGGTCCACTTTACTTTTTACCCTAGGAGTTAGATTTGTGTGAATTATATAGGTCCATGTACTCTCTGCCATTTGGTCAGTTTCCACCAATGAGGAGCCCTTGAAGAATATCAGGGAAAAGGAGGAGTATGTGGACAGTTATTTATTCCCCTGGCTCCCTTCCCATATGGGTACCTCAGGCTCACTATGTCTCTACATTGGCCATGGCCTTTTCTACACTATTCCTTCCTTCTGGCTACAGCAGCTAATTTCGCTCCCCATAAAGTCAGTAACAACTCCACTGATATTAGCCCTGCGTTATTGTACTGTTTCTTAGGGTTGCCTTTCACCCTCTTTTACGAATACATAAACCCTCCTTGAATTATCCAAACTCCAAAGTGTGTATGTGTCCTAAGGGAACCTGGGCTGATACATATACCTATAATTTTTATGTGAGTTGTTTTTTTCACATTTCTTTATATTAGCCATCTTGTCCTTAAGTATTCTTCAAATATCCTTCACATTTTTCTTTTTCATTCTGAGAAATATTTTAGTCTGTCTTTCACATCTTTCTTCACTTTTGTTTTTTTCTTTGAGACAGAGTTTTGCTCTTTTGCCCATGCTGGAGTGAAGTGGCGTGATCTCGGCTCACTGCAACCTCCACCCCACCAGTTTCAAGCAATTCTCCTGCCTCAGCCTCCCGAGTAGCTCAGATTATAGATGCCTGCCACCACACACAGCTAATTTTTGTATTTTTAGCAGAGACAGGGTTTTGCCATGTTGGCCAGGCTGATCTCAAACTCCTGACCTCAGGTAATCCACCTGCCTCAGCCTCTTTCTTCACTTTTAATGTGACTATAATGCATGTTTAAATTATTTTATTATTTTCCATTAGCTAATTCCTTACACGGTACTAATTGCCTTTGAATTCATGTTATCATTTTATTTTAATTCCTCTCTTTGACTTTCCTGTTGCATCTTGTTTGAAATAACCAAGCACATGAAAAATAAATGTTTATATTTTCCTCAGAGGAAACTAGTTACAGAATATATGCTATTTTACATGTCTTTTTACCTTTTGTCTCGGCTCACTATAGCTTCTGCCTCCCAGGCTCAAGCGATTCTCCTGCCTCAGCCTCCCAAGTACAGGCATGCATCACCATGCTCAGCTAATTTTTGTATTTTTTTGTGGAGATTGGGTTTCACCATGTTGCCCAGGCTGGTCTTGAAGCCCTGAGCTCAAGTGATCCACCTCCCAAAGTGCTGGAATTACAGGTGTGAGCCATCATGCCCGGCCTGTAGTTTCTTTTCAAAACACTCTTCTTTTCTTTTCAAAACACTCTTCTTTTCTTTTCTTTTCTTTCTTTTTTTCCTACATACTTAGTAAGTTCTTCTGGCATTTTTTTCAATAGAGAGCATTGAAGAAGAAAACTTACACTTCCTCACTTTCATATTAAACTGTTTGCAAATTGTGTTCTTAGTGCTAACTTAGAAGGCAGGTTTCTACCTCTCTCTGCAATACTTGTTGACATTTATCTTAAATGGATCTGTTGGCCCTTCTTGGGGTTTTTTTGTCTTGGGTTCTCTGTCTAAATTAGTCAGATCTCAGTCACAATGCTTTGATAATATGTGATCTATTCAAGCCTATCTTTCCATCCTTTCTCTACTACCAACATATATCATATATTTCAACCCTGTGCTCCTGCTTCTTTATGTGTTACATGCTGGGAGTTGTAAATTCTGTAGGTATAACAGAGAAAAGAGGCTATGGTGGAATCTTTGGCAGGCTTCTCGTTCTGGTTTCCTCAGAATATTACTCCGTGCAGTTGGGAAACGGCTGTCTTTTTATTGATCAATATATTACAACATGTAATGAGAGTTGAGTTCTTTTCCTGCCTATGTTAGTCCAAGCTGTTCTTGTTGATAGAATATATTTCTGATTGCATCCCCACTATTATAACAGGAAAAATTCCACTAAGGTTTTGACTTATTGTTGTTTAAAGCTCCTGTACTCTTTTTTGGGGGTTAACTTCCAAGTCTACTTAATGCTTTTTTATATTCCAGTGAATCTTTTAAATGTGGAAGAATTTGAGATTATCTAGTAGAATTTCCTATTTGATCAAGATATGGTACAGAGGTTAAATTAGTATTCTATAGGCTCAACCAAATGTTGTAAGATACAAGCACATTTTCTGATTACTAGTCCATTGCCCTTGCCATTGTTTCATGATAAATCTTTTATTATGTGAGTTTGTCAATAATTCCATTAGAAGGAACACTAATATAGAAGTCAGCATATCTGGATTTTAGTGACAACCATGTCAATAATTAGCTAAATGATTTTAGAAGTCACTGAACCTTATTTGTAATTACATCATGTATCGTATAAGCCAGAAGATCCAGGTTTTCTTTAGGATCTTTTTCACTTGTAAAATTCAATTTCAAGTTGTTTTGATGTCTAGGATGCCAAGCAAAGACTATCTCAAGTTTTGTTTAGAGGTACTAGGTAACACAAAACCTGTAAGATACGATTCTTTCCAACTCTTTGATATGTTCTATTAAAAGAATTATAGAATATCTGGGTCAGCTGCATATGTAAGGTTGGGTATACATTTGAACAGATTCCACAATAGTTTAATAGAATAAATGTTGTAGAAATGATTTTTTAAAAAGAATATTAATATCACGTGTTTATTGAATATTTGTTAGGTAAAATTCTTACAGAATTTTTAATAAAAAGATGGTGTGGGAGGTTAATTAAAAAGGACACTTGGAGCCAGGTGTGGTGGCTCATGCCTGTAATCCCGGCACTTTGGGAGGCCAAGGTGGGTGGATCACTTGAGGTCAGGAGTTCAAGACTAGCCTGGCCAACATGGTGAAACCCTGTCTCTACCAAAAAGTATAAAAAATTAGCCAAGTGTGGTGGCGTGCGCCTGTAATCCCAGCTACTTGGGAGGCTGAGGCAGGAGAATCACTTGAACCCAGGAGGCGGAGGTTGCAGTGAGTTGAGATGGCGCCCCTGCACTCCAGCCTGGGTGACAGAGTGAGACTCCACCTCAAAAAAAAAAAAAAATAAAAATAAAAAAGGACATTTGGGCCAGGCACAGTGGCTCATGCCTGTAATTCCAGCACTTTAGGAGGCCAAGATAGGAAGATTGCTTGAGCCTAGGAGTTTGAGACCAGCCTGGGCTACAGAGTGAGACGCCATCTCTACAAAAAACAAAAAAATTAGCCAGGCATGGTGGCACACACCTGTAGTTCCAACTTCTTGGGAGGCTGAGGCAGGAGGATCACTTGACCTAGGAGGTCAGGGCTGTTAGTAAATCGTGTTTATACCACTCAACAATGCATGAAGTCTTTGAGCAATAGAGCAAGATACTGTCTCAAAAAAAAAATTCTTCTTGCATGCTCAACATCATTAATTATAGGGAAATGCAAATCAGAACCGCAATGAGATACCACTTTGTGCCCACTAGAATGGCTGTAATCAAAATGATAGACAGTGGCCAGGCGCGGTGGCTCACGCCTGTAATCTCAGCACTTTAGGAGGCCGAGGTGGGTGGATCACCTGAGGTCAGGAATTTGAGACCAGCCTGGCCAACATGATGAAACCCTGTCTCTATTAAAAATACAAAATTAGCCAGGTGTTGTGGCGCGTGCCTATAATCCCAGCTATTTGGGAGGGTGAGGCAGGAGAATCACTTGAACCTGGTAGGTGGAGGTTGCAGTGAGCCAAGATCATGCCATTGCATGCCAACCTGGGCAACAAGAGCAAAACTCCTTCTCAAAATAAAAAAAAGAGAGTAACAAGTGATGGTAAAGATGGAGAGAAATTAGCATCCCTGTACGTTGCTGGGGAGAAAGTAAAATTGTTTAGCCAGTGTGGAAAGCAGTCTGTCAGTTCCTCAGAAAATTATAGTTATTATATGACTCAGCAATTTTACTTCTAGGTATATACCCCAAAGAGTGGAATAAATACATTTTCACACAAAAATGTGTATATGAATGTTTATAGCAGTATTATTCATAATAGCTCAAAATTTGAAACAATTTAAATATTCACTAATAGACGAATGGAAAAATAAAATGTGATCTATTCATATAATGAAATATTATTCAGCAATGAAACAGAATGAAGTGCCAATAAATGCTACAATATGGATCAACCCTGAAAACTTATGCTATGTGAAAGGAGCTAGTCACAAAAGACCACATATTTTATGGCTCCATTTATATAAAATATGTGGAATAGGCAAATTCCACATATTTTTCAGGAACTGGGGGAAGAGGGGAGTCAGTAGTGATGGGAAATGGGTGTGGGGTATCTTTTGTGGGTGATGAAAATCTATAGTGATGGTTGTACAGATCTGTGACTAAAAAGCACTAAATTATATATTTTAAAGGGGTAAGTTTTATGGTAAATGAATTATATTTCAATAATGTTTTAAAACCTCAAAAAATTATATCTTCCTACCAATCCTGACATAGCTGACCCCATGAATGTACTCTTGAAAACATAATAAATGAAAACCTACACTACTGCCAAAGATTAAGATTGGCAGAAAAGTGATTATGAGAATATACAAGGTTTTTTCACTAACACTAAGGAGAGAGCTGGAATGAGAAAAAACATAAATCACATACTTTTCCTCATAAAATAAAATAAGTTCTAGTCCTTGAAAAAGAGGTAACCTTTTTCTCCTACTATTAACTCCCCTTGATTGAAATGAGGTTTGTAATAATCAGAAGGCTCTATAGCCATCTCATTACTACTCGTTTTTGAGATGGCCATAATACTGTACCAACCCATTTCTATTTTTTTCTATATTCACAATGTAAGAGTAATGGTAAAATAAGTGCAATGCAATTCTTGGATATATGATTCCCCACATAAGTGAGGAAAGAAAGTATCTTGATAACATTATGTGCTGGAGATTATAATCACAGTTTTTTTTAAGGAATTTTAAGGCTGGTTAATAAAAGGAATTTTTATCAATTAAATTAAAAATAAACGAATAGGATCTTATATTTCTAGATGAGATGGAGTAACTGGACAAAATTTAACCTGCTACCTGAAATAAAGAATAGGAATATGTGAAACAAGTGGTTTTTAAGACATTGGGCATTGGGCAACAAAGGACATTGTTTGCTGAGAGGCATTAATCAAACAAGGTTGGCCCTATTATGGTCTCAGCTTACTGCTGTGAGAGACTTTCCAAGCTCTGTCACAGAAAAGGGGAACAGAGGTAGCACTCAGAGACTCATGACTTGAGGAGACATTGATCATAGTCTGTAGAGACCAAGGTCACTAGATATCACAGGGTGCAGTACTGAAGTGGTGAGAGTCACTACAAGAACTCCAGAGATCTGCAGAAGATCCTTGTCATGTTTACAGTAGAGTACTCATCAGTATATGAATATGAGGGAGCTACCCAAGGCTAGGGAAAGAACCACTGAAAAGGTTTAGAAGAGGGAAGAGTGTACGCAGTTCTCACAGGAATAGGAATAGTGCCTTTTGCCACCTACCAGACTAGAAAACCTCACTATTTATGGGGCATTGGGTACAATGTTTTAAAAGATCTTGCATCAATAGTGTGGAATCCTTAGCCCTAAACTTAAATGCTCCTGTGGTTCTGTCTGACATATCTTAAAAGCAAGACCTGAAAGGATTAAATCGTTTCCAATTTGACTGCAACACAGAAAAAAAGCCCAGGAATCTTTATAGTAATACAAACATGTTCAGCACCTCACAGGATAAAATTCACAATATATGACACCCAGTAAAAACACTAGCAGGCATGGAAACAAGCAAAAAAAATAAAAAAGACTAAAATGGTAAAATTGACAGATAAGGATACCAAAACTTCTTATAACTGTATTCTGTATGTAAGATAAAGCTGGAGAAAAGATCAAACATGTTAAGTAAAAAAATGAATGATATAGAAGAAATCCAAAACAAACTTCTGGTGCTGACAACTTAATGTCTGAGATGGAAAACACAAGAGATGGGATTAACTAGAGGTCATATCTTGTAGAAGAAAAGATTGGTGAATTTGAAGAAATTACAATAGAAAACATTCAAAGGAAGGCATAAAGAGAAGAATTAATTATTAAAAAATGAATAGAACTGCACTAAGCTGTGGGACACCTTCATAAATAACAGATGTGCATCACTTGTATTCAACTATAAATATAGCATAATATATTTGTAATGGGACCTCTTTAAGGAAGGGAAGGCAGAAAAAAATACTTGAAGAAATCATAGCTGAGCTTTTCCAAATTTGATGATAGCTTTAAACCCAGAGACTGAAGAAACTCAAGCCAAAAACCAAGAAACATGAAGAAAACTACGTCAGTGTAGGTCACCATCAAATGGTTCAAAAATAGTAATAAGAGAAAATCTTGAAAGCAGCTTGAGGAAAAAAAAGACATATGACCTACAGCAGGGGTCCCCAACCCCTGGGCCATGGACTGGTACCAGTCCTGGTCTGTGGCCTTTTAGGAACTGGGCCGCACAGCAGGAGGTGAGTGGTGGGCAAGAGAAGCTTCATCTGTATTTGCAGCCACTCCCCAACACTCATACTACTGCCTGAGCTCCACCTCCTGTCAGATCAGTGGCAGCATTAGATTCTCACAGGAACACAAACCCTATTGTGAACTGTGCATGTGAGGGATCTAGGTTGTGCACTCCTTATGAGAATCTAATGCCTGATGATCTGTCAGTGGCTCCCATCACCCCCAGATGGGACCATCTAGTTGCAGGAAAACAAGCTCAGGGCTCCCCTGATTCTACATTATGGTGAGCTTTATAGGCCTTGTATCCAAAATGTATAAAGAACTCTCAAAACTCAATAATAAGAAAATATATAACACAATTTTTAAAATGGCCGAGTTGAACAGACATTTCACCAAAAAATATAAAAGGGTGGCAAATAAACATATAAAAATGCTCAACATCATTAGTAATTAGAGAAATGCAAATTAACACCACAATCAGATAACACCACACACCTATTAGAATGACTAAAATTTAAAAAACAAACTACCCCCTCATTTTGGCTAGGGATGTGGGATATGTGGAGTACTTATTCACTGTTGGTGGGCATGTAAAATGTTATAGCCACTTTGGTAAACAGTTTGACAGTTTTTTAAAAAAATTAAATACATACCTACCATATGATCCAGCTATTCCACTCCTTGGTATATACCCAGGAAATGTAATGACATAAGTCTGTGTAAAATTTCTTATATAAACGTTCATAGCAACATGATTTATAATAGCTAAAAGGTAGAAAAAAAATCTAAATATTAACCCAAGAGTAGGTAAATAAAACCTGGTATCTGTTTAATGAAATACAATTTAGCAATAAAAGAAAATGAACAATTTAAACATGCAAACAATGAGTGAATCTGAAAATTATACTGAATGGAAGAAGCCAGACAAAAAAGAATACATAGTGTATGATCTTATTTATATGAACTTCCAAAAATGCAAAGTAATCTATTGTGATTGAAAGCAAGTCAGTCGTTGCATGGGATCCATGGAGTTGGGTAACATGGAAGAGTGGGGGGCGAAGCACTATAAAGGAGCAAGAGGGGCTGAATGCGGTGGCTCACACCTGTAATCCCAGCACTTTGGGAGGCCAAGGCAGGTGGTTTAGTTGAGGTCAGGAGTTTGAGACCAGCCTAAGCAACATGCTGAAACCCCATCTCTACTAAAAATACAAAAATTAGCCGGGCATGGTGGCATGTGCCTGTAACCCCAGCTACTTGGAGGCTGAGGCAGGAGAATCTCTTGAACCTGGGAGGTGGAGGTTGCAGTGAGCCAAGATCATGCTGCTGCATTCCAGCCTGGATGACAGAGTGAGACTCTTTCTCAAAAAATAAATAAATAAATAAACAAATAAATAGTGGGGGAGGGCAAGAGGAAATGTTGGAGGTAAAGGATATATCCATAATCTTTACTATGTTAAGGTTTCCACAAGTATATACGTATGACAAAATGATCTAATTATGCATTTTAAATATGTGCAATTTGTTGTACGCAAATTACAATAAGTTCTCACTTTGCGTGGTTCCAGTATGCAAAAATTTCAGTCAGCATACTTCAGTTAAATCTCATCCATCCTCTAAAATCCTTTAAATTTACCACAGAATATTTATTATGAATAATTGCATAAAGTAAAATGTTTGCTGCTAGCTCTTCAGTCCACAAATCATTACAAATAACAGATGCATGGCATGATCAGTGACCCATCACATTACTTTTTCAAAGTTGTCTGGTGGTGATTTTTTTATTTTATTGGTCGTTGTTCAGTTCATGCACAGACAGCAAAGCATGTAGTTGTGTTGTCTTCTTGTCTCACAGTAATAAATCTACATGACATTTTGCCAAAATGAATAATCAAGGGAATTGGCTAACTGTGATGGTTAATTTTATGTATCAATTAATCTGGGCCATGGAGTGCTCAGGTATTTGGTCAGTCATTATTCTGAGTGTGTCTCTGAGAGTGTTTTTATATGAAATGTACATTTGAATCAGTAGACTGAGTAAAGGAGATTGTTCTCCCTAATGTGGATGTGAATCAGTTGAAGGCCTGAATAGAATAAAAACGTTGATCCTACTGTGAGTAAGAGGAAACAACTCCTGCCTAACTATTGAGCTGGGAGACTGGACTTTTCTTGCCTTCAGACTTGAACTGAAACATTGGCTCTTGGGTCTTGAGTCTGCCAGCTTTCAGACTTAAACTATTGTCTCTCCTGGGTTTCCAATTTGCTGACTGTAGGTCTTGGGACTAATACATAATTGTATGGGTGAATTCCTTATAATAAATATCTTTATACATACATCCTTTTGGTTTTGTTTCTCTGGAGAATCCTGACTAATATAGATTTTGGATCCAAGATGTGGGGTTCTTCTGTAACAAATACCTAAAATGTGGAAGTGGCTTTGGGACTGGGTAAGTGTAGAGGCTGGAAGTTTTGAGATGCATCCTAGAAATATATATGTTTAATGAATGATTGTGGTGAGGGCTCAGAAGGAAAACAGCAGAGCAGGAGAGAAAGCATCTGTCTTTAAGAGAACACATAAATAATCATGAACAGAATGTTAGAATGGTAGAAATATGTATGTTAAAGGCCATTCTGGTAAGCTCTCAGGTGTAAAAGAGGAACAGGTGGCAATCCTTGTTATAAAGGGGCAAAAATCTTGTTTGAATTATGTTCTAGTATTTTGCAGTAAGTAGAATTTTTAAGCCAGGGTCCCCAACCCCTGGCTGCAGATTGGTATGAGTCCATGGCCTATTAGTGTTGCAGGAAGTCAGGGACCCCAAACAGAGGGACTGGCTGAAGCCATGGCAGAAGAACATAAATTGTGAAGATTTCATGGACATTTATTAGATCCCCAAATTAATACTTTTATAATTTCTTACGCCTGTCTTTACTGCAGTCTCTGAACATAAATTGTGAAGATTTCATGGACACTTATCACTTCCCCAATCAATACCCTTGTGATTTCCTATGCCTATCTTTACTTTAATCTCTTAATCCTGTCATCTTGTAAGCTGAGGAGGATGTATGTCGCCTCAGGACCTTGTGATGATTGCATTAACTGCACAAATTGTAGAGCACGTGTGTTTGAACAATATGAAATCTGGGCACCTTGAAAAAAGAACAGGATAACAGCAATGTTCAGGGAACAAGAGAGATAACCTTAAACTCTGACCGCTGGTGAGCCAGGCAGAACAGAGCCATATTTCTCCTCTTTCAAAAGCAAATGGGAGAAATATCACTGAATTCTTTTTCTCAGCAAGGAACATCCCTGAGAAAGAGAATGTGCCCCTGAGGGTGGGCCTCTAAAATGGCCTCCTTGGGTGTGGCCGTCTTCTATGGTCAAAACTGTAGGGATGAAATAAGCCCCAGTCTCCCATAGCGCTCCCAGGCTTATTAGGACGAGGAAATTCCCACCTAATAAATTTTGGTCACACCGGTTGCTCTCAAACCCTGTCTCCTGATAAGATGTTATCAATGACAGTGGTGCCTGAAACTTCATTAGCAATTTTAATTTCACCCCGGTCCTGTGGTCCTGTGATCTTGCTCTGCCTCCATTTGCCTTGTGATATTCTATTACCTTGTGAAGTACATGATCTCTGTGACCCACACCCTATTCGTACACTCCCTCCCCTTTTGCAAATCCCTAATAAAAACTTGCTGGTTTTACAGCTCAGGGGGCATCATGGAACCTATTGACATGTGATGTCTCCCCCAGACACCCAGCTTTAAAATTTCTCTCTTTTGTACTCTGTCCCTTTATTTTTCAACCTAGCCAATGCTTAGGGAAAATAGAAAAGAACCTATGTGACTATCAGGGGCAGGTTCCCCGATAATTAGGAACTGGGCCACACAAGCAGGAGGTAAGCAGCAGTTGAGTGAGCATTACCACCCGAGCTCCACCTCCTGTCAGATCAGCAGTGGCATTAGATTCTCAGAGGAGCATGAACCCTATTGTGAGCAGTGCATGGGAGGGATCTAGGTTGCACATTCCTTATGAGAATCTAACTAATGCCTGATGATCTGAGGTGGAACAGTTTCATCCTGAAACCATGGCACCCTCCCACCTTGCTCCATCTGTGGGAAAATTGTCTTCCATGAAACTGGTCCCTGGTGCCGAAAAGGTTAGGGACCACTATTTTAAGCAATGAAATTGGGCATTTAGCAGAGGTGATTAAAAAAAAACTTTTTTTAGAGACAGGGCTCTTTCTGTTGCCCAGCCTGGAGTACAATGGCATGATCATAGCTCACTGCAACCTTTACCTCCCAGGCCCAAGTGATCCTCACACCTCAGCCTCCTGAGTAGCTGAGACTATAGGCGCATGCCACCATGCCCGGCTAATTTTATTGTTTGTAGAGAAAAGGTTTCACCATGTTGCCCAGGCTGGTCTCGAACTCCTGGGCTCAAGCAATCCACCTGCCTCGGGCTCTCAAAATGCTGAGATTACACATGTGAGCCACTGTGCCTGGCCCAGAGGTGATTTTTAAAGCCAAGTATTGAAAATGTAGCATAGGTCCTCCTTACTACTTATAGTAAAATGTAAGAGGCAAGAAATGAAAAAGGAATTATTAAGGAAAAAGTTATCAGAACATAGAGATTGGGAAAATTCTTAACCTATCCATACTGCACAAAACTTGTTCTGAAGAGAACACGAAGGGTGGTATGGCTGAAGAACCACTTGATAAAGAAATAGTGGGTGTGCCTCCTGGGTGTATTTGTCAATCTCAGCAGAAGCTAGGAATAAAAATGCAATTATAACAACAAAGACACTGCCAGTTTGAACTGAGGACAGAGAAAGACAAGACAGAATGAAGGAAGGCTTTCAGACTTCTTGAATTCTACAGGGCAGGAACGTAGAGCTGTTCAGCTGCAAATGTGCACTATTCTCAAGGAAAGGGAAGAATAACACCAAAGGTGATTCAGAAATCATGAGTGCTGCTACTACCAGCACTAGCCTAAGGGGTAAGACAGTTTCTTAGTTGGTTTCAGAGGGTAATGCCCTCACAGAGAGCCACAGGTGCATGCAGGATCAGGCCAAACAGCTGTTGGCATGATATTGCCATCCCAGTAGGCCTGGAAGGTGGGATATCAAGCCAAACACACTTATCTCCAGCCTTAAGATCTAGTGAAGTTTTTCTTACTAGGTTTTAGAGTTGCTAGGGACCTGCCATCATATTCTTCTTCCCTACTTCCCCCTTTTGGAATGGGAATGTCTATCCTATGCATAGCCCACCACTGTATTTTTAAAGCATATAGCTTGTCTGGTTTCACAAGTTCATAGCTGAAGAAGAATTTTTCCTGAAGATGAATAGTACCTTGAGTCTCACCCATATCTGATTTAGATGATACTTACTTAATCCTTTATTAGAGATGGGGTCTTGCTCTGTAGTGTGGTGGCATAATCATAGCTAACTGCAGCGTCTACCTCCTGGGGTCAAGAGATCCTCCCGTCTCAGCCTCCATGTAGCTAGTAATACGTGTGACAGCCACTATACCCAGGTTAGATAATATTTAAATGAGACTTGGGCTTTAGATGTTTGAGTCGATGCTTGAATGAGTTAAGACTTTTTTTTGTGTGTGTGTGTGATGGAGTTTCACTCTTGTTGCCCAGGCTGGAGTGCAATGACACATCCTCCACTCACTGCAACCTCTGCCTCCTGGGTTCAAGCGATTCTCCTGCCTCAGCCTCCTGAGTAGCTGGGATTACAGGTGCCCACCACCACACCTGGCTAATTTTTTGTATTTTTAATACAGATGGGATTTCACCATGTTGGCCTGGCTGGTCTTGAACTCCTAACCTCAGGTCATCCACCTACCTCAGACTCCCAAAGTGCTGGGATTACAGGCATGAGCCACCGCACCAGCCAAGTTAAGACTTTTAAGGCATGTATTTTGCATATGAGAAGGATATGAATTACGGGGGACCAAGGATGGAATGTTGGGCTGAATATTTAGATCCCCTGAAAGTTCATATGTTGAAGCTCTAAACTCCAGTGTGGCTGTTTTTGGAAATGGGGCCTGTAAGGGTAAGTGAGATTGTAAGAATGAGGCTTGATCTGATAGGATTAGTGTTTTTATAAGGAGAGATGATGGAGAGCTCACTTTCCCCGTATGCCATGTTTGGAAAGAGCAAGATGGTAGCTGCATATAAGCCAAGAGAAGAGGCTTCAGAATGAAACCAATCTTACCATCACCTTGATCTTAGACTTAACCAGCTTTTAGAACTATAAGAAAAAATTTTTGTGGGTTAAACCACCAGTGTATTGTATTTTGTTGTGGCAACCCAAGCAGACAAATACACTCACAAAGATGAAAGTGAAGCAAACAAGTAAAATGTGATAATGCTGTTGGTGATATTCAAGTCTATCATAAATGGAGTTATAGAAAAAATAGCTGATTATGAAAATGTTGACATTGCTGTCATTCAAAAGATTCTAGATATTAAGTCAGGAACTTAGTATTGGTGAAGTTATCAACATAAATGAAGAAAGTGATTGTGAGCAAAAGTATTAAGATGTCCCAAGGAAAGTGATACAGCAAAAAAGTTTCAAGATAACTCGTGAGATACTCAATAATATTGAAAACACAAAGGATAAAATGATGGAACGTGATCCATACTTAGAAAGGAGTATGAAATTCACCAAGGCATAGAAAAGGTGAACATTCCCTACATTAATTTATAGGAAAAGAAGGGAAGCACTGTTCATCTTACTCTTGATAGGATTTTTAACAAAGATAAAACGTTTTAATTCTCTTTTTTAAATGTTTTAAATTATTTCATACAAAATAAATATTAGTTGTAGTCTTTTTTCATTTTTCTATAATTTATTCCTACATTAGGAAAGTTTTCCATGTTTTGCCAAAAATTAGTAAAAGTCACAGGACAATTATAATTTCCCCCATTAATTATTAAGAATGTTTTGGCTGGGCACGCTGGCTCACACCTGTAATCCCAGCACTTTGCGAGGCCGAGGTGAGTGGATCACTTGAGGGCCAGCAATTCAAGACCAGCCTGGCCAACATGATGAAACACCATCTGCACTAAAAATACAAAAATTAGCCAGGTGTGGTGGCTGGCACCTGTAATCCTAGCTACTTGGGAGGCCGAGACAGGAGAATCACTTGAACCCAGGAGGCAGAGGTTGCAGTGAGCCAAGATGGTGCCATTGCACTCCAGCCTAGGTGACAGAGCGAGACTTTGTTTCAAAAAAAAAAAGAAAAGAGAAAATAGAAAATAATCTATGGAAAACATACTGTAGAACAAGAGAAACATTCTCGTCAAAATTCAATGTGTATAACACTGAAAATTAAGTAGAAGAAAATCCACATTTTCAATTTCTGCTATGAAGTTAAAGAGTAAGCTTGATCTTAATAGAACTTGAGCAGCAAATGCAAACTAAAATAGAAAAATTTCAGAATTAGATAAAAGGGAGTTGAATGATACAAGGAAAGATTCTAAGTAGATTAATGCTTTGCTGGTAGAATTATTTATGTCTATATTAGAGGGACTATGTACCTAGATGTGCAAACATTGTGATACTGAGTTTACCTTGTGAGCAGAGGAGAAAAAAGGAAAAACATGAAAATAATATTATATTTGAGAGATACCTAAGGTATGTTTATAATTTCAAAATAAGAACAGTGTTGGGATAACTGGCTAGCCATATGCAGAAGATTGAAACTGGACCCCTTCCTTACACCATATACAAAAATCAACTCAAGATGGATTAAAGAATTAAATGTAAAACCCAAAACTAAAAACCCTAGAAAACAACCTAGGCAATACTATTCAGGAGATAGGCACAGGCAAAGATTTCATGACCAGACTCCAAAAGCAATTGCAATAAAAGCAAAAATTGACAAATGGCATTTAATTAAACTGAAGAGCTTCTGCATAGCAAAAGCAACTATCAACAGAGTAAACAGACTGCCTACAGAATGAGAGAACATTTTTGCCAACTATGCATCTGACAAGGTCTGATATGCAGCGTCTATAAGGAAATTAAACAAATTTACAAGAAAAAAAAACCACTAAAAAGTGGGCAAAGGACATGAACAAACACTTTTCTTTTTTTTTTTTTTTTTGAGATGGAGTCTCGCTCTGTCGCCCAGGCTGGAGTGCAGTGGCGCAATCTCAGCTCACTGCAAGCTCCGCCTCCCGGGTTCACGCCATTCTCCTGCCTCAGCCTCTCTGAGTAGCTGGGACTACAGGCGCCTGCCACCATGCCCGGCTAATTTTTTGTATTTTTTAGTAGAGACGGGATTTCACCGTGGTCTCGATCTCCTGACCTCATGATCCGCCCGCCTCGGCCTCCCAAAGTGCTGAGATTACAAGCATGAGCCACCATGCCTGGCCTGAACACTTTTCAAAAGAAGACATACATGTGCCCAACAATCATGTGGAAAAAAGCTTAACATCACAGATAATTAGACAAATGCAAATCAAAACCACAATGAGTTACTAACACCAGTCAAACTGGCTATTATTAAAAAGTCAAAAAATAACAGATGCTGGCGAGATTGTGGAGAAAAAGGAATGCTTTTACACTGTTAGTGGGAGTGTAAATTAGTTCAACCATTGTGGAAGACAGTGTGGCTATAAATCATTTCTTCTAGATTTTCCAATGTATTGGCATATAGTTGCTCCTGGTAGACACTAATGATCCTCTGAATTTCTGCAATATCAGTTGTAATGTCTCCTTTTTCACTCTAATTTTATTTATTTGGGTTTTTTTTCTTTGTCTAAAGGTTTGTCATTTTTATTTTTTTCAAAAAACAATTTTTGTTTTGCTAATTTTTGTTTTGTTTTCTTCATTTCTATTTCATTTATTTCTTCGCTGAGCTTTATTATTTCTTTTCTTCTACTAATCTTGGATTTGATTTGCTATTGCTTTTCTAGTTCTTTTTTTTTTTTAATGTTTCATCCTGTCTTATGATGCTGAGCTTTTCCAGTTGTTTAAGATGCATCATTAGGTTATTTATTTGAAGTTTTTCTTCTTTTCGATGTAGGTACTTACAGCCATAAATTTCGTTCTTACCACTACCTTCACTGTATTCCATAGGTTTTGGTATGTTGTGTTTCCATTATTTGTTTCAAGAAAGCTTTCAATTTCCTTCTTAATTTTTCATTGACACACTGGCCTTTCAAGAGCATATTGTTTAATTTTCATGTGTTTGTATAGTTTCCAAAATTCCTCTTGTTATTGAGTTCTGGTTTCATTCCATGTGATTAGAGAATATATTTGATATTATTTCAGGGTTTTTTTGAATGTTTTAAGATTTGTTTTGCAAACTAATTTACGGTCTATCCTTGAGAATGATTCATATGCCAAGAAGAAGAATGTATATTCTGCAGCTGTTGCATGAAATGTTCTGTAAATAGCTATGAGGCCCATTTTTTGTATATAGCAGATTAAGTCTAATGTTTCTTTGTTGATTTGTGTCTGGGAGATCTGTCCAATGCTGAAAGTGGAATTTTGAATTCACTATTATCATATTGGAATCTATCTCTCTCTTTAGTTCTAATAATATTTGCTTTATATATCTGGCTGCTCCAGTGTTGGGTATATATGTATTTAGAACTATTATATCCTTTGCTGAATGAACCTTTCTGATTATGTAATGAACTTCTGTATCTCTTCTTAGGGTTTTTGTTTTGAAATCTATTTTGTCTATGTCAATATAGCTATTCCTGCTTTTTTTTGTTTCCATTGGCACCAAATGAATGTTTTTTTTCCATCCCTTCATTTTCAGTCTATGTGTATCTTCATGGGTGAAGTGTGTTTCCTATAGGCAACAAATCACTGGGTCTTATTTTTTTTAATCCATATAGCTACTCTGTGTCTTTTGATTGGAGATTTTAGTCTATTTACATTTAGTGTTATTATCGATAAGTAGGGACTAACTCCTGCCACTTTGCTACTTGTTTTCTGGTTTGTTTATTTGTTTTGTGATCTCCTTCACTCCTTCCTTCCTGTCTTCCTTTTAGTTAGATTTTTTTCTAGCGATATGATTTAATTTCTTTTTATTTTTTGTGCATCCTTTGTATGTTTTCTGATTTGAGAGTACTGTGAAACTTGCAAATACTACCTTATAATCCACTATTTTAAACTGATGACAACTTAACACTGCTTGCATAAACAAACAAATAGGAGAGAGAAAACTAATAAAAACAATATACTTTAAGTTCATCTCCCTGCTTTTTAACTTTTTGTGGTTTCTCCTTGTTTCATTGTAACTGTCTATGTCTAGAAACGTTCTTGTAGTTATTACTTTTGATTGGTTTATCATTTATTCTTTCTACTTAAGAGTAATTTACACACCACAATTACAGTGTTATACTATCCTGGGTTTTTTTATGTGCTTACCATTACCAGTGTTTTTTAACTTCAGATGATTTCTTCTTGCTTATTAATGTCCTTTTCTTTCAGATTGAGGAAATCCCTTTAAGATTTCTTGTAGGACAGGTCTGGTCTTGATGAAAGCCCTCAGCTTTCGTTTGTCTGGGAACATCTTTGTCCTTCCTGATTTGAAGAATATTTTTGCTGGATATAGAATGCTAGGGTAAAAGTGGTTTTTTTGTTTTGTTTTGTTTTGTTTTGTTTTTTGTTTGTGTGTGTGTGTGTGTGTGTGTGTGTGTGTGTGTGTGTGTGTGTGTGTGTTTTCCCAGCACTTTAAATATGTTATGCTACTCTCTCCTGGCCTATAAGTTTCCATTGAAAAGTCTGCTGCCAGACATATTGGAGCTCCATTGTATGCTGTTTATTTCTTTTATCTTGCTGCTTTTAGAATATTTTATTTATTCTTGACCTTTGGGAGTTTGATCTGCTTGGTGTTCTGTAACCTTCCTGTACTTGAATGTTGATGTCTTTAAGTTTGGGAATTTCTTTGATATCCCTTAGAATAAAGTTTCTATCCCTATCTCTTTCTCTACCTCCTCTTTAAGGCCAGTAACTCTTAGATTTGCCCTTTTGACGCTATTTTCTAGATCTTTTAGGCATGCCTCATTGTATTTTTATTCTTTTTCTTTTGTCTCCTCTGACTTTGTATTTTTAAATAGCTTGTCTTCAAGCCCACTGGTTTTTTTTTCTGCTTAATCAAGTCTGCTATTAAAAAACTCTGATGCATTCTTCAGCATGTCAGTTGCATTTTCAACTCTAGAATTTCTGCTTGATTCTTTTAAATTATTTCAATCTCTCTGTTAAACTTATCTGATAGAATTCTAAATGACTTATCTGTGTTATCTTGAATTCTTTGAAGCTTCCTCACAACAGCTATTCTGAATTCTTTTTCTGAAAGGTCATATATCTCTTTTTCTCCAGGATTGTTCCCTGGTGTCTTATTTAGTTCATTTGGTGAGGTCATGTTTTCCTGGATGATGTTGATGCTTATAGATGTTCATCAATGTCTGGACATTGAAGAATTAGGTATTTATTATAGTCTCCACAGTCTGGGCTTGTTTGTGCCTGTCGTTCTTGAGAAGTCTTTCTAGGTATTCAAAGGGACTTGGGCCCCAAGCCCAATAATGCTGTGGTTTTTGTGGACTCATGCCTAAGGTATCACCTTGGTGGTCGTGGATAAGAGCCAGAATTCTCTTGATTACTACGCAGAGACTTTTGTTCTTTTTTCTTACTTTCTTCCAGACAAATGGAGTCTCTCTGTCTGTGCTGAGTCACCTGGAACTGGGGGTATGGTGATGCAAGCACCCTTGTAGCCACCACTGCTGTTACTGCAGTGGGTCAGACTTGAAGCCAGCACAGCAATGGGCCCTGCCCAAGGACCTTTCCTTCAGGGTGGCGAGTTCCTCCAGGTCCCTGGCATATCCAGAGATGCTGTCTGGGAGCCAAGGATTGGAGTCAAAAACTTTAGAAATTTACAGCCAGGTGTGGTGGCTCACACGTGTAATCCTAACAATTTGGGAGGCTGAGGTAGATGGATTGCTTGAGCTCACAAGTTCGAGAACAGTGTGGTCAACATGGTGAAACCCTGTCTCTACAGAAAAATACAAAAAAAATTACTCGGGCATGGTGGTGTGCACCTGTAGTCCCAGCTACTTGAGAGGCTGCGGTGGGAGGATTGCTTGAGTGTGGGAGGTTGAGGCCGCAGTGAGCTGTGATCGTGCCACTGCACTCCAGCCTAGGTGACAGAGGGTCTCGAAAAAAATAAAAATAAAAAGCCTTAGCAATTTACCTGATGTTTTATTTTACTATGGCTAAGCTAGCACTCAAACCACAATATAGAGGCCTTCCCCAGTGTTTCCTCTCCTTTCCACAGGCAGGGGAGCTTCTCCTTGTGGCCAGCACCACCACCAGTCCATGGCAGGTTCTGCCAGGCCACAGCTGATGTTCAGTTCAAGCCCAAGGACTCTTTTATCAGCTTGTGGTGAATGCTTCCAGGCCTGGGACTCACCCTCAGGACAGTGGGCTCCCCTCTGGAGCCCTTCCCCAGGCAGGTCCAGAAATTCTGTCCAAGAGCCTAGGCCTGGACTTAGGGACCCTTAGAGCCTGCTTGTTGCTCTACCCCACTGTATACAAGCTGGTACCTAAGGTGCAAGACAAAGTCCCCTTTACTTTTTCCTCTACTTTTCTCAAACAGAAGGAGTCTTCCACCATAGCCACCACAACTGGGATTGTGCTGGGTCCCACCTGAAGCCAGTACATCTCAGAGCCTGAGGCCCACTGTGTACTCCCCAGGTATTGCTGCTGGTTATTCAGGGCCCAAGGACTCTTTAGTCAGCAGGTGATGAATCTTCCCAGGACTGGGTCCTTCCCTTGAAGGTAGTGGATTCCCTTTTGGCCCAGGGTATGTCTAGAAATGTCATCTGGAAGCTAGTGCCTGGAGTGGGGGCCTCACAGCTCTGCCCAGTGCCCTATCCTGTTGCGATTGAGCTGGTTTCCAATATGCAAGACCAAGTCCTCTTTATTACTCTTAGCTCTCCTTGAGCAAAAGGAGGGAGGTCACTTTCATTGCTACAAGCTGGATTGCCTGGATTGGGAGAGGGATGGCGTAAGCACTCCTATAGCCACCCCAACTAGTATCTTCCTAGGTCACATGCCACCATAGTTCCCTGGCTCTTAGCCCAGCCTAGCATTAGGATTTGCCTAGGAATTGCAGTCCTTGTGTCCTATACTGTCTTTCAAGTTTACCTAGGATCTCAGAACACTTCAGCCCACAGTGGTGAGGCTTGTCAAGAAACTCAAGTGCTGACCACTGCGATGAGTGATTTCCCTCTGTCTTGTTCTGATCCAAATGCTCTAGTCCAAAAGCCCCCTCCATGCACAGGTGCCAGCTGAGTCCAGCACAGGTTTATTCTTCACCATGACGGGGCATCACTGAGTTCAGTATAAGTCTCCCAGGAGCTGCATTCTCCCTCCCCACAGTGGTGAGAGTTTCTCTCCATGCAACACAACTACCATCAGGAGGTGGGAGCGGGGAGGCAGTGGCAATTCAAGACCATCTCTCCTGCCCTCCTCAATGCCTCTTTCAGGAATATGAAGTTAAAGCCAGGTACTGTGATTGCTCACCTTACTTTTGGTTTTTGTGATGGTGTGCATATAGTTAATAAAATTTGGTGTTCCATTTGGGGGTTGAGCAGTGTAGGCTTCTATTCTGCCACCGTGCTCTGCCCCCCCTTACCCACGTTATGTTTTTTCTATTTGTTTTGTTTTGTTTTGTTTGAGATGGAGTCTTGTTCTGTCACCTAGGCTGGAGTGCAGTGGCATGAACATGGTTCACTGCTGCCTTGACCTCCCAGGCTTAAGCAATCCTCCCACTTCAGCCTCCCTAGTATCTAAGACTGCATGTGCTACCACACCTGGCTATTTTTTAAATTTTTTATAGAGACAGGGTCTCCCTATGTTGCCCAGGGACTTTTTGTTTTAAAGAGTAAGATACCTCTTGATTATCAGTTTTGCCATTATGGACCATTATTATCTAAACAATGCTTTAGATATTTGCATGGTTTCAATTAAGCATGTTTTCAATTAGGAAAAGAGACTCCTGTTTAAAGCTGGTAAAAAGAAGCTACAGAAATGTCCTCTTATGATACCTAAAAATAGGCACTATAACAATGTTAAAAAGAGGAAGGGAAGAATAGCAGAACTAGACAAGAAAAAAAAAATAAGAAACAAATTATTCACCAGCAGCAACCAGAAATAACAAACAGGATAGAATTTCATCATACATTTCAAAAGATGATAGCCAAGGAAAGAAATAGAAAATTTCCTGAAGCATAGTATGGCGCCCAGCACCACATCTGCTCTGAAAAAGCTGTGATCTTGAGACTCGTCATTAAGATACCTAAAATAGTAGAGGAATCAATTTATGGAGTTTTTGTTTTGGGTTTTGTTGTTTTTTTTTTTTTTTTTTACATTTTTCTTTCTCTTACTCTGTGAAAGTAGAAACAGCTGCTGAGAAGAGATGACTAAAAGCTGAAAAGTGAAGAATTAACACTGATTTCTTGGCAGAAGCAGAAGCTTCAGGACTCCTGAATTGGGGGAATGATCTAAATTCCAAGGATTATCTCTCAGTGAGAACAAGGTATGTTCCCTTTCCTGAGTAGATAGGGCAAACCTCCCAGAAAATATCAAACAACTGAATCCCATTCCTCCACCCAAAGCTGCACATTAAAGTTGCCAGAAAATTCCAGCTGACATGTCTTTTTTCTATTCTTAGACTTCAGCCATACTAAATTTCTCATGGTATGGCCATTTTTCTTTGCTATTTGAAAAAATCCTGTTTGTAGCACCTTGTAGCCATGTGACTTCTGCCGTTTGTTTTGTTTTTCCAAAGATAATTCGCCTCTCTTTGGATTGTCTCTTCATTAAATATATGGAGGGAAAAAAAGAGAAGTTTTAAAAAGTAATTTTAAGTCATTCAGGCTAGGGATATTTTAAAGTCATTGACCATCTTTTAAACAAAACTCAGTGACATTTTCGGTAAACATTTCTGGTAAAACAGTAAACACTTTCCAGAATAAGCAGAAAATAATGCTTTTTAGTATTTTTGTCTTCAAAGATGGAGAAGAAACTAAAGCTAAGGAAGTTATCATTCAGTATTGCACTCCTCAGAGTAAAATCAGACATAAAACCACACAGTTGCTAAATTCATTAAACCAGCAGCGAAATAATATTTTGTCTATAGCGAAGGCAAAAACCAAGTTGTCAAAATTCTTTATACACATGATACTTTTGGACAGTATAATATCAACAATATATAATATGAAAGCACAGTTGTTCTAACATGTGCATGCTAATGGATAATTACCATTACAGTTGGATGCAGATTTTCTATGGCAAGGGTATGAGCAAATCTTTGATCTATATGCAGTTCATACAAGGGGGGAAAGTGCTTGACAACTTGTTCCTTTCATATTGAAAATCCGTGCAAAAAGGAGATGAGATTTTTAAAAATTGGCTTGTGATTATTTTGTGAGTCAAAAAAGTTTTCTAAAAATGATGTGTTAAGATCAGTATTAACAGAGCAGCAGCTATAGAACAAGAAAGATCACCATTACATTAAAGAAATTGCACTAGAATATTTTCACACTGTGCTATTCCTAGAACATAATTGTCTATAAATGTGAACTCTGATCTTGATTCTCTTATTAAAGATAGTAGTGAAAATTGTACTCATTATTGAATTTTGGTCCTCGTGTATATATTTTTTAGAATACAGTGAAAATATGGCTGGGCACGGTGGCTCACACCTGTAATCCCAGCACTTTGGGAGCAAGAGGTGGGTAGATCACCTGAGGTTAGGAGTTCAAGACCAGCCTGGCCAACATGCCAAAACCTCGTCTCTACTAAATATACAAAAATTAGCTGGATGTGGTGGTATGTTCTGGTAATTCCAGCTACTCGGGAGGCTGAGGCATGAGAATTGCTTGAACCTGGGAAGCAGAGTTGCAGTGAGCCGAGATCGTGCCACTGCACCCCAGCCTGGGTGACGGAGTGAGACTCTAAAAAAAAAAAAAAAGAATGCAGTGAAAATAAATGGGCAGTGAATATAAAAACTCCGGTTTCCAACCTGAAACATACTGGCTGTCAAGAGAGAAGGTAGTCGTGAATTTTTAAAATCAGATATGAGATAAAAACATTTCCTCATGGCCCTAAAAAAGACCATTTTAGTGATTTCAGGGAGCTTTCCCAAATGGCATGTGGTAGTACCATGAATAGCTTGAAACTGTCCTTCAGGGCTAAACTATTATGAATTTTAATGCTGAAGATAATATGTGAGGACAACCTATGATGCAAACATGGTTTAATCACTGTCGGGTGGCCTCTTTAACACACTGAGGATATGTATTCTCCTTCGCCTGTCTCCACCCAGAAAAAGTAGTCATTCCTTACTAAGTAAATTGTGTACTCATTTTACTTTGAATATTTATATTAGAGTAGTTATCACATTGTATCAGATACTTTGGGGTGTGAATGCCTCTCAGTTGGACTGTGCATTCTTCAAGGGCTAGCAGTTTTGCTCTGCCTCAACAGAGGTGTGCTGGTAACTCTTTAAAAATAGACTTTCTGGGAGAGTGAGACCTTGTCTAAAAAAAAAAAAAAAAGGCTTTCTGGGAATAAAAATGTATGCTTATAAGTACATACCTAAGTTTATAAATTCTATTGATTTAACAGCGGTATCATACAGTTTACAAATAATAATAAAATATGCAGTACTGTGTTGTAAAATTCATATAGCCAGTTGATTCTCACAGAATGCTCTAGTTGGTTTTTACCCAACTCTTGTGTCTGTAGTCTTGTTGGTAGCCAATCTATGGTTGCAATTGTTGAGCAAATGCAATTCTGACATGCATGTTTATTGATATTTTTGTTTAAATGAGTAAGAGGAACATAAAACAACAAAAGTATATGTTGGAACTTTACTTTTTCATCAGTGATGTGAACAACTTCTTGCTAGATTTTTAATAGTTTTGAAATATTGGAAGATTATTTCATCATTTCTTGTGATAGTTACAGTGTAGCACTTTAATTTGCACTATTTAAATTTTTTCTGTCTCTTTCTTATCAGCACCACATTAAGTTATAGCCCACATTAAGTTATATATGAGGCATAAACATTCCCACCATGGCTGATTTCAGGCTTCCAACATGGCATCACTTATCAGAGTTGGGAAGAGATGGACAGTAGCACACCACTACATAGGTGTTTCTTTGCCATAGTACAATAGAGATAAATAACCTCAAGTGCATACATAATAGTAGAGTAAGATGTGATGAGTTTTAAGGACTTATTTGTTTTTAATAAATAAATTTAAATTTATTTTATGTTTGAAGAGATTTATTTTTTGGTAATGACTATTTAATAACCAGCTTGCAAAATTCCTGAGAATTTAGCATTTGACTTTTATAAGCTGGGCAGAATCAGGCCCAGCACATTGATGCCCCTGTAGTGCTGTGCATAACCTACACAGCTTTGTGTGACTGGCTTGGGTGAACAGCAGTCTGTTAGTTAACTCAGTCAATTTATTCTATTTGTTATTATGCCCTTGGATTTCATACAGGATTGCCATGGGAAAGATCATACAAATGATCTCTGTGTACCTGATATAAAATTACTTCAAAAACTTTCTCTATTACTCCAATATTTTGTTAATTTTGTCTTAATGAATTGCTAAATTTCTGACTTACCAGATAAGGAGAATGGTAATTATATTCCCTCTTCATTTTGTCTGCATTGAAACTCACAGGTAAATTGTCTGCAACTTACCTATAACTGTTAAAGGACAATGATATCTTTAAATTTCTTCTTTTTAAAAATGAAATCTATGCTGAAATCTTGTGATATATATATACACATATATACATATATATATGTGTATATATATACACATATATACACATATATATGTATATATATACACATATATACATATATACACATATATATGTATATATATACACATATACAAATATATATACACATACATATATCAGACACATATATTTGCATGTACCATTTGAAATTTGGTTTCTTATCAACATTTGAAAGGAAATGTTGAGTAAATTCTTGATTTGTTACCTTTATTTACCAGTTTTCAAAATGAGTTGGTTCCCTAGCATCATTCAAAGGTGAACAAAAAGGTTTTTTTAGTATAATTATGAACTCATTTATTAAAATACATATTTGTTATGTTTCTATCCATTGCAGTTGTTGTTAAGATTCAAATTGTTTCATCTTTGGCCAATGGGAGCCACCTCATATTGGACCCTTCAAATTGGCTACCAAGTCCTTTTGACATGACACCAATAATCTTTCATAATTTCCATGCTTACTGGTGTGAAAGGGTATTCTAAGCTCATTTTTGAATATTTCTTGACCCAAATATGGAGTCAGCCATTGCTTCATGGAATTTTTTAGGGGTAGATGGTGCATAGAAACCATAATCTGTATACTGTGGGTATGTGCTGGTTGCTATACACTGGTCCCTATTTCTAGGTATTTACAGTATGCAAGTAAGATGTATTTTTAAGTATAAAATATAAAATGAGTTCATTGTAATACATACATTTTAAATTCAGTATCACAGAGTTTTTATGCAATTCAAAAATTAATTTCCCAAAAACACCAACATATTCATTTTTTTCTTTTTATTTATTTATTCATTTATTTTTTGACAGGGTCTTGCTCTGTTGCCCAGGCTGGAATGCAGTGGCACAATCATGGCTCCCTGTAGTTTTGACCTCCTGGGCTCAAGCAGTCCTCCCACCTCAACTTCCTGAGTACCTGGAACTACAGGTGTGTACCACCATGCCCGGGTAAATTTTAAAATTTTTTGTAAAGTTGGGGTTTCACCATGTTGCCGAGGCTGGTCTCTAACTCCTGGGCTCAAGCAATCCTCCTACTTGGGCCTCTCAAAATGTTGGGATTACACATGTGAGCCACCGGGCTTGGCCATTTGCTCTTTCTCAGACTGTGCTTGCAACAATGTTACAATAACACCACCAATAATAGCATAAGAATATGGTTAGTGATAATTTCAGTTGCTGTTTTGTCTTGTTGCTTTGAATACTATATACTGTTAAATTAGTGTGTTTTAGTTGTTGTGTTTTAAAATCACTTGGAATAATTCTCTATGGTTATGCCACCAACTTCACATACAAACAAGTAAGTTCATTTATTTATTTGGGTTTCACTTTTATGGGATTGTATTTTGGTTTTTTGGTTTTTTGGTTTTTTTGAGATGCAATCTCACTCTGTTGCCCAGGCTGAAATTTAGTGGCGTGGTCATAGCCCACTGCAGCCTTGAACTCCTGGGCTCAAGCAATCCTCCTGCCTTGGCTTCCCAAAGCACTGAGATTACAGATGCAAGCCAGTGCACCTGGCCTGCTTTTTAACTTTGTTTCTCTTTTATAATAATGTAAATGACTTTATATGGTTCCAAATTCACATCTACAATACAGGTTTTATGAGATACCCACATACTGTACTGTTCCTATTTTACTACTCTGCTCCCTTCCTCCTTTTAGGTAACCATGTTTTTTTAAAGGTTTTAATTTATCCTTTCAATTAAAAAATAGGTAAATATTTAGATGAATGGTGACATACTATACTACGTTTTTCTCCAACTTGCTTTCTTCACTTAACAATAAATACTAGAATTCACTGTAAAGTGCTTCATACTGTGTATGTCCCTCATACTTTTAAATTTTTATTTCTTTATATTTTATTTTTTATTATACTTTAAGTTCTGCGGTACATGTGCAGAATGTGCAGGTTTGTTACATAGGTATACAAATGCCATGGTGGTTTACTGCACCCATTAACCCATCATCTACATTAGGTATTTCTCCTAATGCTATCCCTCCCCTAGCCCCCTACCCCCCAACAGGCCCCAGTGTGTGAGGTTCCCCTCGCTATGTCCATGTGTTCTCATTGTTCAACTCCCACTTATGAGTGAGAACATGCGGTGTTTGGTTTTCTGTTCTTGTGTTAGTTTGCTGAGAATGATGGTTTCCAGCTTCATCCATGTCCCTGCAAAGGACATGAACTCATCCTTTTTTATGGCCGCATAGTATTCCATGTTGTATATGTGCCACGTTTTCTTTATCCAGTCTATCATTGATGGGCATTTGGGTTGGTTCCAAGTCTTTGCTATTGTGAATAGTGCCGCAATAAACATACGTGTGCATGTGTCTTTATAGCATCATGATTTATAATCCTTTGGATATATACCCACTAATGAGATTGCTGGGTCAAATAGTATTTCTAGTTCTAGATCCTTGAGGAATTGCCACACTGTCTTCCACAATGGTTGAACTAATTTACACTCCCACCAACAGTATAAAAGCATACCTGTTTCTCCACATTCTCCCCAGCATCTGTTGTTTCCTGACATTTTAATGATTGCCATTCTAACTGGCATGAGATGGCAGCTCATTGTGGTTTTGATTTGCATTTCTGTAATGACCAGTGATGATGAGCTTTTTTCATGTTTGTTTGCTGCATAAATGTCTTCTTTTGAGAAGTGCCTGTTCACATCCTTCACCCACCCCACTTTTTGATGGGGTTGTTTTTTCTTGTAAATTTGTTTAAGTTCTTTGTACATTCTGGATATTAGCTCTTTGTCACATGGATAGATTGCAAAAATTTTCTCCCATTCTGTAGGTTTCCTGTTCACTCTGATGATAGTTTCTTTTGCTGTGCAGAAGCTCTTTAGTTTAATTAGTCCCATTTGTCAATTTTGGCTTTTGTTGCCATTACTTCTGGTGTTTTATTCATGAAGTCTTGCCTTCATGAATAGCCCTTGCCTATGTCCTGAATGGTATTGCCTAGGTTTTCTTCTAGGGTTTTTATGGTTTTAGGTCTTACGTTTAAGTCTTTAATCCATCTTGAGTTAATTTTTGTATAAGGTGTAAGGAAGTGGTCCAGTTTCAGTATGGCTAGCCAGTTTTCCCAGCACCATTTATTAAATAGGGAATCCTTTCCCCATTTCTTGTTTTTGTCAGGTCTGTCAAAGATCAGATGGTTGTAGATGTGTGGTTTTATTTCTCAGGTTTCTGTTCTGTTCCATTGGTCTATATATCTGTTTTGGTACCAGTACTATGCTGTTTTGATTACTGTAGCCTTGTGGTATAGTTTGAAGTCAGGTAGTGTGACACCTCCAGCTTTATTCTTTTTGCTTAAGATTGTCTTGGCCATGCGGGCTCATTTTTGGTTCCATATGAAATTTGAAGTAGTTTTTTCTAATTCTGTGAAGAAAGTCACTGGTAGCTTGATGGGGATAGCATTGAATCTATAAATTACTTTGGGCAGTATGGCCATTTTCACAATATTGACTCTTCCTATCCATGAGCATGGAATGTTCTTCCATTTGTTTGTGTCCTCTCTTACTTCCTTGAGCAGTGGTTTGTAGTTCTCCTTGAAGAGGTCTTTCACATCCCTTGTAAGTTGGATTCCTAGGTATTGTATTCTCTTTATAGCAGTTGTGAATGGGAGTTCACTCATGATTTGGCTCTCTGTTTCTCTATTATTGGTATGTAGGAATGCTTGTGATTTTTGCACATTTATTTTGTATCCTGAGACTTTGCTAAAGTTGCTTATCTGCTTAAGGAGATTTTGCGCTGAGACGATGGGGTTTTCTAAATACACAATCATGTCATCTGCAAACAGGGACAATTTGACTTCCTCTTTTCCTGTTCGAATACCCTTTATTTCTTTCTCTTGCCTGATTGCCCTGGCCATAACTTCTAATACTATGTTGAATAGGAGTGGTGAGAGGGGGCATCCTTGTCTTGTGCTGGTTTTCAAAGGGAATGCTTCCAAATTTTGCCCGTATGATATTTATTGTGGGTTTGTCTTAAATAGCTCTTATTATTTTGAGATATACTTCATCAATACCTAGTTCATTAAGAGTCTTTAGCATGAAGGGGTTTTGAATTTTATCGAAGGCCTTTTCTGCATCTATTGAGATAATCATGTGGTTTTTGTCATTGATTCTGTTTATGTGATGGATTACGTTTATTGATTTGCATATGTTGAACCAGCCTTGCATCCCAGGGTTGAATCTGACTTGATCTTGGTGGATAAGCTTTTTGATGTGCTGCTGGATTTGGTTTGACAGTTTTTCATTGAGAATTTTCACATTGATGTTCATCAAGGATATTGGCCTGAAATTTTCTTTTTTTTGGTGTGTCTGCCAGGTTTTGGTATCAGGATGATGCTGGCCTCATAAAAAGAGAGAGGATTCCCTCTTTTTCTATTGTTTGGAATAGTTTCAGAAGGAATGGTACCAACTCCTCTGTGTACCTCTGGTAGAATTCAGCTGTGAATCCGTCTGGTCCTGGACTTTTTTTGTGTGGTAGGATATTAATTACTGTCTCAATTTCAAAACATGTTATTGGTCTATTCAGGGATTCAACTTCTTCTTTGTTTAGACTTGGGAGGCTGTATGTGTCTATGAAATTATCCCTTTCTTCTAGATTTTCTAGTTCATTTGCGTAGAGGTGTTTATAGTGTTCTCTGATGGTAGTTTGTATGTCTGTGGTATCAGTGGTGACATCTACTTTATCATTTTTTATTGCGTCCATTTGATTCTTCTCTCTTTTCTTCTTTATTAGTCTGGCAGGTGGTCTATCTCTTTTGTTGATCTTTTCAAAAAACCAGGTCCTGGATTCATTCATTTTTTGAAGGGTTTTTCATGTCTCTATCTCTTTTGGTTCTGTTCTGATCTTAGTTATTTCTTGTCTTCTGCTAGCTTTTGAATTTGTTTGCTCTTGCTTTTCTAGTTCTTTTAATTGTGATGTTAGAGTGTCAGTTTTAGATCTTTCCTCCTTTCTCTTGTGGGCATTTAGTGTTATAAATTTCCCTCTACACACTGCTTTAAATGTGTCCCAGAGATTTTGGGACATTGTGTCTTTGTTCTCATTGGTTTCAAAGAATATCTTTATTTCTGCCTTAATGTTGTTATTTACCCACTATTCATTCAGGTTGTTCAGTTTCCATGTAGTTGTGCAGTTTTGACTGAGTTTCTTAATCCTGAGTTCTAATTTGATTGCACTGTGGTCTGAGAGACTGTTTGTTATGATTTCCATTCTTTTGCATTTGCTGAGGAGTGTTTTACTTCTTATGTGGTCAATTTTAGAATAAGTGCGACGTGGTGCTGAGAAGAATGTATATTCTGTTGATTTGGGGTGGAGAGTTATATAGATGTTTATTAGATCTGCTTGGTCCAGAGCTGAGTTGAAGTCCTGAATATTCTTAATTTTTCGTCTTGTTGATCTGTCTAATATTGACAGTGGGGTGTTAAAGTCTCCCACTATTATTATGTGGGAGTCTAAGTCTCTTTGTAGGTCTCTAAGAACTTGCTTTATGAATCTGGGTGCTCATGTATTGGGTGCATATATATTTAGGATAGTTACCTCCTCTTGTTGCGCTGATCCCTTTACTATTATGTAATGGCCTTCTTTGTCTCTTTTGATCTCTGTTAGTTTAAAGTCTGTTTTCTCAGAGACTAGAATTGCAACCTCTGCTTTTTTTTTTTTTTTTTTTTTTTGCTTTCCATTTGCTTGCTAAATATTCCTCCATCCCTTTATTTTGAGCCTATGTGCATCTTTGCATGTGAGATGGGTCTCCTGAATACAGCACACCAATGGGTCTTGACTCTATCCATTTTGCCAGTCTGTGTCTTTTAGTTGGGGTATTTAGCCTGTTTACATTTAAGTTTAGTATTATGTGTGAATTTGATCCTGTCATTATGATGCTAGCTGGTTGTTTTGCCTGTTCGTTGATGCAGTTTCTTCATAGTGTCAATGACCTTTACAATTTGGTATGTTTTTGCAGTGGCTGGTAGCAGTTGTTCCTTTCCATGTTTAGTGCTTCCTTCAGGAGCTCTTGTAAGGCAGGCCTGGTGGTGACAAAATCTCTCAGCATTTGCTTGTCTGTGAAGGATTTCATTTATCCTTTGCTTATGAAGCTTAGTTTGGCTGTATATGAAATTCTGGGTTGAAAATTCTTTTCTTTAAGAATGTTGAATATCGGCCCCCACTCTCTTCTGGCTTGTAGGGTTTCTGCAGAGAGATCCACTCTTAGTCTCATGGGCTTCCCTTTGTGGGTAACCCGACTTTTCTTTCTGGCTGCCGTTAACATTTTTTTCCTTCATTTCAACCTTGGCGAATCTGACAATTGTGTGTCTTGGGGTTGCTCTTCTCAAGGAGTATCTTTGTGTTGTGCTCTGTATTTCCTGAATTTGAATGTTGGCCTGTCTTGCTAGGTTGGGGAAGTTCTCCTGGATAATATGCTGAGGAGTGTTTTCCAACTTGGTTCTGTTCTCTGTCATTTTCAGGCCCACCAGTCAAACATAGGTTTGGTCTTTTCACATAGTCCCATATTTCTTGGAGGCTTTGTTCATTCTTTTTCATTCTTTTTTCTCTAATCTTGTCTTCTCATTTTATTTTATTAACGTGATATTCAATCTCTGATATCCTTTCTTCTGCTTGATCGGTTCAGCTATTGATACTTGCATATGCTTCACAAAGTTCTCGTGCTGTGTTTTTCAGTTCCATCAGATCATTTAGGTTCTCTAAACTGGTTATTCTAGTTAGCAATTCCTCTAACCTTTTTTCAAGATTCTTAGCTTCCTTGCATTGGGTTAGAATATGCTCCTTTAGCTCAGAGGAGTTTGTTATGACTCACCTTCTGAAGCCCACTTCTGTCAATTTGTCGAACTCATTCTCCATCTAGTTTCGTTCCCTTGCTGGCGAGGAGTTGTGATCCTTTGGAGGAGAAGAGGCATTCTGGTCTTTGGAATTTTCATCCTTTTGGGCTGGTTTCTCCCCATCTTCGTGGATTTATCTACCTTTGATGCTTCATGTTGGTGACCTTTGGATGGGGTCTCTGAGTGGATGTCCTTTTTATTGATGCTGATGCTATTCCTTTCTGTTTGTTAGTTTTCCTTCAAACAGTCAGGCCCCTCTGCTGCAGGTCTGCTGGAGGTCCACTCCAGACCCTGTTTGCCTGGGTCTCACCAGCGGAGGCTGCAGAACAGCAAAGATTGCTGCCTCTTCCTCCCTCTGGAAGCTTCATCCCAGAGGGGCACCTGCCAGATGCCAGCCAGACCTCTCCTATATGAGGTATCTGTCGGCCCCTACTGGGAGGTGTCTCCCCATCAGGAGGCACAGGGGTCAGGGACCCACTTGAGGAGGCAGTCTGACCCTTAGCAGAGCTCAAACACTGTGCTGGGATATCCGCTGCTCACTTCAGAGCCATCAGGCAGGGACGTTTACTTCTGAAGCTGTGCCCACAGCCGTCCCTTCCCCCAGGTGCTGTGTCCCAGGGAGTTGGGGGTTATATCTATAAGCCCCTGACTGGGGCTGCTGCCTTCTTTTCAGAGATGCCCTGCCCAGAGAAGAGAAATCTAGAGAGGCAGTCTGGCCACAGAGGCCTTGCTGAGCTGTGGTGGGCTCCACCCAGTTCAAACCTCCCAGCAGCTTTGTTTACACTGTGAGGATAAAACTACCCACTCAAGCCTCATCAATGGCAGATGCCACTCCCCCCACCAAGCTCAAGTGTCCCAGGTTGACTTCAGACTGCTGTGCTGGCAGCAAGAATTTCAAGCCAGTGGATCTTAGCTTGCTAGGCTCTGCCTCACGCCTTTTTAAAAACTGCATAGTACTCCACTGTGTGGATGTACCATAATTAATTCAACCATTTCAGTATGACAGATATTTGGATTATTTCCAGGCTTTTGCTATAACAGTGCTTCAAAGAATAACTTCCTGTGTATATACCTATTTTCATATCTATTTCAATATATACATATTTTTGTCAGCATTGGTCAGACTTTTAGAAGTGAGATTTGCTAGCAAAAATAAAATAAACACATATGTAACTTTGTTACATACTGCCAAATTCTCCCTTGTTGGGGTTTTTCCATTTTGTACTCCAAAAAGAAGAGGAAGAAGAAAAAAAGAAAGAAACAAAAAACTGCCCCTTTTTTCTGTAGGAGCCTCACTCACTAGCAGCCTGTTTTGTAAAAGCTGGAATTTTGGGAATCTGAAGGATGAGAAACAGTATCTCCGCAATTCTTCATGTGCATTTCTCTTACTATGAGCAAGGTTACGAATGTTTTTATTTAAGGGGCATTTCTTTCCCTTAAATGCCCTTGGGCATTTCTTTTGTGTGTGTGTGTGTGTGTGTGTGTGTTTTTTTTTTTTTTTTTCTGAGACAGGGTCTTGCATGTTGCCCAGGCTGTAATGCAGTGGTTAGTTATAGTGCACTACAACTTCAAACACCTAGGCTCAAGTGATCTTCTTATGTTAACCTCCCAAGTACCTGCGACTACAGGTGTATACCCAGCTCACTCTCTCGTGCATGCTCTTGCTCTTTCTTTCTCTTTCTCTCCTTCCTTCTTTCCTTCCTTCCTTCCTTCCCTCCTTCTCTCCTCCCTCCTTCCTTTTATCTTTCTTTTTCTCTCTCTTCCTTTCCCTTCCCTTCCCTCTCCCCTCTCCCTCCCCTCTCCCTTCCCTTCTCTTCCCTTCCCTTCCCTCTTCCTTCCCTTCCCTCTTCCTTTCTTTTCTTTCCTCTTTCTTTCTTCCTTTCTTTCCTTTCCTGTTTCTCTCTTCCTTTCATTCGTCTTTTTTTTTTTTGAGACAGGGTCTCACTCTATCACCCTGGCTGGAGTCCGGTGGTTTGATCATGACTTACTGCAGCCTGGACCTCCCAGGCTTTGAATAGCTGGGACTACAGGGACACACCACCATGCCCCACTACTTTTCGTATTTTTTGTAGAGACAGTCTCATCATGTTGCCTAGGCTGGTCTTTAATTCTCTGCCTGCCTCAACCTCTCAAAGTGCTGGCATTACAGGCATGAGCCACTGTGCCCGGCCCCATTTCTTTTTCTCTAAAATGACTGCTTATCTCTCAAGTCATTTTGCTGTCAGGTTGTTAGTCTTTTTCTTCTCTGTTTTTAGGCAGGCTTTACATATAAGGTTATTCAACTGTCTCATATAAGTTGCAAGTATTTCTTTACAGTTTGTCATTTGTCTTTATAGTTTGCTTGTGGTGTTTTTGTTTTGGCTATAGAAAAGCTATTTTATGTAGTAAGATTTACCAATATTTCCCTTTATTGTATCTGGTTTTGACCATTGCTGGGAAAGTTTTCTTTACGCTCTAATTATTGGGGAATCCTCCCATAATTTTTTCTAGTACTTGTATAGGTTCAATTCTTCATGTTTAAATATCTGATCTTTTTCAGTTTTATTTTTGGAACAGATCCAAGTTTATCCTTTTCCTTATGAATACCCAGTTATTTGAATACCACTTTGGTTTTTGCCTTTTTTCTTTTTTTTTTGAGACAGTACTCA
Source organism: Nomascus leucogenys (assembly GCF_006542625.1). Classification (NCBI taxonomy): domain Eukaryota; kingdom Metazoa; phylum Chordata; class Mammalia; order Primates; family Hylobatidae; genus Nomascus; species Nomascus leucogenys. The sequence goes on from NC_044397.1 coordinate 18,214,166, forward strand.
CTCTGTTGCCCAGGCTGGAGTGCAGTGACACAATCATGACTTACTTCAGCCTTGACCTCTTGGACTCAAGCGATCCTTCTGCCTTGGCCTCCCTGGTAGCTAGGACTACATGCGCATTGCACCACCGTGCCTAGCTAATTTTTTTTTTTGAGATGGAGTTTCACTCTTGTTGCCCAGGCTGGAGTGCAATGGCATGATCTCGGGTCACCACAACCTCCGCCTCCCGGGTTCAAGCAATTCTCCTGCCTCAGCCTCCCGTGTAGTTGGGATTACAGGCCTGTCCCACCACACCTGGCTAATTTTGTAATTTTTGGTAGAGATGGGGGTTTCTCCATGTTGTCAGGCTGGTCTTGAACTCCTGACCTCAGGTGATCCACCTGCCTCGGCCTCCCAAAGTGCTGGGATTACAGGCGTGAGCCACCGTACCTGGCACCTAGCTAATTTTAATTTTTTTTGTAGAGACAGGATCTAGCTGTGTTGCCCAGGCTGGTCCCAAGCTCAAACAGTCCTCCCGCCTTGGCCTCCCAAAGTGCTGGGATTACAGGCATGAACTACCATGTGTGGCCTTAAACACCAATTATCAAAAAGTCCATCTCTTCCTCACTGCTTTGAGATACAGCTTTTATCTATACTAAATTTCCATATATACTTGGGTCAATTTCTCATTTTTCTATTATGTTTCATTGGTTTTTCATTCACGTGCCAGTGCCAACTATTAAGCTTTAAAGGTTTTATAATGCTTTAGTATCTGTTATGATTGTCCCCTCCACCGCTGGCAAAGCTCTCTTTTTCAAGATTTCCTGTGTTTTCTTGTTTCTTTTTCCAACTGAATTTTTTAACAAATTTGTGCTTACAGCCTTGTTCTTAATCAGGGATGTTTATCAGAAGCGCCTTTAGAGTTAAAGAAGAAAAGAAATACTTGACCCCCACCCAGACATAGTGAATTCTGGACGTTGGGGACATTTGAATTCACATAGTGAATTCTGGACACTGGGGACAATTCTAGATATTTAAAACAATCTCTACAGTTGATTCTGATAATCCCATTTTTAAAAGAGGCCTATAAAGCATCATAGCCAGGTTTTAATTCCAGACTACTTTATGATTTGTTTTCCCTTATGTATTCTGGCCCATAGTTAATGACTACAGCAACTACTGTAAGCCAGAAATTTCTCTAGTCCTCTTTCACTCCTTCCTCTTCCTTAATTCTATTTTCAGTTAGTCACCAAACTGAAATTTTACCTCAGAAATATCTGGCTATAAATCTCCAATGCCACTGTCTCTTACCATAATTCTTATAGACTGTTAAGCAATCTCTTAATACTGCAGTCTATCATTTGCACTGCCTATACAGTTATTGTTCCCTCAAAACAAGGTTAATCATGCCACTCCTTTGCTAGCCTTTGTTGGCTCTTAGGATAAATTCAACCACCTTACCATGGTACTTAGGCCTTTTACTCTCAGGTCCCAGCCTTCATCTTGGTCATGACATCCCTATCATTCCTTTATCTCTGTCCTTCCCCATACCGAATATTCCCGCATACAGATTTTCTCACTAGTGGATGGACCCAGATCTAGTATCTCTGCATATTTACACTTATTGTTTCTTTCACTTAGAAGACCACCTCCCACCCCGAACTTCTTTGCCTGGTAAGCTCTCAGTATTTGAGATGCAGTTCAAATAACATCTCTTTGATAAAGCCTTTTCTAGTCTCCCAGTGAGAATTAGTTGCCTCATCCTCTTTATTCTCACAAAACTTTATTATTTGTATCTTTATAATGTGATTTATAAAGATTCTCTAATCTCCCAGGCATTTCACACTTTCCACATCAACCAGAATATGAGCTTTTCATGTTTTTCCAGCCTCTAGCATAGCGCGTAGCATATAGCAAGCACTCAAATGTTTGTTCAATGAATGAAAACAAATAAAGCTTCATTAGGCTGTAGTGATTGAAACAAAAACAAGATATAACAGTGGCCAGCTTGTTATACTGTTGAGATCTCTCGTTTGTTTTTCTTTGTAGTCAGCCTTCCTAGACTTCATTCTCTGTACATAGCAATTCCTTACTCTTTGAGGAACCATCTACAATACCCATAGTAGTTAGATAGCCATCCAACTCTTATCTCTATATCTACCTATTTAAGAAGTTCTGTCTTTGTCCTAAAAACAGATGCTGCTTTACAGAAGAAAGTGCAAAAATTTAGTCCATATTGGTGGCATAATTAGTCTGTGGGATGGGTAAATAGGTATAGAATTTCAGAGTTAATTATTCACTAAAAGTTAATTATTCACTAAAATTGGAAAAGATCTGCTTGATCATTAAATTCTTTCACAATTATGTACATGATGAAGTACTAATACAGATGATGATCTTGGGTAGAAGACTAAGTGCTGTTGGGAGTTAAATTATTTTATAACTATAGCAATTATTTTATCTGAAGTTTTCCCCCTCAACTGTATGATTATGTTATAATCTCTGAAATGATCAAGTATGATAACATGAAAAAGGGAAGGAATCATATTTTAAAAATAATTTAAGCACAATTTCTTAGTAAGAAGGTATCAAATAGAGTAATCCAGTTTAAAATTTCTAGGAAATCATTTTTTTTAAGAAGAACAGTTTAAAAGTACAGATTAAATTGAATAATATATCTGAATTACCAAATAACATTAAATAATTTTAAATATATATTTTAATATAAAATTAAAGTTTTTATTATTGAGTTTTATTGAAATAGAGAAATATATTTATGAATTTGAGATACCTATGTCAGTCTTTCATTTACCAACTATTTTGTTAATTATTGATTTCCATATAACTTCACCATTGAGAATGTCACATATTTCCTTAAGTATATAACGAGCCCTTCATTATAAAAATATATTTTAAAATGTTTTTAAAAGACATTAAAATCAAGGTTTTCACTGTCACCCCTTTTCTCCTTTTTTCCAACCTTTTTATGATGATACGATGTATTTTGTTACAAGTTACTTCCTTGTACAATCAAGTAAAAGACAACTTTGGGTTGTATGTGGCTCCAGCTTGAAATTGCATATACATATTCTTATAAAAATTTTTGAATTATGATTCTAAAATTACTCAGGGGAATGGAGTTTTTATATAGTAGTTAATCACTTTCATTACATATATTCTGTTTTTTCTGTTGATTAGACATATTTCCACAATTTAAATTAATGAATTTTATTACTTTAAATTATTTTTTTTCACAGGTTTCTTTTCTAAAATCCAGGCAATGTAAATTACATATCCTGATGAAACCATTGTTTGGGAAACCAGTGTGGCGTCTGCAATCCCAATATTTTCAAAATATTACTGGAACCAAAAATTGAACTATGCTTTGCAGTATATTGTTTGAAGTATTTAAGCAAAGGATGTATTCTTAATTATTCAAGTTACAGTGTGCCACTTAACTTTATTTCAAGCGAGGTATATTTTGGGAGAATTCTTTATGAAAATCAAGATAACTTGAATCTAGCACTTTTTCCTTATCTTTTCAAAATTAAATATTTTCAACAGTAATGCTAATGATTATGTAGTGTCAGTAATAGATTGTTAAAATATTAATATTCAATACGCATAGAAATATCAGTGAATTCTATTTTTTAGTTCCACATACTTAAAAATATTATTTATTTAATGACCACCATTATAGAACAATGCATTAACTTTTTCGTATGTGACTTGGAATAGAAGTCTTAGATACTAAGTGCGTTCATACTTATATTTTAATCTATATTTTTCTTCTGGAACATTATTAGTAAATTTTGAGATTATAGAACTGTGACCCAGTCATACAGGTACAGAGCTTGGCCTCCGAGTTAATTAAATATGAGTTAATAATATATTATAAGGAAATTATTGTCCTTATTACAGTTATTAGGTAGTTACTCAAATTATAGCTTGAAAGGAATGCAGAGCATGAAAAACTCAGGATTAAATTATGCATTTGAACCTTAGGCCAGTTTTTACTGTAGAGACAGTTTGCTGCTAAAAGAGAAATTGTATGTCATTGAAATTAAATGCTTTTCTGGGGATGGAAGATTCCAGTTTTTAATGAAATTACTGAGTGTGGTGTAGTGAAATGATTAAAATCTGTATTCTGGGAATGTGGCAGGGAAAAAAAAATCAATAAGTGCTAGCACAGCTTTGCTGCTCAATGTGAATCCTGAGAATGAAATAAACTACTACAAAAATAATAATTAAAAACATATCAGCACATTAATTTATTTAGCATCAGTCTCCTGAGACATCATCTTCACTAATTTTTAGCATACATTTTACTATGTAATGAGCAGCCTTCTTTTCAGATATCCCTATTAGACAGGCAGTATTTCTGCCCTTCCCCCAGTGCTCCTGCATTGCAATCATTGTACTTGCACTTATTATGTTACAAATGACCGAGGTAAGGCTGACATTCTCAGTGCATGCAAAAAGACCGAGTCTGCCAAGCTTTTTTTTTTCCTAATGAAGCAGCTTTGTGAAATCTCCCCATGTGTTAATACTAATGAAGATCCTCCAGCACAATTAAAATCACAGCCAGTGGCTGAAGAGGAAACATAAAACAATAGCATCTTTTAAGATACATTTATCCACATATGTATAAAATATACATAGATGATCAAATTATTCTCCGATAGCTTAATTTTTACTTACTCTTCATCCTGAAAATTAAATTATACAATTTTTAATTATATGAACTTTGAGACTTTCTTGTGTTCTGGAGGGAAAAAACGGTACCTCAACCAACTTCTAAAAAAAAAATACGTATCTTCTTGGCTAATAAAGTGTTATCAAGATTAAGGCTTTTAAAAAAATTGTTTTTAGGAATCTATAGGATGGGGTGCGTGAGGGAATGGGGTGTATTGTGTCTTTAGTTTAACTTGATTGGTTGCAGGATTTGGGAATTGGGGTTGGGGGAGTGGAAGGGTAAAAACAAAGTTGGAAGAGATTCTGGGGGTAGACACATAGCATATGACTGCATGTGTAGTTTAAAGGAGCAAAGGGCTACCAGTCTTACTCATAACTTGATTTTTAAAAAGTGTTCAGTGCCTACAATTTGCTATGCTTTTTTCTAACCTCTCAGAAACTGGAAAAAAAGCTATCGAGATTACCTTTTACAGTGTGTGCATATAACTTTAAAACGACTATTTTAACGTCTTTTATTTAAATTTTATTTTAACGTAGTGCATAAACATTACAGCCAGTTTAACTTGTCCGTAGAAAGGCAGAAGAATTTTACCCCGGGACCATCTTGCATCCTGCTTTTTGAGTTTTAACATCCGCAAAATCTCGGCATATTAATTTAGTTGGTTTGTAGAATTCTGAGTTTAGGAACAAAAAAAGTTTAGGTGGAGATGGTTGACCTATGCTCCCTGCTCTGTAGCTTTTGTTTTTTAAAAACTAAGTTTTAAATCCCGTTTTCTGTCCTGTCTTCTTTAAAAGCAAAACAAAACATTTTAAGTTTCTTAACTTTTTCCTGGGACAAGGAACGGTGCAAACTCAAAGCTACAGTATTCTTGGAAAGAAGAAGCAACCCCCTCCCTTGGCTCCTTTAGGAGCTGATAGGTCATTTATTATTGGAACTGAAATGGTATAAACAATTCTCTCTCTTTTTTTTCCCTTGTTAACAGCAACTTTCATTGTTAGAGAGAGGAGAGAGAGAGAAGCCTTGTTGGTTGACGTCACTTGGTTCATGAAGCCTTCGCCTAGAAGTGAAGCTGCTGAACAAACCTTGAGAAGAATCATCTCCTGCTTCAATCTGCTGCTGGATAGGAACTAATCAGAGAGAGAGAGGCGGAAGACGGAGAAGGAGGGAGTCGAAGGCTTTCCCGATCACAAATCTCACCTCCACTACAACTCTCTTTATACTTTTCTTGCGGAAATAATAATAGAAATAAGGAGGTGGTGGGATTTCCAAAAATCTTAACCTTCAACCATCTGGGGAAAAGGCAAAAATCCCATCTACCGCAACTCTCAGTTCGAAAGTAAAGGTGAGTTTAAAATCCTCGGGCGTGAGGGGTGCGGGTGAGGATGTAAATTCCCAGTGTTACAAAGCCGGTGGAAACAGCAGCGGAGAAACTGCGCTCGGGCAAGCGGGGGACTCCGGAGTTGCTGCGTGGAGGCGCTCGCCCCGCCGCCCTCTCGCCCTCCGCCGCTGTTTACCCTCGCCGGTCGGTGCGGCTCTTTGTTGTGGTGGCCGGAAGGCTGGGGTGGTTCTCGGGGTCCCGAGTGGAGTTTGGGGGAGGAGGACACGGAGATGTGCCGTCCTGGGTGGGAGGTGGGGGGTGCGGCCACAGGAGAACGTAAACTTTATTCCTAGAAGCCAGTGCGGGACTTCGCTGGAGTAGGGCCGCGGGCTGTGCTCCCGGCCGGGCAGGCGCTGCCGCCGCGAGTCCGCCGCCTTTGTGCCGGCCGCCCTGGCTTCGCGTCTCCTTCCTCTTCCCCTTCGGCTTCCAGCGCTCAGGTCGCCGCCAACAGTTTTGCTTCTTAAAAAACAACCTCTGTCAGCGTTGCGATGGCCGTTCCTACCCCGGAATATCCGCTGCTCCCCCACTCCGTGCCAGGGTAGTTTCTGGATCACCCCCCACCCCCGTCCGCCTCCTGCTGCCCTTTTTTGCCTCCGCCCCCTCTTCCCTGTCGGACTGACGAGCTGCGTCTACCACCCCCACTCCCCAGCTTGGGCCTCTAGCTCTCCCGTGTGTAGCTGGAGGCTCTGAGTTTACTGAAGATGAGCGGGGGTGGGGGTGGGGCAGGTGGGATTGGGAAAAGATCTGGATACCTGGGAAGGTCTATGTCAGGATGCAGAAGGTTTGAGGAGCATTGCTTCTCATACAGTAAGGTCTGTGCCTTGGTCTCATGTTTTAGCAGTTCTTCCCCGGGAACGACCGCCGGCTCCCAACTCCTCTGCTTCCCTCTTTTAATCTTCTTGTCGCTACCCCTCCCCCCCGCCCCCGTTCTCTTTCGCGGCTCCCTCCCCTTTAAGTAGTTTCACGAACCCCAGAATTGGGATTTGGGAAGGGGAAGGAAGTGTTTGAAGAGTCAGAGCTGGCTCTGTTGTTTGGGAGATTTTCTCTTCTTTTCTTTCTCCCTCTGTATTTATCTTTTGTCTGTTGCTTCCTTATAAAGAGGGAAGCAGCTGCAGTCCTTGGCCGAGTTGTTGAAATTTATCCCTTTGTGTATATTACAATATCCTCCATTTTTTTTCCTGCCCTCTAAACAACAAGCGTTTCGCCATCTTGGGCAATTTTATTCCCAAGTCTCTCTCTTTTTTATTTTTGAGGAAAGGAAAGAAGCATTAGGAAGTGTGTCTGGATAAGGCTCAAAGTTTAGGGAATGTTCAGGGGGCCCAGTGACGTCATGTAAACTTTATGGAGAAATTTTCCCAAGAGTAAATTTTTTGCTTAATTTTTCTCCTGTTTTATAGGATTGTGTAACTTACAGGTTACTGATAAGTTGTGTGGCTTATTTTTGTGTTTTGCTCTCAAAATGAGTATACGAAGTCTGCGCATTGTATGTTTTGGTAACAGGTGGAAGATTATGTGCAAAAAATGGTAAAAAACTTTTGTGCGTCATTTGTTATTTATCTGGTTTTTGTGTACTTTTTTTAAATTTAAAGGTTTCAACTGTTATCTGTAGTCAGTATATTCCCTTTCTTATTTGCTCCACTCTCCCCTATGGATTTTTTGAAAACTAGCTTGGTTAATATTTATGTATGGTTATTTTAGATTATCTGGCTCCCCGTTTAGAATAAAATGTTCTGGAGTTTTCTTTTTCTATTATTTATTTACATTTTGAAAAGAAATGACTATAGAAAATACCTTAAGATAATGGATACTTTAAAATTTAGTAGCAGATATTAAGTCAAACAATTGTTGAGTATTTAAGAGGCAGAATTGATTTTAAAAGTTATTTTATAATCGCTAGCTATAAACTGTTAGCCATTATGAACAGATAAACAAAAACTAGCACTGTTTTAATTTGCTTGTCTAACATAGTTTTTCGCCTCACAAAAGTTGGTTTGGTCACATGACCAAACTTAATGATACACTGACTAGTATATAAATAAGAGGCACTGTAAATTGAATGGGAAAGTGGAATTCTGTCTCCTGTAGTCATTTTCAGTCAGCATATTTACATCTCTTCTAACAAGGACATGAAACTGTCTGTATTTAATTTGCATTCTCTTTGTCTTCTGGGTTGAGGGAAAAACACTGACTACAATTAAATTTAAAAAAGCTAATAGAAACAATTCTGAATACATTGTAAAGGTTTGTCTAACACACGAAAATTTATGTTCTATATGGTATGTTTTTATTTCTGTAGCAGTCTTCTTTGGTGTTATTTATCCAGGAATTTGCTTCATGTAATATGCTATATAGAAAGCTTGACTGAGTTGAATGTCTGCCATTTGTGTGAATTGTAGGTAGGTGAAAAATGTTTAAATAGTTAAAAGCACATAGAACAGATGGTTCTAAATTATACATGCAACAAAGGACTAGAAGATTTGGCAGATTATAAATGGCAAGCAACAGAGGATAAGCAGTTTAAGAAAATGGTAGTTAAGTACATTTGATGTCTCACACCTATTGTAAACACTGTACATATTATTGTCACTCTGCTGCATAATCAGTAATTTGGACAACATTAAGACACTCGTATGGTTCAGATAGAAAAAAGTAATTTTTACAAGTATTTGAAACAAGTGGTTGAATTTAAAATTATTTTAAGTCTACGATGATGATGATGAGTTTTTTTTTTTTTTAGGAAATCAGATTGTATGTTTTAAAGATACAAAATGATTTATGAGAACTTAATATTGTGTTCTTATAATGGTTGGAGAGAAATAGGAATGAGTACATATTTTAAAATCCAGAATAGTAGCTTCACTGTTCTCACATGTTAAACTAGTGCCGAATTGTAGTACCATTTACTCTTACAAACACTAATGAAAAAATACTTCTAAACTCTTCAGTCTTGGAAATGCATTTATTGGAATACTGCTGGCATCATTTATGAAATACTTATTAAATGAAGGAAGGATATATTTTAGTTTTAATTTTTGAGTTTTGTACATAACATGATACTGATTTTACTTGAATATAGTTTATTTAGAATTTTTAGAATAGATGGATTCTTATGCAGTTTTTTTCTTTCTAGAAGAGTCTCTGAGTAATTATATTTAGCATTTTCAAAAAATTTGGAATAGCTTGAAGTATTCAACTTGGTAGAAATTTGTTTTTATTTTTTATAAGCCATTCATTTAAAATGCACATAAGACTGTAATGGAAACCTTAGAATTTTAATTCTGTTGCCCTTTCTCCCATTTCTTTGTTTGCATGTTTATTATAGAACTGCAGTGTAAAGGAGCAGATGTTTTGCCAAACATCCTGATGTGTTGCTTTTTCTTATGGGAGTGCATAACTGTTCCTTCTGATGCATCAACTTGACAGCTGGTTGATTTCATGGAGCTGCTAAGAAGCCATTAGTGGTGTCATTGAATTGAAACAGAACAGTCATTCCCAGCTTGAACTGCAATTGTTAATGTCTTTGTTGCTACTTTTGTGTTACTATACAAGATGTAGGATATCACAGTTGCATGAAAGTTCAGGATTTCTGTCTTATCTCCTTGAATTAGTGAAAGTATATTTTGGAACTTGATTACTTTTAGGTTTAAAGGTTTCTCAGAGAAGGGATTTTAAGTTGTAGTTTCTGAGTAGAACTACCAAAAGAAGAAATACAATTTAGCACAAAGTAATATGGTGATTTTGACCCTTAAGAGGAATTATGTCATCAAGTTTTAGTGATTATTAATATACTTGATTTCCTGGGGGATTAATTAAGTTACCTAGTTAGGTATTTTAAGAGTTTTTTTGGTTACATAAAATTAAGTATTTTGTACCATGAAGTTTTAAAAATACTGTTGCCTTATTTAATGTTAATCCATTTGGCTGTTTCTTTAAACTTTTGTTGTAGGAAGTAATCAGAAAAGAAAAATAATTATTGGGGAAAGAGGCAGTTTTGTATTTAATTTTTCTTTATAATGAGGCTAAAATGTTATTTAAAAATTCATACAAACTATGATCTAAAATAACTTACTAGTAGACATTTAATGATTTTTAAAAATTGAAATTATATTTTTATTGTTATAACTTTTATTGATAGTTTCAGCTATCATACTAAAATGTGTGATACTAAATATGTGATACTAAAATGGTGTCATACTAAATATGTTATACTAAAATGGTGTCATCCCATTGGTGCCTACTTATATTCTACTTTTTCTAATTATTTGCATGGTGTTTTTTAGTGATAGAGGAAATGGGAGGGAGAAAAGACGAAGAATGAAAAGTGATAATCCCAACACAAAAAACACATTAAACAAATTCATGTAAATAAGATTTAAGGATATAATATAGTTTATTTATTACTACGTTAAGAGAATTTTTCTAGTCCCAATATTTATTGACTTTTAATTTGTAGGTCTTTGGGTGTATTAGGCATTTAAATAATTCTTCAAAGAGCATAAAATTTGTAACACTTAAAATAGTTTGCCATTACAAAAATAAATACTTAAAATATGAAATTGATTAGAATATATAATTTGCTCAAAACTTCCTCTACAATGTAAATTTTTAACACTTATGCCATTGATTCCAGAATTATGATTTCCTGAAATCATAAGTTTGTAGAGACCCTTTCCTTTTAAATAGGTTGTACATTACTGACTAAAGCTAAGATTTATATTCAGACATTATGCTTTCTCCACCCTTTTTACATAGTAGCCATACAACTCCTTAAAAAGAAAATCATTCTGTTACCTTCGACTATGACTCAATATTTAAGAAATGTATTTACTCATATTTTTGTTGAGGTAGATATTCATATAAAATTATGGTACATTGAATTGTGTATGAAATGTGAACTTTTTTTTAAAGGACCCGGGGTGCTTAGTTTATTTTTAGAGATAATGTAGTCTTAATTGTACTACACATAAACATCCTGTAGTTTAAATAGGAATTTTCAGGCATCAGATTTCTTAAAGGAAGGTAATTCTCAATAGAAAGGTCATTTTAAAAGTTCAAACTTTGATTTACAGGTTTTTCTGTTGACCGTATTAAGTATGAAATTATGGGTAATAAATATATTTAATTCATTTTCAACTGCGTATTGAGTTATAAAATATTGGCCACATCTTTATTGAAAACAGAAAAAGTAAATGAATATATATGACTTTTAAATGTATTTTGAGTGCTATTTGATTTGTGGCAGTCATAATAGAGTTTGAAATGTAAAATATTTAAAAGTGTGGATAGTTACAGTTAAACATTGAGTTTTTAACATTAATAGGGTTTTATAAGAATATGAGGTAAAAATATAGTTTTTATTCCACATACTTAAATTTTTACTATATAAGGTTAAGAGTATTTCAATTTGTTTTAAAAGATAAAGTTAATGCTTTAAAAATAGTTTTTATAATTTATAAAATTCAACTTGTACTTTGGCTTTTGAATGTCTTTCATTCAAATAACTATTGCGTATTGGGGATAATAATAATGGCAACATAGATAAGAATCTTTACTAATTTTGTGTTGTGCACATGTGTGCATGGTGTATAAGAAAAGGGAGCATTTGGTTTGAAGATGATTCTTGCATTGGTACTTCAGCTATGTGTAGACATAATTGTGTGTTTCTTCCTGTTTTCTCCTCTTAACACTTTTCCACAAACATGCACTCATTAATCAAAGACGGTGCACTCCTGCTGAGGGCAGAGAGGTTCATCAAATTGGCAGTCAGTTTGGTGTAAAGAACGGTGTACTGAGGCTCTTAACTCGCTAGGACATAAATAAATCTAAGGTCTTTGTATGCAAACCCTAGAGGTTAATACTGTATAATTCAGTGTCCTGTCTTTGTTTTTATGATTGATGTTTTTAAATGTTTCAAGCTTGGTGAAAGTCTTCTAGTAGGTCAGGTCTGACAATCTGATTGGCTGTAGTAAGAAAGCATTAGGTTGTCAGAAGGACTTTGAGTATGCTGCAGAGATTTTGATTTTGATTTTTTTCCCTACGAGATCATTGTCATATTGCCTGAGCTGTTATAGGAATGTACCAATGATTGACATTGCCTGCTGTGATAATGGACCTAGTGCATGAAATGCCAATAGTTCGGTCCTATTTGTTCAGAAGCTTACTGCTATTTGTATCCTTAACAGAGCTAACATGTAGAACAAGCAAAACTACTGGGATTTCTCTGTAGAAATAGTGCTGGGATTTGGCTTTAACATGAATTGGTTGCATATTCATAATTTAAGAACAGCTGGTTACAGCAAGCACATAGTCATTTGCAAGCTATTATGAACCATTCCACTCACATGGAGGCTGTGCTTGGTGATTTTTTTTTTTTTTTTTTTTTTTTTTTTATTGATCTACCTGCATTTAAAATCTGGTCACTGCTGCTACAGAAGCTCTTCATTTTAGCTGTGTTTGCAACACAGAACAGGTTCAATTTTAAATATTTAATTTAAACTTAATGCTGAATAAAATGAAGAAGCTTTGAAGGAAACAAGTGTAAAAGGTCATGTCTTACCTGTCATATAGTTATTCATGGCCAGAATCAACCAAACAAACCTAGATTATGCAACTATTGTAATTTTTGGAATATGTGTTTTATGATTTTGTCCATAGATCAATAACAGAATTATCCTTGATTTGAAAATATTGCTAATAACATTTTACTAGTTATACATAGTTTTGGGAAACAACATTAACAGTAGATTGTGATTAATTAGTCTAAAACAATGTCATCTAATATGTAGAAAAGTAGTAGTATAATACTTTTAGCTTATGAGTGGTGTTGTAAAGCAAGATAGAAGGGAAAATTGGCAGGACTTTATAACTGGATTAGAATAATGCTAATCCTAAAACTATAGAGTTACTCTAGTTTTTTAGAAGGAATCTAATAAGGAGTCTCTTTTGCTTTTTGAGCCACTTCTGGAATATTAAGCACAGGTATGCTCTTACAGTATTTAGGTGGTATTGGTAAGTTAGGCCAGCTATAATAGTTTCCTGCATGTCGTCAGTAACAACTGTAAGGAAAGAGGAGAACACCTTTATATCTCAAGCTTTCAGTGAGAAGGGTGGGAGGAGAAAATGTTAAATGCTATTTCAGCTCTCCTTTCAGGAATCACAGGGAGCTGTGCTTTGATTTGTGTATATTAAAATAAGTGAATACCTGAGTGATTTACAATGATGCGTTTCCACACTTGGTGTTAGGCTTACATGTGCATGTATGTGTTTGTCCCCACACTAGATGATGAAGTAGCTCTCAGCACTTCAAGGTTGAGTACCAGTCCTAAGAGTGCATTTTACTCTTTCTTGGCTTCACAAATGGCTGGATAGGTTCATAATATAACAGAATATATGGCCAAATTTAATCTAACTGATAGTAGGCTGTACTTTTTTTTTAAACAATAAATGCAAAGGTTATTAAAGGATGATGCATTATGTTTTAGTTTTGAGTTGCATAGGATCATAACTATAATTAGTTAACTTTCCATTATTTGAGATTATATCAGGCATTTTGTAAATTATTTTATGTCTTCTTCACTCCCTTTTGACTATTGTCCTTTCATTTATTTCTCTGCTCTTTAGCATCTCATCACAGAATAAATGAAGGAAAATTCAAACAAATCTGGTTTTCCCTGCCTTCCCTACTTCTTGATGAAGAGGGGTTCTTAGTTTTTGACTAAAATGGAGGTTTGGGATTTTATTTGTCTGCCTTTTCTGGTTCTCATTACGTAATTATATTTAGAAAAGAAGAAGGGTGAGTTAATGGACTGAATTTTTATTTTTACTTTTTATTTTTTTGGAGACAGGGTCTCACTCTGTTGTCCAGGCTGGAGTGCAGTGGCACGATCCCAGTTTACTGCAGCCTCAACCTCCTGAGCTCAAGTGATCCCCACCGCCTCAGTCCCCCAAGTAGCTGGGACTACAGGCTTACGCCGCCATGCCTGGCTAATTTTTGTATTTTTGTAGAGATGAGGTTTTAGCATGTTTCCCAGGCCACTCCTGAACTCCTGGACTCAAACAATCTGCGCACCTTGGCCTCTCAAAGTGCTGGGATTACAGGCATGAGCCACCACACCTGGCCTGACTGAATTTTTCTATACTGTATTAGTAACCCAGCAAAACAAAAAATTTAGACGTTGTTTGAAAAAGTAAAATGACTCAGTGATACCCACCACAGGAGAATTGCACATATTTGATACGCTTGTATTGTTCTAGTATTAATAATAGGAAAAGGAGGAGGCATCTGCCTTCATTCTTTAAGCTTTTATTGAATGCTATCTCCAAGCATGCTCTGGGAGAGCTATGGATAACAATTTATGGACGTTCATAGTAAGAGAGAGATGGCTTCTCATTGGAATAATTAGAAAAGGCCCCTTGGTTTAGGTAGCATTGAACTAGATCAAGAACAATTAAATTTTGAATATTCACAGATCAGGAAGAAAAGATCCAAGAAAAGAAGGACTGCATAAGCCTATTGTAGAACAAATATAGAGCTAGAGCTCTATATTAGAGCCAGTCCATTTGACACCTGGGATGGTTCTGCCTTTTCAAGGTCACCCCAACCCATACCTCTTCCACTAGAAGGAAAAGAAAATGTCATGGGATCCTTCCTTTCCTCCATTGCTTTCAAAATTGACTGCTTGGCTTTTTCTGGAGAAGATGGGTTAATCAGTTTCAAATCCTCCATTTCAGTGATAGGCTTATATGTGGAGGCCGGGTTAAAACTGACAAAACTGCCCTTTCTGGTTAGAGGTATTCAAATCTTCTGTTTTGAGATTAACCAGAACCCCTCCTTTTTCCTTGGTTCTTTTCCTATGCTTTTGTGAACAGTTTTTCTGGAAGCCTAATGCATGATCACCCCTGCTAAGAACATTGAGTAGAGAGTAGAGGGTGATATATGTGTATCCCTTTTCTCCATGATGATGGCTCCGGCTCAAAAAACACTTTTACTTCTTTTAGTTCCTTTGGATGAATGCAGAAGACAAGCAGACTGCTGGATTGCCAGCAACAGGCATATCCATAAGGACAAAAAGGAGGGCCGGACGCGGTGGCTCATGCCTGTAATCCCAGCACTCTGGGAGGCCGAGACAGGCAGATCACTTGAGGCCAGGAGTTTGAGACCAGCCTGGCCAACATGGTGGAACCCTGTCTCTCTTAAAAATATAAAAATTATTTTTTTTGAGGCGGAGGTTGCAGTGAGCTGAGATAGTACCATTGCACTCCAGCTTGGGTGACAGAGTGAGACTCCATCTCAAAAAAAAAAAAAGCCCACTAAAAAAGAGTATGAAAAAGAAAGATTTAAAAAATTTTCAAAACATAAATGTATGAAAGATCTTTTACATAATGTCTTGGCCAAGGACAATAAATTTTAGTAGTCTTTTCCTAACTTCATTATTATTGCATATTAATGAAATGTGTTTTATTTGCATTATTGTGATGAACATTTACTTGCAAGAGATTTGTCATAAGAAAACCTTAAAACTTTTATGTAACCATTTTTTATCTTGTACAAGGGTAAGTTGAGGTAAATTAAAGATGGAAAACAGTGGAAATAAAAGGTTATCTAGTGTCTAAGTTTAGTTCAAAGCCATACTTATCATCTTTTCTGGTTTCTATGATGGCATGGTTGTTGAAACATGCTTCTTATCTTTGGGTAATGTATTACTGTTAACATAAACCATTGTGATGACATAGGAAGCACCAAAACCTATCTTCAACATTTGAAAAAATCAGGAGCCGTATATAAGTCACAAAATGACCTTTTCTTCATTTCTGGGTTGTTAGTGCAGCATGCTGAAAAAAACAGGCTCTGCAAGACATTAACTGACAGAGGTGTGGGTCAAATCTCTGTATTTTAAAAGAGGGGTTACTTTGGAGCCAAAGTTAAGTGTTCTTAGGGTTTGGGCAGAAACAACGAAAAAGGAGACAATTTTAAATAAGGTTTCTAAATCAGTCAGAGTGGAGCATTGTTATGTAATCAAGTCCTTTTGGAACATATCAAGATTTTGTCCATAGGAGTGTAAGTATTTTAGCATAAAATTTCTGTGCCTTGTCATTAATATTTTCTGCAGCTTGTTGGGAAAGTAACTCTTATCTGTAATCATGCCTTGGGGATTTGAAGTAAAAAGTTGAAGGGTTAGGGAAGGGCAGTGTGAATAGTAAACACTTGGTCCAGGAAGAGAACATGTAATAAGTTTAGACAGTGAGATAAAAGCTCTCTTTGCCCTTCCCGCTGCAGAAAGCCTGTTTGTAGGTACACTTGCCAAAACTCACAAAAGAGAAGAATTGTTTTAAAGAACGTGAAAATGTTTTTGTACTATGTGTGAAATGGGAAGGTAGGAATAAGGCATGCCCGGGAAGAAAAGCTAAATTGAATGTGACCAGAATTTTACTGTTTGTAAATTTTTTTATTATTAATTTTTTAGAGACAGGGTCTTGCTCTGTTGCCCAGACTGGACTGAACTGGGCACAAGAGATCCTCCCATCTTAGCCTCCTGAGCAGCTGGGACTACAGGTATGCACCACTGGGCCCAGCTGTTTTTTTTATAATGAAGTGTTCTATGACATAGTACCTTGAATTTGACCTTTTGCATTTTAATATGAGCCACCTTTTGTGAAATAGATTATTTTTGCAAACATTTTATTTGTTCCAGGTAGCATTTAATATATTGCAGGTACCAACTAAATTAATTACATGTACATGGGTAAAAATACTTGTTTGTTTCTATATTTATAAACTCAGCACTTTAAAAGTGAGCTAAAAATAATCCCACAGCTACCCATGGAAATAAATAAAAATCACTTATCAAGCCAGGCACAGTGCCTCACACCTGTAATCCCAGCACTTTGGGAGGCCAAAATGGGAGCATCACTTGAGGCTAGGAGTTCAAGATCAGCCTGGTCAACATAGCAAGATCTTGGTCTCTACACAAAATTAAAAAAAAAAAATTCAGCTGGGTGTGGTGGCATGCACCCATAGTCCTGGCTACTTGGGAGGCTGAAGTGGAAAGATTGCTCGAACCCTGGAGCTCGAGGCTGCAATGAGCTATTATTGCACTCCAGCCTGTGTAACAGAGTGAGATCCTGTCTCTGTCTCTCTCTCTTTCTCTCTCCCGCGCACACACACACTCCAGCCTGTGTAACAGAGTGTGATCCTGTCTCTCTCTCTCTCTCTCTAGCGCACACACACACACGAAATATATTAACTTGTCAGTTCTTTAGATTTAAAAATAAATTTCCCACTTTTAAGCTGAAAAATGCCCTCCTCACCAAACTTTTTGTAGTTATTTCTCATATTTTTAATTTTTTGACATTTAATGATTCTGCATTCCTTTCTGCTAGTAAAACTGTCCTTTTATGCCTATGTTAAGGCCCAACTTCCCATCAACACTTATCTATACCATATTTTCATGTTGTATTGTATTCTCTAAAATTTCTATTATAGGGAATGTTGAGCTAGATAACTAAAGGTCAGTTTTTTAAAGTATTGTCATGTTTTGGTTGTAATTTTGTTTCAACCTCTTGGGATAGGAATCTTTCGAAAAAATACTGATTTTATTAAATATATTGAGAGTATTCAAACTATGCTTCTTTGATAAGGCAGGCTTATCATACTGGTAAGTAATTCTATTACATTTTAGATCCCTAAATTAAAACTACTTGAATATCAAAATATTGTACTCTATAAATATGTACAATTATTATGTGTCAATTAAAAATAGCTGGGCATGATGATTCACACCTGTAATCCCAGCTACTCGGGAGGCTGAGGTGGGAACATCGCTGGAGGCTAGGAGTGTGAGACCAGCCAGAGCAACATAGTAAGACTCCTACCTCTAAAAATAAAATAAACTATAAAATACATATATAAGAAAGGGAAAAAACTATTTGAGAATATAACTTGGAATTAAAAAAAATAAATTCCCATATCATTTGTGTCATTTGCCTCTTTATGTTAAAAGGGTATATGCAGCTGTACAACTTGCCAGTTACTTATTCCTTCTTACAGTTAATCATATTCATTATCCTTTGACTTTTCTTCTTTAAAATTAAAAGTGTATTTCTTCACTATAAAATATTAATAAAAGTTTTAAAAAATACAGAAAAGCATTAAGATAAAAATTTCAAATCTTCAAAATTCTATTATTCACAAGCTACTATATGCATTATTGGTTTGTTTTATGTTG
This sequence comes from Nomascus leucogenys, assembly GCF_006542625.1. Taxonomy (NCBI): domain Eukaryota; kingdom Metazoa; phylum Chordata; class Mammalia; order Primates; family Hylobatidae; genus Nomascus; species Nomascus leucogenys. Next base: position 18,232,440 of record NC_044397.1, read on the forward strand.
AAATGAAATATTTACTGAAATGAAAGTGTTCATTAATGAAACAGCAGGTTAGTTGTCATGAACCTATTCCTGCAAAAGATGAAAATGACAGGAGTGGCCATAGAGTGAAAGGCGTCTGTGGTATTACCTAAGAAAGAACTAAAATAATCCACTGGATTAAGTGACAAGGACATTAGTGACCTTGGCATTAATAGTTTCAGTGGAGTGGTTTGGATTAAAGCTATAGAAATGGAAACATGTTTAAATAGTTTTGGGGTTTTGTTTTGTTTTTTTTTTGTAAGGAGGAGAAAAAGAAATTGGGTAGTTTCTGGGAAGGAAATACAGGAAGATGATTTTTTTTTTTTTTAACAGGGTGAATGAAGATACAGGGGCAGAGGATATAATTCAGAGATTCTGTAAGAAATGGGAAGAAATAGGTTCCAGACCCATGTTAGACTGATTATCACGAACTAGAATGAGGGATACTCTTTCATTGTAACTAGAGGGAAAGAGAAAATGTGGGAATGTGTAGTGGTGAAATTGGAGCTTGAGGAAAGAAATTTCAGAGAATTCTAGTTCCAAATATTAGCACTTCTTTTAACAGAAATGCCTTCTTATGGCATTTTAAATAAAACAAGTTTTAATTTCCATTTTTAAAATGTATGTATTTTTACAAAATAGCTGTTATGTAGTTTTTGCATTCTACATTGTTTATTAGCTCTTATTTGGATTATATCATGAGCATTTTCTCTTGTCATTAAGTATTTTGAAAGACTACATAATAATTTATCCAATCTTAGGACATTTAAGTTTTTTGTTTTTGTTTTTTTTTTTTTTGAGACGGAGTCTCACTGTGTTGCCTAGGCTGGAATGCAGTGGTGCTATCTCGGCTCACTGCAACCTCCGCCTCCTGGGTTCAAGCAATTCCCCTGCCTCAGCCTCCCGAGTAGCTGGGACTACAGGCACATGCCACCATGCCCGGCTAATTTTTGTATTTTTATTAGACATTGGGTTTCACTATATTGGCCTGGCTGGTCTTGAACTCCCGGCCTCAAGCAGTCCACCCTCCTCAGCCTTCCAAAGTGTTGGGATTATGGGTGTGAGCCACCATACCTAGCCTCACTATATGTTGTTATATGATGGGATGAAATATCATCAAACATCCCTCAGCTTTTTTTATTCTAAGTTATTTCTGTAGGATTCATTCTTAGAGCTTGAATTGCTAGGTCAAAGAATATGAATATTTTATGGTATTCTGGAAAATATTAACTGGGTTGTATATGTGGCAAAGAGAGCCTTGATTTGTAGTGTCTACTCTTGCTTGTGTAAAAACTGCCACCATGGCCTATTTCAATCCTACAACTTAATGCCACTGAACAAAGTTGAGAAATGTAGTTGTACAATCATTATATAGTATTTTCATCATAACCATACTATAGACGTAAATAACTTCGTACAGCATAAATAATAAAATGCAAAATAATTAGGAAGTGATGTTTTGAGTGTTTATCACCCTATTATAATTTATTGACTGTAAGTTTATATAATTTAATTAATAATGATTGTTTTTAACAACTAGATTTCAAGAATTCCCGAGAATTATCAGTTAACTCTTGTGAGCCACTATGAGCAAGCTCTAGCATACCAATGCTAGGTTATCTTTTTTAGTTCTCCTCTTCCTCCTTTCCTCTTCCTGTTTCTTACTCCCATTTCTGATATGTATGGTGGAATTTTTTACCCCTAGATTGTTGTTTCCAGTATAGCGAGAAATATGGGTATAGAAGACCAGTGTATCATTTTTTTCATTTATGGCTCCTAAGTTTGTCTTGCTTTAAACTGAAATCTTTATGCATGATGGAGTCTAAGTGAAAGAAGTGAAGTTTAGATTCCCAACTAATTTTTTTTCCAGAAGACTCCAGTTTTCCCCAAAACATCCTACCGACTGTTGATTGAATTACTCAACTCTACTGTTTTTAACAATTTTTCAGTTGATTTTCTAGGGTTTTCTAGATATATAATCATATACAAACAAAAATAATTTTGCTACCTTTAGTATTTGTAACTTTATTGTATAAAGAATGAAATTAAGCTGACTACTAATTGCAGTGTATTGGTAACATTGGGCACTCTTATCTTTTCCTGACTTCGGAAATGATTCTAGTACTTAAACTTTTTTTTATGATATTACCTTTTGGTTTGTTACATGTATTTTTAAAGATCATGTTAAGCAAGCATGCAACTATTTCTATCTTTTTTTTTGAGACGGAGTTTCGCTCCTGTTGCCCAGGCTAGAGTACAATGGCACAATCTTGGTTCACTGCAACCTCTGCCTCCCAGGTTCAAGTGATTCTCCTGCCTCAGCCTCCCGAGTAGCTGGAATTACAGGCACCCGCCATCACACCTGGCTAATTTTTGTATTTTTAGTAGAGGCGGGGTTTCTCCATGTTGGCCAGGCTGGTCTTGAACTCCTGACCTTGTGATCCACCCGCCTCAGCCTCCCGAAGTGCAGGGATTACAGGTGTGAGCCACCGCACCGAGCCTTTTTTTTTTTTTCTTTTGTGACAGGGTCTCACTCTGTCACCCATTCTGGAGTGCACTGGCACAATCTAGGCTCACTGCAGCCTTGACCTCCCAGGTGCAAGTGATTCTTTAGACTTTTTAAAAATCAGGAAAGGAAGTTGAATTTTATTAAATGCTTGGGAAACTGGTAATGCTCGTTTACCTCAGTGTTGTTGAAGGGGTTTTTTTGGTTCCTTGTTTTATGATTTGTGCTACAGGTATAGATGTTGATCATTTTAAATATTTGGAATAAGGGGCAAGAAGAGCTAGGCAACAGGAAGTATAGTTTCCATATATTTTTTCCTAGAACTTTTTCTCTGAGTCTCTTGAGATCTTTGCTGTTGTTCTGTATGTGAGGGTGGAACTCTGATTTTAGCAGTTTCCCTGCTTTAAGGAGAACTTGGCACACCTGAAGATGTGAGTGGGAGGAGGGAGAGAATGACTCTCTGTATTCCTGTGCATTATGAGTTTTGTGTGATGAGTCAGAGCTTTTGTCTGCTTAGTCAGATTTGATCCTCACCTTCAAAGCTGTCTCCTCAACCCTAATGAAAGGTTGAGAAAAATAAAAATGATGAGGTCAAAAAAGTAGCTCGATTATTTTCTGCTCTGCAAACATGTGTCCCAAGATCTGTGATTCTCCCCACTTCTCTTTATAGGCCCCCCATGATTCTAAACGGCAACTATGAAAGTTATGGGTTAGGACATTTGTGAATATTCTTTTACTTACTAAATTGTGAACCTTGCCCTCTTAGGGCATATGCATATAGAATCAGTCTTATTAAAATAGTACTGGTATTTTCCCTGGTTCGCACACTAATTTTGGTCCTTTTTGTCCTATTTGGTGGATTTCGGGACAAGATCATGTGAATGTATGTTATTCAGATTTTAAAGGCTCTTTTCACATATCCACAAAAATCCCCCTCAGAAGAATTAGTATCATTTTGTATACTCTTGCAACTGGAAGTTGAGAATATTTTTTTCATTTTTTTAACAGTGAGAATATTATTTTAATTTGTATATTCTTGATTGTTATGGATAATCATATATTCCTAAATTTGTTAGGGAATCATATTTGTTTCTGAATTGTTTGGCAGGAATGGTTCTGGTAAGATTTTTGTAGCAATGTGATCATACAATAATTATCTTAAAGATTTTTCTTGATCACCCCCAAAAGGCTGGTCTCATGAGGTATGGCTTATTTACATAGGTGTGCAAAAATATTAATTAACCATATAGGCTTCCTTGAGTTAACTTGTGTGTATCCTTGAGCCTATGCACTGTGTACAACTACTAAAGCTACAAAATTAACTTTCTAACTTTTTCTAGGGAATCTGAGCTAGGACATTTAAAAATTACTGATGTTTCCTCTCCTCAGGCTAGAAAGCAAGCCTGGGACATTCTACCAGATTTTACCTACTATAGTACCCCCAATTATCCCTCAGATTTCTTTCTTTCTTTCTTTCTTTTTTTTTTTTTTTTTGAGAAGGAGTCTCGCTCTGTCGCCCAGGCTGGAGTGCAGTGGCGCGATCTGAGCTCACTGCAACCTCTGCCTCACGGGTTGACGCCATTCTCCTGCCTCAGCCTCCCAAGTAGCTGGGACTACAGCCTCCTGCTACCACGCCTGGCTAATTTTTTGTATTTTTAGTAGAGATGGGGTTTCACCGTGTTAGCCAGGATGGCCTCGATCTCCTGACCTCGTGATCCGCCCACCTCGGCCTCCCAGACTGCTGGGATTACAGGTGTGAGCCACCATGCCAGACCCCAGATTTCTTTTTTTCTTTTTTCTTTCTTTTTTTTTTTTGAGACAGAGTTTCCCTCTTGTTGCCCAGGCTGGAGTGCAATGGCGCAATGTCGGCTCACAGCAAACGCTACCTCCCAGGTTCAAGTGATTCTCCTGCCTCAGCCTCCTGAGTAGCTGAGATTACAGGCATGCACCACCACACCCAGCTAAATTTGTATTTTTAGTAGAGACGGGGTTTCTCCATGTTGGTCAGGCTGGTCTCGAACTCCCAGCCTCAGATAATCCGCCTGCCTCAGCTTCCCAAAGTGCTGGGATTACAGGCTTGAGCCACCGCACTCAGCAATCCCTCAGATTTCTTAAGTTTGTGGCCTGCTGGGAAGTGATCTTCCTTATCACCTAAAAGGCTGAGCCCCTGTAAGACAGGGACCAGGCTAGTTTTCCAGGGAGGGCTCGTAAAGTCAACATTAGTTCCTTAAAAGTAACTTGTTATACCTGTTTAAGTGAGCATCGTTCTCAAATATGACACTCTAGGTAAAACGTCAGTTGCTCAATAGGTGGAGTAGCTGGGATTACAGGTGTGTGCCACCAAGCCCAGGTAATTTTTGTATTTTTAGTAGAGATGGGGTTTTGCCATGTTGGCCAGGCTGGTCCTCAAGTGATCCTCCCTCCCTGGCCTCCCAAAGTGCTAGAATTACAGGCATGAGCCACCACACCCAGTTAACAGCTATATTTTATTTATTTATTTATTTATGAGACAGAGTTTCACTTTTGCCACCACACCCAGGTAACAGCTATATTTTATTCATTTATTTATTTTTGTGACAGAGTCTCACTCTTGTCTCCCTGGCTGGAATGCAGTGGCTCAATCTTGGCTCACTGCAACCTCTGCCTCCCAGGTTCAAGCGATTCTCCTCCCTCAGCCTCCCGAGTAGCTGGGATTACAGGTGCCTGGCTAATTTTTGTATTTTTAGTAGAGACAAGGCTTCACCATGTTAGCCAGGCTGGTCTGTTTGGCCAGGCTGGTCTCAAACTCCTGACCTTGTAATCTACCCACCTGGGCTTCCCAAAGTGTTGGGATTACAGGTGTGAGCCACCACACCCGCCCATAATTATTTCTTGAGTTTTTGATCAGTATTTCCCCCAAGAGTAAAATTACAATGGACAGTAAAGACATTGACACATTCCCAGGGATTTCTCATAAAATGTAAGTTTTCTGAAATATTTGTGCTAATAACATGTTATCTATATAATCTTAACTTAGGAAAAGCTAAATATCTCTTTTGATTTGACACTGTTCCCATGCAATTCTTATGAGAATAACATATCAAGTAAACCCAATTCTTTCCAGCAGCTCTTTTTTTATGAGGTGAAAGAATAAGTCGGCCAGGCGCAGTGGCTCACGCCTGTAGTACTAGCACTTTGGGAGGCTGAATCACAAGATCGGGAGTTCAAGACCAGCCTGGCCAATATGGTGAAACCCTGTCTCAACTGAAAATACAAAAATGAGCTGGATGTGATGGCGGGCGCCTGTAGTACCAGCTACTCGGGAGACTGAGGCAGGACAATCGCTTGAACTCGGGAGGCATAGATTGCAATGAGTGGAGATCGTGCCACTGCGTCCAGCCTGGGTGAGAGAGCGAGACTCCGTCTCAGAAAAAAAAAAAAAGAATAGGTCTATGTGGTCTTATTGAGGCACTCTGCAAAATCTCAAAGATAGTTTAGTGTATTTAGTGTATTGTGAAAGTTTTATTTTATTTTTCTATATTTAGGATCTGATTTGGGGAATGCAAATAGAGAGTTGTTAGGATATTTGGGGTTTGATTATCTTGAGATAGAGTCATGGCTGCCTGAGAAACAAGCTTTGGTTACTTATTTAATCAAAGTAACAATAAAAATACACATAGAAGGGAAAACCTGGCTGGAGGAGGTGGCTCACTCCTGTAATCCCATCACTTTGGGAGGCCAAGGCGGGCAGATCACCTGAGGGTGTGGTGGCACATGCCTGAAATCCCAGCTACTTGGGATGCTGAGGCAGGAGATCGCTTGAACCTGGAAGGCAAAGGTTGCAGTGAGCTGACATCACGTCACTGCACTCCAGCCTGGGCAACGGAGCAAGACTCCATCTAAAAAAAATTTAAAAAGGTAAGACCTCTCCTGTTTCATACCTGAGGAGGAACCTATTCATTTTTGTTTCTTTAGATGATCAAGGACATAATGAAAACATAAGCATAGAAAATTATTCTGTTAGGATACAGAATTTCTGCTATTTAGGCACTTTACACAGAAGGTATAGAATAGCCTTTCACATTGAAGATGAAGGAATTAACTAGTATTCTAAGGAAACAAGTCCATCAATGTTGAGTGAAATTTTCTAAAATTTAAAATGTTTTGAACATTTTAATACTCAAATTAGCAAGAAAAAAACAATCCCATCAAAAAGTAGGCTAAGGACATGAGGAGACAATTCTCAAAAGAAGATATACAAGTGGCCAACAAACATGAAAAAATGCTCAACATCACTATTGATCAGGGAAATGCAAATCAAAACCACAATGCAATACCACCTCACTCATGCAAGAATGGCCATAATCAAAAAGCCAAAAAATAATAGATGTTGGCATGGATGCGGTGAACAGTGAACACTTCTACACTGTTGGTAGGAATGTAAACTAGTACAATCACTATGGAAAACAGTGTGGAGATTCCTTATAGAACTAAAAGTAGAACAACCATTTGATCCAGCAATCCCACTACTGAGTATCTACCCAGAGGAAAAGAAGTCATTATATGAAAAAGATATGAATTAATGGCATTTGCAGCAACTTGGATAAGATTGGAGACTATTATTCTAAGTGAAGTAACCCAGGAATGGAAAACCAAACATTGTATGTTCTCACGCATAAGTGGGAGCTAAGCTATGATATGAGGATGCAAAGGCATAAGAATGACACAGTGGACTTTGGGGATTCAGGGGGAAAGGGTGGGAAGGGAGGCTGAGGGATAAAAGATTACAAACTGTGTGCAGTGTATACTGCTCAGGTGTTGGGTGCACCAAAATCTCACAGATCACCACTCATGTAACCAGACCTCACCTGTTCCCCAATACCCTATGGAAATAAATTAAAAAATAGAAAAAAATAAATGAGAAAAAACAAAAATAAAATGTTTGGTAGCTTCTTTTCTATGTTAGCTGTTATAAATCAAGACAAATTTACTTTCTAGGTTAGGCCCTTTGTTGTCTTTTATATTCTTGAACAAACTTTAGGGCAATGCTTCTCTCTAACAGGATCTGTGGTGTCACACATATTTTTATAAAAATACTAAAATTTGCTGATATGCAATATGTTAATCATTGTTGTCTTCAAATGAAACAGTAAATAAGCGCTTAAAATATTTCTGAGTCTTAATTTCCAATATGGTAAACATCAAGAGTTACAACCTATGTAAAATAAAAACTCTTTTGGAGTCTTCAACAAGTCCTAAGAGTGTAAAGAGGCCAGGAGACCAAAATGCACAAGAATCCTTTCTTTAGGACAATACTACTCCTTTTCCTTGAAAATAAATGCACATACCGAGCTGTGATTCCGTGTCATTGTTGCTCCTGGTATAGTCTGTTAAAAGAAAGACTTCAGCTAAATTTATTTAAGTGTTTAATTGAGCAAAGAACAATTCACGAATCAAGCAGCCTCCCGAGCCAGAGTAGGCTCAGAGACTCCAGCATAGCCAAGTGGTGGAAGAAGATTTATGGACAGAAAAAGGAAGTGACATACAGAAAACAGAAGTGAGGTACAGAAATAGCTGGATTGGTTACAGCTTGGTATTTGCCTTAGTTAAACACAGTTGGAACAGTTGGCCACATTTGATTTGCCAAAACTGGGTGGCTGGCACAAGAGTGGGCTATGGACTGTTTGTACCTCCACTCGTTAGAGATATAGTTCAGAATGTACAGAGAAACCTCTAGGCTGAACTTAACATATGTAAAGAGGCAGCTTTAGGCTAAACTTATGTAACAAATTTCAACGAATCATACTAATCATAACTTTTAGTGGAAGTGACTAATTTCTGTTTTACAGAGAAAAGTTGGAGGTGAATAATTGAGAACTGTCATATACCAGCATTTTAGCAGACTAGTAGAATTCATGAGCACACACAATACCACTTTTTACAGCACGCATACCTCTTTTTCACCTCTTAAAGTGGCAAAAATTGACACATCCACTAACATGACCTAAAACAGCTTGTCATTAGTATATAAAAACAAGAAACAAAAGTGTATGTTTAGCCTGTAATCCCAGCACTTTGGGAGGCCAAGGTGGGCAGATCACCTGAGGTCAGGAGTTTGAGACCAACCTGACCAACATGGAGAAACCCCGTCTCTACTAAAAATACAAAATTAGCCAGGTGTGGTGGCGCATGCCTATGATCCCGGCCACTCAGGAGGATGAGGCAGGAGAATCGCTTGAACCCGGGAGGCGGAGGTTGCGGTGAGCCGAGATCATGCCATTGCACTCCAGCCTGGGCAACAAGAGCAAAACTCCGTTCAAAAAAAAAAAAAAAAGTATATGTTTAAAAGGATGCATAGTAATCAATGTTTCAGTATTTTACTTAGAAGTTATTACGCATTGAATAATTATTTAATATCAGTCCAAGGTTTTAGGCTACCTAAAGATTTGAAAATTATCTTCAAGCTGCCATGCTACAAAATATACTTACTGTTGAAATAAAAATTTGTCGGGCCGTGCCCGGTGGCTTGGGCCTGTAATCCCAGCACTTTGGGAGGCTAAGGCAGGCAAATAGCTTGAGCTTAGGAGTTTGAGACTAGCCTGGGCAATATGGTGAAGCCCTGTCTCTACAAAAACTACAAAAAATTCACTGGGTATGTTGGCATGTGCCTGTAGTCCCAGCTGCTTGGGAGACTGAGCTGGGAGGATCCCTGGAGCCTATGAGGCGGAGGCTGCGGCAAGTCATAATCACACCACTGCACTCCATCCTGGGCAACAAAGCAAGATTACATGTCAGAAAAAAAATACTGTCAAAATAATGACTCAATTTACTTGAACATGGGAATTTATCTGTTTCATGTTGTAAACTTTAAGGATTAATGCTAGCTTGTCCGATTGGTTAAAGCCATAAATTTTTAAAATTTGAATTTATTAAATTAGTCCCATTTGCCAAAGGATTTACCTTTCTTTTGTAAACTTGGGTTCTTAAGATTAAAAACTAAAATACTTAGTTTTTCTAATTACTTTTTTTTTTTTTTTTTTTGAGATGGAGTCTCGCTCTGTTGCCCAGGCTGGAGCGCAGTGGCGTGATCTCGGCTCACTGCAAGCTCCGCCTCCCAGGTTCACGCCATTTTCCTGCCTCAGCCTCCCAAGTAGCTGGGACTACAGGCACACGCCGCCATGCCTGGCTAATTTTTTTGTATTTTTAGTAGAGATGGGGTTTCACCATGTTAGCCAGGATGGTCTCGATCTCCTGACCTTGTGATTCGCCCGCCTCGGCCTCCCAAAGTGCTGGGATTACAGGCGTGAGCCACCGTGCCCGGCCTACTTTTTGTTTTTTAATGCACATGCAGAATATTAGAAGTTCAGTGTTTTTATTGTCTGAAAATTTAGTTCAAAGAGAATTGAAAGGCCTGGAAATGGATAGTGGTGGAGGTTGCACAATGTTGTGAATGAACTTAATGCCAGCTAATTGTACACTTAAAAATGATTAAAGAATGTGCCCGATCTCTAATCTCTAAAGCAAAGCAGGGACAGGCCTGGTTAGTACTTGGATAGGAGAATGTAGGCTTTTTAAAACACTGGCAAAAATGGCAAATTTTATATTACAGTAGTCCCTGCCTTGTCCCCGAGGAGATACGTTCAAAGACACTCAGTGGATGCTGCCCAACTCCCAGTGGATGACTATGTTTTGTCAATCTAATATAACTAGACAACTATTAGGTGACTAACAGGCAGGTAGCGTTTATAGAGTGGATATGCTGGACAAAGGGATGATTTGTGTCCCAGGCAGGATGGAGGGGGAAGGCATGAAATTTCATCATGCTACTCAAAATGGCACACAATTTAAAACTTGTGAATTGTTGATTCCTAAAATTTTCTTTTTAATATTTTCGGACGTTGGCCAACTGCTCGTAACTGAAGCCTCACAGTGAAAACGTGGATAAGTGGGGGCTACTGGTGTGTGTATTTTACCATGAAAACCCCCAAAATAAAAAGGATAGTGAAAGGGACAGATAACTTGGTGTGATGCCCTAGTTAGGACATAATCTTTTTTTTCCCTTTGTGAAAGTCTTCCATAATTTTTCCTCGCAGGAACATTATCCTAAGAGGGGTAAGATTTCAACTGATGGAATACATAGAAGTACATTCCAGATTCTACAAAGATAAAATACAGAGATTTGGCCAAAGTTTGCATGATCACTGAGGAAAATAATGATAGATTTAAAGGTGGAAATACAAATTTTGGTCATACTCTTTGTTCTCTGATGGTACAGATTAGCATATATGTTTTATTAAGTGAACATGTATTTTCTTTTTATTACTTTAGTTGTCATATGGAGTTGGGGGCTTAAATTTTTGTTTCCCTTAGTGGTAGAGTAAGCCCATTTGGCATGAGTTTTGGCCAAACTGCATCACAAATCTTAAGGCTTTGCTTCATCATTTATTTACTAAGTATCTTCTCCAGGCAAGGAACTCAGTGTTGGGGTGAGAGGGAATAAAGAGATGAATAAGATACTTTATCAATTTATCTAATTCTGTTTAGCAAATATTTCAAAACTTAACAGGGTAAAACGTATTTGTTATTGGAGTTTCTGTAGTTCAGGAATCTGGTAGTGGCTTAGTTGGGTGGTTTTGGCTTAAGATCTCTCAAGAGGTGGCTGTCACGCTGTCAGTTGGGGCAGCAGTCATTGCAAGGCTCAACTGGGGCTAGAAGATCTGCTTCCAAGCTCATATAGTCCTTGGCACGCCTTTTTTCCTTGTCCCTGTTCTGTTGGTGGGAGGCCTTAGTTCTTGATCACATGGTCATTTCCATGGTGCTGTGTCTGACATGGCAGCTTGCTTCCACCAAAGTGAGTGGATGAGAGTTGAGAGAGAGACAGAGTCTCTTTTTAGAATGAGAATGTTGTGAAAGAGGAAAGAAGATAATATGAATGTAGAGCAACTTGAAAAAGAACAAGCAGTTTAAAAGTCTATTAAAGTCATGATATTGGGCCAGGTGCAGTGGCTCACGCCTGTAATCCCAGCACTGGGAAGCTGAGGCGGGAGAATGGCCTGAGCCTAGGAGTTCAAGACCAGCCTAGGCAATATAGCAAGACCCTGTCTCTAAAAATAAATAAATAATTAAAATTCATGATATTGAATATTTACAGACTTAACATGATCCCAGAATTACTTAGTAAATCTACGGAAGAAACTTCCATTCCAGACACATTGTATGTAATTTATTGATACGCAGTATATCTATATGAAAGATTCATATTAACAGATGGGTTTATTTCTTTTTTTTTTTTTTTTCTTTTTCTTTGTTTTTTTGTTTGTTTGAGACAGGGTCTCACTCTGTTGCCCAGGCTGGAGTTTGGTGGTGCACACATGACTCATTGCAGCCTCAACCTCCCAGGCTCAACAGATCCTCACACCTCAACCTCCTGAGTAGCTGGGAATACAGGCACCCACCATCATGCCTGGCTAATTTAAAAAATTTTTGTGGAGATAGCGTCTTGCCTTGTCGCCCAGCCTCGTCTCGAGCTTAAATGTAGCTGCTTTGCTTAGCTTAAAGGGCCATGTTAGAATCAATTATTTTAAAGAAAGTAAGGGTTTAAAGTAAATTCCTAACTAGGATCACAAAATATGATAGAATATTTTTTAAAAAGCATTACTTCAAGTACTGTGATTTTTGCTGGAAAATGAATCTGGACATTTAGTGATTTCTGGGTTTTGTTTTTTGAGTTTTGGGCCACCCATGGTAGGAGTGCAATCAAATTTCTAGAAAAGTTATCAGTAAAATTTAAATATGTTTTCATGAAAACAATCAAGGAAAAAATATTGGAATGGCAAGGTCCTCCCTTTGAGTATTTTTAAGGTTGTATGAACTGTAATTTCCTTCTTTTTATATTTTCGATTATTTTCTTAAAATTAAATTACTGTATATGCCATTCAATACTTTGACTTTCCCCACTTAGCTGTTATCTTAAAGTGTTCCTTGTGTTTTCCTTATCCTACCTTTGTTGCCATAGAAACAGAAGTAGACTGGGGAACTGGCAAGAAACCCAGCAACTGAAATTAATGAGATAACTCTTCACCTGTAGTTGCCATGTCCCATTACAACTCCTATTTTAATGGAAGTAAGTGTGTAATGGAAGCCTGCTGATCAGAAAAAAAAGTCTGGAACTTAATTTTCATTTGCTTCAGAGTTGTTCATTTGCCTAGAAAGCTTTTAGGAAAGAGCTTTTTTAATAGTTGGAAAAGAACTGTTCATTTCTGTGTAATGGTTATACTTTTAAATGTTTATAATGTGATTTTTATTCATAGGTAGTAACATCTACAAAAGTTTTAGGCAATGAGATTTGATACTATTTCATGTCAGCCCACTGTGGACAAAATGTTTTCACAGATAACTACTTAAGTGAACCTAGAAACAGAGACATAGATCTTATACTCTGATTAGAATGCATTAAAATACTATTAAATGTAAGCAGATTTAATGTTACATGTTTATCAGCTCAAGAAATGTTTAAAAAATAAAATTTTGAATGTAAAAATGATTTTTAAAGGCTAGTTAGAAGCCTTTTAAAAGTGCTGTTTTACACTTTTTATTTTCCTCTTGAAACATAAATAAATCTGATAAAGTCCAGATTGTAAGTAGAAGAACTACTAGAGATTGCTAAAAATTTGCTTCTTTCCATTCCACTGTGCCCCACCCCCATTTTTGCAATTAGGGAATAGCACACCTTTTTGGAATTATTTTGCTTTAGGACCCTGAGTTAAAGCGTCTTTTCACTGATTGTTGCCTTTAAAATTTTTAATTCTTATATCCAATCTGTTCCTTTATTTATTTATTTATTTATTTATTTTGAGTAGGAGTTTCGCTCTTTCTCCCAGGCTGGAGTGAAGTGGCACTATCTTGGCTCGCTGCAACCTCCGCTCCCCGGGTTCAAGCAATTCTCCTACCTCAGCCTCTCTAGTAAGCTGGGATTATAGGCGCCCACCACCATGCCTGGCTAATTTTTTGTATTTTTAGTAGAGATGGGGTTTCACCATGTTGGCCAGGCTGGTCTTGAACTCCTGACCTCAGGTGATCCACCCACCTTGGCCTCCCAAAGTGCTAGGATTACAGGCGTGAGCCACCGCACCTGGCCTATTTTTGAGGGGTTTTTACTTTTTTTTTTTTTTTGAGTGGAAGATTAACAATAGCCAGTTCTTGCTGTTTTTTTTTGAGATGGAGTCTTGCTCTTGTTGCCCAGGCTGGAGTACAGTGGCGTCATCTTGGCTCACTGCAGCCTCTGCCTCCCAGGTTCAAGCGATTCTCCTGCCTCAGCCTCCCAAGTAGCTGGGATTACAGGTGCCTGCTAGCATGCCTGGCTAATTTTTGTATTTTTAGTAGAGATGGGGTTTCACCACATTGGCCAGGCTGGTCTCAAACTCCTGACCTCAAATGATCTGCCTGCCTCGGCCTGCCAAAGTGCTGGGATCACAGGCGTGAACCATCGGGCCCGGCCTTGCTGAGTATCCTTAAATCTGGTTGACTTAAAGGTTTGGGAAATTCTTCTTAGACTGCATTATTTTAGACTCAGGTCTTATATATTGATGGTCTTAGAACTATTTTGTGTTTCCGATCAGTAAAAATGTTTTGCAGCATGGATCACCAGTATATGCATATTTGTTTATGGATTATATACATTTACTAATATTCTAGTATTTTATGTCAGATATACACTAATAAATATAAATGAAATAGGATGAGATAAAGATTATATAAACAGTGTCTTAAGATATTTTGCTAATTGTGAATGCTTTATATTCTTATTAGCCAGTTTCTCAAAGTGAATTAGAAACTAAGGCGATTGTTAACAATAATAAATACTGTAACTCAAATAGTTTCTTCTTAAATTTATAGTTATTTTTTGGCTGAGATAATCATTTTTCCTCACAGTGTGGCTGATAACTAGCAGCAAAAGCATCAGCTTTGGCACTTCGTGTTATTTCTTGTGATTCTGTTAACTAGTATTATGTTTAATCCATGTTTTTTTTTTGGAAGGAATCTTTTTAAAGCCCCCTCATTTGTTATGAAAGTTGGCTTAGAATAGTATAATTTATAAATCTACTTCATTATAGACCCATAAATTATGATTCTCAGCAGTGTGAGTAAGGATACCACTGTGAGCTCCTCTACAATATGGAATTCACACTCTTCCTGCCAGGTAGCTTGCCATAAAAAGCCTAATATTCAGTCCTATGAGTGGCAGCAGTCTTCATCCATGTGTTAAATATTAGTAGTTAGCAAATTTTTCTCGTTCTCTTAATAAAAGTTGGATTCTTTATGATTTCTTCCCACATTTTAAAAGATCATCTTGAATATCCTACTTTTGAAGAAATTAGTTTGTTTAATTTTGGCGTCTGCATGTAGACTTTAGATGCCATATTTTCTTTCTGGTCCTTACTGCTTCAGCCTGCCTTTAGTCTTTTTGCTTATGTATATCTCCCTAAGGTAGAGTCACTGACTATATAAAATGTGTTCCCAGTATTTGAGGAAATAATTTCATACTACAATTTTAATTTTACATACATTTTGTTTTTGTTTTAGAGATGCGTGGCGAGTATTCTCTGTGGAATATATGATTTATTTGTAAATAAAGTCAAAAAGAGCCAAAAAGCTAAGGAGTGGGGTGGCGGGGGGGTCTCACCTCAGGGGCTGCTTATTCACCTAGGGAGCATTTTCAATGTGTTGTATGTTTTGGTTTGTCATAATGACTAAACTGAGCTATTGACATTGAGGCTGCAGGGCCAGCAGTGCTAAACATCTGCAAAGTTTGGGATGGACCCTCCCCAGTGAAGAATTGTCTTCATTGGGGAAATAATGGACTATGGTCATATTTAAGAGGGGTGTGTGTGTGTGTGTGTGTGTGTGTGTGTGTGTGTGTCAAGATCTTACTCTCTTGCCCAGGCTGGAGTGCAGTGACCAATCATAGCCCACTGCAGCCTCCAACTCCTGGGCTTAAGTGATTCTCTCACCTCGGCCTCCCAAAGTGTTGAGATTACAGGCATGAACTACTACACCCAGCTTATTTTGGAGTTATTGTTGGCTGAGATGATTCACCATTAATTCATAAATATATCTTATATTGTAGATTAAAATTAAGGCTCATTTAAATATGGTTATATAATGATAAGGTGTTGTCACATTTTGTTTCATTTAGCAAGCAGGGCTTTTTTTTTTTCTTTTGATCCACGGTCTTGGTCTGTCACCCAGGCTGAAGTGCAATGGTACAATTGCTGAAGTGCAATGGTACAATCGTAGCTCACTGCAGCCTCAAACTCTAGACTCAAGCTATCCTTCTGCCTTAGCCTCCCGAGTAGCTGGGACTACAGACACATGCCACCGTGTTTGGCTAATTTGTGTAATTTTTCATAGAGACCGGGTCTCAACTGTGTTGCCCAGGCTGATCTTAACACTCCAGGGCTCAAGCAGTGCGCTCACATTGGCCTCCCAAAGTGTTGGTATTACAGGCATTACCCACTGCTCCTGGCCATTTTTTGTTATTTTTTGTTTTTGCTCTTGGTATATTGTATACAATTCGTTGCAGCATTGAGCAACTACTGTTGGTAATTCATTTTGCTAGGTGCTGGAACTACAGAGATGAATAACGCGGTTACTTTTCTTTCTGTTCGCAGACTAGTAGGGGAAAACAGTCACGTAAATAATTACTATATAGTATGATAAGTACATCTGGAGAATTAGATTTAATGTAAAAAGTAGCTCTGAGAGGGGTAAGGTTTTAGGGAGAATTTCACCATTTGAGGGCAAGGACTGCATCTTAAGAGTTACATATTTACAGCACAGCACTGGGCCTTAAACTTGGTAATTTAGTCAGTAAATATTAGCTGGTTAAAAAGTTTAGATTTTAGTGAATTTTTGATGAGTGAATTGAAGTATGTCCAGATGTAAAAAGTGGGAAAGGACAGGCAGGCTTAAAGTTCAGGTATTGTAGGAAGTGCTAGCAAATAACATTGGAAGGTGAGGTTTAGATAGGCAATTAAGAAAGTTGCGTCGGGCATGGTGGCTTATGCCTGTAATCTCAGCACTTTGGGAGGCCGAGGAGGACGGATCACGAGGTCAGGAGATTGAGACCATCCTGGCTAACACGGTGAAACCCCGTCTCTACTAAAAATACAAAAAAAATTAGCCGGGCGTGGTGGTGGGTGCCTGTAGTCCCAGCTACTCAGGAGAATGGCGTGAACCCGGGAGGCGGTGCTTGCAGTGAGCCGAGATTGCGCCACTGCACTCCAGCCTGGGCTACAGAGCGATACTCCGTCTCAAAAAAAAAAAAAAAAAAAAAAAAAAAAAAAAAAAAAAAAAAAAGTTGCAGGTGATAGGATATTATTAAAGCTTTTTTTCCCCATTTTTACATTAAGTTATTAAAAAGGGGAAGAGACATGATTAGGTTTAGTGAGGTTTAGGTTTTAGGAAGGTATGTCTATTGGCATTGTGGAAGATGTACTTGAGGGAGGAGAGAAATGTTATTTCTTAGGTAGTGAACTCTTCAGACTTGTAAGATCTTGTAGGATCAAACTGTTAGTGGAAAATCTAAATTTTAGCTTTTATACATCAATTTATTTTTTAGTTTTAGAGTTTATATTATGCAAGCCTAAGTATATTCTATATGGAATAATTTTAATTTTTCAATATGTTTTTAGTTATTCTTTAGTTTTTAAAAAATATTTTATATTATTTTTAAGTAGGGACAGGATCTCATTTTGTTGCTCAGGTTGTTCTTGAACTCCTAGTCTCAAGCAGTCCTCCTGCCTCAGCCTCCCAAAGTGCTAGGATTTAAGTCTTTTAATGTTCAAGATAAATAATTCATTTATATCAGTAGTGTTTGGATACAGAACAAAGGTAATAATTATTGGTCTTCCTTAAATTTTTTTTTCTTCAGTAAGAAACTTAGAAGCCTGAAGTTGATAAACTGGTTCAACTGAAAATTTATTTCACTTTTAAGGTAGCTTGGTAGCAAGGTTAGTAGTAATTTATAAGAAAAATTCTAAATTTTATGTAGATTTATTTATTTTTGTTCAGCAGATTTGTATATATAGCCTAGCACTTTCCCTACAAAAAATCAAAACAAAACTGTTTGGGTCACAAAATAAAACAGACATTTTCAAGGGTTAAGTAATAACTTTTAGTCTTGAGATCCTCGCAAATTCTTTTTTGCTGTGTCAGATGTAAAAAATTGTAATTGTAATATCATTACCACAATGTATAGATTGTCAATAAATTAATAGTAAATAGCAATGGGTTCTTAGGTTTAATGTGAAATTTTAAAGTTAAAGCTGATGTTGTAAAATAATTAGTGAAAAAACAATAATCTACTTCTAAGCACATATAAAATGACTGACTTGTACATTCAGATTCTGAGTATGAAATCTGCCTTACTCATATTTAAAGTTTCTGAGTTAGCAATGTAAAGGTGACTTTTGCCAAAAATTTGGCATAAGTAGACACGTAAAGAAAAAAGTCATTTATTTAAGCCAATAATGTTGAAAAGATTAGCTTTAAGCATTTAGGCAGCAAGCAGGTCACAACTGACAAGCGTTCTAATAAGAGAGGAAACTGAAAAACTTGAAAGCAGTCTGGCTGGCGCCATTTAGCATAGGGACAAAGTCCTAGTCATTGAATGAGGGCATCACTATATTACAGTTATAAAACTAACACGTAGGAAATACCTAACTGATTTTATTAAATAATTCTGGGTATCAGAAATAGACAATTAAGGAGAAAGTAGAAGTCTGTTAACCATTATATTTAGAATATTTCTAGTATGGATGCTTAACATATTTAAAAATGGCTTTTAACCATTATTTGCAAAATTTACAGCAACAGACTTCTTATCCAATGCAATTGGATTTGATAGCTATTCACTTAATCAAAAAGGTCAAAATAGGAAATCATAAAAAATACATATGCATATAAATGTAAACATTTAATACAGTTTTCACATTCATTGGCCATATTTTTTTATGTGTCTCTTGAGGGCCAGACAATATTTTATCTGTGAAGATGGATCCCCTAATTGTAAATCATTGTGTTTTTTGCAACTACATCCCTAAAACAGAAGTTTCCTATCACATTCTTTAAAGTGGAGCAAGCCACTTTACTCTTACAGCCAATTGTCTTCTTGTCTTCTTGACTTCTCTACCTGCACACTGACGAGGCATCTTAAATTTAACATGTTCAGTGTCAAAAGTTTGACTTTACCACTCCAAGTCTATCCCTATAACAGTCTTCCCCATCTTAGTGACAACTCACTCTTATTGCACATACCAAGAAAACGCTATTTTATTAGTCTGCTCTTGCACTGTTTTAAAGAAATACTTGAGACTGGGTAATTTACAAGAAAAGAGGTTTAATTGGCTCATGGTTCTGCAGGCTGTACAGGAAGTATAGTGGCATCTGCTTCTAGGGAGGTTTCAGGAAGCTCCCAATCATGACAGCAGGCGAAGGGGGAGAAGGCACATCACATGGTGAAAGCAGGAGCAAGCGAGAGAGTGGCCAGGTGCTATACACTTTTAAATGACTAGATGTCCCTAGAACTCACTATTGCAAGAACAATACCAAGGATATGGTTCTAAGCCATTCATGATAAATCCACCCCTATTATGGAGGGAAATCACCTCCCACAAGGCTCCACCTTTAATACTGGAGATTACATTTCAGCATGAGATTTGGTGAGGACACAGATCTAAACCATGTCCCATCATCCTTAACTCCTTGTCTACATTCTTGACTCTTCTTTTCTGTATCTTAACTCCTCTCATATCCCACTTATAAGGCGTCAACAAATTGTGTTGACTCTACTTTGAAAATATATTCGAATTCTCACCACTTTTCATCACCTTCACTGTTCTATGGCCCAGGTTACTATCATTTCTTGGATATTTGTAGTAGCCTTCTAAACAGCTTCTGCTCCTACTCCCAAGAGTCTTTTATCAACATAGCAACGAAAGTGATCCTCTTAAAACCTAAATCAGGCTGGGCACAGTGGCTCAGGCCTGTAATCCCAGCACTTTGGGAGGCCGAGTGGGGTGGATCATGAGGTCAAGAGATGGAGACCATCCTGGCCAACATGGTGAAACCACGTCTCTGCTAAAAATACAAAAATTAGCCCGGTGTGGTGGCACGTGCTTGTAGTCCCAGCTACTCGGGAGGCTGAGGCAGGAGAATCGCTTGAACCTGGGATGCGGAGGATGCAGTGAGCCGAGATCGTGCCACTGCATTCCAGCCTGGCAACAAAGCAAGACTCTGTCTCAAAAAAAAAAAAAAAAACCCTAAATCAGATTACATCCCTCCTGTGTTCACACCCCACCATGAATTTACAATGATCGTATAGTGCAAGAGTCTTTACAAGACCCTACACTTCATGATCTTCCTCGCAGCATTTTACCTCTCTTCTATTTCTTAATACACTTCTTCTTCACTCTGGGCCAGCTACACTAACCTTCTTGTTGTTTCTTGTATGCTTATTAGACACATTCTTCCCTCAAGCTATTTGTATTTGCTATTCCTTCAAAGAACCTTATGGCTTGTTCTTAACATCTTTCAAACCATTGCTCAGATGTACACTTCCACATGACTCTTTACCTTAACACTAACAAAAATCACAAACCCTCTGCCCTGTACTCTCTCTTTTTCTGCTTTATTTCCACCCCATATACTTATGGCCTTCAAATATGCTATATATGTTTTTTTATTTATATTTTTGTTATCTGTCTCTCCCCATGAAGAAGGCAATAATTTTTTTTTCATTTTGTTCACAAATGAGTAGCATCTAGACAATATCTGGCACACAGTAGGCACTACATACGTTTTTATGGAATGAATGAATGCCATTGTACTATAATAATTGATTTACTTATGTTTGTTCCACTTGACTGTAAGCTTCTTGATTGGCAAGTGCTGTGACTCCTGCAGTCTGTTTCATAAGTGGTAAACATACATGACTTGTATGATGTTTGCTTAATTTATAAAAGAATATATTTCATGGCCAGATGTGGTGGCTCACACCTGTAATCCCAGCACTTTGGGAGGCTGAGGCAGGCAGATCACCTGAGCTCAGGAGCTCTAGACCAGCCTGGCCAACATGGCGAAACCCCGTCTCTACTAAAAATACAAAAATTAGCTGGATGTGGTGGCTGGCGCCTGTAATCCCAGCTACTTGGGAGGCTTAGGCAGAAGAATCACTTGAAGTTGGGAGGCAGAGGTTGCAGTGAGCTGAGATTGCACCATTGTACTCCAGCCTAGGCAACAAGAGTGAGACTCCATCTCAAAAAAAAAAAAAAAAAAAAAGGAAAAGAAAAAAGAATATATTTCATATTTTTTACAGGTAAAATAACACAAATATGCAATGGAATTTTTTTACTTATATGTATAAGTATTTTGTATTGCTATGTATTCTACATAATTATACACATTATTTTTTGTTGAGTTAGCTTTCAAAATCCTTATAAAACTGTAGGCAATTCATAAACAAAATAGGCAAATTGAAAAATTCTCTTGGGTTGATATTTAGTCATTTACTAAACTATTGATTATTATAAGCATTTAAGTGTTCCCAGTGTGTACTTTTATAGGTAATGCCTCAGTGAGTATCTTAGGAAGTCTTTAATTCAGTAACCTAGAGATACATTGTGTTAGAAGAAATGCATTAAATTTCATATTTATAAAAGAGCCAATAGATTTTTGTTGTGAAAAGATTTATTTTAAATAACATGAACAGCCAGGCCCAGTGGCTTACACGTGTAATCCCAGCACTTTGGGAGGCTGAGGTGGGCTGATCACTGGAGTCCAGGAGTTCAAGATCAGCCTGGGCAACATAGTGGGACCCCATCTCTTAAAAAAAATACGAAAATTATTTAGACGTTGTAGTGCTGGCCTGTTGTCCCAGCTACTCCGGAGGCTGAGCTTGAACCTGGGAGGCTGAAGCTGCAGTGAGCCGTGATCGCACACTGCACTCCAGCCTGAGCTACGGAGTCTCAAAAAAAAGTATGTGAACTTACCCAGTGCATTTATGTTTTCTGTTGGCTACTTATTTGTATTATAAAACGATATATTCTTACCAGAGAAACTCAAATCTGTCCATTCATAAAGTAGATATACTCCCTTTGGCCCTGCTGATTGCAATTTCCAGAATTACTTTAAAATGGTTTGCTGTGCATTCTTTCAGACCTTTTTAATATGCATATGAATATATATACTTATTTTTAAAAATCTAGTTAAATATGAATTATTCTGCAGTTTGATTATATATTCTACCTATGTCACATAAGTCTGCCATGTGAATATATATAAATACATTTTCTTTAAAAGGATTATACAGTGATGTGTAAGCATTTTTTAAATTATACTTTAAGTTCTAGGGTACATGTGTACAACGTGCATGTTTGTTACATACGTACACATGTGCCATGTTAGTGTGCTGCACCCATTAACTTGTAATTTATATTAGGTATATCTCCTAATGTTATCCCTCCCCGCTCACCCCACCCCATGACAGGCCCCAGTGTGTGATGTTCCTGACTCTGTGTCCAAGTGTTCTCATTGTTCAATTTGCACCTATGAGTAAGAACATGTGGTGTTTGGTTTTCTGTCCTTGCAATAGTTTGCTCAGAATGATGGTTTTCAGCTTCATCCATATCCCTACAAAGGACATGAACTCATCCTTTTTTATGGCTGCATAGTATTCCATGGTGTATATGTGCCACATTTTCTTTATCCAGTCTATCATTGATGGACATTTGGGTTGTTTCCAATTCTTTGCTATTGTGAATAGTGCCGCAATAAACATACGTATGCATGTGTCTTTATAGCAGCATGATTTATAATCCTTTGGGTGTATACCCAGTAAGGGGACAGCTGGGTCAAATGGTATTTCTAGTTCTAGATCCTTGAGGAATCACCACACTGTCTTCCACAATGGTTGAACTAGTTTACACTCCCACCAGCAGTGTAAAAGTGTTCCTATTTCTCCACATCCTCTCCAGCACCTGTTGTTTCCTGACTTTTTAGTGATTGCCATTCTAACTAGTGTGAGATGGTATCTCATTGTGCTTTTGATTTGCATTTCTCTGATGGCCAGTGATGATGAGCATTTTTTCAGGTGTCTGTTGGCTGCATAAATGTCTTCTTTTGAGAAGTGTCTGTTCATATCCTTTGCCCACTTTTTGATGGGGTTGTTTGATTTTTTTTTCTTGTAAATTTGTTTAAGTTCTTTGTAGATTCTGGATATTAGCCCTTTGTCAGATGGGTAGATTGTAAAAATTTTCTTCCATTCTGTAGGTTGCCTGTTCACTCTGATGGTAGTTTCTTTGGCTGTGCAGAAGCTCTTTAGTTTAATTAGATCCCATTTGTCAATTTTGACTTTTGTTGCCATTGCTTTTGGTGTTTTAGTCATGAAGTCTTTGCCCATGCCTATGTCCTGAATGGTATTGTCTAGGTTTTCTTCTAGGATTTTTATGATTTTAGGTCTGACATTTAAGTCTTTAATCCATCTTGAATTAATTTTTGTATAAGGTGTGAGGAAGGGATCCAGTTTCAGCTTTCTACATATGGCTAGCCAGTTTCCCCAACACCATTTATTAAATAGGGAATCCTTCCCCCATTTCTTGTTTTTGTCAGGTTTGTCAAAGATCAGATGGTTGTAGATATGTGATATTATTTCTGAGGGCTCTGTTCTGTTCCATTGGTCTCTATGTCTGTTTTGGTTACTGTAGCCATGCTGTTTTGGTTGCTATAGCCTTGCAGTATAGTTTGAAGTCAGGTAGTGTGATGCCTCCAGCTTTGTTCTTTTGGCTTAGGATTGTCTTGGCAATGTGAGCTCCTTTTTGGTTCCATATGAACTTTAAAGTAGTTTTTTCCAATTCTGTGAAGAAAGTCATTGGTAGCTTGATGGGGATGGTATTGAATCTATAAATTACCTTGGGCAGTATGGCCATTTTCACAATATTGGTTCTTCCTATCCATGAGCATGGAATGTTCTTCCATTTGTTTGTGTCATCCTTTATTTCATTGAGCAGAGGTTTGTAGTTCTCCTTGAAGAGGTCCTTCACATCCCTTGTAAGTTGGATTCCTAGGTATTTTATTCTCTTTGAATCAGTTGTGAATGGGAGTTCACTCATGATTTGGCTGTTTCTCTATTATTGGTATATGGGAATGCTTGTGACTTTTGCACATTGATTTTATATCCTGAGACTTTGCTGAAGTTGCTAATCAGCTTAAGGAGATTTTGGGCTGAGACAATGGGGTTTTCTAAATATAAAATCATGTCATCTGCAAACAGGGACAATTTGACTTCCTCTTTTCCTAATTGAATACCCTTTATTTCTTTCTCCTGCCTGATTGCCCTGGCCCGAACTTCCAACACTATGTTGAATAGGAGTGGTGAGAGAGGGCATCCCTGCCTTGTGCCAGCTTTCAAGGGGAATGCTTCCAGTTTTTGCCCATTCAGTATGATATTGGCTGTGGGTTTGTCATAAATAGCTCTTATTATTTTGAAATATGTACCATCAATACCTAGTTTATTGAGAGGTTTTAGCATGAAGGGCTGTTAAATTTTGTTGAAGGCCTTTTCTGCATCTATTGAGATAATCATGTGGTTTTTGTCTTTGGTTCTGTTTATATGATGGATTACATTTATTAATTTATGTATGTTGAACCAGCCTTGCATCCCAGAAGCCAACTTGATCATGGTGGATAAGCTTTTGCTGCTGGATTCGGTTTGCCAGTATTTTATTGAGGATTTTTGCATTGATGTTCATCAGGGATATTGGTCTAAACTTCTCTTTTTTTGTTGTGTCTCTGCCAGGCTTTGGTATCAGGATGATGCTGGCCTCATCAAATGAGTTAGGGAGGATTCCCTCTTTTTCTGTTGATTGGAATAGTTTCAGAAGGAATGGTACCAGCTCCTCTTTGTACCTCTGGTAGAATTCGGTTGTGAATCCATCTGGTCCTGGACTTGTTTTCATTGGTAGGCTATTAATTATTGCCTCAATTTCAGAGCTTGTTATTGGTCTATTCAGGGATTCAACTTCTTTCTGGTTTAGTCTTGGGAGGGTGTATGTGTCCAGGAATTTATCCATTTCTTCTAGATTTTCTTGTTTATTTGCATAGAGGTGTTTATAGTATTCTCTGATGGTAGTTTGTATTTCTGTGGGATCAGTGGTGATATCTACTTTTTTATTGCGTATATTTGATTCTTCTCTCTTTTCTTCTTTATTAGTCTTGCTAGCGATCTATCAGTTTTGTTGATGTTTTCAAAAAACCAGCTGCTGGATTCATTGATTTTTTGAAGAGATTTTTGTGTCTCTGTCTCCTTCAGTTCTGCTCTGATCTTAGTTATTTCTTGTCTTCTGCTAGCTTTTGAATTTGTTTGCTGTTGCTTGTGTAGTTCGTTTAATTGTGATGTTAGGGTGTCAATTTTCTATCCTTCCTGCTTTCCCTTGGGCATTTAGTGCTATAAATTTCCCTCTACACACTGCTTTGAATGTGTCCCAGAGGTTCTGGTATGTTGTGTCTTTGTTCTCATTGGTTTCAAAGAACATCTTTATTTCTGCCTTCATTTCGTTATGTACCCAGTAGTCATTCAGGAGCAGAGTTTTCAGTTTCCATGTAGTTGAGCGGTTTTGAGTGAGTTTCTTAATCCTGATTTCTAGTTTGATTGCACTGTGGTCCTAGAGACAGTTGTTAACATTTCTGTTCTTTTACATTGGCTGAGAAGTGCTTTACTTCCAACTATGTGGTCAATTTTGGAATAAGTGCGATGTGTTGCTGAGAAGAATGTATATTCTGTTGATTTGGGGTGGAGAGTTCTGTAGATGTCTATTAGGTCTGCTTGTTGCAGAGCTGAGTTCAATTCCTGGATATCCTTGTTAACTTTTTGTCTCGTTGATCTGTCTAATGTAAGCATTTTTATATCATTCCTTTGTTAAGGGACATTTTGTTTGTCTCTCATTTTGGGAAACATTGGGTTATACAGAAGTATTTTCTTTTCTGCATTATGGATCTCCAAAAAGGGCAAAAGGTGTGCACAATTTTCTGAACTTACTTTACCTTAGAACTTTTCTTTTTTTCATGAACTGTGAATTTTTCAAAGAGTGTATTGTATTACTGATACTCCATTAAAAGTATTTGAAGCTCTTGTCAATCTTCTTATTTTACTTATAAAATTAAGAGTTAGTGGAAAATTGAAACCACAGTGTGTTTCGTGACTCTGTTGTTCAGTGTTGTTCCTTTTGCTTTGAATTTTTGTCTTCATTTAATACTCTTTCCTGAATTCGAATAAGAAAGCTAAGCACTAGAGTTTTTATAAGGGAAAAGAACAGTTTTCATGTGTTCATACTAGGGGAAGTTAAAGTTTGTATGTCTTTAGGTTTTTCTTTTTGTCAGCAGGTGATATCTTGGTAGGTAATTAATGACAAGTGAAAACAAGTGAGGTTTCAGACAGTTTGATGTAGCTTTCTTTAAATTACTTAAGTCCTCTAACATAAATGAACCAGTTCTTTTCTCATGTTGAATAATTCTTTTAATTACTTTAAGAATAGCTTGAAAAGCAGTATTATAAGTTTCAGTGTGTTTAGTAAGTGTCTTAGCTATTTCTTTAGCCTTTCTCCTTCTCATTAAGGTACCTACTTTTATTTCTTGTGGTGTATAAAAGGACTTTGGTCAATCTAAACCGGAACAGATAAGTTTTAAGATAGAGATATTCTTGAGTCTTGTCACATAATTGTTATTATTTTACATCTTTCTCTAGGCTGTCAGGTTTCTCTAATCTTAGGACACATTTAAAGTATTTTTCCTCCCTAACTTAACATTTGCTTGGATCAAGCAAATCATTTTGTGTAGTGAAAACAGTCATTGGACCAAGAACTGGTATCTTCTTTTAGTTCTTTGTTTTTCAAATTTATTTAAAGAAATCAAAATAGTTTTTTTCTGATTATAAAGGTAATGCATACTTATAGAAAGTGTAACTAATACAGAAAGAATTTTTTAAAGACACTTAAATCACTTGAAATTCTACTATTTGGAGCTAACCTCTTTAACGTGGTAAATGCTCTTCCCTATAAATATACACACACATTTTTAAAAATAAGGTCATACTCTACTGGTTTGTAATTTTCCTTTTTAATCAGTAATATGTTTTGGAACATGTTATTTTTTAAGTAAATTTTTTTAAAGATAGTATCTCACTCTGTCACCTAGGATGGAGTGCAGTGGTGCCATCATGGCTCACTGCAGCCTTGACCCCCTGGGTTCAAGTGATCCCCCTGCCTCAGCCTTCCAAGTAGCTGGGACTAGAGGCATGCACCACTGCACCCAACTAATTTTTAAAATTTTTTGGAAAAATGGGGGTCTCACTGTGTTGCCCAGGCTGGTCTTGAACTCCTGGGCTCAAGTAGTCTTCCAACCTCGTTCTCCCAAAGGGCTGAGAATACAGGTGTGAATCACCGTGCCTGGCTACACTTTCCTTTTTTTTTTTTTTTTTTTTTTTTTTTTTTTTTTTTTTGAGACACAGTCTCACTCTGTAGCCCAGGCTGGAGTGCAGTGGTGCAATCTCGGCTTACTGCAACCTCTGCCTCCTGGGTTCAAGTGATTCTCCTGCCTCAGCCTCCCAAGTAGCTGGGACTACAGGCATTCGCCACCACACCTGGGTAATTTTTTGTATTTTTAGTAGAGACGGGGTTTCACCATGTTAGCCAAGCTGGTCTCGAACTCCCGACCTCGTGATCCACCTGCCTCAGCCTCCCAAAGTGCTGGGATTACAGGTGTGAGCCACCGCGACTGGCCAAAACTTTTATACTTGTTACTGAACTGCCTTTCAGAGTGGTGGTATTAATTTACACTCACTCTAAAACTACCAATTCTGGGTTCTTTTTTTTTTTTTAAACCTTTGATAATCTGATTGGTGCATAATGATAACTCAAATTTGTTCAAATTTGCATTTCTCTGCAAGATGTTTATTTTCATGTATTGGTCACCTTTATTTCTTTCTTATTTGTTCATTTTTATTTTTTGTAAAGACGGAGTCTCACTTTGTTGACCAGACTGATCTCTTTTATTTTTTTTGTATAAATTATCTGTCAACATCTTTTGACCACATTGATGTTATGCTGTTAGAGCTTTCCATATATTTATTTGTGTAATCCTCACAAGAATTCTTTTAGGTAGGTATATTTGTTCTACTTACAGTTAAGGAAACTGAAATGTGACTAAGTAACTTGCCCAAGATTACATAGCTAGTGTATAGTAAATCTAGGAATCAAATTCAGATTTCCCTTATGATTCTTAGTAAGAGCAGCTGGGTTTAGTTGACCTTTTAAATAATATTGTGGAGCTAATTTATATTCTTAGTAATGTTGTGAAGCTGTTTGTTTCTCAGGAATTATTTAAGTTTCTAAATCTTAAAGGAAAGATATTTTACTAATGTGTGTGAATTTTGGTCCTAGCATTTTAGGCTGCTGTTTGTAGAATTGAGCTTTCTGTCTTCCAAACTTCATGTAGTCTAAAATGAATGAAAACATATAGATTCTTAGATTTTCTAGGAATGTATTTTTGGAGATTTCATATTCAATCATATTAAAATTTTATCTTTTTAAAATGATATTCTTGAGTACATACTAGTATCACTTCAAGAGTTTTATAATCATGTTAATGAAGTACATATAATCATGCTTTTTGTGGATTTTGACCTATTATTCCAATTTCTAGTCTGCCAACATTGTTTTGACTCTTCAAATTTTAGAAGTGAGTGATCTAGGGTCTCCATTCCTCACTTTACAGGTTAGGAATCTTAGAGAGGTTCAATAATTAAGTAGTGGCAAATACTCTGGTCCAACCTTAAAAGCAGTTGTAATTTCATTTGGATCATTTGGGTGTTGGCTTGTTTGGAGGCAAAGGTTTGTTAAGCCTTCTCAACTTAATGAATTCCTCCATTTACCTTTATATCCCTAATGTTATAACTGTATAACTCTGTGTCTAGAATATGGTAAGCACTTGATACATGCCTGTTGACTTGAGTTCACTTCTGTTTTTTATCCAGTATATTTTAACCTTTTTCAGGCTATCTGCTCTCCCTTTTTGCATGGTTTTTTTTCTTTGGGATGCAGAGTGTTGCTCTGTCACCCAGGCTGGAGTAACCCTGGTATATATGAGGGAAGGTCCAAAAGGGTCCTGAGCATAGAAGTACAGGGAGTCACTCTCCATTTCCTGTTCCCCCAACTCCCATTACCCACTATCCTACTTTCTCTCTTTATGGATTTGCCTACGCTGGACATTGCATGTAAGTGGAATTATATAATATATGGTTTTTTGTGACTGGCTTCTGTCATGTAACATAATGCTTTCCAGGTTCGTCCTTGTTGCAGCATGTATCACAACTTCATTTTATTTTCTTTTTCTTTCTTTTCTTTTTTTTTTTTTTAAGATGGAGTCTTGCCGTGTTGCCCAGGCTGGAATGCAGTGGTAGGATCTCGGCTCACTGCAACCTCCGCCTCCTGGGTTCAAGCGATTCTCCTGCCTCAGCTTCCTGAGTAGCTGGGATTACAGGTGCATGCCACCATGCCCGGCTAATTTTTGTATTTTTAGTAGAGATGGGGTTAGGCTGATCTCGAACTTTTGACCTCGTGATCCACCTGCCTCAGCCTCCCAAAGTGCCGGGATTACAGGCATGAGCCACTGCACCCAGCCTTCATTTCGTTTTCTTACCAAATAATATTTCATTGTATGAGTATGTCATATTTTGTTTATCCATTTATTATTTGATGAACACTTGAATAATTATGAATAATGCTGCTGTGAACATTCATGTACAAAACCTACATACATGTAGGTCTTTTTATGGACATGTGTTTGTAGTTCTCTTGTGTATATAACTAGGAATGGAATTGCTGGTGACATAACTCTGTTTAACTTATTGAGGAACTGCCAAAATGTTTTCTAAAGTGGCTGCGATGTTTTGCAATCCCACGGGCATTATATAAGGGTTCCAGTTTCCCCACATCCTTACAAACACTTATTAGGTTTTTTTTGTTTTGTTTGTTTGTTTTTTACCCATTCTAGTGAGTGCGAAGTGCCATCTCATTGTGGTTTTGATTTGCATTTCTCTGATGACTAATGATATTGAGCATCTTTTCTT
This sequence comes from Nomascus leucogenys, assembly GCF_006542625.1. NCBI lineage: Eukaryota > Metazoa > Chordata > Mammalia > Primates > Hylobatidae > Nomascus > Nomascus leucogenys. The sequence goes on from NC_044397.1 coordinate 18,262,121, forward strand.
ATGCTTATTGGCCATTTGTGTATCTTCTTTTGATAAAATATGTATTCAAACCCTTTGCCCATTTTAAAATTGTGGTGTGTGTGTGTGTGTGTGTGTGTGTATGTGTCAGTCTCTCCATCTGTCAGGGTCTCACTGTGTCATCCTGGGTAGAGTGCAGTGGCACATCATGGCTCACTGTAGGCTCAACCTCCCAGGCTCTAGGGATCCTCCCCCTCAGCCACCCAAGTAGCTGGGACTATGGGCACATGCCAACACGTCCAGCCAATTTTTATATTTTTTTGTAGATTAGGGATTTTGCCATGTTGCCCAGGTTGGTCTTGAACTCTTGGGCTCAAGCGATCTACCTACCGTGGCCTCCCAAAGTGCTAGGATCATGGATGTGAGCCACCTGTGCCTGGCTGTGTTGCTTTTAATTATTGAATAGTTATAAGAGTTTTTTAAAATATATTTTGGATACAACTGTCTTCAGATATATGATATACGAATATTTTCTCCCATTCTGTAGATTGTCTTTTCACTTTCTTAATAGTGTCCTTTGAAGGACAGAAGTCCTCGTTATGTATTTTTCCTTTGATTGCTTGTGCTTTTGATGCCATATCTAAGTAAACATTGCATAATCCAAGAAGATTTACGCATTTATTTATTCACTTTCTTAATAGTGTCCTTTGAAGGACAAAAGTCCTTGTTATGTATTTTTCCTTTGATTGCTTGTGCTTTTGATGCCATATCTAAGTAAACATTGCCTAATCCAAGAAATCAAGAAGATTTACACCTTTATTTTCTTCCAGGAGTTTTACGTTTTTAGCTCTTATGTTTGGGTCATTGATTCATTCTTAGTTCCTTTTTGTGTATGGTGTGAGGTAGGGGTCCAGTTTCCTTCTTTTACATGTGGATATTCAGTTGTTCCAGCACCTTTTGTTGAAAAGATATTCTTTCCCCATTGAATTGTTTTGGCACCCTTGTCAAATATCATTTGACTATACATGTAAGTAAGGGTTTGTTTCTTGAATCTCAATTCTATTCTGTTGATCTAAAGGTCTAGCGTTAAGCTATGCTACTCTGCTTTGATTACTGTAGCTGTGTAGTAAATTGAAATCAGAAAGTGTGAGCCTTCCAACTTTATTCTTCCTTTTCAAGATTATTTTGGCAATTCTGGCCAAAATAATCCAAAATTTAACTTTTCATGCTATTTTATCTGAAATTACTTTCTTCAAGGTCACTTATAGTCTTTGGCCCAATTCAGTTATATCCCACCCCTAATTTTTTAGTCCTTTTTCAGTTTTCTAGAAAACTATCTCCTTTCCCACTTTCTGGTCCTCTTTTTGATATTTTGCCCTCATAATATTTCTTTTTATTTTCCAGCAGGTAGTGAGCACTTCTCATGTTCTAAGCACCCTGTTAATCTCTGGAAAAGAAAATTCCAATTAAACACAATCCTCATTCTCATGTTGCTTAGGATAAATAATATTAAGAGAGAGGCAGGTACATTCATGCTAATCTCTGTCTTTCATAAAGGAGAATCTGATTTTTGTTTTTGTTTTGATTTTGGTAATGCATGTTGGCTTAAGTGTTTTTAAACTTGAAAATAACAGTTTAAAAGCATGTACTTATGTTAAAATAATTGTAAAATATAAAAGCAAGCACTATCTATATGGAAAAATTCAATATAAATGAATTGCAAGAACAGCAAAAATCTAGCTCTAAGAAGTGTTACAAACATGCCTATGCATAATAATAATAAAATATATGAGTAGTTTAATATATCTTTTATTTATTGTTCACTTTCACTCATTTATTGATTTATCCAAAATAAATGTATTGAGTATTGTGTGTGCTTTTCCAAAAACAAATTCTCCAATTATTCAGCACCAACTTTGTCTCAACAATTTAATTCCATTCTGACAGTAACTGTTCAAAGTTATTGTAGACCCCACAGTTTAAGGTCTCAGTCCCATAATACTGTCCCCACTTCAGATGCCAGCCACCAATAGGGTCTCTCGGTTACTCACAGTTCTGACAGGCTGAAACTAATCAGAGGTTCCCACAACCCCCTTCAGTTTCAGTTATTTGCTAGAATGACTCATTGAGCTCAGGAAAGTGCTATACTTACAGTTTATTATAATGGATAACAAATGAGCATCCAGTTGGTGAGGTATATAAGGCAATGTGTAATAGGATCCTGAGCATAGGAGCCTCTGTCCCCATGGAGTCAGGGTGTGCTACGCTCTCAGCACATGGATCTGTTTACCAACTTGGAAACTCTACAAATCCCATAATTTAGTGGTTTTTATGGGGGTTTAATTACATAGGCATGCTTGATGAAAACTGGTGCTGTGGTTTGAACGTCCCTTCCAAAAATCATGTTGAAACTTGATGTTGCCATTGTAACAGTATTAAGAGGTGCAGCCTTTGAGATGTGATTAGGCCATAAGGGCTCCACCCTTATGAAGGGATTAATGCACTTACCTGGGAAGTGGGTTTGTTATCTTGGGAGTAGGCTCCTGATCAAGAGATGGATTTGACAGATATCCTCTCTTTATCTTGGGCACTCCCTTGCCCTTCCATCCTGTTATGATGGAGCATGGAGGCCGTCACAAGATGCCAGTGCCATGCTCTTGGACTTCCCAGCCTCCAGAACTGTGAGCAAAATAAACTGCTATTATTTATAAACTACCCATTCTGTGCCATTCTATTATAGCAGCAGAATAGGGACTAAGACAATTGGCCATTAGCAATTGAACTCAGTCTTCAGCCCCTTTCCCCTCTCTGGAGGTCAGGGAGTAGAACTGAAAGCTCTAACTCCCTAATCATGTCTAGCTCTCCCCACCCCATAAGTCATCTGTTTAGCATAAGAGACAGTAAATTCCAGAGTTTTTAGGTTTCTGTACCAGTAACTAGGGGTAAAGATCAAATATTTATTACTACACCACAGCATCTACTATATATTATAGGGAAGAAAAAATATCTTTCTTTCTACACATTCTAGATTCATGGCTAAGCTTCCCGCACATGCTGTTTCTCAGATTTCTTTAGCTTAAAATATTCAGTATGTCACAGTGTCATGTTTTTTGGGGAGAGCATTTCCTGAACCCCATCAGTATCAGACATAATCCTGGCTTTTATGACATTTGAAGACAGAAAACAAATTGATAAAAAGAAAATCCTAGCTGAGCGTGGTGGCTCATGCCTGTAATCCCAGCACTTTGGTAGGCCAAGGTGGGCGGTTCACTTGCAGTCAGGAGTTCAAGACAAGCCTGGTCAACGTGGTGAAACCTCGTCTCTATTAAAAATACAAAAATTAGCCAGGCATGGTGGCAGGCACCTGTAACCCCAGCTACTTGGGAGTCTGAGGCAGGAAAATCTCTTGAACCCAGGGTGAGGAGGTTGCAGTGAGCTGAGATTGTGCCACTGCACTCCAGCCTGGGCAACAGAGTGAGTCTCCATCTCAAGAAAACAAAAAAAGAAAATGCTAACAATAGGGGATAAATTATTCAATGATAAAGATATGCACAGCATCTTATGGAATATTAGGATTACCACACTTATCCAACCTGCAGGGAGTGCGATGAGGTGCAACTAGAGTTGGAAGGGAAAGGTCAGAGGTTAAAAAGTATTTCTGGAGAAGGTTGCTTTTTGCTTGACAAGTGGAAATAAGACAGAGACAGAGAAAGGGTGAAAAATGTGCTGGGATATAAATGGCAGGAAGAGGTCAGTCAAGGTGAGGTCACTGTCTTAGGGTGATATATAGGAAAGATTTTCTAATTGAGTATTACTTATGCTTTTTATATCCTGTCTTTTTCTATATTGTGAAATCCCATTAAAAATACTGTAAGGAGGCTGGGCACAGTGGCTCACACCTGTAATCCCAGCACTTTGGGAAACTGAGGTGGGCGGATCACGAGGTCAGGAGTTCGAGACCAGCCTGGCCAACAGTGAAACCTTGTCTCTACTAAAAATACAAAAATTAGCCAGGCATGGTGGTGTGCACCTGTAGTCCCAGCTACTCGGGAGGCTGAGGCAAGAGAATCTCTTGAAGCCAGGAGGCGGAGATTGCAGTGAGCTGAAATTGCGCCACTGCACTGCAGCCTGGGCCACAGAGCGAGACTCTGTCTCCAAAAAAAAAAAAAAAAAAAAAAAAACTTTAATGAAATTCTGTTTTCTAAAGTGAAATTGATTTCTAAGTAAGAACATTCTAAGTTTTAAACCATAGATAAGAATCTTTATTCTCCTTACACTGGTATTGTACCTCAGAGGAAGGTGAGGCATAGATAATATATACAACTTAGTTTAACACATGTATATTGAAAACGTACTATGGATCAGACACTGTGCACAGACTTATTTCATCATGGATTTTTTTTTGTATTTTAATCTATTGACCTGGCTTACTTGAATTAAGGTAGACAACAATAAAAATGATCTCACAGGTGAATTAACTGCTGAAAATGACCTAATTTTCATTTATGTACTTTTTTTTTTTTTATGAGACAGGCTCTTGCTCTGTCACCCAGGCTGGAGTGCACTGGGGTGGTTAGATATGATAGGAAAAGGCAGAACAGAATCTGCACGTGTTGCAAAAGTTGATATTCTTTGAATTGCTCCCCAAACAATCATTGTTTCATCTTGAATAGCTCATGTCATAATTTTTTCAGAGACTGTGGGTAGCCATACTCTTTGATTAATTCTATCTTTTATGCTTGTTTAATTCACTAGCAGTTTGAGAATAATCTGTTTTTCATTTAAATCTTTTTTGGTTGTTTTGAGAACAACGCTGAGTGGTGTAAATATGTAATGCTTATGTTTCATTTATAATAGAGATATATGTTGAAATTGTAAGTCAAGGCATAATTCGTTATGGAATGGATGACATCTATTAATTGTTATTTAGTAAATGCTGCCAGTGCATCAATAAGTAGAAAAAAAAGATCATTTCAAGTAATCTAGTGTCACGAAAACCCTAATATGAGAGAAAACTTGTAGATAGTGTAATAAAACTCATGTACTAAGATAGTAGTGAATTAAAATTTATACCTAATCAAATTTAGATATTCAGGTAATTAAGTTTGACAACTTTTCATGACCTTGTCCTCTTCTCCCAGTATTATTGTTGTAAATTCAGCTCTTAAGAATCACAATTAGGAAACTCAGAAGTGTTATTTTCACTTTAGCTACTAATCGAATCTGATTAATTAGTTTGAGCATATATCAGTATCTTCTATTCCTATAACTTTAAAGAAACATATTGCCTGTTCAGTCCAGAGTAAATCAGGCACTGTCAATCCAGGCAACCATCTTAGCCACTGTTGAAAGAGAATAAAACTAGTATTACTTTTAAAGTTCCAAAATAAAAGAGCTTTTTTTTTTTTACTTTTCAGTCTGCATGAACTCCTTTCTCATGAACGAGAACTTAAGAACTCATTTAAATAATTTATAGTTAAATACATATAAATGCAAATTTAATCATTTTCAGCAGTTGATTCATCTGAGTGATAATTTTTTTGTTGCATGCCTTAATCCAGTCATGATGAAAAAATTACATACTTTTTCTTTTTCAAGCTATAATCTATTGATTTTCACAGTTTTTGTTGAAAGGCTGTATGCTGCTTTAATATCTACCTTTTTCTGATTATTTGACAATTTTAAGTTTTTGTTGAATGTTAACAGTATGATTTTCTATGGACATCAGCTGTTCATTAGCTAGGCAATACATCTGATGGGTGAGGAGGAAGAGAATTCACCAGAGACAGACCAAGGAATGGAGAGTGACTGCTTAATTGGTATGTTGTTTCTTTTGGGAATGATAAAATGTTCTGGAATTAGATAGTGGTTATGGTTGCACAACATTGTGAATATACTAAAACCACTGAATTGTACACTTGCCAGAGATTAAAATGGTGAGTTTTATCTCAAAAAAATTTATTGTGATTTTTATGTTTATTTATTTTTAGTTTTTTGAGACCGAGTCTCGCTCTTTCCCCAGGCTGGAGTGCAGTGGCACAATCTTGGCTCACGGCAACCTCCGCCTCCCAGGTTCAAGCAATTCTCCTGCCTCAGCCTCCCGAGTAGCTGGGACTACAGGCGCATGCCACCATGCCCAGCTAATTTTTGTATTTTTTAGTAGAGATGGGGTTTCACCATGTTGGTCAGGATGGTCTCAATCTCTTGACCTTGTGATCTGCCTGCTGTGGCCTCCCTAAGTGCTGTGATTACAGGCGTGAGCCACCACGCCCAGCCTGATTTTTAAATTGTAATATTTTAGGGAAGAATACCTGAAACATGTGGAATACTGCTACTCTGGATATTTCAAACTCATCCTGGAATTAAAATAATGTGCAACATTCTCAAACCCTCTTATTTTAGCTAAAATACCCAAGCAATATGCCATTGACGAACTCTGAAAGATGTTAAAGAAATAGTCCTACAAAACACATTGAATTTATTGCTGGAGTATCTTTGACAATTCAGTAGAATGATTTGCCTCAGGTTTCAGTAACAAAAAACTGTGCTTCTTTCAAGAAAATGATTTTTACCTTATGAATACTGTAAGTGATATAAACAAATAAAAGCTGTATATGACAGCCATTTCTTCTTTGCACTGATGAACAGGAAACTAAAAACCATGTATTTATAGGTCCCCTCCAGTAACAAAGGTTACAGGGTCTTGTTGAATGAATTTTTTTTTTTCTTTGAGACTGTGTCTCACTCTGTTGCCCAGGCTGAGGTGCAGTGGTGTGATCTCGGCTCACTGCAACCTCTGCTTCCCAGGTTCAAGTGATTCTCCTGCGTCAGCTTCCCGAGTAGCTGGGACTACAGGTGCACACCACCATGCCTGGCTAATTTTTGTATTTTTAGTAGAAACAAGGTCTCATCATGTTGGCCAGGATGGTCTGAAACTCCTAACCTCAGGTGATCACTCACCTCAGCTTCCCAAAGTGCTGGGATTATAGGTGTGAGCCACCACGCCTGGCCCCTGAATGCATTTTTAATTCCACCATTATTCTTAACCTCATCTTATTTTTCTTTCTCCATTTCCTTAGTTTGCATTTAACCTGTATGTTATGTACCTTAGTATGTTACCTCACATCTTATTTTAGAACAGTAAAGGATATAAAATTACAAAAGGTTTAAAAGGATCTTATAATTAGAGCGGGAAAAGCTAAAAATGCAAATGTGTGTTTGAGTAACTTATCTATATTAATTTACACAAATATGTAATTAGTAGTCTTTATAACTTTCAAATTCTTAACTTTTTTAAGGAGGCAAGAGAACAAGTGGCAAATAGTTAAATAAGCAAAGGGAAGGAAACTCTGGAGATGATGAAAATTTATGTAAATGATTGATATGTGAATGGCCTCCTGTTGTAAGGTGGTGAATTATAGAATTCAGGGATACTGAAAATTCAAAAATGGAAATGGGTCAATACTGCAGAGGGAGAAGGGGAAGCACAGTGGAGATGTTTTTTTAAATTGCTGGCTTTGCTTTTTGTCTAAGGTTGATTCAGTCTAAATCCAACTGTGATTAATCAAATCAAAGGCTGTACATGACATTTTTACACTGTGCAACTGCATGTGTATAGCTTAGAAGGACATTGCTGTGACATCGTAAGGTATGTCAACATTGCCAGGCACGGTGGGTCACACCTGTAATCCCAGCACTTTGGGTGGCTGAGGCGGGTGGATCACCTGAGGTCAGGAGTTTGAAACCAGCTTGACCAGCGTGGAGAAACCCTGTCTCTACTAAAAATACGAAATTAGCCAGACATGGTGGTGCATGCCTGTAATCTCAGATACTCGGGAGGCTGAGGCAGGAGAATCGCTTGAACCTGGGAGGCGGAGGTTGCTGTGAGCCCAGATCGAGCCATTGCACTCCAGCCTGGGCAACAAGAGCGAAACTCCTTCTCAAAAACAAAAAAGTCAACATTGCTTTATGTAATATTTTTAACATGGCAGCCTATTACCAAATAATATTGTTTCTAAATGATTTTTTAATTATCTATTTGTGGTATTTCCCTTCATGATTTTCAATATAGTTTCCATATAATCCTTCAATTAGTTTCATGTCTTATATTTATTACCTTTGTATTTCCAGCAGCAAGGACAGATACAAGCTTTCTTTCTTTTTCTTTTTTTTTTTTTGAGACTGGAGTCTCGCTCTGTTGCCCAGGCTGGAATGCAGTGGTGCAATCTCAGCTCACTGCAACCTCGCCCTCCCGGGTTCAAGCGATTCTCCTGCCTCAGCCTCCGAAGTAGCTGGGACTATGGGCGCGTGCCACAACACCTGGCTAATTTTTGTATTTTTTGTAAAGACGGGGTTTCACCATATTGGTCAGGCTGGTCTTGAAATCCTGACCTCGTGATCCCTCCGCCTTGGCCTCCCAAAGTGCTGGGATTACAGGTGTGAGCCACCGTGCCTGGCCTTAAGCATTTATTAGATGCTTAGTAATCACTGATTTTGCTTCTGCAATTTTTGACATCAATTTTTCTCTCTCCAGATCATCTCATCAGCATATGTGTTATACTGCCTCCCATTTTAATACAAAAATAACTTTGAAGACTCCACTCCCCCTCCAGGGATAGTACCATTTCTTTACCACCCTTCAAAGCAAAACTCCGTCAGAGTTGTCCATATATGCTGCTTTCATATCCTCATCTCACTTTCTCTGCTTTTTACTGTATTCATTCTTTTGTCCTTACCACTTCACTGACAACATTCTTGTCATGGACACCAGTGAAATTTATCTTGAGGCCAGCATGGTGGCTCATGCCTGTAATCCCAGCACTTTGGGAGGCCAAGGCAGGCGGATCATCTGAGGTCAGGAGTTCGAGACCAGCCTGGCCAACATGGTGAAACCCCGTCTCTACTAAAATTACAAAAATTAGCTGATTGTGGTGGTGCACACCTCTAATCCCAGCTACTTGGGAGGCTGAGGTGGGAGAATCACTTGAACCCATGAGGCGAAGGTTGCAGTGAGCCAAGATCGTACCACTTCATTCCAGCTTGGGTGACAGAGTGAGACTCTGCCTCAAAAAATAAAGTAATTTTTCTTGCTAAATCCAGTGGTCATTTCTCAGTCCTCATGTTGTTTTCCCGGCAGCATTTGTCACAATTTGTCATGCTGTCTTTCCTGAAACTCTTTACTCGAGCACTTAACTTTGTCAAGATCACACTCTTGGTTCCTTACTGCTATTACCACTACCACCACCAGCAATCCTATTCCTATCCCATTGCTCTTTATCTCAAAATTTGGCAATGTCATTTACCCAGTTGATCTGACCAAAACCTTGGAATCATCCTTAATTGTTCTCTTTTTTTTTCTTGTTTAGTCATCAGCAATCAAATATCAAAAATAATCACTTTTTTCACCACCAGTACGGCTACCGTGATAGTCTTCTTATTTCTACCTGAGTTACTACAGTTGCTCAGCTGGTCACTGTGTTTTGATTCTCCTTTCTCTCCCATATCCCCAAGATTATTCCATATACAGTGGCTAGAGTGTTATTGTTTTCTTAAATCAAATCACATCATTCACTTAGTCATAACATCCCATATGGCTTTCAGCACATGTGGAATAACATCTAGAGTATTTACTATTGCTTTCCAGGCTCTGCATGGTCTCTGCCTTGCTCTCCTACCCCCTATCTTACTCTGCACTAGCCCTGGGCATTCTTGTCATTTTTTTAAAACACCAGGCCTTCTCAACTCAGGGCCTTGGCACTTCTGTTCTATCTGGAGTGTTCCTTTTTACTTCATTCTCAGGGTAATTATCTTCTCAGAGATACCTCCTTGCCATCATTTCATCTCTTTACCCTTCAGTGTAGTACTTATCACTATAAGAAGGATAGTTTACAAAACTGATTTTGTAGGTCTCTACTGCTAAAATGTAAATTCTATGAAGCAGAAACTTTGTCTTGTTCACTGCTATACTCCCAGGTCTAACACAGTACCTGCCACATAGAAATCATTTGATAAATATTTACTGAATGAACAAAAGAATTATTCGATTCATGTCTTAATGAGTGAATCAGAAAATGTTAAAATTGGCTTGTGATTCATATTCTGATTTTCACACTTGTTATTTTATTGTGGTAAAATATACATAATATTAAATTTACCATTTTAGCCATTTTAAAGTGTATTCAGTGGCATTAAGTATATTCATTCATATTGTTGTACAACCATTACTTTTTTTCATCTTCCAAAACTGAAACTCTGTACACATTAAATAATAACTTCCACTCCTCCTTCCCCTAGTCCCTGGCAATTATCATTTTACTTTTTGTCTCTATGAATTTGACTATTCTGGGTACCACATATGTATAGAATCATATCGTATTTGTCCTTTTGTGACTGGCTTATTTTACTTAGCATATAATGTCTTTAAGGTTCGTCCATGTTGTTGCTATTAAATATTTTTAAGTGGCATTTTTTCACCAAGTACTATAAATTAATTGTATGTATGCCTTACACTCCTCTTTCATCTGTGACCCTCAAAAAATGTTATAAACATAATTAACTAAACTTCACAATATCCCTTGTGAAGCTGATAATTATTGTATTGCAAACTGAAGAAATACTGATAGATTGCCTAAGGTACATAATGAATATATGCCAAAATTCTGAGTAAGGACCAGGATTATGTAGTCCCTGTTGAAAACATTAGACCAAATTTTTTGTTTGTGATGAAATTATTCTACGTTCTAGGAAAAGCCAAGAGCAGTAATCATTTAATTTCTCTAAATATTCACAGCAATGTTCTTTGAATAAAAACAGTAAAATACAAATTTTCTGAAACTTAGTATTTATTAGTAATGATAACTTTAGTTATTTGACCTAACTAAATATTTCTTTGACCTCTGTATTATTAGATTGCATGATTATTTTTCCAGTCTTCACAGCCATAGTCTGAAATTGATTTTTGAAGGTGTGGGTTGGAATAGCATCATGTCTGTTCTTTAGCTATGGTGCTTGAAAACTTTATGAAACTGTTACCTTATGTTTGTCTTGATTGCTGGCTTATTTGAGTGATTTTTTTAAAAAAAACAATCTTGTGGCCGGGCGCGGTGGCTCACGCTTGTAATCCCAGCACTTTGGGAGGCCGAGGCGGGTGGATCACGAGGTCAGGAGATCGAGACCACGGTGAAACCCTATCTCTACTACAAATACAAAAAAAATTAGCCAGGCGTGGTGGCAGGCACCTGTAGTCCCAGCTACTCCGGAGGCTGAGGCAGGAGGATGGCGTGAACCCGGGAGGCGGAGCTTGCAGTGAGCCGAGATTGCGTCACTGCACTCCAGCCTGGGCGACAGAGCAAGACTCCGTCTCAAAAAAAAAAAAAAGCAATCTTGTGAGGGTCAAATTATCTGTCAATTTGGCATTTGTGGACAGGACCAAAATGGACTCTAATTTTGATATAAAAAACTAAAAATTTATATAATCAGGCAATGTGCTTTAACTTAATATTAATTCCTAAAGGTTTAACCCAAAGCTCACTGTGGGTTGCTATAATTTGAATTCCCTAAAAACTTGTTGTTAGATAAATAAAAGTATATATAACTAAAACAACACAAAGTTTTGCTCAAATGAAACTTCATTGTATTACTTCACCCAAGTGATTGGTTCACTTTTGAATATTGTGTATACATTAACCTCGAGAATGTTTCAATAGCAGTTGGCAGTGCTACTACCTCCTTCCTCTGCTGTAAGCCCATTTATGGCTCTAAAATGGAAACTTAAGAGGGAATGAGTAAAGATGTTGAGAAGTGCTAACCAGTGTTGAAAGAATAGAGTGGTAAAGTGTGGAAAAACAGGCAGCTTATGTGTGTGTGTGTTTTTTAAATTTACCAAGTCTAATAGCCAGTTATGCTTTGTTTCCATGGTTTTTTATCACCAGCAAAACAATGAAGTTGTCATCTCAGCTCTCGCTAAACTTCACGTAATAAGGCTTTTGTTAGCCGTCTGAAAATTTTGTGATTCAACCTATGGGAATTATACCTTTTTTTAGAGAAGTTTCAGTCACACAGAACAATAAAGACAAGTGATACAAATGAAGAATGTAATGCATTTTGATGGAATGCCAGTTTTTTCCAGAAAGGATGGTGTAATTATTGATACCTGTTAGTAATTTGTGGAAATGTAAATTTAGTTTTAGTTATAATGGTACATGAGAAAACAAAGTAAAGCAGTTCTGCCCAGCTGACCAAAGTAAAGCAAATTGCAGCTTTTAAATACCAAGCAATAATGATGCAATCTGAAGAGGTTTAAAACTCAGTTCTCCAAAACCCCAGATTCATTTCCCACATAAGCTCTATTATACATTAAAGATTCTATGGTAAAATAAACCTGTTTCCCCAAACATAAACTTGAAAGACATTTGAAGATATAAGAATTCCTCTCCTCCCAATTTGGAGCAGTTTCATTGAAATGTACATACCCTACCAAATAGAATTGAGGTTTTCTTTTTCCAGTTATAAAAAAATGGAGAAAATAATTTTTCAAATATTTAGGAGCACCATTTACAGTTCAGTCCAGGCATGGTTTCTGAAATACATAGTAGTACCATCTGATATGGTAGCCATAAGCTACATGTGGCTATTTACATTTGAGTAATTAAAACTAAATAATATTTAAAAGTTAGTTCCTTAGTAACACCAGCCATATTACAAGTGCTCAGTAGCCACATTTGGTTATAGGCTACTGTCTTAGTCTATTTTGTGTTGCTATAAAGTAATACTTAAAGCTGTGTAGTTTATAAAGAAAAGAGGTTTATTAAGCTAACAGTTCTGCAGGCTGTACAAGAGGCATGGTGCTGTCATCAGCTCAGCTTCTGGTGAGGGCTACATCAAAATATGGTGGAGAAGGTCAAAGGGGAAGCTGGCATGGGTGAGAGGGACCAAACCCAAAGGTGTCTTGGCTTTATAACAACTCATTCTCACAGGAACTAATCCATTCCCTAGAGAACCAATCAAGTCTTCCAGCAAGTACTCACTCATTACTGCCAGAACAGCACCAGGCCATTCATGGGGGATCTACCCCCATGACCCAAACACCCTACCTTATGTCCCACTTACCTGCAATATCACACTGGGGATAAAATTTCAACATGAGATTTGGTGGGTACAAACAAACCATATCCAAATCATAGCAGGTATATATTGGACAGCATAGACACTGAACATTCCCATCATTGCAGAAAGTTCTGTTTCACAACACTGGATGGATCACATTGTCACCAGTTTCCCAATATATAGTTTTCTATTGTTTTCAAGTATCCTCCCCTCCTGCCAAAAAAGTATTGCTTATATCCTATCTGTGATTTTTCTTCCGTACTGAATAATAATCTTCAAATTTAAGAAGTCAGTATTTGAAATGATTAGCAAGTTAGGGTTTTAGCCGGGTGCGGTGGCTCATGCCTGTAATCCCAGCACTTTGGGAGGCCAAGACGGGTGGATCATGAGGTCAGGAGTTTGAGACCAACTTGGCCAAGATGGTGAAATCCCGTCTCTACTAAAAGTACAAAAATTAGCTGGGCGTGGTGGCGGGCGCCTGTAGTCCTAGCTACTCAGGAGGCTGAGGCAGAGATCGCACCACTGCACTCTAGCCTGGGTGACAGAGCAAGACTCCATCCCAAAAAAGAAAAAAAAAAGTTGTTTTATAAACCTTAAAAATAAATGCCAAAATGTGTACAGTTGACACTTTAAAAAGAGAATGATAAAGACAGTCCTTAACTTCTCCATGTCCATGATCCATAATCCAAGATAACAACACTGATACAGTCTACAAATAGCGCATGATTTGTGAGATTATTTTTCACATGTAAATTTTGAAAATAATTTTTTTATTGTATAACCATACCTTGAAAAGAGCATAGAGCACACACAAAATCAAACTGATATATAAATGAATGATTAAATATTTTGTGATGATTACAAACGAATTTCAAGATTAATCAGCATTACTTCTGTGTTAAGATGGAGCAAAGTGAGAAAAAGCAGATAGGTATTCATTTATTTCATTGACTTTTTATTGAAGTAGGTATGGATAAATATCTTTAGTTTGTAGGTATGTAGTATAGTCAAGGAAAGGTTAAGACTTGAGTATGTTAAAATTGAGTACATAAAGAAAGACTTTGTTTTGGGGCAGAGCATGAGGAAAAATAAAGATAGTACGTGCTGATTGCTGAAAAAATACTCATAGGATTGCATATCATGACTTAAAATTCTTTTCCCACATTGGTAGGTAGGTAACATTTGTAGATGTTTTCTGGGGGTTAATATTATTGAGATTTTTCTCTGTGCATATTTACTAAAACAGTGACTTGTAGAGAAATAGCATATAACCAATACATTAGTTGAATTATGTTTTCATAAAATGTAACATTACTTTTTATATGTGTAATTTGAATATGTTTCTTAGTTTTGAAATGATTTGAAAGAATTACCTTTTGCTTGTAAAAGCCACTTAGGATTTTTATGAGCAGCTTTAAGATTAGTCTGGCTTTATCCTCTAGTGTAATTTTAATTTCACATATTTTTTTCCTCATGCAATTGCAAGTACCTAGTAAGTTATGTATAAAAATTGCTACCATGAGGAAGGAATGCCTTTACTAGTTTTTTATCCTATGAGCTTTAGTGCTTTAAGTAAACTGTATATTTTTAACTGTAGATCTATCCTTAATTAACTTATAATTTTTCCAAAAAATCAAAAGTAAAATGGAATTTATCTTTTATTCAGATATGCATAGTTTGAGTGTGACTGTTTACAATAGTTTTAATACCTGTTTTGTATCACAGGGTTTTATAGAAGTAGTTTTTTCCTTCACAAGACTTCTTGTATTGACTCTGTTACCATCAAAAGACTGTTTTTGCATTGATTAAAGTTGAGAGCTTAATGTTAGGCAAGTAGGTCCTTGAAAGCAGTTTTTTGGATACAGAGAGAGTAATGTGTTTTATCTACATGACCATCTTCTTTTTTTTTTTCTTAGACAGGGTTACTCCTTCACCCAAGATAGAGTGCAGTAGTACAATCAGGGCTCACTGCAGCCTTGACCTCCTTGGGCTCAGGTGATCCTCCTACCTCAGCCTCATGAGTAGCTGGGCGGGACTACAGGCGTGTGCCACCATGTCTTGCCAATTTTTCTATTTTTTGTAGAGATAGGGTTTCACCATGTTGCCCAGGATGGTTTTGAACTCATGGGCTCAAGCAATCTGCTTGCCTCAGCCTCCCAAAGTGCTGGGATTACAGTCGTGAACCACCCGCGCCTGGCCTATGTAGCTACCTTCTGATCTAATTTGGTATGATAGGGGTAGAGAAGGTTAGTTTAGAGAGAATGTTTCCTGTCTTATCTTCTTTTACCCCTCTTAACACTTTTACCCCTCTAAAACTGTTCAACATGTTTTCCTCTTTGGAAATCTTTCTTCATGTGCCTTTGTTCATTGTATTTTCTAGTCTCTACTTCTTGAACTTAAACAAAACAAAAAACCCTGCAATTCCACTTCTCTTATTTCCCATGGGCCCTACTTATAGGTCTCTGCCAAATTATGCTGGCTGTTCTGTTTTTTTCTTCATATTCCCTTGGTGAACTTGCCCACAGTCTTGGCTTGAACTGTACTTTTCTATAACTGATTTTCAAATCTTGGACTCTTCTAAATTTCTACCTGCTGGAGCCGGGCGCGGTGGCTCACGCTTGTAATCCCAGCACTTTGGGAGGCCGAGGTGGGCGGATCACCTGAGGTCAGGAGTTCAAGACCAGCCTGACCAACATGGAGAAACCCCGTCTCTACTAAAAATACAAAAAAAATTAGCCAGGCATGGTGACGCATGCCTGTAATCCCAGCTACTCGGGAGGCTGAGGCGGGAGAATTGCTTGAACCTGGGAGGCGGAGGTTGCGGTGAGCCGAGATCGCGCCATTGTACTCCAGCCTGGGCAACAAGAGCAAAACTCCGTCTCAAAAAATAAATAAATAAATAAGTAAATTTCTACCTGCTGGTGGGAAGCGTCTTCATTTGAATGGCCTATGGTGACACTGGCCTGTCCTATTGTTCTAAACAAAAGTCACCCCACCCTGCCACTTCAGATTTCTTTCATTATGTGAGTGAGAACCTTTGAAATAATCTTTCACTCTTTTGCTATCCTTGTTCCTAATACTTAGTTTAGCATGAAGCCTTCTGGTTTCACCATTTAAGATTTGGGTTTCCCATTCCTTCTGCATTTCCTCTTCTTCACTATCCAGACCCTCATTATTGTACCCCTTTATTTCACTACCCCCGCTTTCCCATCACCTCCTGCCTTGCTTTTTTTTTTAAGCTTCCCAAATGCTTCTTGCAGTGACTTAAAAACGTATACTAAATTGTTATGGCATATTTAATTTAAATAGATAGTAATTCTTGAAGAGTTTTTATTTAAACTTTCTTTAGGATCCTTTGTAGCTCTTGACATAATGCTGGATGCAGTAGGAACTTGATAAATACCTGTTCACTCATTCATTCAGCAGCTAATTAGCTATTGGGTTCCAGGTACTAAACTTGTGCTCCAGTGATCTTCCTTCATTGCGTTAAAGCTAACAGCAGCCTCTGTTGGTAAAGGAAGGCCTCTCTGAGGAGGTGGTGTTTGTTATGAGACCCGATTGAAGTGAGAAAACCAGTCCTGTGAAGATATGGAGAACAATTGCTCCAGGCAGAGGGAAGAGCAAGTGTCAAGGCCCTGAAGTGGAACAAATTTGATATGTTTGAGGATTATCAAAAGGGCGATTGTGACTGGAACATGGTAGAAGCAGGAAATGCAGTCAGGGCACCAGGTAACAAAGGGCCTAAGAGGTCATGATAATAAGTATTGTGGGTTTTATTCTAAGAGCTGCTAAAGCCATTGTACAGTTTTGAGTAAGGGAATGATGTGATCTGATTAACTTGCTTTAAGAACAGAGGTAGGTACTTGAGACCGGGAGTTTGAGACCAGCCTGGGCAACATGGTGAGACCCCGTCTCTCCAAAAAAAAAAAAAAAAAAAATTAATTAGCCAGGTGTAGTGACACACACCTGTAGTCCCCAGCTACTCAGGAGGCTGAGGCAGGAAAAAAAAAAAAAGAATAGAAGTAGGGAGGCTATAATGGTAATGTAGGAGAGCCAGTAATCATGAACTAGTAAGGTAAAATTAAGGATAGAGTGAGGAAGAGTAGTTGGTAGGACGGACTAGGTGAAAGGTCTGAGGTAAAAGAGAAACCAGGAAAAATTCAGTTCTTTGTGCTTAGGCAAGTCACGTATCACTTCTAAATTCTGTTTTCCTGGAGTCTATAATAAGGAATATCTCTTTCCTGCCCCTTTGAAGGAATCGTTATGAGGATCTGATGAAATAATACATGAAAGCCCATTATGGACCTTAAAATGCCATAACCAACACTAAATGTTTAAGGGCTCATCTCAAATTAGACCTTGTTAATAAAGAAATTTCCAGGCTGGGTCCGGTGTATCATGCCTGTAATCCCAGTACTTTGGGAGGTCATAGTAGGTGGATCACTTGAGGCCAGGAGTTTGAGACCAGGCTGGCCAACATAGCAAAACCGTGTCTCTACAAAAAATACAAAAAGTTAGCTGGGTATGGTGGTGCACACTTGTAGTCCCATCTACACAGGAGGCTGAGGCACAAGAATCAGTTGAACCCATGAGGCAGAGGTTGCAGTGAACCAAGATTGCACCATTGCACTCCAGCCTGGGTGAGAGTGAGACCCTGTCTCAAAAAAACAACAAAAAAATTCCAAAAATTAAGATTTCACAAGGATAAACTTGAAGCCATTTATAGCTTAAAAAATAGTTTTTTCCTCTTCTGAATTATTCCCAGTAATATTTTCAATCTTTTGATAATTTTGTCACTATTCATAAATATTAACATGTGGTAATGTCTCCAGTATTAAGTAGATGACATTTTGGTTCTAATCTGTACTGATAATCATAGACAGAAAAGTATTTATAAATAATACCTAATTGTCTTCAGTTTGTGACATACTTAAGACATTGTTTTTCTCTTCTGAGTACATAATTTGAAGACAAATAAAACTTGTAACCCAAATGTCCTACAGCTTATTTTTTAATATGTTATGTTCACCCTAGGGTGTTGGTGATTATAAACAAAAACATGATCTGCCATACTATAATAAATAATGATCTATAAATAAACTCCAGTCCTTTTATGCTTATTTTTGTCATACTGATTATATGGACCCTGATACTATAGGTTAATTTCAATATGACTTACAGCATCAAGAAAGACACAAATTTTAAGCAAACTTTTTAGTTTCTGAAATTTCTTAAGTATGTTTCGGCTGATTGCTAATTCTTGTTTTCCTATTGCAGGTTTCCCAACAGTGATGTCACAAGATTGACCACATTGATCACAGTAAGACCAAAATGATAGTTAAGCTTTTAAGGAAGTTTGGTTTTCTCTGAGAATGAGAATTGACTTAGAAAACATATATAATTTGAAATTATTATTTCTTTTGCTAGCCAGTTGAATGTTAACATTTTAAATGAATCATATCTTATACTTGTAGCTAGTTATTCAAATACTTTTAAAATATTGCTTTAAATGATTTAAAAAACATTTAAAATGAAAATTACTTTTAATTTACAACTGAAATTATAGGCCTAAATATATTAAATTCTGAACGTCATCTTTTTTGAGTTTTTATTTTTACCAGAAAATGACAGAAAGGTTAAGGTGATTCCACATTCAGAAATATATATAAAAGTAAATTACTTGAGATTGTAATGAATTATTAAGGAAAGAGTATGAAAATGTAGCCTTGGTAGGCTGGGCGCAGTGGCTCACGCCTGTAATCCCAGCACTTTGGGAGGCCGAGGTGGGTGGATCACCTGAGGTCAGGAGTTCGAGACTAGCCTGGCCAACATGGCAAAACCCCGTCTCTACTAAAAATACAAAAATAGCTGGGCATGGTGGCACACACCTGTAATCCCAGCTACTCGGGAGGCTGAAGCAGGAGAATCACTTGAACCCAGGAGGTTGAGGTTGCAGTGAGCTGAGATTGTGCCAGTGCCCTCCAACCTGGGCAATAGAAAGACTCCATCTCTAAAAAAAAAAAAAAAAAAAAAAAAAAAAAAATTATGTGTATATATATATATATATTTATATATATATAGTTTGTATATATATATATATATATACACACAAACACACACCCACGCACACACCCACATACACCACATACCACATATATATAGCCTTGGTAGAGTTTTTAGGCATCTTGCTTAAATTTTTTATTGATATTTATAGGATTTGTAGAGTCTTCCAGATATGGAGAGTTTTTTGATAAAGGATGGTTCTCTTAAGTAACTGATGCTTTTTAATTTTATTTTAAGTGTTAATTTCTGTTGTGTGTAAGGACATATATTACCTAAAGAAAAACTTTACCAGGGCCTTTATCCACATTAGAAAATTCTAAGTGATAAAATCTGAATTACAATCATGAACTTTGTATCATGTTTGAAAAATTCTCTTAAATAACAGATAAATAAATTTCTACTAAATTATTTACTCCATGATCCTGCTTCTTCAACTCTGTTTTAATTGTTTTAATTTAACTCATTAAATCCAGAAGCATTAATTACTAGAAGTATAAATTCACATATCGATCGTTTGTATTTATGTTCAATCTTTTTTTTTGAAAACTGGTTCATTTGTTAAGTTTAACATTTTGCAGAGGCTAGAGAGAAATTTTATTTATTTTTAAAGGCTTTATCATCATAATTTTGTCTACTAATTCATAGCATATTTTATTCATTTTCCTAAGGCAGCATTTTAGCTTTCTTTGATTTGTAGCTTTCCTTGTTTGTTTTTTCTTAATTAGAACTTTATTGCCCTAACTGAATATTTTATAATAAAATATTGACATATTTCTATAGAAACCTTCTGTTTAGCATCTAGTGCTTTACAATCAAGGAAGTTAACATTAGCATTAAATGAAACCTTTTTTTAAAATTTAAAAATGCTGACTCCCACAGCTTATTTTTATTTAAAATTTTTTTTCCCACAGTTTATTTTTAGGGTAATATTAAGAGAGTAATTAATTGCAACTGATCTAAATCCAAGAATTTCAGGAAGAGAGGTGATATTTAATATTATTAGATGTTAAATATCAGTTAAAGAGTAAGAAGTGTTCATTTGAGAGGTTCATAAGTGACTGATACTAGAAACCTTAAGTTTATTATGACACTGTTGTGAGGCTTTTGCCAGCCCTTTGAGTTAAGAAAAGAGGGTAGATTTCAACACTGATTCAGGTTCAGAGTGCTAGTGAGAGAGTAGTTCAAATATATGTTTACCATGTGGCTGGAATAAAATGAGGCCAGGAAAGGGCTGATTTATCCAAAGGAAGTAGAGAGGTCAGGAGACTAGTCACAGATACATAAACTGGTATAATGAGATGACATAGTAAGAACTAAAGGTAAAATGTTATGGTTAGAGAGGGAGATTATATTATGGGTTGTTTCAGAGCTGAAGTGTAGTAGCTATTTATATATTATATAATATATACTTTATATATGTTTTAATCAAAATTTTCAGAAGTCAGGAGAATTTCTGTTTTTTTCTTTGATGTCACAATCTATATAAATGTCAAAACCTTTTAACTGATCTCCCTTCTTCCTGGCCATTATCAATTCCACTGAAACTTGTACACAACTCCCAATTTAATCTGGTTAAAGCATTGCTCGGTTCCTTTTATTTCTCTACTAGAAAACGTGTGGTGGCTTCTCATTTCCTATGTGATAAAATCCAGACCTTCTAACTTGGTATTTAAGATCCTTCCTCAGTTTGTCTTCAGCGTATTTTCTTTTCTTTCTTTCTTTTTTTTTTGAGACAGAGTCTCACTCTGTTGCCCAGGCTGGAGTGCAGTGGTGCAGTCTTGGCTTGCTGCAACCTCTGTCTCCTGGGTTCAGGTGATTCTCCTGCCTCAGCCTCCCAAGTAGCTGGGATTACAGGCACGCGCCACCATGCCCAGCTAATTTTTGTATTTTTAGTAGAGACAGAGTTTTATCATGTTGGCCAGGCTGGCCTCGAACTCCTGACCTCAAGTGATCCAGCCGCCTTGGCCTCTCAAAGTGCAGGGATTACAGGAGTGAGCAACTGTGCCCAGGCTGTCTTCAGCATATTTACTGTTATTCAAGAATAAGAACTGTACACTCTACCTAATGTGGACTACGTTCCCTACCTTGGATACACGTTTTGGCACCACACTTACATTCATGTTATTCCCTTTACCTAGAATATTGTTTTTCTTTTCACACTTAAAAAAATTTCTTCTGGTGAAATCAAACTTTCTCTCTAATACCATATCCACATATAATCATCTCCCTCAGGTTTTCCCTAATCATCCTTGTTCTCTGTTCCTAATAATTTGGTAATGCTTAATTTTTATTACTCCAGGGTTACTGATAACATAATTGTATTTAGGGTACTTATTTTAATACACATGTTCTTACTATACTCAGCAAATGTTTGTTGGCAATCATAATAAACCAGAAAGTGCTAAATCAATTAGTATCTTTAGTGTTCTTATATTAAAATTGAAATAAGCATATTAATATATTAATATAATTTAACCACAGGAAGCAGGGTGGATAGAAAAGAGCTTAGATTTTAGAACCAATAGAGTTCGAGTACTAACGTCACTGTGTGCTAGTGATGTGACTTCTAGCAAGTCAGCCTCTTTGTGCCTCAGTATCTTCACCTATAAAACGATGCATTATTTGAATTTAAAAGGATTATGAAATTTAAATTCAATTTTTATTAGCTTTCCTCCCTCTTCCTCATAGAACTTTATGGCTTACTGCCTTACAGATACACCAAGGGGCATGAAATCTACCATAAAGATCAGTGATATATCCTAAACATTCAAATTTACCTTACAAATTGCGGCCATTTTGTCTGTTTTAATAAATAGATTTCTACATTATGTATATTAGTGATAACTTTATTGACTTTCAGCAAGTAGGCCAATTAGACCTATTAATATAATGTTCTTTTATTTGAGGAAAAAAGAATCAGACAACTAGAATGGCAACATCTTAAAAAACCAAAATGTACTATAGAATAGTTTAGAGTACTCTGCATTCCCCTTAGGTCATGAGTGAGAAAACCAAGGTCTAGAGAGTTTGAGGGAAAGTAGTGCACATAATGGTTAAGGACATGGACTTCGGGTTAGAAAAACCTTTGTTTTAGTTTGTGTTCTGCTACT
The DNA here is from genome assembly GCF_006542625.1 of Nomascus leucogenys. Lineage (NCBI taxonomy): Eukaryota > Metazoa > Chordata > Mammalia > Primates > Hylobatidae > Nomascus > Nomascus leucogenys. The sequence continues at coordinate 18,284,356 of NC_044397.1, forward strand.
TCTGTAGCTGTTGTGATCATGAGTCAATTTCTTAGTCTAAGACTCAATTTTTTCTTTTCTAGAGTAAGGATAATATTATTATGTCTGGAATATTAAATGAAACATTGCTCATAAAGCACTTAGCACAAAAGATGGCACATACTACATTTTTCTTACCCTTATCATACTCATCAATATCTGTAAACTTACTTGTCTAAAATTACATGATTTGAGAACTTGGACTGACCTGACTTTGCTTTATCCATTAGAATTTTTACTGTTCTGTTTTGTGATCAGCTCTTACTTGATTAAAGATGTCTGAACAGCATTTATAGAAAGTATAATAAAATAATTCAGAGGTTATTTCTTAAATCTCCCTTAATCCTCTGTCTTCTCGGAGTGTATTTTTGCAGTTGCATTTACATGCAGTTTTGTTTATATGTAATTTCATTATTATAGTGGCTATATTTTATCTTCAGATATTCTTATTTAATATTTTACTGTATATTTAATAATCTGTCCTAAGGCAACTTTTTTTTTTTTTTGAGTCTGAGTCTCACTGTCATCCAGGCTGGAGTGCAGTGGCGCAGTCTTGGCTCACTGCAAGCTCCGCCTCCCAGGTCCACACCATTCTCCTGTCTCAGCCTCCTGAGTAGCTGGGACTACAGGTTCCCCCCACCACGCCCAGCTAATTTTTTGTATTTTTAGTAGAGACGGGGTTTCACCATGTTAGCCAGGATGGTCTCGATCTCCTGACCTCGTGATCCGCCCACCTCGGCTTCCCAAAGTGCTGGGATTACAGGCGTGAGCCACCGCGCCCGGCCGGCAACCTTTTAAATAAAGTGGCTTTTTCTGTTTTTGTTAAAATTTCTTGGCTGGGCACAGTGGCTCTCACTCCTGTAATACCAGCACTTTGGGAGCCCAGCAGGGGGGATTGCTTGAGCCCTGAAGTTAAAGACCAACCTGGACAATATAGTGAGACTTTGTCTCTACAAAATAATAAACAAAATTAGCTAGGCATGGTGGCTCAAGCCTGTAGTCCCAGCTACTTGGGAAGCTGAGGTGGGAGGATTGCTTGAGTCCAGGAGTTCAAGGCTGCAGTAAGCCAAGATTGTATCATTGTACCCCAGCCTAGGCTACAGAGGAAGACCTTGCCTCAAAAAAAATTTTTTTTTCATTTTTCTCCTTGGTAATTTTATTATGAATATTACTTAAATTTTGTAGAGATACATCTCTCCCAATAGTAATACTTTGAGATGTAGAAGGAATTGCTGTATAACTTTATAGTGTACATACTGTCAGAAATACTGGTCTTAGCTAGTAAATTTAAAATGTCAGGTACCTACCACAGAGAAAATATAACCAAGTATGGCAATGATTGATAGTTGTCCCTAATACTGATTTTCCTGCTCTTCTAACTTTTTTTCCAGTATATCACTACCTAGAATAAAAACATCATTTCCCCAGTCTTCCTTGCAGCTAGGTGTAGTAATCTGACTAAATTTTGGCAAGAGATATATAGGCAGAAGTAGTGTGTGCAACTTTCAGGATGTATCCTTAAAGGAATGGGTGCACATCCTCTTTTTCGCCCCTTCCTCCTTTCTGGCTGAATTGTGAGCATAATTGGACTGTGAGTGGAAACCCTATACTGAGAATGGGTAAAGCAGCAGTAAGAAAGAAAATTCTTACTAACATGATGTTACACTGTTCCTACTGGCCTGCCTATCCCTGGACTTCTTTGACATGACAGAGATAAAATTCTGTATTGTATGAGCCATTCACTTTTGGGCTTTCTGTCACTCATGGCCAAAACTAATCCTGATACACCAAGATAGCTTGACGAAGAATGTTTATGCCATTGTGGCCGGATGCGATGGCTTACACCTTTTTTAATCCCAGCACTTTGGGAGGCTGAGGTGGGTGGATCAGGCAGAGGTGGGCAGATCACTTGTCTGGAGTTTTGAGACCAGCTTGGCCAACATGGCAAAACCCCATCTCTATTAAAAATACAAAAATTCGCCAGCCATGGTGGCACATGCCTGTAGTCCCGGCTACCCAGGAGGCTGAGGCAGGAGAATTGCTTGAACTCAGGAGGCAGAGGTTGCAGTGAGCTGAGATTGCACCACTGCACTCCAGCCTGGGCTACACAGCAAGACTCCATATCAAAAAAAAAAAAAAAAGGAAGAAAGAAAAAAAGTTTATGCCATTGTTAAAATGTCTTTTTTTTTTTTTAAACAGCTCACTTGTTTTATTTGAACTCTACTGTCTCCATGGTTTAAGTCAAGCTTGTCCAACCTGTGGCCTGTGGGCCACATGCAGCCCAGGACAGCTATCAGTGCAACCTAACACAAATTTGGAAACTTTATCAAACATTATGAGATTTTTTTTTGTGATTTTTATTTTTTAGCTCATCAGCTATCGTTAGTGTTACTGTATTTTATGTGTGGTTCAACACGACCCCTCTTCATCCAGTGTAGCCCAGGGAAGTCAAAAGATGAGACAGCCCTGGAAGTTTTAGGAGAAGAATGGAAAGGGAAATGATTCATTCTGTCTAGCACAGGGGATCAAGAAACGTTTGCAGAGGAGCGAGACATGTGGTCTAGATTTTTGAAGTATAATATAGAAGAGAATCTAGAAAGAGGAAATAGGCATATAGACTTGAAAGAACATATGTTCAGAGACATGTAGATATTTTAGTTTTAGTTGTTTGTTTGTTTGTTTGTTTGTTTGTTTGTTTGTTTTGAGACAGTCTCGCTCTGTTGCCCAGGCTGGTGTGCAGTGGTGTGATCTCAGCTCACTGCAACCTCCGCCTCCCGGGTTCAAGCAGTTCTCCTGCCTCAGCCTCCTGAGTAGCTGGGGTTTTAGGCACATGCCACCATGCCTGGCTAATTTTTGTATTTTTAGTAGAGATGAGGTTTCGCCATGTTGCTTAGGCTGGTCTCGAACTCTTGACCTCAACTAATCTGCCTGCCTCAGCCTCTCATAAGTGCTGGGATTACAGGCATGAGCCACCACGCCTGGCCTTAGTTTAATATTGTTGAAATCTAACATTTGAGGAAGTAAATGAGCCTAATGGTCAGCTCTTACAGGAATTTATAAACTAAAAACTTTGGTAAGTGCTAGATACCTAGTGATGAGTTATTTTAATGTAAATTTAACATTATTTATTGCTTTTCCATTAAATTTTAGTGGGCTTTTTTTGTTATGTTTTTATTTTGTTGTTGTTGTTGTTGTTTATTGTACTTTAAGTTTTAGGGTACATGTGCACAATGTGTAGGTTTGTTACATATGTATCCATGTGCCATGTTGGTGTGCTGCACCCATTAACTCATCATTTAACATTAGATGTATCTCCTAATGCTATCCCTCCCCCTTCTCCCCACCCCACAACAGTCCCCGGAGTGTGATGTTCCCCTTCCTGTGTCCATGTGTTCTCATTGTTCAATTCCCACCTATGAGTGAGAACATGCAGTGTTTGGTTTTTTGACCTTGAGATAGTTTACTGAGAATGATGATTTCCATTTTCATCCATGTCCCTACAAAGGACATGAACTCATCATTTTTTATGGCTGCATAGTATTCCATGGTGTATATGTGCCACATTTTCTTAATCCAGTCTATCGTTGTTGGACATTTGGGTTGGTTCCAACTCTTTGCTATTGTGAATAGTGCCACAATAAACATACGTGTGCATGTGTCTTTATAGCAGCATGATTTATAGTCCTTTGGGTATATACCCAGTAATGGGATGGCTGGGTCAAATGGTATTTCTAGTTCTAGATCCCTGAGGAATCACCACACTGACTTCCACAATGGTTGAACTAGTTTACAGTCCCACCAACAGTGTAAAAGTGTTCCTATTTCTTCACATCCTCTCCAGCACCTGTTGTTTCCTGACTTTTTAATGATCACCATTCTAACTGGTGTGAGATGGTATCTCATTGTGGTTTTGATTTGCATTTCTTTGATGGCCAGTGATGATGAGCATTTTTTCATGTGTTTTTTGGCTGCATAAATGTCTTCTTTTGAGAAGTGTCTGTTCATGTCCTTCACCTACTTTTTGATGGGGTTGTTTGTTTTTTTCTTGTAAAATTGTTTGAGTTCATTGTAGATTCTGGATATTAGCCCTTTGTCAGATGAGTAGGTTGCGAAAATTTTCTCCCACTTTGTAGGTTGCCTGTTCACTCTGATGGTTGTTTCTTTTGCTGTGCAGAAGCTCTTTAGTTTAATTAGATCCCATTTGTCAATTTTGGCTTTTGTTGCCATTACTTTTGGTGTTTTAGTCATGAAGTCCTTGCTCATGCCTATGTCCTGAATGGTATTGCCTAGGTTTTCTTCTAGGGTTTTTATGGTTTTAGGTCTAACATTTAAGTCTTTAATCCATCTTGAATTAATTTTTGTATAAGGTGTAAGGAAGGGATCCAGTTTCAGCTTTCTACATATGGCTAGTCAGTTTTCCCAGCACCATTTATTAAATAGGGAATCCTTTCCCCATTTCTTGTTTTTGTCAGGTTTGTCAAAGATAAGATAGTTGTAAATATGTGGCATTATTTCTGAGGGCTCTGTTCTGTTCTATTGATCTGTATCTCTGTTTTGGTACCAGTACCATGCTGTTTTGGTTACTGTAGCCTTGTAGTATAGTTTGAAGTCAGGTAGCGTGATGCCTTCAGCTTTGTTCTTTTGGCTTAGGATTGACTTGGCGATGCCGGCTCTTTTTTGGTTCCATATGAACTTTAAAGTAGTTTTTTCCAATTCTGTGAAGAAAGTCATTGGTAGCTTGATGGGGATGGCATTGAATCTATAAATTACTTTGGGAAGTATGGCCATTTTCACGATACTGATTCTTCCAACCCATGAACATGGAATGTTTTTCCATTTGTTTGTATCCTCTTTTATTTCATTGAGCAGTGGTTTGTAGTTCTCCTTGAAGAGGTCCTTCAAATCCCTTGTAAGTTGGATTCCTAGGTATTTTATTCTCTTTGAAGCAATTGTGAATGGGAGTTCACTCATGATTTGGCTCTCTGTTTGTCTGTGATTGGTGTACAAGAATGCTTGTGATTTTTACACATTGATTTTGTATCCTGAGACTTTGCTGAAGTTGCTTATCAGCTTAAGGAGATTTTGGGCTGAGACAATGGGGTTTTCTAGATATACAATCATGTCATCTGCAAACAGGGACAATTTGACTTCCTCTTTTCCTAATTGAATACTCTTTATTTCCTTCTCCTGCCTAATTGCCCTGGCCAGAACTTCCAACACTATGTTGAATAGGAGTAGTGAGAGAGGGCATCCCTGTCTTGTGCCAGTTTTCAAAGGGAATGCTTCCAGTTTTTGCCCATTCAGTATGATATTGGCTGTGGGTTTGTCATAGATAGCTCTTATTATTTTGAGATACGTCCCATCAATACCTAATTTATTGAGAGTTTTTAGCATGAAGAGTTGTTATGTTTTTATTTTTAGAAATAGGGTCTTGCTCGGTCACCCAGGCTGGACTACAGTGGCACAATCATAGCTCACTGGAACCTCAAACTCCTGGCCTCAAGCAGTCCTTCCACCTAGGCATCCCAAAGCATGGAAATTACAGGTGTGAGCCACTGTACTCAACTATCATTAAATATTTTTAATAAATATATTTTGACACGTGTTGAGGAATGAAGAACAAAGCTAATATTTATTTATCCACTGATTTTTTAAGATGCTGGGTACTTATTTGAACCTTTAACAATTTTAAAAGACATATCATTACATTTTACAGATGCCCAAACTGAGACTTGGAAAGGTCAAATATCTTTCCTAGTGTGTCGTAAGTGATAGTTAAGTCATTATCTGAAAAGTGCAAAAAATAGTCATTTCCAGAACAAGTTTACTATGTACTATCTGACCTTTATTTTTCACTTTTCTAATACCAAAAGTAGAGTTATAGTCAATTTTAAAATATCTTTAGTAAAATATAATAACAGTGATAAAACTAGAAGTGAAAATCTTTTTAAGAATTTCCATATTTTATAGCAAGTGACAAATCTAAAGGTGTTAAAATTTTAAAATGTAGTACAGTAACGTTATAAAATACGTCTTAAACATTTTGTTTTCTAGAGTCTGAATATTTTGAACAATATCTTCAAAATTAGTATGTAGCAGCCATTTCAGTTACTTCGTATAAATCTATTTCCCATTGCTATTCCTAAATGTATATTTGGATGAAAGAAACCCTCTCTTTACCTCTACTGCGTTTTCTCAGAAGTTGTACTGTTTTAACATTTAACAATTAATGGAGCTAAAAGCATGCATGATGTTCTCTGTATGAGTGGCTGCATATATAAATAACACCATGCTGCACAGATTCAAATTTAGCTTCTTTTGAACAAGTCAAAATGTGTAATGTTACACAATCCCTTGATTTAAAGATAGATTGTGGTTTATCAGAAAATTCTGAATGAGCTACTGTTTAATAAATTTGTCTTAAAAAAAGAAACTTTTACAGATCTAGGAATAGTTATGGAAACATCAGAGAATATAAAATAAAAACCAGTTTTCTGCTGTGGTTTGATGTTTTCTTATTGTAATCAGCAGTGTCTAGCATATAGACTAGGTAAATATTTCCTGAATTAAGATGACTTGAAATGTAATCTGGCTAGTAAATTGTTTTCTTCCACTCACACTTTGTAGAACACCAGTGCACACTTCTGCTGTGAGATATAAGAAATGTTAGTCAGGGAGTGGATAAAATGTAACTGTAGTCTGCAGAAACTAGAGATGAGAAAATGGGTGTTCCACACTGAGTTATGGGTTTATGATATTTGACCTCTTTGTTCTTTTTATATAAGTATACACAGAAAAAAACATGGAGGAGAAAGAATTTTGACAAAAATGGAAAATTTCTTTTGTTGTATAGCATCTAAAGTTTGCATGTCATGAATGTTAAAAAAAAAAGTTTAATACAAATATTCCTGAAGCTGTCCTTACGTGAATGCATTTTTAAATGCATTTTTAAAACATTACATCAATAGGTACATTTGCATCAGAATGTAAGATAGTATGTGTAAACTTTACAACATGCAAAGTATGCTGTTTATTTTGCAGATAGCACATCTAATGCTTGCAATTTTATTCTCTGATTTTCTTTCTCCTCAAAAGAAACCCCTCAACTTTTGTTCATAAAATTTACAATTTTTGTCTCCTCACTCCCCTTACCACTGAATATTTCCTGTGTGTCTTTTTTTCTAAACTCTAGTAGCTTTATATTTTCAGTGTCATCTTTATGGAAAGGAAATTTCAGAAAACGTAGACACTTGGCACTAAACTCAAATGTCACAGTTCATTTCAAATGTTACCTCCTCCATAAAACCTTTGGATCCTTTTCAGTTGGAATTAATCTCCCTATCATTTCTGCCTTTCAGATTTGTTATTTCTGTTATAGCAATTTACTTCAACACGGGGGTACATGGACCTGAGTGTGCAAATATATTTTCCACAGGGAGAAAGAGGGCTAAAATTTCAATGTTAATATAAAATAAATCAGTATGAGCATATTCTTAGATCATGTGGTATGCCATGCCTACCTTACAACCAATTACTACCATGTATTTTCAGGGCTATGATTATGTTTAATTATGTTAGTCTAATGAGAAAAGAACAAAAATAGATTTAATATTGTAAATGGTTCACTTGTATTAAGTGAAAGCCTGATGACATCAGAGTGAACTAGAAGTTTTACAGTCATTTGAGTAGAAACAAGTGATATTAAATCATTTAGGGTATACTAGACGTATTAGTCCATTTTCACGCTGCTGATTACCCGAGACTGGGCAATTTCCAAAAGAAAGAGGTTTATTGGACTTACAGTTCCACGTGGTTGGGGAGATCTCACAATCATGACAAAGGAAGTCACGTCTCACATGGATGGTGGCAGGCAGAGAGAGAAAGCTTGTGCAAGGACACTCCCGTGTTTAAAACCATCAGTTCTCATGAGACTCATTCACTATCAAAAGAACATCGCACGAAGGACCCGCCCCCATAATTCAGTCACCTCCCAGTGGGTTCCTCCCATGACATGGGAATTGTGTGAGGTACAATTCAAGATGAGATTTGGACAGGGACACAGCCAAACCATATCACTAGACTATAGGCATGTGAAACCAAAATGTAACTGAAAAATAATGGAGAAATAGCAGTCAGTACCATTTTTATGTTGACTATAATGATTCATTTTCACAAACACATTGTATGATACTAATTTGAAATGTGTTATTCATAGCTTTTATGTGCATATTCAGAAATTGTTTTGGTGTTGTATTTGAAATAAGATCTGGAAGCAAGAGGAAGTTTATCCTTATCCATAGTTGTATTTTTCTATATTTCAGTAACAATATAATAAGTCAGTGGGTGGAGGGTGTTTCACAAAACCTTTTTTCTGTCTTCATAAGGGGTTTATACATAGGTTAAGTTTCAGAAACATTGTTACAGAGTCCTTAGATCCTTATGTGATGATTGCGTGTTCAGTTGTTTTACCTATTAGACTGTAAACTCCTTATAATCTAGTAAAGGCATAGATTATATTTTATTCATCCTTGCAGTTTCAGTAGAGTCTGTCTCAGTACTTTTTCCTAGTAGTGACCCAGTAAATATCTATGCAACAAACTTGGCTTTGCTGGTGTGCAAAGTGTAATGTAAGGAAAATTAGTGACATTTTTTGCCTTTTAGTGTGTAACTGGAATGTATAGTATAGAAAACAGAGAGATAGTATATATTTTAACAACTTGAAATTCATAGGTGTTAGTAGATTCTTCTTTTTGAAATTAAATGTCTCCTAGGATTTTGATCACTTACAGTGTTGTATGCACTACCTTAATTAGATAATCAGTTTTTGTCTTTTTCTTAGCTGAGATCTGTAGATTGGCGACAGAGAATGAATGATTTCCTGGCAGGGTAGAACTGAGCAAGGAGATGTAACCAGAGTGCTTCAGGGAACAAGATATTGCATCATTGCAAAAATGTAGTTTTTAGAGCAGATTGAGAACATTGGTTCATCAGGGAAGTGGAGAGGCAGGAGAAGGGACTGGGAAGAGATATGGGAAGGTACTAAAGATAACATCTTCCACCTTTGGGCTATTGCCTAAAGTTACAGTGCCTAGACAACATTCCTTTTAACTTCAGTGGAAATAAAACTGGCATAAATTAAAATCCTCTCGAATAATATAGCAATTACATTTTACTTTTCAGATTCTGTTATGATAGGTTTTTGTATAATGTTGCCACAGCGGAGTTCAGCTGTCTTGCTAACTTTTTCAGTGTCTTATTTCCTGCTTAAATTGAATTACCTATTCCTGAATTTCAAAGCCATTTAAATGTAGCCTTGTCCCTGTCTACATAAATTAATTTCCCTCTGTTTTCCAACACACATTCTTTTATAGTCAAAGCACTCCTTTAGCCACAAATATACTGACGATTTTGTCAGAATGTTTTTTTCCACATATTTCCTTTTCTTGAAGTGCTACTACCTCTCCTTACCCAATGCCAATCCATTCTTCAAAGAGGTCTTGTAGTCTTTAGTGATAAATGTGACCTTCATTAAGTTCCCTTTCCGCCCAACATTTGATCTTTAGCTGCAGCTCCCCAGACCTCTCTTTTAAATTGCAGAACCTCCATTTGCAGCTCTCTATATAGGATTGGTACCTGGTTATCCCACAGACATGTAATTCAACCTGTTCAAACTTGAACTCATTTTCTTCTAATTTTCCAGAAAGCTTCTCCTCTTTATATATTCCCTGTATTAGTCAATGATATCAACATCTACTTAGCCACTCAAGGTAGAAATATTAGTTATCTTCAGCTTCTTCACAAATTCACATCTAAGCTGGTATCAAATCCTATTGGTTCTCTGTGTGCATTGTAACAATAAGAGCTAATGTTAGTGGAGTGCTTACTGTGTGCCAGGTACTAATCTAAACATTTGACCTGTAGTAAATTAATCCTCTTAACTTTAAGAGTTAGACACCATTATTATCACTGTTTTACATAAGAAAGAAATTATTTACTTGCTAAAAAAGTATGTACCTCCCCTATGAGGCTGTCCAGCCAAAGGAAAAAAAAACTAAATATGATCAAGCCTAATTTACAGGAAATAAAAAGGAGAGAAGGACATGTTAAATTACACCAGGGGGACAGAGTCAGGAAAATCCAGACTGTGGAAAATTCTAAAAGGAAAAGGACCTAGTTTCTTCAGCTAAAAATAATAAGGAAGGAAAAATAAAAGATTGGCTAGAGCATTTAGAGATTAAAAGAGACTTGAGTCATATCAGCCAGATCTAATGTATGGATTTTATTTGAGTCCAGATTCAAACAAACAGGCAATTTAAAAATATAAGACAAAGAAATGTGTACATCAACTGAGTGTTTGATATGAAAGAGTTGTTGGCTAGGTGCAGTGGCGCACGCCTGTAATCCCAGCACTTTGGGAGGCCGAGGCAGGTGGCTCACGAGGTCAAGGGATCAAGACCAGCCTGGCCAACATGGCAAAACCTCGTCTCTACTAAAAATACAAAAATTAGCTGGGTGTGGTGGCGCGTACCTGTAGTTCCAGCTACTCAGGAGGCTAAGGCAGGAGAATCACTTAAACCTACGAGGCAGAGGTTGCAGTGGGCCGAGATCACACCACTGCACTCCAGCCTGGCAAAAGAGCGAGACTCTATCTCAAAAAAAAAAAAGAATTGCTAAGATTTTAGGTATGATAATATTGTGGGGCTATTTCTTTATATAAAAAGCATAAGTCCATACCACAAAAGGATAAGCATCTCAGAGGCAAAGCTTGAGAGAGAAAAAAAAAGTACATTCATTGATCACTTATTTTACTCAGTGTCTTTGATAATAAAGGATTTGCTAAAGGAGATGATAGAACATTTAGCCTAATAGCATTATCATACCTAAAATAAATTTTTATTATTTTACCAATTCATACTTCTGCAAACAAAAAGATTATTATTGTATCATACCTCCTCAATAGTCAGTGTTTGTTTCACAGAAATATGGGAAATTCAAGGAAATAAGAACTAAAATTTTTAGAACCTCTATAAAATGATAATGATAATAATAAGTAATAGTCAACATTTCAGTGATTAATATGTGCCAGGCACCCTGTCATGAGTTTATAGCTTTAATTTATTTCATCCTCCGAACAACTTTGTGAGGGGGAGGTATCATTATTATTCTTATTTTACAGGTGGGAAAACTGAGCTATGGAGACGTTAAGGAATTTTCCCAGAGTTACATGGCAATCAGTGAAGTTTAGGATTCAAACCCAGGCATTTGACATGGAGCCTGTGTCTTTATTGTTATGCTGCACTTCTTCTCTTTTTACTATGATACTAGGTGCTTTTAATATTAATCTCATTTATTTCATTTTCCTGGGAAGGTCTTAATTTCTGTTTTATTTTCGAAATACAGTTTTGCTGGATATATTATAGAATTCTTGGTTAATAGTTCTTTGGGTTTTTTTATGTTTAAGCACTTCAGATTTGTTTATCTACTGCCTTCTTGTCTTTATGCTTTCAGATGACAAATCAGCTGTTAATCTTACTCATACTTCTTTATTTTTATTTTTATTTTTATTTTTATTTTTATTTTTAGAGACAGGATCTTACTCTGTTGCCCAGGCTGGATTGCAGTGGTATGAACATAGCTCATGGCAGCCATGAACTCCTGGGTTCAAGCAATCCTCCCACCTCAGCCTCCTGAGTAGCTAAGACTACAGGCATGTACCGGCACACCTGGCTTATTAATCTTATTGAAGATTCCTTGTACATAAGAACATAACAAGTTGCGTTTCTCTTGCTGCCTTCAAGATTTTCTCTGTGGCTTTCAATAGCTGATTATAATGTGTCTTTGTGTGGATCTCTTTGAATTTATCCTACTTGAAGTTCATTTAGCTTGTTGGATATGGATATGTAGATTCATGTCTTTCTTTAACTTTGGGAAGTTTTCATCCACTATTTTTTCAAACATTGTTTCTACTCCTTTCTCTCTCTCTTCTCCTTTTGGCATATCCATAATGCATACTGGTCCACTTAATGGTGTCTTACAGGTTCCATAGGCTCTGTTCACTTTTGTTCATTCTGTTTTCTTCCTGTTCCTTAGACTGAATAATCTCCATTGACCTATCTTCAAGTTTACTGGTTCTTTTCTTCTGCCTACTCATATCTGCTGTTAATCCCTCTAGTGAATTTTTCATTTTAGCTATCATAACTTTTAGCTCTGTAATTTCTATTTGGTTCCTTTTTAAAATTTCTGTTTCTTTATTGATATTCTCATTTTGTTCATACATTGTTTTCCTGGTTTCCTTTCATTCTTTTGTCTATGGGTTTCCTTTTGCTCTTTGAGCATATTTTAGATAGGGAATTTGTTGCTAGTAAACCTGCCTACAAGAAATGCCCTAATGGGAGATCTTCCAGCTGAAATGAAAGGAACCTAGACAGTAACTTAAAAGCATATGAAGAAAAAAAGAACTCCAGTAAAGGTTACTACTCATATAAATAGGAAGGGAACATAGCACTTTGAAGGAAAGAACTAAAAGCCAGTATGACTGGAGTACAGAGAGCAAGGATTGTGGTTTGAGATAAGCAACCAGAAAATACAGGACATAGTAGACCATAATGAGAACTTCTGTTTGTTTAATAACAAGGACTTTTGGCTGGCTGCAGTGGCTCACACCTGTAATCACAGCACTTTGGGAGGCTGAGGTGGGCTGATCGCCTGAGGTCAGGAGTTTGAGACCAGCCTGGCCAACATGGTGAAACCCCATCTCCACTAAAAATACAAAAAATTAGCCAGGGATGGTGGCGGGTACCTGAAATCCCAGCTACTCGGGAGTCTGAGGCAGGAGAATCGCTTGACACAAGAGACAGAGGTTGCAGTGAGCTGAGATCACATCACTACACTCCAGCCTGGGCAACAGAGCGAGACTCTATCTCAAAACATTAATAATAATAATAATAAAGGCTTTTGTTTGTTTACCCTAGAGCAATGGGAAATGTTTGAAGTATGTTTAAATTATCAACAACCCGATTTTAATTGAGGCTTATAGAGGTTAAATAACTCTCTCAAGGTCATACAGTGATTAAGCAGTAAAACAAAGGTCATAATCCAGGAATGTTTGGATCTAACATCTGTATCACCCCATTTCTTAGAAATACAAATCTAAGAAATGTGTAAAAACTTTAAAGGCTGAAGTTTCTGTGACCTGACATTATTATTATTTCAGCAGATGAATGCCTACTATGTTGAGAGATGTGATTTTACCCTTTGCAAATGTAGTCACATTTACATTAATTTTGTTAGCTCTGCTTGTGACCTGTTGCTTCTCAGTAAACAGGTGAACCACAGTTTTCAACAGTGAACATTGGAATAAAGATACGTTTGATCTATTCTTATGATTTCTTCTACTTTTCAGTTCCTGCTCTCTAAGGGACAACTAACAATGAAGGTACTTATGTACCAGATAGTTTCCAAGTATCATTTTGTCTTAGACTTAGTGATATTAAGTAGCTGCTCCTAGTTGACATAACTAGTACTGGTTGTAACTAAGATTCAAATTCATATTTCACTAACTGAAGACCATGCTGTTTCTACTACAATACTCTCAAAGAATATAAAACAAACTTGTGTTCAAGAGACCTTAGTATGGATATTTAGAAATAGAAAACATCATCCTCAGTGCATACTTGCTAGTTGATTGAATGACAGAAACAGGATTATGAAAGAAAAGAATTCTAGAATCTGCTAGTGTGTGCCCTGAGGTGATCTTATGAGACACATTCTTCAACCCACTTATAAACTGCCAATCTCTCTCATTTAATTATCTTTATTTTTGTGTACCTCAGTTATAGTATTGATATTCAGTAAGGGAAGAGACATGAAGAAAGCTATCAGATGGAAAGTTGTTTGGTCTCAAAGATTCTGCCTGACAGCACATTCCTAGGTAGGAATTTTTAGCCATTTATTCATTTATTCATTATATTGTATGCTTCACATACTGTCACTCATTCACTCATTTATTCATTCTACAAATAATTTGTGGAGTGCTGCTTATGTGTTTCCACTGTCTAGATACTGGGGTTACTGTGGTCAACAGGGTGAAGTTTCTTCTTTCATTAAGTTTACTTTCTAGTGGGGAGAAGTAAACAAATATGTAAGTAAAATATTCTCAATTATTGGTAAGAGCTCCAAACAGGATGGAGGAAGGAAAATGTGATAGCATATACAGGGAGTCAGGTAGAATTGAGGGCAACATACATGTAACAGTCAAGAAAGGTCTCCCTGATGAAGTGACACTTGGGTTGAGAAATGAATCACCAGAAAGAGCCAGGTGTCACATTGTGAAAATCAGAGGTTATAGTGATCACAGTGCCAGTGAGGCTGGAATGTAATGAGCTGTGGGAATAAAGGTAGGCAGATATCATTTTTAAAAAAAGTTTAAACTTCTTTCGAATGTGAAGAGAAGCCACCGGAAGATTTTTTATTTGATTTTACTTTTTTAAATTAAAAAAAATATACAGACAGGGTCTCAGTATGTTGCCCAGGCTGGTCTTGAACTCCTGCGCTCAAGCAGTCCTCCCATCTCAGCCTTTGACTCCAAGTGCTGGGATTACAGGCATGAGCCACCGTGGCTAGCCTGGAAGATTTTTTTGGTTGGTTGATTTTAATAACCCCTCCTGCACCATGTTTAATTTGAGACTGTTTCATATTCAACTTTTCTCCTAGTGGAGGTTTTTATGGAGGACACTAGTACATAAATGGTATTAAAGCATTATTATAAATTCTTTATGCAGTGTATGAATTTATATTTTTGGTTGCATTCTTCTGTGTTGCCCCTAAATTATTTGCCCTTGCTAGCATATTTAAGAAACTTCCATTATCTTGAAGAGAAATTCATGGTTATGATTTATTCCTTGATTTAATAAGCACTATGTTCTTTTTGAGTTACTTACTGAATTTATAAAAGTAGAAAATGCACTGTTCTTCTTTTCTTCATTAGGAGCTTATCTTCTACTGGAGAGACAGACACATAAACTGGTCATCATAGCTGTGGTAGATGGCACAGTAGAGGTGTATGTTTAATGTTTTTTGACTATAGAAAGCATGATATGATCTTTATGGGTGGGAAA
Organism: Nomascus leucogenys; assembly: GCF_006542625.1. NCBI lineage: Eukaryota > Metazoa > Chordata > Mammalia > Primates > Hylobatidae > Nomascus > Nomascus leucogenys. The sequence goes on from NC_044397.1 coordinate 18,299,490, forward strand.
GACCACATCAAAAATATTCAGTCTATGGAGATTTCCGCCCCCTGCGTTTTGAAGCAGAGTATAGGTATCACTATTTGAACAGTGATGGTGATGCTGCAAAAAATATGTAAAAACAGTTTATGTTTTCCACCTTTATAGGAAAATAAAGTAGCATGTCTTAAGACACGTGAAAAAGTTGAATTCTCTTGGAAGTAGAGAGTGAAAAAGTGTTATGTTGCATTTTGTTACTGTTGTCCTCTTCCCCTTCCTTTTTCCCTCATCCCTTTTCTTTTGTATTTATAAGTTTACATGAGGTGAGAAGATAAAATGTTAAAAGTTTTGAAGGAAGGCTTCATAGCAAATTTTGCCACTATGTTTTTTGAGCATTGGGCCGTAGGAGTATAAACAAAGGAATTGATTTATCTCTGATCGTGTGATAATGTCCTCTGTTGGTCCTCAACTTGGTGCCTAGATCTTTCCCCAATTCAAAACCCGAGGTATAGATATACAGTGCTTTTTTGCCATAATATTAAGCAGACAGTTTCATAACTAAGACACACCAGAGTGGTACATGAGAATGCCTGTACAACTGGAATGGGCAACATGACCATAGAGAAAATGATGTGATTTTTAAGTGTGTTTGCCAAGAAGCAGGAGGAAGGCTCTCAGAAAGTTAAATCTAGGCAGATTCCTAAAATGAAAATGCAGTTACAGATAAATGCAGAGTACCACATGCAAGGATTAAATAAAAAAAGACTGTGGTGTTGTGCAAATATTTCATATATACAGTGAGTATTAAAAGAAATGATAAAAACAGCAGACGTAGCAGAATTTCAAGTGAAGATCAGAAGCTTTTCTATAAAATTGACCTTTAAAGCTAATTGCATGTACAGGGGTTCGAGACCAGCCTGGGCAACATGGTAAAAACCCTGTTTCTACTAAAAATACAAAAATTAGCCAGACGTGGTCGTGTGTACCTGTAGTCCCAGCAACCAGAGAGGCTGAGGTGGGAGGATCCCTTGAACCCAGGAGACAGAGGTTGCAGTGAGCCAAGATCAGGCCACTGCACTGCAGCCTGAGCAACAGAGTGAGACTCCTAAACAAACAAACAAACAAAAAAGTTAATTGCATATAGTATTTACTCATGAAACCAGCCTCTTCCTGCAGAAGACAATTTCTAACTTAGAAAGGATTTCTTGAGACTGAAGAAGAGGACGATAGGCTTCTAAAAAAATGGTAGATTAACATACACACTTACTTCAGCTAACTGTTGAAGCCCCATTAATTATATAGGAAAAAAAAGATTTTCAAAAAGGCATAAGCAAAGAAACAGGAAGAGAATGAATACCAACAAAATTCTGGAAGCTGGAGAGCAATAGATAAATAGTGACTGATTTATCAGATTGAGAGAACTGAATAACTGAATTATCAGATGACAGTGAAGAAAGCCTAGAAAAAACAGTTTACATATTTGAAACTCCGAAAGGCTCAGCAATTAGCAGTTCTGTGTATCTCTGGAATGGGCAGGAGGGGAGAAGAAGGTTATAGTTATAGGTACAGGCGAAGCTCTACATATAAAAACTATATGAAAATGGGAAATGTTTATTAAACATTCATTAAACATACAAAGTCTGTTCAACTAGTTAGATTCCTCAGTCTCCTCCACTTAACACAGTCAGGTAGCAGTGCCTCCTTTATCCCTTTATCCAGAAGAAGACTGAAAGTCAGACCTTTGGGGATGTACAGTTCAATCTCATTGGTGTACAGTCATCACCACCATCCATCTCCAGAATTCTTTTCATCTTTCAAAACGAAAATTGTATACACATTAAACAATAATGCCTCATGGCCACTTTCCCCTGGCCCTGGCCCTTGGTGACCCACCATTTTACTTTCTGTCTCTATGATTTTGACTACTGTAAGTACCTCGTATATGTGAGATCATATAGTATTTGTCTTTTTGTTACTGGATTGTTTCACTTAGTGTCATGTCCTTGAAGTTTCATGCATGTTGTAGCATGTGCCAGAATGTCCTTTCATTTTAAGGCTGAATGATACTCCTGTGTATGTGTGTGTATGCCATATTTTATTTATTCATTCAGCTGTGGATGGACTCTTGGGTTGCTTTTGCCTCTTCACTATTGTGATATCAACATTTTAAAGTGACATTTTTATTTTGTTTATTAAGCATAGATTAAATTTTGCTGTACCACATTTAAATATTAAAGATTGCATTCGTTTGCTGATGTTTGAAGTTCTTGCAATGTCAACAAATAAACTGGTTTGTTTTTGTAATTTTTGTCCTAATTCAGAAAACAGATAATTGTATCCACTTTGGTTATTATATAAAAATAATTATCATTACTTTTTTTCTTAACGTTGGTTTTTGAAATAAAAAAGACATCATGATGTGCCATGTAAACACTTTGAGCAGATACACGCAACTGAAGAATTTAGTGAAGATCTTCTTCCTTCATTGGCTTTCATTTTCCTATTAGTTCACTTCATGCTTCTATTCCTTTAACAAATTTTAAAATGCAAAAAAATCAAAACCACCATGGTAGCTATCTCAGTGTGACACAGGGATTGAACACTCTGATCTTATTGCCACTCACTAACACATATGGTATGCATTTAAATTTCTCAGCCTATTCTTTCTGGGTTACTGAGAAATACTCTTATTTATTATTAGAAATACAAGTTTAAATACACTATTATTTCATTAAAAATATGAACACTTAGAAAATTTTCCATTTAAAGTATTTGATTGTGGCTGGTCTGAGAGCCCTGGTGTTTATACCTAATTGATCACAACCAGTTACAGATCAAAGTCCATGAGTATATAGAAATATTTTTCCCAAAGAGCAAAAATTTACCTCACTGGAACATGTGTAGCACTTGCCAATTTAGTTATATCTTTAGTTGTGTATATGTTAATAGTAAGTACTGAAAAATTAAGAGTAATAAGCTCTGGTATATGATTTTAATTATTTCTTATTGACATACGTATTTTAATGGAAGAAATAAGACAAGTTTCTAGAAGTTAACTTTTCCCTTTTTTTACGTTTGTTAAATTTACTTCCCTATAAAAATTGTTTATTAATTTAGAACTTATGTTTGGAGGCCAGGTGTGGTGGCGCACACCTATAATCCCAGCACTTTGGGAGGCTGAAGCGGGTGGATCACCTGAAGTCAGGAGTTCGAGACCAATCTGGCTAGCATGGCAAAACCCCTTATCTACTAAAAATACAAAAATTAGCTGGGCACAGAGGTGCATGCCTGTAGTTCCAGCTACGCGGGAGGCTGAAGCAGGAGAATTGCTTGAACCTGAGAGGTGGGCGCCACTGCCCTCCAGCCTGGTGACAGAGCAAGACTCTGTCACAAAAAAAAAAAAAAAAAAAAAAGAAAGAAAGAAATTATGTTTGGAGTACAAATTATTTCAGAACACAGTGTCACAAGAGGCATAATGATGTTTTGGTCAAGGACAGACTGTATATTTGACAGTTGTCCCATAAGATTATAATACCATACTTTTACTTTTTATTTTCTATGTTTAGATATGTTTACCTATACAAATACTTTCCATATTCACATTTCAGGCCTATCTCTATTAGAAACACCATTGTGTTACAGTTGCCTACAGTATTCCGTACAGTATCATGCTGTACAGGTTTGTAGCCTAGAAATAACAGGTTATACAATATAACCTAGGTATGTAGTGGTCTTTACCATCTAGGTTCATGTAAGTACACCCTGTGATGTTCATACAACAAAATCACCCAACAACACATTTCTCAGAACATATCCCTGTGGATAAGTGATGCATGACTGTAAATTGTAATTATGTTTAGTAAATAAAATTGTTTTACTCTATTTGCTTTACACATCCCTTCAGAAACACACTTTATAAGTCCTCCATATATTTGGAATCATAACATAGGAATAGATACGAGGTTTTTACTTGAAATTATGAGGAATCATTGTGCAAAAAATAACAGTATGAAATATTTATAGAATTTTAATTTGATTACGGCCTCTCGTTAAAGGAAAACTTATAATATTTATTCTGTTAACCACAGTTTTCAGATTACAGTTTAGTTTTAGCTTTCGTTAGAAATGTTAAGTAATGATTTTCTTAGTATGTTGCTTAGTCTGCATTAAAAGTCCATTTTTGTTTCACATACATTCATTTTTATCTCACCAATAAAGTTATGATATGCTTAAACATGGAAACTGCATATCTTTTGGCTTACTCTTAGTTGCTCATAAAGGATATTTAATGAATGACCAGCTAATGGCTAAAGCAGGATCAGAAATGCCAGGTTAATTCTGAAATCTCTGATTCTGCCTTTAGTTTTGTGGCAGTTGTGTTATTAGTTATACTTGTTTGGTGAAAATTATTTCTTCTTCTTTTTTGTTTTATAAAGTACTTTGTATTTTTCAGCCTTTCATATGTGTAAAAAATGTTAAATCTTAAATCAGTCAGGATTAAAAAGGGATTTTGAAAGATTGCCTGCTTCTACAAGTTAAAGTTTGTGGGGAAATTAAGATAGTGTGTTATACATAAAGCTGAAAATAATGATAAAAATGATCATAAGTTTGGTACTTTGATTTTGGAAAACCAAACCTCAGAGTGACTTGATCTGTATTGCACAGCTAGTTTATGGTGAGACTCTGGTATTGGTGTTGAATTCCTAGTCCAGTGTCCTTTTTCTGAAAATTAAGTGACTTTCTTCATTTCTCTTTAATGTATTCTATTCTTCTTTCCGTATTGTTTTAGAAAAAGGATTATGTATCAGGCCTATTACTGTTAATGGTATCACCATTTCCCACAACAAGATATCAACTCTTTATATCACTTTAGATTGCTGTTTTCTCTGGCTTCAAATAATCAAAACTTAAAAGTGCCTGTGATCTATCTTCAATATCTTTTGCATCCTTGTTTTCCTTTCACTCCCACCACCACCCTATCAGGTCATGCTTAGATTGCCATATTAATTTACTTTCTGGTTTCTCTGTCTCCAGTATCATGTCTCCTCTTCTTACTTTTTGTGTATAACAGTGCCACATAAACACATCTGAGGTCATGATTTTTTTTTCACACCTTTGTTTATGGTATTTCCTTTTTCTAGGAGATACTTTTTCTGTCTTTCCATGTATATTTTAATGTTGCACTTTTTTTTTTTTTTTTGAGACGGAGTCTCGCTCTGTCGCCCAGGCTGGAGTGCAGTGGCGCAATCTCGGCTCACTGCAAGCTCCGCCTCCCGGGTTCACGCCATTCTCCTGCCTCAGCCTCTCCGAGTAGCTGGGACTACAGGCGTCCGCCACCACGCCTGGCTAATTTTTTTGTATTTTTAGTAGAGACGGGGTTTCACCGTGGTCTCGATCTCCTGACCTCGTGATCCGCCCGCCTCGGCCTCCCAAAGTGCTGGGATTACAAGCGTGAGCCACCGCGTCCAGCCAATGTTGCACATTCTTGGAGACTCAACTAAAATCTCATTTCCTTCTCTGTACTGGCCATGTCTACCTAAAACGAGTGTGACTTGTAAAATCTGGGGCCAGGTAGCATGTGTAATCATTTGACATCTTGACACAGAATCCTTTTATCGGAGAGTGCTAAAGCAGAAAAAGACCTTAGATACCACTTATAATAGTCACCTAACTACAGGTGAGTTAGTGGTTTTCCTGGAGTTAAATGATTAACATAAGTACTTAGAGAGTTCAGTGCAGAGATGCAAGTAAACTTAAGTCCCTAACCTCTAATTCCAAAATTCCTTCTTATGTAACACACTTCCTATCACTGTAAAGTGCATTGTCTTTTTGGATGCTTGTTCATGAGTGCATTTATTATTTCCTCAGTTTGAGGCCATGAGTCTTGTTTTAAACTTTTTTGTTCTCCCCTTAATATTTTGCACATAATAGGCCTTAATTCATTTTTTATTTATTTGGTAGAGAATATTTACTTTCAGATAAAAGTGTAAGACTTTATTTTCATTTGTACAGATATTATAGCCAAGGATTTTACTGCTTTTGTTTAAAAGGATGGAAGAAGTGTTTTTAATAGTTCTTGGTAGTTAGCATTCTACAAAATAGAATTGAAAAATTCTCTGGTTTTATGGTTTCACTTGTTTAAAATGTTAAAAAACATTGATTAGAGTACAAAACTAGAAATGTTATCAATATTTCTTCATTGTTTTAGTGTTTTCAATTTCTAAGGAAATAAAATATTTTATACAAAATAACTTTGTGACAGATTGTTAAATGGAAATATAATAATTCTGTTATCTTAGTTTCTAAACCATTGAAAACTATACAGTCATTTTAGGTTTTAAAGTTTTATGAATATATTTGATTTAAGGTACATAAAGCAAAAGGAATTGTAGGAAAGTATATATAAGTGTATAGATAATTGAATATATACACTTTAAAATTCTTTTGCAAGTCAGCATGAATAAAAATGGTACTTTAGAGAGCAGCTTAAATACCTCTCAGGTGAATAAAGCATGGGCTTCATGCTTGTAGTTGGGGATATATGTATCATCTGCTGTAGATGTATTACAAAGGTGATGTCAAGGTGAAAGCAGGCTTCCAGAATGGTTGGAAATCATTGATATTCTGACTTGGAGGCTGTAAATGGCTCGGTGGCAGATGGAGTCTTTGTCAAGGAAGAAAAATGGCAGCTTTGGAGCACATAGATGTTTTGCTAGCAGCTCAGCATATAGGCTGTGACCTTCTAGTATTCAGGAGTCTTTTCCATGGTCTAATAAATTGTTCTCAGCTTTTATTCACCTAAAGTAGATAAATAGTAGTCATCACATTTCAGTACAAATTGAGGTGTTTCATTATAAAGAAACATAAATATATTTTATTGTCTACTTTTTAAAGAAATAAGCTTTTAAGAGAATGTGCATTTCTTGTATCAGAAATATTTCTCAGTTGGTTTGCAAGAGTAAAAACATCTCAGATGTTTTTCAATCAAAAAAATTGATTGAAAAAAATTTTTTTTAGAATAACAGAATATTAAAGCCTAACAGTGTGCTAGAAACCCTGAACCAGTCCACTCATTTTCCAGATGAAGAAAGTAAGGGTCAGAGATTGAAACTTAACTAAGAGTACCTAGTTAGTTCATGACTCTGAAATTATGACTTGTTATATCTTTAGTTATAGGTAAAACTCTCTTTTAATAAAACTTATAATACCCACAGAATACACCTAATTATTCATGACAGGTGCATAATGATAATAATAATTTCAGAGACTTTTATTTATTTTTCAATTGCAGGTATTTTTTACTGGAAAGAATTCAGAATTTTCATTTTAATTTGCTTTTTTTTGTTTGTTTGTTTTGAGACGGAGTCTCTGTTGCCCAGGCTAGAGTGCAGTGGTGCATTCTTGGCTCACTGCAGCCTTTGCCTCCTGGGTTCATGTGATTCTCCTGCCTCAGCCTCCTGAGTAGCTGGGATTACAAGCATGCGCCACCATGCCTGGGTAATTTTTGTATTTTTAGTAGAGGCAGGGTTTCATCATGTTGGCCAAGCTGGTCTCAAACTCCTGACCTCAAGTGATCCACCCACCTCGGCCTCCCAAAGTGCTGGGATTAAGTGTGAGCCACTGCACCCAGCCTTAATTTGCTATTAATATATTACTATATAGAAAAATTTTGTTGAATGGAGAGTTTATATCTGGATTATAAAGTTATATATGCATAACTCTGTTGTTATTCCTCAATAAATATTTTATATGAAGCAGAACCAATTAAAGTATATATCTTGTGTTAACTTATTTGGGTAATTTTTAAAGTCCTTTCTTGTAGAAATATTGCATTTTATATTAAAATATTTAAGGGTTTTATAGATTATTTATAGATATACTGAGATATTTTGAAAAATTGCTGCATTTATCAGTGAGCATTTCTTTCAGTTTTAAGGGGAATCTATGTCACTATGAGAGTATTATGTGAAATATGTTCAGTTGGACAGTTGATCTATATTGAAGAGTAATAAGTCATGGTTAAAATTAAAAGTAGAGGCATTACACACCTAAAACCTATGAAAGCACTTAACAATTGCAAAAGTTATAGAAAGAAATCACCGTACATCACAAAAGAAAGTGACTCTGTTTTAGAGGGTGAAGGTTGCTACTTTCAATATTATAGGTAGTCCTTTGCAAGCTAGTGTCTAAGAAGTGCTAAAGAGAAATTTAAGAAGTTATACTAAAATGTGCATTTTCTAAAGATATAATTATGTAGCAATTTTAGATTTGTTTTTGATGAAGAGAAAGTTTGAAAAGTTAGAGTTGAAAGCTTCCAAAATCCTCAATTTTTTTAAAGGATAAAACTGGTCAGCTCTTTCACATCGAATGTGGACATGAAAAATATGAACAATAAAATCATAAGTGAAAATACTGTTTTTATCAATGAATATGTTGATATGTAGGTATTTTACCTATTATCTACTTTAATATAAAATAAATGCAATCAGAGGTTATATGATGATCACTAAAGTCTTCAACAACTATTAAGTGCCTAGTTACTTGCATGTGCTAAGGATAAGGTACTAAACAACAGTGACTCTGCACTCATGGAGCTTTTCATTCTATCAATGAAAGAGATAAATAAGTTATATGTAGTATATTAGATGGCAACTAACACTTAGGAGAAAGGTAAAGCAAATTAAGAGTCATGAGTATGAATTAGCCAGGGGGATGAATTAGTATTTGTTACAGATTGGCCACTGAAGACCTCTCCAATAAGATGACAGTTTTGCAGAGATCTTAAGGAAGTGAGGGAGTTGAACCATGTAGATACCTGAGTGAGAACTGTTCCAAAGAAAACAGTAAATGCCACGATACTGAGAGAAATTGTGCTTAGCATATTCCAAGAATAATAGGGAAATCAGAATGGCTAGAGTTGTGTGAGCAATGAGAGAAAGTTACAAAGGAAGCCAGAGAGATTTCACATAAATCAACATTTAAGCATTTAAGTCCTTTTTTTTTTAAGAGAAGATTGAAAAAATACTCTTTAAGCTTAACCAAAGCCCACATTGTTGCCAAACCAGTGGTATCCAAAGTAGTTTTGGTAGAGCATTGGTTGTATGGAGTATTTCATGTTAAAAGGTTCCATGGTCAAGTAAGTTTGGAAGACATAGGGTTAACGTTAAAAGGTTTTGTTTTATTTATTTTTTTATGTATTTTTTTATTTTTTTTTTATTTATTATACTTTAAGTTCTAGGGTACATGTGCACAACGTGCAGGTTTGTTACATATGTATACATGTGCCATGTTGGTGTGCTGCACCCATTAACTCGTCACGTACATTAGGTATATCTCCTAATGCTATCCCTCCCTCGACCACCCCGCCCCCAACAACAGGCCCTGGTGTGTGATGTTCCCCTTCCTGTGTCCAAAGGGTTTTGTTTTATTTAACAACTTTTTCTGAGCCTTTTAAAATGTGTTAATGTGTTTTGTGAACCTCCAACTTATTTGACCCTTCCTTCAAAGAACATCTTATGGGACTAGTGTTTTTCATGCTTTGGTAAATGCTGTATTAGACAATCCTACAGGTTAACTAGAGGTTAATAAAAGGATTTTCTACAATCGGTTGCTGTTTCATAACTTCTCTACTATTCTTTTTTTTTTTTTTTTTTTGAGACGGAGTTTCACTCTTGTCACCCAGGCTGGAGTACAGTGGCGCGATCTCGGCTTACTGCAACCTCCACCTCCTGGGTTCAAGTGATTCTCCTGCCTCAGCCTACAAAGTAGCTGGGATTACAGGCACTCGCTACCACACCTGGCTAATTTTTGTATTTTTAGTAGAAACGGGGTTTCACCATGTTGGCCAGGCTGGTCTCAAACTCTTGATCTCAGGTGATCCAACCGCCTTGGCCTCCCAAACTGCTGGGATTATAGGCATGAGCCACTGCGCCTGGCCTTCTCTACTGTTCTTGGCCTGTTTTTAACAAAGACTACATTTCTTTTTTTCCTCCTAAATATTTCTCAAATCCATCTTTTCTTCTCTGTTCATGATGCTTAAATCTTAATGTAGATTTGCATCATGTCTCACCTGGGCTGTCACAGTAACCCCCTAACTAGTGTCTCTGCCCCTAGTCTTGCTGTGTCCAAGTTCATCATCCTCTCAGTGATGATATAATTGACATCACAGATCAAACTAGGTTATTTACCTACTTAAACTCCTTTATTAGTTTCCAACCACTGCAGAATAAAATTTAATCTCATTTACAGGGTATATGAAATCTTCCACAGCCTGTCTCCTGCTTACATCTAAAAGTAATGCCTCAATCTCCCATACTTAGTCTCCAAATGTTAAATGATTTATACTTCCTTAAAGCAAGAGGTGTGTGTATAGTCCTTTGGCCTTTACTCAGTGCTGTTATCCCTTCCTGACATAGCCTTCCCCTGTGAGAAGGCTTCCAAGTTTAGAGCAAAAGTAGTCTACAGAAACACTCTCAAGCTCTTCCTGGGTAAGTCAGGTGCACTCATGTATAACTCTTATCAAAACACTGAAAATAGTGAAATAAAAATATGTATTTGTGTTTTTTCTGCTGTATCTGATACTGATACTTTGTAACTGTGCTAAGTGCCTACTACTTTAAGTGGATACCCAGTAAATGTTGAAATTAACTTGACTAAGTAGTTGAAGTCCTGATGAAAAGATTGTTCAGTTCCTCTTCTCCTGTAGTTCAGAACCTGTTTGGATCATACATTTAAATGTAGAAATATAAAGCTTTTAGAAGAAAACATAGGTGAAAACCTACAAGACAAAACTTAGTGAAGAGTTCCTCCATATGATGCAAAAACATGATCCATAGAAGATAAAAATCTGTAAATTGGACTTTATCAAAATTACAAACATTTGCTTTGCAAAATGTCCTGTGAAGATGATGAAAATCAAACTACATACTGGGAGGAAATATTTGAAAACCGCGTATCTGACAAAGAACTCTTATCTAGGATATATAAAAACTAAAAACTCAATAGTAAAAAGGCAAACGGTCCAATTAGAAAATGGGCAAAAGATATTCATTTCGCCAAAAAGGATATACGGATGTCAGCTGAACACATGAAAAGATGTTCAGCATCACTAGCCATCAGAGAAATTGAAAAATGACATATTACCACAGACCTATTAGAACAGTTGAACTCTTTTAAGATCAGCCTGCGCAACACAGCAAGACCCTGTCAAAAAAAAATTAAAATTAAAAATAGTGACAATGTGAATTGCTGGCAAAGATATGAAGAAATCAGACTCTCATACATTACCAGTGGAATGTAAAATGGTACAACCACTCTGAAAAATAGTTTGCAGTTTCAAAAAAAAAAAAAGGAAGAAACACATGCTTACTATATAAGCTAGTGAGCAGAGATTCCACTGCACTCCACCATAGGTGATAGAATGAGACCCTGTCTCAAAAGCAAAAAAACAAAAAACTATTAGGTTTTTTTTCCTTCTACCTCCCTACCCATATCTGAGAAATAAAGTGTTTCACCTCCTTACTAAACCTAAAACTTCATGCTTTTTAATTTTTATTCACTTCTGCCTCTTCTAGAGGCTTGCTTCATTGATCTGCCAAAAGACATTCATTTTTCTCCCTCATGACTGGTTTATTTCATTGTTTTCCAAAGGATTGTCCTGGCATGAAATAAAGTGATAAACAGAAGTGCAAACAAAACCTTAAACCTTCACTTCCCTCAAGTGTTTGCGTTAGCATATTAAAGATGTATATCTATGTTAATATAAGTAGCTCTATGTCATTCATTTTAACTACCATATAGTATTTCATTATAAAAACATACCACGATATTTTTATTTATTCATTTTCCAATATTTCCAAGGTTTTACTCTACAAATATAACTGCAGTTTACATTCATATACATGACTTTTTATGTGCATGTATGGGAACTTTTCTGGGTGAGATATCTAGAATTACTGTATTACAGTCTACATGCAGCTTTGACTTTACTATATGTTGCCTAATTTCTTTCTACATAATTGTACCAGTTTATGTGACCAATGCATAAGAGATTTCTGCTCTACTTTTTTGGCATTTGCTTAATTTTTGTATTCCCATTTTCTGCATATAGAGCCTGCTTTGAAGTCCAATAAATTTTACTTCTACAATACAATTTTTAAATTTCTTTCTCTACTTTAACCAGCTAAGAAGTAAAAAAAAAAAAAAAAAATCCCTACTTCTATATATGAATAACTTTTGTATTTATCCATCCCCTCATTTGTCACTCTTCTGCCACACCTTAGTACAAAACTTCACTTTTGCCTAAATTATCTCAGGAGACCAAATATTGCAGTATCCTTATTGTCAATTTCTTCCTGCTTCAATTCATCCTCCTTAAAGCTGCTAGATCAATATTTCTAAGCAGGTAGTTTACCATTGTTTGCAGCATTACATTTAAACACTTAGTGTGGTATTTAAGGTCATCTCCAATAAGGTCTTAAAGTACATTTTCAGCCAAATAAATATCTCTCCCACTATTTTTTACATATGTCCTTTGTACTAGCCAGACTATATTACTTTACTGATTGATTGAGTCATTCAAACAGTATATACATAACAAGCTCTTATGCTGCCCAGGTACAGGTTGAGTATTCCTTATCTGAAATGGTTGGGTCAAGAAGCTTTTGGGATTTCAGATTTTTTCAGACTTTGGAATATTTCCATATATATAATGAGATATCTTGAGGAGGGGAGACACCCAGGTCTAAACACTGAATTTGTTAGTTTCATCTACACCTTATACACATAATCTGAAGGCAATTATATGTGATATTTTAAATAATGTGCAACATGTCACGTAAGGTCAGGTATGGAATTTTTCACTTGTGGCATCATGTTGATGCTCAAAAAGTTTCAAATCTTGGAGCTTTTCGAATTCTGGATGTTCAACCTGTATATTAACTCTTGCATGTTGTAGGTGCTACTGCTATAAAAGGAACAACTCATGATTCCTGTTATTAGGGAGCTTGGAGGCCACCTTAAGCTATTCTCAGAATATATCCAGTGCTTTTCAGCTTTTGATCCTTAGCTTATGTTCGCCTTCCCCTTCGGATGCCTCTTTTCCTAGTTCCTCCACCTACCCACCTTTGTTATTCAAATTCCTACACTACTTTCCAAAGCCTACTTCAGATGTCATTTTTTCGTAAACCTTTTTTCTGACATCCTCAGTTAATTTTGCTCTCAGAGTACTTTATTTATACCACTCTTATGGTATAAATGGTAGTATGTTCCATGTATTTATGTTTATTTTAGAGACAGGGTCTCTTTATATGGCTCTGGCTGGTGTGGAACTCCTGGGCTCAAGAACTCCTCCTGCCTCAGTCTCCTGAGTAGCTGGGACTACCATGTATTTATTTATTCTTCCAAGAAGATATAAATAGAGTACTTTGTCCATTCATCTATATTACTAGCATTTACCATAATGCCTTATAAATGATAGGCCTACTACTAATTAAAATAATTTAATTAAAGATAACCTTAGTTACTTCTAACTTCGCCGATTGGATTTATTTAGGAAAATATCAATTTTACTTACAAAAAATTTATGTAATTTTAATCCAGTGTTCTTAGTTTAAAATACTACAGAATAAACTTGAGGACTTGCTTTGATAAATAGTAAACTTTGTGATTAGTATAACAACTTTTCCACTTGTTTTTAGACTCTTAAGTAATCCCCTTTTCTCAAGTCAGAGTGTCCTCTGTAGAACCATGTGAATTGGTTCTACTGAAATATCTTGGCAGCTGCTAGGTACCTCCTCTACCCCAAAAAGCAGCTCTTTATTTTCTACTATTCTGGGTTTGTTTGTTTGTTTGTTGTTTTGTTTTTGAGATGGGGTTGCACTCTGTTGCCCAGGCTCGAGTGTAGTGACATGATCACAGCTCACTGCAGCCTTGACTTCCCAGCTCAAGCGATCCTCCCACCTCAGCCTGCTTAGTAGCTGCGACAACAGGCGTGCACCACCACACCTGGCTAATTTTATTTTATTTATTTTTTTAATACCTGGCTAATTTTTAAAAATTTTTGTAGAGATGGGGTCTTGCTGTGTTGCCCAGGCTGGTCACAAACTCCTGGCGTCAATCTATCCTCCCACGTTGGTCTCCCAAGAGTGCTGGGATTACAGGTGTGAGCCTGTAATCTCAGTGTGAGCCCATACTGGATTTCTTCACAGATTTTATCTGAAGAAAGGCCTCTTCTGCTGATTCAATTTAAAATTTTGCTGAGTGTAAATTCTTGTTTTTTATATTTATTTTTTCCCAATAGTTTATAGAAACATATTATTTCTGCCGTCTTATTCCTCATATTACCACAAATTTTAAATCAGTAGTCCATGTAAATGAGACTTTAGATGAATAAGCAAAAGATAGGCTATGGACTTTGGGCACAACAAATAAATTATTCTCTGAGTATTCTGTCTCTTAATATGGATTTTTTTGAGGAGTTGTTAGTATATCAGAAATTATTGAAATTGATGTATAAATTGTTAGGTACTAGATCAGGGCTTCCTAAACTTTAATGTACAGAATATTCTGAGTAAGTCTAGTCTGGGGCCTGAGTTTCTGCATTTCTGTTTCTTTTTCTTTTTTTTTTTGAGATGGAGTCTCACTCTGTCACCCAGGCTGGAGTGCAATGGCACAGTTCACTGCAACCTCTGCCTCCCAGGTTCAAGCAATTCTTCCACCTCAGCCTCCCGAGTAGCTGGGACTACAGGCATGTGCCACCATGCCCAGCTAATTTTTGTACTGTTAGTAGAGACGGGGTTTCACTATGTTGGCCAGGCTGGTCTCAAACTCCTGACCTCGTGATCCACCCGCCTCGACCTCCCAAAGTGCTGGGATTACAAGCGTGAGCCACTGCACCCAGCCTTGTTTTTGTTTTTTGGTTTTTGGTTTTTTTTTAGAGAGGGTCTTGCTCTGTCACCCAGGCTGGAGTGCAGTGGCACAGTCATAGCTCACTGTAACTTCAAACTCCTGGGCTGAAGTGATCTTCCCAGCTGAATGTCCTGAGTTGCTAAGACTACAGATTATGTGCCAACACACCTGGCTAATTTTAAATATTTTTTGTAGAGACCAGGTCTCACTATTACCCAGGCTGGCCTAGAACTCCTGGCCTCAAGTGATCCTCCCAGCTCAGCCTCCTGAGTAGCTGGGACTACAGGCACATGCCACCGCATCTGGCTAATTATTTTATTTTTTTGTAGAGCTGTGTTGTGTTGCCTGTGCTAGTGTTGAACTCCTGGCCTCAAGTGATCCTACTGCCTTGGCTTCCCAAAAATGTTGGGATCACAGGTGTGAGCCACCATACCTGGCCAAGATTCTGCATTTTTAACAAATAACTTCCATGTTGCTGGTCTGTGGACTATACTTGGAGTAGCAATGAGCTAGATGACTTTCCAAACCCTATCACCATGTTTTAGGATGTTTTTTTTTTTGTACTAGTAAAAGTAGGCTTTTGGTATTGAACAGATACTCTTTTAAAGTGTGTGTTTCTCTACAGTCTAATGTATATTTTGACATTTGAATAGAAATTTCTGAATTTTTAAAGGAAAATCTGTTGTGTTTAGATTGATTGATTGTTCTGTGGTTGTGTGGTTTTTTGCTTCAAGTCATTCTTCAAAGTTTTAAAAATAGCCTTGACAATTATTAGACTGTCAGTGACAACTTTCAGAGTTTACATTTAATAAGGAATGTCTAAATGTTTACTTATTTCTAACAGAATTGTAGTTGATACTGCCTTTGGTTATTTTTGCAGGATATTATTTGAGGTTAGTCATTAAAGTAGTATAAAATATAACAGGAAACTTAATCTTCTGTTTAACTCTGGATGTTTTAGTTGGTATAAGTACTGCTTTTTGTTGTTGTTGTTATTAAAGCTGTTATTATTATGAATTAGTAGCAATTGTATACCAGAGAGTAGGCTGTTAATTTTATCTGTAGCACAGGTGAATTGAAAACCTAATTTGTGTAAATGGATAACCAATAGCACAGATAGCTCTTTAGTTAAATATCCTATACTCAAAAGGATATAAATTGATTCTGGGGGTACATTAATACTTATTTTTTCTTTAAGATACATCACATTAAATACTTTCATAGTCTTGTGCTTTTATTGAAGATTGTAACTAAATCATAAATCTTTAAGAAAATTCCCAACATTACTTATTTTTGAAAATATTAATTGGTAATCAACATTCGCAGACCAGGTTAGTAAAACATTTTGAGGGAAAAGTATTATTTTATTTTAAAAACTTGAGAATAATTTTCATTTTAATGATTATATTAGCCCTACATTATTTCATTTAATAATTATCAGTAGTCAAAATTGTCGAGGAAATTACATTATTACAAAAGTGACTTTAAAATATATTTATTATTTTCTTATTTCTTATTAAATAAGTAAGCACTCGCCTTGCAATTAAAGTTTTCACATAGAATTTATGTGAAATATTGATAAAAAATTTTTTGGACCTGAGATCCAACAATTCTCTGTAGAAATAAACCTGCTTTGTTTCTTCTGGTGGCATCCGTTGATTTCTTTTATCTGAAGGTACACTGATAGTGCTGATAGAAGCAGAACAATTGGAATTTACATTAAAAATAAATGTGATGAATAAAAAGCGATACATTGTAATACAAGTTGATTGTGCTTCACCCATAAGTTCTAAAATCTAAAGGACAAAAATACTGAAAAGGTCGGGAAAAAAATGAAAGAAAGAACAAACGATGCAAAAAGAAAATGACACTAAGGTCTTGGTTTAATACATACGTATTTCAGGTTGATGGTTGATTTCATTAGCAAATCTCATTGTTATGCAATGTCTGTTCTTCTGCAGCAAAATGAATATTGTATTCTCACAGCCTCTGTGTGTATCTATTATGTTGCAATAAATGAAAATATATACATCTGTATCTGTCTTTGGCTTACTCTTTCCATTTTGTTTTTAAGGAAAAGAAAGAAAATTGAATAATATTCTTTTGTTGTTAAATTTGTTCAAAAGCCATTTCAATTTATATTATGGATATGTTTCCTACTTTTGTTCTTTGGAGTAAACAATTATAAGGTGGTTAATAATGTAACCATGATAATTATCCTATAACTTTTTTAATGAATAGAATGAATCTTGATTGATTTGTTGATAATATGAGATACTTCAGCGTATGTTTTCTAACATATTTTTAAATATTGGGAGTGGATTTCCTTATTGCAGGAAACTATGGTAAGGGAGTGTATATATTATGCCAAATCTAAAGACTACTACCTTTTACAATAGCAGAATTATATATTGAGATTACTAAGATTTGAATTTTTATAAAATAGGAAGTTCAGAAATAAATTTCAGTGGCTACACATTGGAAGAATTCTTTGAATGGTAATAAAGTAATAAGCTTCATAAATTTTATGTTGTGAGTTCAAATATGAATCAAACTGTATTGGATGAAAATTGTCATTTAATCTTCATCATTTTGAGGTTTGACAGTAGCTTACAAAATAGATTTGGTTTTTGGTAGTGTTCTCAAAAGTTATCTCACAACTGAAATTATTTTGACAAGCTTGAAAACAGAAAAGCCCAAGGTTTGATTAAATATGGTTTGATTGTATACCATGCAGAAATCACCTGTATGGTAAAAATTTGCCTTCTGGTTCAATTGACGCAATCATAATAAGTATCCTAGTTATGTTGAACAAACATGAGCTGTTGTAAATATATACAGCAGTTTATTAATGCATTATACTGTTTATTTGTATTTAGAGTATTTGCTACATGTTGAGCATTTTGTTATTCATGGGGGGTAATATAAAAGAAGGAATTTCAAGATCTAGTAAGGAGAAACCCCAAATAATTATATAGTAATATATAACTAAATTATGTAGATAAAGGTTTTATGGGCCCTTCAAATAGAGTCTGAGAGAGAGCCATCCTGCAAGTGATGAGACCTAAACTGATAATGAGGTAGGAGAAGAGATATGAAACAACACAAGCATAATCTGGGAGGCAGGAGGACATAAATTTAGGATCTTTGGGAGGCAGAGAGCAGACCAACCCAGTAGTAAGGAAGATATGATTTGCTACATCCTATTTACCTGACATGAAAACCAGAATGCATCATTGTTACATTTTATTAGTGTTCAGTCTGGATACTATACCATGGTAGCATGTCGTTTGACATCAGTGGTAGATCTTGTTTTTTCTTGTATAATAAAATAAGAGGACATTTCCTTTATATCAATTTCGCTGTCTTTCCCTTGCACCAGTAACAAAAAGTAAATGTTCTAAAAGTATGCAAATATGAATCTAAATTGATGCAAACTGAATGTGAAGACAGAGTCACATTTATCTACTATAGTTAGAAATACCAAACTGGGGAGGATTAAACATCATCATAGATTGGACTCCCAGCTGTTGTAATGGGCAGGATCATGGAAGGAAGATCACCAATGAAAAGAGGAACTCATTTCAGTTAAAAAGAAAGGTCCCTTGGCCGGGCGTGGTGGCTCACGCCTGTAATCCCAGCACTTTGGGAGGCCAAGGAAGGCGGATCACGAGGTCAGGAGATCGAGACCGTCCTGGCTAACACAGTAAAGCCCCGTCTCTACTAAAACTACAAAAAGAAATTAGCCGGGCGTGGTGGCGGGTCCCTGTAGTCGCAGCTACTGGAAAGGCTGAGGCAGAAGAATGGCGTGAACCCGGGAGGCGGAGCTTGCAGTGAGCCGAGATCGCACCGCTGCACTCCAACCTGGGCGACAGAGCGAGACTCCGTCTCAAAAAAAAAAAAAAAAGAAGAAGAAGAAGAAAGGTACCTTATAGTTGTCTGGACCTACCTACCACTGTTTTATCTTTTGCCTGAGCTGGAACCCTGGTTATCTCATTTTATGTGACCTTATGCTCTCATCTAGCATAAGAACCTGACTTTAGAAAATAGAATATGAATTTGGAATTTGAAAATGGAATTTAACATAAGATTCTGGAAATTGTTAGTGTATGTTTAAAGATCCAGATAAGAATTGCAGACTTCCTAGCAAGATGGCTTATTTTGGGGAATCTTTCCTTATGTTATCACTCTGGCTTGCACTGAGGAAATGTTAAAAGAAACTTTTATGTGAAATTTATTATTTTAATTGCTGTAAAGATTCTATTGAGAAAACCGTTGTATGCTCCAGTGTTGCATTTTTGAAAATTATTTTTAAAACTTCTCTCAATTCTAAGTCCTAGAGAATGCTTTGGAGCTTGTTTGTAAATTACATCTTATAGAGAATGAGAATTTTGTAATTTGATCTTGTTTCCCACTTTGATTGCTAAGGAGCTGAACCACCCACATCATAGACTTGTGCAAGGCCTTAGGATAGGTGTTTCTTTGTTCCAACTTTACCTTGCTTTCATTTTTCTCATGTCCTCTTATTTTCCCTTTTATTCATATTAGTTTTAAAGACGGCATTCTGTTCTTCTACTCATAGTTTTGTATGTCATCTTAAATTATGTTAGAATAAGATGGGATATAAATAATTATGTAACACCTATTTATTGTAGCAGAAGGCAAGCAAGTAAAGAGTAGGAAACTTTCTTCCTCCTCTTGTCTCTCCCTCTGCCTTCCCACCTCATTTTGCACATAGTTCTTAATGTGGACGACTTAGCTCTGTGGTTTCTTGGACTTTCCAGAGGACAGGGGAATTCACTCTGAAGCTTTTTGTCTGTATAGCACTACCAGGTCCAGTTAAAGAATGCCTGAGAGGACAAATAGGGCTGAAATATACCCAAGAGAAGGAAAAGATATATTTTTCTCATTTGTCAGCTCTGAGGGCAAGTCTTTTTCCAACTGTTTTTTGTTCCTTACCTTTTAACTGAATTGTAAACTCATAATATCAAAAGTTACTGCCTCTTGATAAAAACCACCTTCAGTGAAACCAAATATCAAATTTATTTGCTATACCTCTTTATGTTTTCATTTCATCGTGCTCTAAATTTGACACATTATAGGAAACTAAGATGGTCATAAATCGTTGAAACAATTGAAATAATTTTCTGATTTAAAATTTTGTTTTGTTTTGGTGTATGAATTACATACTCAAAGCTACTTATGTGGTAGGAATTACATCTCAAATTTTCTATAAAGGAAATAAGAACTGTGTTTTGCATTCCATGTGACTACTATGGTTTTTAAATTATTTAATGTTAATGTGACCAAGAAATTCAGCTGGAAATGTTAACTTCATAGTTGTAGTTTTTCGAAAATTTGCTATTTCATGTGTCATTGTAGTAAAGGTGATGATTAGCGATGTTAGCAACTTGCACTAATGTGACTCAATACCGAATACATACTCCTTGAAATGACATATTACATATATGTAATGATACCTGTTCTGAGATTCTATACCCTTGGCACAGTCTTCTCTCCTAGGTGTTCTTTTTGTTATTTATTATCATTCTGTTTTGTTCTATTTCAGTACACATTAGAACTTTATTTTGCAAAATGAATAAATACAAACCTAATTTAAGTAGTATAATTTTAATATCTTAACATGATTATGTAGTTGTAAAGGGGTCTTAAGAGCTTTTTGCATTAAAATTAAATCTTACTGTGTTCATAATAGTTAGGATATTGATGCATGGCCTTAGTAAATGTAGAATTTTAAAGATAAATGCAAATTTTGTGGATTTACAGAATTATCTAGATTTTTTTTAAGTAGTAAATTAGTTTATCATTTTGATGGAATTGGGTTTTTTGTTTGTTTCATACCCATGGCTAATTTAAATCTTCCCTCATCAAACTATACTAAAAATTTCAGAGAGTGAAAAAACAGCAATTTGGGGGGATAAAAAACTATGGACAAAGAAACTTAGTTTTCAAGCTAACAATGTTTTTAAAAAATGCTCACAGGTTAAATATTTTGTTTTGTTTTCTTTTTGATATATGAGTTTAAAATGATGTAGAGAATAGTTTCAAATTATGTAAACTTTCTGATCATAGGAATTTTTTTTCAAAGACTGCCACATAAATTATAAAGCAGTCTTATTTTGCAGGAAGTTGTCCAAATAAAAAAATAGACTTATGCTTTGACCACAAAACAATTAATTTTGGTCTTTTATTATAACTCAGAAATTTATTTTACGTACTTTGTTGTAGCAGCTGAAATTTAAAGACTTTTATTTTTAGCAAGTTTTTGAGCAGTTATTCTTATTTGTTAGCATTGCTTTGTTTTTATAGTTTATTTGCCAGAAGTGATTTTTGAAACCTGCTTTTAAACAGTGCCAGTTTTCAAACATTCCTATCATGTGAGTTTATGTGAGGAATAAACCCTTCTTTAAAAAGGAAGAAAGACCTCTTCTCTTTATTGTCTGTTTGACATTAATAAAATTAAGAAAAGAACGATTACTTGAGACATCAGCCTTACCTGGCTTATTTTTATCACGTGAGCATTCACGTTTGCTGGTGATCTAAGTGCTCCACCTGCCTTTCAGTTTGTTTACCAGGAAATCAAGATGTGTAAACTGCAGGAAGTACTATTTGACCCTCTCCGACAGTATCTCATTACAATAATTGCTAATCTCTGAATAAGACAGCCATGTTTTGTGAGTAACTGAGAGAGAGAGAGAGAGGTTGTGTTAGGTAGATTTTAGGTGTTTCAACAAATAGAGCATTGTAAATGCTTACTTGGATTATGTTTTCATGATAGCTTTTGATAAACGACATATGCTGACCCTTGGGGTCAGCAAAGCTGGGACACAATAGTAGGTATTCTTTCATGCCTTTTAACTGAAAAATATCACGGCTTGTTGTTTTGGAGTGCTGTCACTGCTCTGAATCGAAAGGATAATGGCTACTTCCTGATTAAACCCACTCTCCACAGTAAGCTGTTAATGTTATACTCGATGTCTTTTTCTCCTGTAAATGCAAGGGTATTTGGTGTTTTCTTTACTTTTTAACATTGTTTTTTCATAGATAGATCTCTTATAAATATATCCTGAAGTTAAAGTTTACAATTAGAGTCGAAACTACTGTTTAAGTTTGGAGGATTTTTTAAAATGAAAAAGTATTTCTGTTTGGAATCTTAAATCCAGCCAGCTCATACACATACTGTAGGTTTTGGTTAAAGAAATTAGCTTTATTAAATAAAGACATTGAAATGATAAATGATATTAAGCTGCCACTTTCTTGCCACTCTAAACAAAATTTTAAAAATAACGTGTAAAAAGATTTTTTTTTCAGAGACTTTGGATAAACTAATTTTATCTTGATTTAATAAATTTCATAATTCTATTTATATATATTCTCAAAATATCTCAATAATTTTAATTATGAAATTAACTTATTCTTAAATTAGCAAAGAGATCCTTATGATATAAAAACAATGTTAAGTATTCAGAATATAAGAAGGGAATAATGAGCTTCTTAGTTTTAATCCTAAATCTGGCCATCACTCCATCTGTGGTCTTGGGACAATCATTTAAACTGCTTACCTCAGTTTTCTTGTCTACTGTCTGTGTGAGTACTTAAGTAAAATGTGTATGTTTGTTTATTTCTTTATAGTGTTACAAACTACAAAGGAAATGAATTTCACAAGTATTTTATAAAATGGAGAACTGACTGTGCATATAGGAAAACATTAGCAGTAACAATAGACAGAGAAATAATTTTTTAAAATTTGTGGCTTTAAAAGAAACACCATTACATTGGCTTTTTAATTTGGAACAGAACTCTTAGTTTTGCTCAATCTTTAATATAATATTACCAAAGGAATATACATGAGGAATATACATGTTGTTGGATACATGACTAAAATAGGAAGTAGAAAGCTTAAAGGTAATTTAGTAAAGAGTGACAAATAGACTTAAAATTATTTAACTTTTTCTCAAAAGTCTTATTTCTGGAAGTAAAATTGTTCTGATTAGAGGGAAGAATGTATGTATGTATATATTATGGACATAAAAGTGTAGGTGATCTACATAGTAAGATGTTTAATTTTTAAACTGTAGTATTAAGTATGTTGATTATATAAAAAGAAAACATAAGATTATGAAAAATCAAAAGTAGTTACTTAAGAATGTTATGGAACCTAACATCTAGGAAAGTTAAAAAATGGGATAATGTAAATAGAATCCTACTTGTGTTGAAAGAATTAAGGCAGTTTCTTTCACATAATGCTTATCAGGGTTATTTTAGGTAACTCAGTAATTTTTGATATAAATTACTGGCATATTCTGAGGAGATTCTAAAGGTTAAGTTTGTGAGTATTCTAGCTTTGTCAAGTTATCAAAGTAAAAGTTATAATAGTGCCTCTATTTTAATTTATAATGACAAGTAATTTATGTCATTTATTGAATACTTACTATATGCAAACCTCTGGGCTAATTCTATTGTCATTTAATATTCATGATAATCACATGAGGTGGAGGTACCATTATTACTCCCATTTTTATCAGTGAGGAAGTAATTGTAGAGAATTTAAATAATTTGATTAAGGTCCTTAGCCAGTAAATACCAGAGCCAGACTGAAAACACTGACACAATTCAGAATCTAGAACAGTCACCAGTGTCATACCCTTAACCATTGTGTTTATATTTTGGAGATAGTAAAGGTGCTTACACACTTGATTTGGATGGTTTTTTTTTTTTATTAATTTATCAAATATTATGGAATGCCTAAGTATCAGGCACTTTAAGGAATTACAGGCAATAGCATTATAAAGCAATACAAAATCCCTTGTCTCAAGGAGCCTGCAGTCTATTGGAAGAGGCAGAAAATTAATAAGCTGTTAACAGTACAATGTGATAACTGATAAAATATAGGTCAGTACAGGATGCTAAAGGTGACGCAAAGGAGAGATATCCAATGTATTGTTTTATTTCCATATTTAATTTGCGTATTTGTGTGGTGGTCTAGGTACATGGGAAATATCAGTAAATGAAACTTTCAAAGGTCTCTGCTTTTGTGGCACATATAGTAGGAGTGGAGATTAATAATAATAAATAAGTAAACTGCATAGCATTTTAGAAGATGACAAATGTTATGAAGTTAAGAAAAAGGAGCAGGATGTGAAGGTTAGGTGGTGATGGGATTCAGGGGCTGAGGAAGGATTCACAAAGAAGATGATGTTGAGGAAAGATTAAGGAAGTTAGCTATGTGGATACCTTTGGAAAGTCTTCCAGGCAGAGGGCATGAGGCAGGAGCATGACTGATTGCTCAGGGAAATGAATGGTTGTCATTGTTGAGTATGGGTATGGAGAGAGAGAGTAAGAGGAGGTATTGTCAAAGGAAGTGAGTGGGTTATTCATGTAGGGCCTCAGTGGGGACTTTGAGGAGCCACTCCAGGGCTTTCAGTATTTTTAAAAAGGATCACTCCAGCTGCTGTGTTTAGAATAGACTATATGTAAGGAGTCATGGACCACCAGTTAGAAGGTTCTTAGAATAATCTAAATGAGAGAAGGTAGTGGCCTAGTAGCAGTTAAATTCTGGATGTTTTTGAGGTACAACCAAAAAGATTTCTGGATGGGCTGTATGTGAGATACAAGGAAAGAGGAGAAAAGATGATTTTAAGGGTTTTGACAGCTGGAAGGATGATGTTGTCATCAGCTGTGACATAGGGAAGAATTTCAGGTAGAGAAGGTTTGGGATGAGGATGAAGAATCAGGACTTTGGCTTTGGATGTGGTAGACCAAAATGTTTATTAGATATGCAAGTGGAGATATGAGAAGGCTTTACAGAGTGGGTACAACCCAAATTGAGACTGAAGAATGAATTGGACTTACCTAGTCTAACAGATAGTTTATAGTGAAATTTGAGAGCATTTGCTATATACTTGAATGAATC
Organism: Nomascus leucogenys; assembly: GCF_006542625.1. Lineage (NCBI taxonomy): Eukaryota > Metazoa > Chordata > Mammalia > Primates > Hylobatidae > Nomascus > Nomascus leucogenys. Next base: position 18,324,301 of record NC_044397.1, read on the forward strand.
TTGGCATTATCTACTTTACATATTTACTAATGAAAGTAACATCTAAATATCTAATAAGTAAAAACATTTAAAAAGTAATAAAAATATTTCAAAGAACAAAATTATTCTGGGTAGTCAAGTTTTAAGAGTATTTTACTGACTGCTGTTTTCATGAATTGTACTATCTGCTTTTACAAATGTTGATTCTCACCTTAGTACTGTAAGGTAAATAGTATTTCTGCTTTACATTTGGAGAAACTGAGTATGAGGGAGATTAATATTCCCTAAGGTCATTGATAGATTAGGTGATAGGCCTGGATTCAAATCCAGGTCTTTAGATTCCATTGACCATACTCCTTATTTTAAAAATGTATGATGTTAAAATTAAAAATTTTTTAGACTTTTGTTTGAGGTCACAAGGAGTTGTCTTTTTTAAATGTTAGTTATCATTCTGTAGTGTAACACAGTGATACCCTTGGGACATAAGGTTTTTAGATTCTTGATCAAGGAGTCAAACCATTTGTTGTTGTTCTTTGAATAACTACAGAGCTTTCAGTATAGTTACCTATTATAGACACCCTCTACTCCTGGTTCCCATCCCTGTGTATAGTGCTTAATAAGTGCTTAGAAAATTACAGCTGCTATTATCATCATCTTTTTGTTTGTACTATACTGTGACCTTGGGAATGAACCCAAGCTTGTTGGAATCATGTTTAAATTATAAAAGACAAGATTAAGGGCACAAAGACATTCTAAATAATGAAGAATGAGTTTTAATCCACACATTTTATCAGCTTGGAGACCATCTTTATTTCTTTTCCTTTTTTGGCTGTTTTTTAGGCAAGTGAATTTGCTAAATAGCTATGTTTCTTACTGGAAAACCGGTAATCTCTAAGATGCCACTGGGTATTTTCATTGTAAAAGTGAACGTAAGTTGTTCAACTTCAGTAGGGAATAAAAATGTAGTTGTTCTTTGAAACATACTTACTTTTGAGGTGACAATGCCGTATTTTAAAAAATTAAACCTTTTGCCTTCCGGATCGAAATAGAAGTTATTTCATGTGAGTTAATACTGTTTACATTTATGATGTTTTTAAAGATACTTAAGAGCAAGTCATTCAGACAAACTGCAAGAAAGAAATATTTTTACAAAGCCATGTCAAACATATAGAAATACCAGTTTTTTAAAAAACCTGTTGTAGATTAAAATAGGATATGAGTCTCAATGATGATCATTTTAAGTATATACTAAGGGAATAGGTAGAAACTTTACATTGTCTATATATTTCTGTTCTATAAATATATGACTTTACACTAAGTCTGCTGTTTTGATACATTTCTCAAAATTTTATGCTATTTTCAAGGGAACAAAAAAGATGTATTCATTCTTCCTATACCTTTCTCTAAAGTTTTTCTTTTATTTTATTATCATAACTTAGAGACTTCTTTAAGTATAACTTATTTTATGGTCACTGTAATCATTAAACAGATTATTTAAGTAAACAAAAATATTGTTTGACCCCTACAACATTCTTTATTTTAACTAAGTTATCTATGTAATTTCATATTTTAATTAATTCCGCTTATGATTAGAATTATATTTCCTGTGCGTTTCTAGTTAGTCATGAAAATAGTAGTGTTATGTTAAATATTTGTGTATCACTTAGTTTTAAAATTTATTTTATTTGGACAATGTCTTTGATTCAGTTGGGGAAAAGGAAATGACTGGTTGATCAGAAAAAAATTTCTGTTCAAAGTATTTTATTATTGCCTATTTTTAAATAATTATACTGAACTAAATCTGTTATATCCTTTATAAATTGCAATGACCAGAGAGGCTGGGCGCCACACCTCACACCTGTAGTCCCAGCACTTTGGGAGGCCAAAGCAGGTGGATCACCTAAGTTCAGGAGTTCGAGACCAGCCTTGCCAATGTGGTGAAACCCCATCTCTACTAAAAATACAAAAAATTAGCTGGGCGTGGTGTCGGGTGCCTGTAATCCCAGCTACTTGGGAGGCTGAGTCAGGAGAATCACTTGAACCCAGGAGGCAGAGGTTGCAGTGAGCTGAGATCGCACCATTGCACTCCAGCCTGGGTGACAAGAGCAAAACTCCATCTCAAAAAAGAAAGAAAGAAGTGTCCAGAGAATGAGTATTCTGATTAATTTTTTCTGGAATAGTTTGTCTTAACATTATTAAAATTTAATGTATTTGTGCAAATATAAAATTGAATATTTTTTGATGATTTGAAGACATAGAGGGCTACTGGGTCCTGATTTGACAATCTGCGCTATTACTAATCTAGTTTGGTAAATAAAGTACAAACAAATATTAAATGAGTCTTGATTTGATAATTTGAGCAACTAACCTAGTTTTACAAGCAAAGCGTAATCAAATATTAAATGCGTTACAGTAATTAAAAAACACCAGAGATGTCAAAAGGAGCATAAGATTAATTGCTTAATGCATGATATGTAAGTAAAATATTATGAGTTGACAGTAAGAGAGGGGTCGTTGGAATGACCAGGAAAGCCTCCTTTAAGGAAAAGGAACTAGAACAGTATCTTCAAGCACTGAAGAAGGACTTCAAACATTAATTTTTACAAATAGCTTTTTTGAGATAAAATTCACATACCATACAGTTCTCCCATTTAAAGTATATAGTTTAATGGATTTTGGTATCTTACATTTTTTTTTACATTGCAGTAAAATATCTATAACATAAAATTTGTCATTTTAACCATTTTTATCTACACAATTCAGTGGTCTTAATTACATTCACAGTGCTGTACAATCATCATTACTGTCTATTTCCAAAATTTTTTCATCATGCCAAATAGAAACTCTGTAACCATTAAGTAATAATAACTCCTGGTCAGATGCAGTGGCTCATGCCTGAATCCCAGCACTTTGGGAGGCTGAGACGGGAGGATCACTTGAGACCAGGAGTTCAAGGCCAGCCTGGGCAATGTAGTGAGACCTCTGCTCTACAAAAATAAAATAAAATAGCTGGGCATGGTGTCACATGCCTGTAGTCCCAGCTACTCAAGCCTCGAGCACAGGAGGTTGAGGCTGCAGTCAACTGTGATTGCACCGCTGCACTCCAGCCTGGGTGACAGAGTGAGACCCTGTCTCAAAAAATTTAAAAATAAAACAAAGCAGTAACTCCCCATTTCCCTCACCATCCCCCATCTCCTAGTAACCTCTAATCTACTTTCCATCTCTGCAAATTTTCCTCTTCTACATATTTTTCATAAGTGGAATCATACAATATTTGTCCTTTTTTGGGTTGGGCTTATCTCACTTTAGAGTTTTCAGGGTTCATCTATGTTATAGCATGTAGCACAACTTCATTTCCTTTTATAGTTCAATTTTATAGATATATGTATATATGTACCTATATACATACACATGTACATGTATACATAAACACTTGTATGTATATATGTACATACATACACAATTGTTCATATATACATGTACATATGTACATATACTTGTGTATACACACCCATATATTTGTACATATATACAAATGTACATATACATATGTTTGTACATATACGCAAATACATATAAAATTATATAAATATGTATATATGTATATCACATTTGTTTATTCATTCATCTTTTGAGGGATATAGGTGTACAAGTATGTTTTCAAGTCTCTATTTTCAATTCATGTAGTAATTTTACATTAACTTTTTGGAGGAACCACGAAACTGTTTCCAGATAGCTGAATCAAGCATTGATTTTATTCTGTTACACTGTATAGTGAATGGAAAAGATTAGGCTGAATGAATACTGGCTTCAGCACATACGGGGTATTTTTCTTAAAAGAGAGAAAAAAAGCCATGTATGTTATGTGTGAAAACATATGTATGTGTAAATAGCCACCTCTTAAAGTGAATTTTTAAAAAATAAGCCTTCTGGTTGTATGTAACCCCAGTTTTGTAATGTTTTCTAGAACGTGGTCATTGAGTTTGAATTTCTTAGTCCCTAGGAACAATGTTATAAAAGGATGTTTCCACAAGTAATTAGAATTAAAAGTGTATTTCTGCCTATTTTTAAGATATCTATTAGTTGCCTTTTTTGCATTATAATATAAAATCACTGAATTATATCTGACTGGAAAGTGTTTCCAATATATTCTTTTTAGTCAATTTATTTTCCTTGATATATATTAATATTTTATATGTTATAAGTGAGAGAGAGGACTATAGTGATTTCATTCAGCATTTTTGAGATCACTCTTACAAGTATAAATTCTGGAATTCAATATGGATTAGGAGAACACTGTTTACCTATCTTTTCATAGATCAGTGAGGGACCACTAAGCCAAAAGGCAGGGATTATTTCACTGGCTTGATAAGGTTACAAGAGTGAGGAAATGGGGAGCAATATTAAAATAGGGAAACTTTGACCTAATTACAAGTTTCCCTGAGAGGGATATATAATATCACAAACCCACAAACAGTAATGAATTACCACTTGTGGATTCAATAAGGAAATAAATGGTAATAACATATATAATGGGTCATCCTGATGAGAGTATTATTTAGGACATCAGAGAGTAATTTCTGGAAATAAAAGGAAAACTAATTGGAAGTTTTCTTTAAATTTCTCATCGGGGGTATACATGAGAGTATGTAATGCATAGGGAGATTGAAATAGCCAGCAATTTTGAAGAAATTGGCATGGATAGCTCATGGAATTTTTTTTTTCTTTTGGCAAACCTCTGAGGCAATTTGCCTTAATATGAATTTGAATCTTAAGTAGGAACTGGGAATGAGATTATAGGGTGTTTAAATCATTAACAAAAGTTAGACTTGGAGAAATCTTTTGGGAAATAAGTTTCCACTTGGTTAAAAGCAAAATTTCAATAATCTATAGAGCATATAATTGTAACAAACTGAATAACTTACAGAATACAAATTCAATAATTAGATAAGTAGTTTAAATGTTTTTAGTTTGACATTGCTGATCTGGCAAGAAAGTAAGGAGTCACTGTGACTAAAAATTAAGTGAAATAGAAAATTTAAAGAGGATAAGAAAATGTCAAAGCCAACTTTCATTTCAAGGAACCTGCTGAACTTGTGATGGAAGTTCTATTTATGACGCTGTATAATAGCCCATATTTGAAATCAGATAGATAGGCCAGGCGTTGTGGCTCACACCTGTGATCACAACACTTTGGGAGGCCAAGGCGGGTAGATTGCTTGAGGCCAAGAGTTCGAGACAGGCCTGGCCAACATGACGAAACCCCATCTCTGCTAAAAATACAAAAATTACCTGGGCGTGGTGGCGCATGTCTGTAATCCCAGCTAATTGGGAAACTGAGGCACAAGAATCACTTGAACCGGGAGGTGGAGGTTGTGGCAAGCTGAGATCATGCCACTTGCACTCCCGCCTGGGCGACAGAGGGAGACTCTGTCTAAATAAATAAATAAGTAAATTATATAGTGCTGTTATTTTTATTTCAAAACGTCTCTACTTCCATTTTGAAACAACATGGTCTCTTTTGAACCTCCTTTTTTAAAACGTTTAAGTTCCTTCTTTTTAAAAGTAATCATACCTTTAGTATAACCCTTACCCACTTTGTCCCTTCTCATTTTCTTATTTTAAAGTTTTTTTGTTATTCAATTTAGATTACTTCTCATGGTAGGAAGATTGTGATGAATCCTAGATCTAATTTGATTCCTAATATCTTAGTGCATTGATTGAAAAATACGTCTAATTTTCCGAAGTCATATTAATCCCTTATAAACAAGCAGACACACATTCAAAAACCCTTAATGCCTTAGAACTTTCTGGACCTCTAGTATATGTGAAATTCAAACGAAATTTTTTTAGGGAGACCACTGCTTTTCTCTTCAAAGAAACACCTTTCCAACTCTTAGTTTTCACCCAAAACTTGGAATTAATATTCTTTCTAGATATAATTGTTCAGATTTTTTTTTTAACCTCCTCACTCTCATAGTTGTTTGAAGCCTAACTTTCATTACTAAATCAGCTGTTGATCTGTTGCCTAATAAACTTTTTCTGGAGCCTATTTCTTCAAGTTTTGTACTTCTGTTTAATGTATCAGGCTATATTTTACACAGGAAATCTCAAGTTTTTTGTTCTCAAAACCATTTAGCTCTTCTTTGCAGCCATCTAATCTCTCTTTGATGACCATCTAAGCATTTTTCAGAAGGCCTTGATTTGTAATTATACCAGACTTTATTTTGGGGCCCCATGAATCTAAAACTTTTATAATTATAGTTTAGATAACTTAGTAGAAGTACCATTACTTTCATGTTGACCTGTTCCACAAAGTATTACACCTGACACTGAGCAAGAGATTTGTGTGTGAGTGATGGATTATTCATCAGTCCCACCAGTAGTGCCAGTTTTCGGACTCTGACCTCTTTGGATAGTTTATCTTGCTTGTTAGATACTCTCGCTTGAATTACCCTTTCTCTTTTCCTCTTTCTTATCCTCCTTTCACTCTAGGACACAAATTACTGGGGGTTGAAAAGAACTCAGTACTCTCTATTATTTGTTTGTGACCCCAAAAGGAAAGTTTTCAGGGTTAAAAATTGAGAGGAGAAAAGACATTATGGTAATGGTGTTTCCCTTGTTGGTCCTGTATTCTTACAGATAACACAGTTTCTGAAACGCAGGCTTTTTTTTCTAAGCTTTTCTAAGCTGTGCCTGAAGTATTCATAGTATTCTTCCTGAAAGTTTGGAGTTTTTCTGGACTGGGCCGATCTGGTTCTTTTTTTTTTTTTTTTTTTGAGATGGAGTCTCGCTCTGTCGCCCAGGCTGGAGTGCAGTGGCGCAATCTCGGCTCACTGCAAGCTCCGCCTCCCGGGTTCACGCCATTCTCCTGCCTCAGCCTCTCCGAGTAGCTGGGACTACAGGTGCCCGCCACCACACCCGGCTAATTTTTTTTTGTATTTTTAGTAGAGACGGGGTTTCACCGTGGTCTCGATCTCCTGACCTCGTGATCCGCCCGCCTTGGTCTCCCAAAGTGCTGGGATTACAAGCCTGAGCCACCGCGCCCGGCCTCGATCTGGTTCTTTGTGGAGTTACTGCCCAAGTACCAGGAAATATTCCTCCATCTAAGCAGCTAATAGAAGTCTACATCATCCCTTTCTGGAAGCTTTTCTTTTTTATTTCCTAATAAGTATCTGTATGTTCAAATCTGCTTGTTAATCATTCCTTAGACATGATGTTGAAGTGGAACTTTGTGGATATTCATTTATCCTAGTGTAATACAGCATATTACAGCTCAGATCTCCTGGATAGCTGGGTCAGTAGGTTCCATTGCTAGGTCCAGTTTCCCTCGTGTCATCCTGGCTCGCTCTGGATATAGGTGAGGTAGAGCCTCAAGAAGCAATAGACCATGGTAAGGATTACCTAGCAAGGGATTCATGGGTAGAGAGCTTACCCAGGTAGTCACATGTCCTTGTAGAAATTTTTTTGGAGGGGTAGAGGTCCTGCTACCACCTTTCCATATGCTTACTCTAGTTATAGTAAAGTTGCCAGCCAGCCCTTACAAGAGTTTTTTTGGGAGGGGCAGAAGACTCTTGGAAAGGAGAGATCCATGTTTCAGATTCTCCGTCATTGTTGACAGGAGGATAGCTGGGAGTTCTCACAACTGTCCTTGTCACCTCTCATCCTGAGTGCTCATCTGGACACAGGGTAGATAGTTTATAATGTATTATATGCTTAGCTTGCCAATGTGTAACTATTCAGAGCCTCAGCAGTAAAGCCAATTGTTTTTCAAGTCTTTCATTGTCAGTTTCAGGTTATAGAAGCTGCCTTATACACATACCTACTGTTACTTGTATGAATTGTTCTCTTTTTATTTTCCTACTTGGCTTTTGGGGCTTAAGATGATGATGAATTCTATATTCTTGCCACCTTCTTATGGGACCTTTTCATCCAAGCTATCTGTATATTTTTCCCATTCTTTATATTAGCAGATATTTTCACATTCCCTTATATTAGCAGATATTTTCTTTCTTTTTAAATTTTTGTTTCTTTTAGTGAGTCTTATAGCATCTTTAATATTAAGTACTGGGCCAACAAGACAGTGAATGTTAGTTATTATTTTCATTTGAACTTCAAAATTGACGTAATCTAGCAATAGTGAAGCTTATAAAAGCTCTATGGCAGTGATTCTTAACCTTGGAATCTTCTGGAGGGCTTTCCAACCTGTTAATGCTTACATCCCCACCCCCAGAGATTCTGATATAATTGATCTGGAGATGGGCCTTGTCATAGGTTTATATATACTTAAGATCCCCCATGTGTTTCTAATATGCAGCCAGGCTTGTGACTCATTACATTAAAGGAATTGTATGGTAAACTTGTTTGTGAAGTAAAAAATTCATTTTGCACTCAGAAAATACTTGAAAAACTACGAGATGACACTCTGCTGGAATTCTCTTCTATGAAATTACATATACTTCTTTGCTTCACTGTTTTCTAAATTAAGATTTTTATTGGTCAAGTTTTCTCTAAGTATATGACCACCTCCATTTATAGTGGGCTTATTACTTTTATCTGAAGATATTGCATAAGTCATTTTCGTAATGTTATTCTTTGTCCATCAAGATTAAAATCAGTTGAGCATGATTATATAATAAATATGTAGCTTTACAAATTAAGTTCTATCATCTAAGGCAGACTGTGAAAGATAATTGCTCTCTGCACCTTTGTTTAAAATATAGCTTATATATACAGATTGAACTAGAGAACCAAATAAATTCCTGTAGTACTTTGATAGCTAAAGGAATGTTCTGGACTTGTGTTTTTATGTATTTGTATATAGTATTTCATATTCATATGAAAATTATCTTACTGTTTAAGCTGAGTAGAACCCTATTTGCCTTTTATGAGATTCCAATATATGTCTTAAGAGAGAAGGATGTTCAATATGGGACTGATAAACCAAATGTGACTCAATTAATCCCAAGGTATTGATGTGTTTTTAGTAAAATAAAATTAGCTTACACAAATAAACTAGTGGTGCCTAACTCCCTGCCTTTAGTGAATTTGAGAAGTTTGATATAAATATGGAAAAGCGGAGTTTATTGGCACAAATAGATTTCTTGGATGGCAAGTTAAATTTTAAGGTTCAATCTGGACAGAGTGCTATGTGCCTATAGTCTCAACTACACAGGAAGCTGAGGCAGGAGGATCGCTTGAGGCCAGGAGTTAGAGGCTGAAGTGCACTAGGGTCTGCCTGTGAATAGCCACTGCACTCAGGCCTGGGCAACATGGTAAGACCCTCATCTCTTTAAAAAAAATGTTTAAGGTTTCAACACTTTATTAAAATTAAGAGGCCTAAGTGCCAACATGCATCTCTCATCAGAAGAATTTGTATAATATTCTTTGCAAGTCATGTTTATTTAATGTTAGGATAAATATACTAATCAATATTAATGCTTTTGCCTTACTAAGTTTACAGTATATTCAGAAAACATTAAAGCAAAATATAGACGTTTGGTATATTTTATTCAATTCACTACTTTGTGGAAACTTTTGAAGAGATTTTCTGATTTGCCAAAAGAAGCCAGATATCAGCCAGGTGCAGTGGCTCACACCTGTAATCCCAGCACTTTGGGAGGCCGAGGCAGGTGGATTACCTGAGGTCAGGAGTTTGAGACCAGCCTGGCCAAAGTGGTGAAACCCTGTCTCTACTAAAAATACAAAAAATTAGCCAGGCGTGGTGGCAGGCACCTGTAATTCCAGCTACTTGGGAGGCTGAGGCAGGAGAATTGCTTGAACCTGGGAGGGGGAGGTTGCAGTGAGCTGAGATCGCACCATTGCACTCCAGCCTGGGCAACAAGAGTGAAACTCCATCTCAAAAAAAAAAAAAAGAAGAAGAAGAAGAAGGCAGATAAAAAAATAAAAAATTGTTATATAGTACAATGTTATAAGTGACTTAATTAGGGAATACACAAGATTAACAAGAAAGGACCTAAGACTTCCTTGTGAGTCGGAACGGTTCCTTAGAAGAAGTTACACATGAGCTGAGACCTAGAGTATATGTAGGAGTACGGCAGAGAATAAGGGCAGGGCATTTGAGGGAGAACAAACATCATGCACCAAAAACATAGTATGGATGCAGGAGGAGACAGTGGTGTATTTGGGAATGGCAAGAAGTTTAGTCCCCTAATGTGTGAGTAGAGAGTAGAAAAGGAGACCAAAGAAACCAGAGGCCTATTAAATAGACCTTGTTATGCCTAGCAGAAGACCTGGGATTTTATCATACAAGTGATATAGAAACACTGACAGATTTTAAGTAGGGGAGTGGTGGGATCAGATTTTTATATTAAAAAGAGTACTGCTTTAAAAAAAAAACAGGATTACTCTTGGTAGAAACGGCATCGAAGGAAAGAGAAGCAGAGAGACCTCTTGGAAGGCTACTGCATTATTTTCAATAAGAACTGATTTAGGATTGTAGTAAGATGATGGTGGGATTAGAGAGAAGATATATATACTTTTAATATTGGATAAACTTGTTAGTCCCCAAACTGAATTAATATAGCTTTACCAAGTTTTTAAAAACTATATGTAATATGGAGGTGCAAGATTACTAAATGGACGAGCGCCTGAGAGAGTCTGGTAAGAGTATGTGACTTGATTTTCTGTCTCAGCATATCATTCAGTATAGCACGTGAAAAGTCATATTAGAGACATTCTACATTTGATCTTGGATATAGAGTCTAGAATCAAGAATATTGAATTTAAAATTCCCATAGAGAATTCATTAAGTCAAATGGCATTCTGTCATTGAGTACCACTGAGAGATCCAGATATTCTTTTATTTTGGAGACGGTCTTGCTCTATTGCCTAGGTTGTAGTACAGTGTCACGATCACAGCTGACTGCAGCCTCAGTCTCCCAGGCTCAGGCAGTCCTCTTGTCTCAGCCTCCTGAGTATCTGGGACCACAAGCACATGCCACCATGCTTGGCTAATTTTTTTTTTCCTTTTTGAAAGATGGAGTCTTGCCATGTTGCCCAGGCTGGTCTTGAATTCCTGAGCTCAAGGGATCCTCTCACCTTGGCCTCCTAAAGTGCTGGGACTGCAGATGTAAATCGCCTTGCAAGCCTTTTTTTTTAACAGTTTTATGGAGATATAATTCATATACCATACAATTTGTCCATTTAAAGTATACAATTCAGTTTTTAGTGTATTCGCAGAGTTGTGCAACCATCACCACAATCAATTAAAACATTTCATAATCCCCCAAAGAGACCCAATATCCGTTAGCAGTCACTCTTCATTTTCCCCCAACCTACCCATAGTTCTATACTTTCTGTCTCTACAGAGTATCCTTTTCTGGATGTTTCATTTAAATGGAATCGTGTAACCCATGGCCATTTGTGACTGGCTTCTTTTACTTAGCTCAGTGTTTTCAAGGTTCTTCCATGTTGTGTCATGTATCACTTTATTCCTTTTAATTATTGAATAATATTTCATTGTATGGATATACCACATTTATTCATTCATCAGTTGATAGCCATTTGGGTTATTTCCTTTGGGGCTATTATGAACAATAGCTATGAACATTCAGGTACCAGTTTTTGTATAGACATATATTTTCATTTCTTTAGGGTATATGCCCAAGAATAGGAGTAGAATTCTACCTAAGAGTTGAATTGCTGGGTCATACAGTAACTCGTAATGTTTAGCCTTTTGAGGAACTCGGATATTCTTAACTTTTCAACATTTGAAGTAGAATATTTAGATGATTATTTAAAGTACAGACAGTTTTGTGGTTAAATTAGGTATATATGGTTTTATCATAAGACTACATTAATTTTAGTAATCAGAAAACTATGTTTATAAAGGCTACTTAAAAAAATTTGTAAAATCATGGTAATTCTCATTTTTAGAATAATTTTATTACTGAGTTTGTACTTTGTTTTACTTTGTAGAAATACTAAAAAAATTTTGGCTCATAGTTACATTCATGGTATCACTGTGTTTAACCATTGAATGTTTTCACACACAAACGCACACACACAGTATGTGTGTATGTGTACAACATATAAATTTGACACAGTATCTCACTCCGTCACCCAGGCTGGAGTGCAGTGGCATGATCACAGCCCACTGCACCCTCAACCTCCCTGGGCTCAGGTGATCATCCCGCATCAGCCTCCTGAGTAGCTGGGACTATAGGTGCAAGCCACCATGCTCAGCTACTTTATATATATGTATGTATGTATGTATATATATTCCTAGTTTTTATATGGAAGAATGAAGACCCTCTGTGACAATGCTCAGAGAAAATAAATTCCTTCATAGTACAAGGCCCTAAGTATACATCTTAAACATGTCTTAATATCTTAAAATATATAAAACATGTCTTATATATTTTATGTCTTAAAAATAAAAACATGTCTTAAAAAATATATATATATATATATATATTTTTTTTTTCAAACAGAGATGGGGTTTCACCATGTTGCCCAGGCTGATCTTGAACTCCTGGGCTCAAGCAGTCCGCCTGCCTCAGCCTCCCAAAGTGCTGGGATTATAGGCATTAGCTATCGTGCCCAGCCATTTTCTTTCTTTTCTTTTTTTTTTTTCTTTTTGAGACAGAGTCTTGCTCTGTCACCCAGGCTGGAATGCAGTGGTGCAATCTCAGCTCACTGCAACCTCTGCCTCCTGGGTTCAAGCGATTCTCCTGACTCAGCCTCCCAAGTAGCTGGGATTACAGGCATGCACCACCACACCCAGCTAATTTTTGTACTTTTAGTAGAGACTGGGTGAAACCCAGTCTGCCAGGCTGGTCTCGAATTCCTGACTTCAGGTGATCCGCATGCCTCGTCCTCCCAAAGTGTTGGGATTATAGGCGTGAACCACTGCACCTGGCCTCCCAGCTGTTTTCATATTTTAATGCAGGTGATATTAAGACATGTTTAGGATGTATACTTAGGGCCTTGTACTATGAAGGAATTTATTTTCTCTGAGCATTGTCACAGAGGGTCTTCATTCTTCCATATAAAAACTAGGAATATTATAATAAAGAGAAGGCCAAGACAAAAGAACAAAGCAAGCAAAAAGAACAAAGCTGGAGGCATCACTTCAAAGAGAACATCACGGGAGGCTCCCCAACTTCAAACTATACTACAAGGCTACAGTAACCAAAACAGCATGGTGCAGGTACAAGAACAAACACAGAGATCAGTAGAACAGAATAGAGAACTCAGAAGTAAGATCACACACCTACAATCATCTAATCTTCAAGAAACCTGACAAAAACAAGCAATGGGAAAAGGACTCCCTATTTAATAAAGGGTGCTCGGAGAGCTGGCTAGCGATATGCAGAAAATTGAAACTGGATCCCCTCCTTACACCATACACAAAAATTAACTCAAGATGGATTACAGACTTAAATGTAAAACCCAAAATTATAAAAACCCTAGAAGAAAATCTAGGTAGTACCATTCAGGACATAGGCACAGGCAAAGATTTTATGATGAAAATGTCAAAAGCAATTGCAACAAAAGCAAATACTGATAAATGGGACCTAATTAAACCAAAGAGCTTCTGCACAGCAAAAGAAACTATCATCAGAGTGAACAGACAGCCTACAAAAAGGGAGAAAACTTTGTAATCTATCCAACTGACAAGGGTCTAATATCCAGAGCCTACAAGGAACTTAAACAAATTTATAAGAAACAAACAACCCCATTAAAAAGTGGGCAAAGGACATGAACAGACACTTCTCAAAAGAAGACATACATGTGGCCAACAAACATGAAAAAAAGCTCAACATCACTGATCATTAGAGAAATGCCAATCAAAACCACGAGATACCATCTCACACCAGTCAGGATGGCTATTATTAAAAAGTCAAAAACAACAACAGATGCTGGTAAGTTTGCAGGAGAAAAGGAATGCTTTTACACTGTTGATGGGAGTGTAAATTAGTTCAACCGTGTGGAAGACAGTATGGCGATTCCTCAAAGATCTAGAAGCTGAAATACCATTTGACCCAGCAATCCCATAACTGGGTGTATACCCAAAGGAATATAAATCATTCTAGTATAAAGATACATACACGTGTATGTTCATTGCAGCACTATTCAGAATACCAGAGATATGGACTCAACTTTAATGCCCATCAATGATAGACTGGATAAAGAAAATGTGGTACATACACCATGGAATACTATGCAGCCATAAAAGGAATGAGATCATGTCCTTTGCAGGGACATGGATGGAGTTTGAAGCCATTATCCCGAGCATTCTAACACAAGAACAAAAAATCAAACATGGCATGTTCTCACATATAAGTGGAACTGAATAATGAGAACATGTGGACACAAGGAGGAGATATACACACACTGGTGCATGTTGGAGTGGCGGGGACGGGGGTGAGAGAGAGCATCAGGAAGAACAGCTAATGGATGTTGGGCTTAATACCTAGGTGATGGGTTGATCTGTGCAGCACACCACCATGGTACATGTTTACCTATGTAACAAACCTGCACATCCTGTACATGTACCCCTGAACTTAAAAGTAGAAGAAAAAAATAATAATAAAGAGAGGGTGTAGCATGCCTCCTGTTAGGTATTTTGTTTTGTATTTGGCCAGGAGAATACAGAAAGAAAATATTTTCTCCAACTTAAGATACATGGGTAGAAAAACAGCTCAATAAAAGTCAACATTATTTATGTTAATATTTGGGTATTGCCAATACAGTAAGTACAGTAAGACATGGACAAGTGTATGCAATTCAGAAAATAATAAAAATTATGAGGGAAATGGATGAGGCATAATTGAAACAGTAAGTTAATACATAATTTGACCAAATGGTATACTTAAGAGAATGGTAGGGGGAATTATAATAATAACTTTTTGTGTATATTTGGAGATTATTAATGTCAAAAGGAGAAAACTTGGTCCCTAGATTACTGAAAAATGCACTGTTATAGTCTGAACAAAATTAATTTTGTGTGTATGAAGGTTATAAAATTACATATTAACTTCTCAGGGAAAAGCAGTTTTACTATTTTAGTTATCTAAGAACAAATAAAAATGTCACTGTTATCTAAAACAAAATTTCAAATTATACTGTTATCTAAAGCTAAGGTAAAGATGGCATTTTTGAAAGCTAGATTGACAGGGGATCGCCTAACACACTCTTGAACACCTCTTTAGGTTACCTGTGAACTAAATCGGCTTGGAATTGAAAATTATCTTGACATTTTCAACGTGTTTGCTCACATTTAACTTATAAAATAAATAATGTTGACTTTTATTGAGCTTTTTTTTTACCCTTGTATCATAAGTTTAAAGAAAATATTTTCTTCTTTGTATTCTCCTGGCCGAACACGTAAGAACAAAATACCTAGCAGGAAGTGTACTAGGCCCTCTCTTTATAACTCTTTGAAGTAAGCATAATTAGTTTCATTGTACTGATTTGGCAACCAAAGCTCAACAGACATACTGGTTGTGTGCTGAATAATACAATGTATTCATAAAACAAATACAGAGCCGTAAAAAAGTCATGTAATTAGCAGCTTCCTGGGTAGAAGCTAAAGTGCTCCATAATTCAAAGATGGGAAGTCGGGACCCAAGATTCGTCAGATCCAGCCTTATGGATAAAGGAACACTAGGGCGTATATTTAAAGGAGTATATTGTTTGGATTATTGGAAGTGAAAACCAGAATATGTCTCAGTGGTGTAAGTAGCATGAGTGAACATGAGAAAAGACAAGCATGATATTTGTTAGGAAGTTTTCTACTAGGCTCTTTAGTTGGCAGGGAACAATAACAGAAGAGTATCTTCTCTCTCTCTTAAGGCCACTCAACTTCTCTGTACATTTACTCTTCCATTATTTTTTTCCAACCCACTTTTTTAAACTTGTATCCTTGGGCCCCCAGCCTTAAGGATCTCTTAATCTCAGCAATCACTTTTCCTGTTTCTATCAGTGAAAATGTTTATATCAGAAAGAATCTGATGAGAGTATAGAATCTTTTAGAGACCACTGACACGTAGATTTCTGGCCAACTATTGTCTCCTTGGGTTATATCTGTTTCAGACAGCTTTGACCACAGGAATGGGATCATGTGGCCCACTGTTAAGAGACAAGGATTTCCTCAACATCCAGAAGTCCTATGTGCTGAATCAGGCGGTCTGTAAAGAGGAAGCCTGAGTCAAGCACAGGGAAAGCATAATGAGTCATGGACCTTCCTGCTTCCTGGATGGAGGTGGAGGGTGGAACTTTTATGAAAACTGTCATCATTTAAAAATTACGTCAAGGCAAAAGGTCTTTTTTCTTCCTGGTAGTTCATGAGGGAAACTGCCTGTCTCCAAAATCTTTGTGTTTGCATCTCCTTTGTACCCTTCTCACTACTCTGAATTTAGTGAAGTGAGCACATACATTTCTGTTTATCAGAAAAATAAAAAAATTCTAGTAATTGAGATTTAGGTTGAATTATGGAGATAACAGTATGAAATGAAAAGAAATTTAGAGAAAATTGAGTAGTGCGAATTATTAAATGATGAACTTTTATAAGGCAAGGACTATGATTTTATCTTTATTTTCTAACGACTAAACCAGCATAGAGATTTGTAGTTAATGCTCAAAAATAGTTGTTAAATAAATAATACACCAGCTATTTCAACACAAGAGGCAAAAAAGAATAAATCCTTAATGTGTAACAATTTTTTCTTGAATTTTTATCAGAATTCTCAAAATTCTCTTCTTTAACTATAGTAGCATTAATTTTTTTTTTTTTTTTTTTTTTTTTTTTTTGAGATGGAGTTTCGCTCTTGTTGCCCAGGCTGGAGTGCAATGGCGCGATCTTGGCTCACCGCAACATCCGCCTCCCGGGTTCAAGCGATTCTCCTGCCTCAGCCTTCCTGAGTAGTTGGGATTACAGTCATGTGTCACCATGCCTGGCTAATTTTGTATTTTTGGTAGAGATGGGGTTTCTCCATGTTGGTCAGGCTGGTCTGGAACTCCCAACCTCAGGTGGTCCGCCCACCTCGGCCTCCAAAGTGCTGGGATTAAGGCATGAGCCACCGTGGCTGGCTTTTTTTTTTTCCCACAGAGTCTCACTCTGTTGCTCAGGCTGGAGTGCAGTGGTGCGATCGGCCCACTGCAACCTCCGCCTCCCACGTTCAAGCCATTCTAATAGCATTAATTTTTTTTATTAATTTTTTACTTTTTTTAGATGGAGTCTTGCTCTATCACCAGGCTGGAGAGTGCAGTGGTGCAATCTTGGCTCACTGCAACCTCCACCTTCCGGGTTCAAGGGATTCCTCTGCCTCAGCCTCCTGAGTAGCTGGGACTACAGGCACATGCCATCACGCCTGGCTAGTTTTTCGTATTTTTTAGTAGAGACGGGGTTTCACCATGTTGGCCAGGCTGGTCTTGATCTCCTGACCTCGTGATCTGCCCACCTTGGCCTCCCAAAGTGCTGGGATTACAGGCGTGAGCCACCGCGCCCAGCCTAATTTTTTTAAAAGTATTTCTTCTGGCTGGGTGCGGTGGCTCATGCTGGTAATCCCAGTACTTTGGGAGGCCGAGGCGGGCGGATCATGAGGTCAGGCGATCGAGACCATCCTGGCTCACGTGAAACCCCGTCTCTACTAAAAATACAAAAAAATTAGCCGGGCGTGATGGTGCCTGCCTGTAGTCCCAGGTCCTTGGGAGGCTGAGGCAGGAGAATGGTGAGAACCCGGGAGGTGGAGCTTCCAGTGAGCCGAGTGATCCACTGCACTCCAGCCTGGGCAACAGAGCGAGACTCTGTCTCAAAAAAAAAAAAAAAAGTATTTCTTCTTCGATTAAAATGTATATATAGTTTGGATACTCATATCTGTTTCTCCTATTTTACTCCAATACTACCACGTGGTCTTTGTAGATACTAAAATTTATAAGTAAAGATGAATCATAAATTTGATAATTAGAAAATAATTAAAATTATATAATGTCCTATATATTATAAAAACTATTCTAAATCTATAACTAATACTGGATTCTAAGATGGCAATCTATTTTCAGAAGCATTTTCTTTTTTCATATTAAATGTTTTTATATTTTTTGGAGTATGAGAAAATGCATAACTTTTAATATAGATATCCCTAATTATTAACAAAATTAAGAATAAATATAATATCTTCCAACTGCATATCTTACTTATTTTCTTAATTTGTTTGCTCATCTACACATATGGCCCCTGAAAAGGCCACCCCATTTCCTAAGTTTATATAATACCATCTTCTAATACCTAGTACCCAGGTACTATCACTTAGCTCAACTTCTTATACTAGTAAGAATCTGTTTAACTCAGCGTTGATTAGGTCCACTATTGCTCCAACCTACTAGAGTATAAACCCTTGAGGTGTAGAGTATTTGACCTAATTGACTTATTCATTATATCCCACGCACCTAGCATGCTTCATGGTGTGGCAAATGCTTTCTGAAAGGTTGAACATCAGATGTTTTCATAAATGGTTAAAGTTTGTATAATTATCACTTAGGGCATCTGGGTGAAATAACTTTGATGTATCTTTAATTAGTTGAGTATATAGAATGAAAGACTAGTATTTAGGTGGCATTCCAGGTGCCCAGCCAAATTAAATACTCCATATTTCTTCGTCATAGACTGGAAGGTTAACAGTATATGCCACTGAGCCCTAGAGGAATTCTTAGAATTTTGTACAGCTGCTCTCATCAATGAATTGTGTACAGAAAGCCTGAATTCTGCTAGTGTATTAGTAGTAGTATGTGCATGTATATGTGAGTATGTTTATATAAATTTATTTATATGTATAAATGGTAGTTTATATATGTATATAGTAGTAATCATTCTAATATAGCAGCTAGTATGATTAGGGATTGTAAAATCCTTCTGTGCTTCCCTATAGAAACCATACGTTACTGGGAAACCAAATAGATATGTGTTTTTCAAATATCTCTGAGAGTGACCCAGAATATTTCATTTTTTTATGATTCTACTATGTGGATTTCATGACCTTGAATGGGTTATGACCCAAAGTTTTAAAAATATTGCTGTAACTGGGACTAAAGAGTTCAGTCAATAGAAATGACTTAAAATTTTAGAGTTGGTAGCCAGCATTACCTGTATATTATTTATGTTTGCTTTGCCTACCTAGTAATAGGCCCTTCTGGAATTCTAATATAAGTGCTAGTATAAAAGGGCAGTGGAATACCTCGGCTTTAGTGTATAAAAGGGCAGTGGAATACCTAGGCTTTAGTTTCTTATCAACTCTTGAAGACCCTCCCTGTACAGAGAGCATCATCAGCATCAGTGGAAGGGCAAAGGGAAACCCATGCATACATAACCGTTTCTGCTTTTTTTTTCTGTTCGATTCTTTTTAACTAATACATTGAGCACTTATAGCAGGTATATGTTCATGGCCTCTTCTGCCAATAAAAACTGGACCTACAGTATTGCAAATAGAACAAAATTCTTCCAATTTGTGCTAGGGATATTTCGGTGGAAACATTTGAGAAGTAATGGAAGACGTAATGAGAGTTACTTCAGGTTATCTTCTGAGTGAATAGTTTAAGCTTTTAAGTGAATACTTTATAAATAAGCTAAACTCCACCTCAAGTAATCTCCCACTGATTTTAGTGAAATTCCAACATTTTGGTAATGGTAAGTATACCCTGTGAAGAAAACATGGTAACATGATATTAGTTTAAGTTTCTTCATGGAGCTAACTGCTGATTTGTATCTAATACTGCACATCCATCTTTCTCAAGAAAACTTTAATGAGGTAGTATCTGCCCTAAAGCTGCCAACTCATGTTTTAACAGTTTTAATAGCCCAGTTGCTCAATATGAAACAGGCTTCCTCACTTAGTGAGAGGATTTCAGTGTCTGAGGGAAGAATATTATCATTTAGATAGACACTGTGCCATAAAACTTTCTATAATGATGTGATAGCTGTTGAGCACTTAAAATATGGCTAGTGTGACTTTTAAATTTTATTTAATTTTAATTAATTTAAATGTAATTTTCTGCATGTGGTTAATGGCTGTCCTGTTGGACAGTGCACTTTCAGATATTACTTTTGATACATTGATTTTGGGTTCATCAGAATTGCTTGCTGTATAGTTGAATGCTGTCCTTAAAAATTGGAATGAAGTGTAATGAGTGGACCTGATTTTGTGTCTAGTTGAAGGTATAACCACACAAAAGAACTGTTTAAAGTGACTTTTAGATATTTTAGTTTTACTAGTTGACTGTATTTTGAGGATCAAAAGAACTGTGTTTTCAGTAATTGTATTATTATGTTAGTGTTGGTGCTGAAAGTGTCAAGAACAGAGGTTGTTGGCACATTAAGTGAGATTTTTGACATGTTAAAAGCAAGGACTACAAATGTAAAAACAGATAACAAATATCCTATAGTTCTGAGTTTGAATTGAACGTGCTGATATGACCTCTGTCATTGAAGTATGAAATATAATTATTTTTAATCAATTATTTTCTTTGAATTTTAAAATCTGTGATAATTTTGAAACAGATTTGATAAAATACTAGCTCCCAATATCAGGATTTTATAACTTAATAGTTACAGTGTTGCTGTTTTTCTTGTCATATTTTTGTTTTAAAATATGTATTAATTTAAGGCACATAAATAATGAAGACATATTTTCATTTATTCAACAAACATTCAATAAGCAACTGTTTTAAGCAAAGTATTCCTCTAAGGCTCTGGGAAATGTAAGATACTAAAAATGTGATTTCTACTCTCATAAACTTACTAATTCTTAGGCAAATGTATGCAAGTTCGTAGTTGTAATACAGGATAAAATATGGTAAGTGCAGTGAAAGAGACAGTGATAAAATACATTGAAACTATTATGGATTTAGAACTTTGACTTCTCCAAATTGTCAGCAGTCAGCAGTGCTAACTAAGGGTTTGGGATCAGCTTAGCTAATTTATGGGTATCCTTGTCAGGGGTGTCATTCATGGTGTCACTTTGACCTGGGAATTAAAGAGTAGGGAGGATTTGATACGCAATTATGGGGCAAGGGATGAAGAACATGTTAAGGAGAGGGTTACAGTTGGAATTAAGGATGTGCGAAAGTATGGTACAAGAACCGGGTGATGGTGACTAATTAAGTTTGATTGGAAATAGAGAGAAAGTAAGTTTTGAGAAATAAGTAAGCCTATAAGGTCAAGCCTAAGGAGTTTGGGTTTAATTTTGTTGTTAATATGAATGGGAGAATAGATATGTGCTACCACATGACTTTTGTCAATGAATTGGTTCATGGGGAAAGAGGAATGAATTAGATGACAGTTCAGGTAAGAGAAATAAAAAGAAGAATTGGGATAGTAATAATGACTATCTTCAGCAACAGTTGGCTATAACAGTTAATTATTAATAGGAGAATTTTGACTTCTATTATAGCCTATGGGAAGTTTTAAAGTAATATGATTGCTAAAAATTTGAATATCAGTTTAGAGCTTTAAAATGCTATAACCTTTAACAGAAGACTTTTAATACTCATCAATTAGAGAGTTAATTTTCTCCCAAACACTACTATTATTATATACCTCCTTTCTAGCAGATAGGCACATGTTAAACTAGCAATCATTAGTTTAGAAACCATTAAACATCAGAAGTACACATTACTTAAATTGGGAATGTTTGAAATTACCTTTTAAATCTATAAGCAATTTGGTTGTTGCATATTTTCTAAGCCTTGTTATTGATATCAGTAGCCAACTAAAGGAGGGAGGACGTACATTAGTGAGTGTTGATAGGACTAGAATAAATTTTTGTGAGCCTGCTTTAAAAATTTTGTTTTAAGGTTAATATGACCCTCAGACATATTAAACAGGTAAAATTTATATAAACTTAATAGTAGCCGTAAAATAGACTCCTACAAACTTCTGGGTTTTTGCAGATCTTTATAACAGGTTCTGAAAAAGCTATTTTTGGGGAAAGTTTTCATGCATTCTAGACAAGACCAGTAATGTCAGAAAGCATGTTATAGGTGCATTTTGTTGTCAGTCTTGCCTACGTTAATGGAGACCTCTGAGAAAAACGGAAGCTGACCAGGGATGCATGCTGGAGCTCCAGAGGTTTGCAGTGTGCTAACCAAAGCACAGTGTGTGTTAAATGTTAATCTCTTTATGTGTCTATAGCGTCTATATCACCTTTAAAACCTTCAAGTTACTAGCCTGAGCAACGCAGGGAGACCCGTCTCTACAAAAAAAAAAAAAATTAAAAAAAAATAATAGCCAGGTGTGCTGGCACAAGCCTGTGGTCCTAGCTACTCAGGAGGCTGAGGTGGGAGGACTGCTTGAGCGTGAAAGGCCGAGGCTGCAGTCAGTAAGCTGTGATCACACCACTGCACTCCAGGCTGGGAGACAGAGTGAGACCTTGTCTCAATGCAAACAAACAAACAAAAAAACTCTAAAACCCAAAACTTCAAGGTTTACTTTTGATATTATCAATCTGGAAAGAGTTAACATGAAATGTTAATATGAAACCATAATACTAAGATTTGGTTTAGCTTAGATGGGTCATACCCATGCTAGTAAAATTCTAGGAAGTTGGGTAGATTCTATTGCTATTTTGGACGTCTGCATTATAAAATTTTGTTTAAAATAATTGGAGCATTTTTTAAAGCTTGGATTGAAAAGTGTAACAAAGGGAGATTTGACTATCTTACATGTTTCATCTATATATTTCATATCTGTTTGATGTATGGTTTCTCAATTAAGAATTATTAATTATAAGTAAATTTAGTATTTACAAAAAATTAAAGCATGATTTTGCTATGTATTTTAGACGCTAGCATTTATGAAATTTTGTCATAAATGTAGGAAAAAATTAACATTAGAAGAAGTTAGTTTTTGACATTGACTAAAAAAGAATAGGTGAAAACCAATATAATGTAATTCCAAGTTTCAGCTTACTTTCAGGAAATAAATTGATGAAAGCTGTATAGTTGAAAATTGTGCATTTTGTTCATTTCTGCCTAGATTTCTTTTTCTTACTTTTTTGAGACAGGGTCTCACTCTCACCCTGGCTGGAGTGCAGTGGTGTAGCCAAACCTCATTGCAGCCTAAAACTCCTGGGCTTAAGCAGTCCTCCTGCCTCAGCCTCCTAAATAGCTAGGACTACAGATAGATGCCTGTAGTCATACTGGCTGGCTAATTTTTTTTTAAATTTAGTAGGGATGGGTTCTTCTGATTTGCCTAGGCTGGTCTCTAACACCTTGCCTCAAGTGATCCTCCCACCCGACCTCCCAAAGTGCTGAGATTATAGGCATGAGCCATCACACCTGGCATTTCAGTCTAGATTTCAATTTCTTTTTGGGTTTATCCGGTTTGGGGTTTGCTCATCTTCTTGAATCTTCAGGTTTTTATGTCTTTAACCAAAAATGAAAAGTTTTTAGCCACCACCTCTTCAAATAATTTTTCAACTCTGCACCATTTTTCCTCCCCTAAGATTCTGTTGGCATGAATCTCAGACATTTTGTTATCGTCTTACAGGTCCCTGAGTCAGTTTTAATTGTTTTTCAATGCTATTTTGTCTGTTGTTCAGACTGGATAATTTCTACTGATCTACCTTTGAGTTCACTGGTTCTTTTTTTTTTTATCATCTTCATTTTGCTATTGAGTCCATCCAGTGAGTTTTTTAATTCAGATTACTTTTGTCAATTCTAAAGTTTCTATTAGTTTTCTTTATGTCTTCTATTTCATTGCTGTTTTTCCATTTGTATCAAGTTTGTTCTTGATAACTCGAATAATCAGCGACTCAGTGGTGTAACATATTGGGCATCAAGAAATACCTATCCATGGATAGTATGCTGTCTCTTCATTATTAGGGGAAAAGCATAAATGAGAGGAAATAGGCTTTATGAGTTTATCTAGAATCTTGCTTTTTGGTTAGTGAATAGGCCAGTAACACTGATAGGTTGGTTCTCAAAATACATGTGGCTTTTTAATGTAAAATTATTTCTTTTTAGTGTTACTGAAATTTTGTGACTCTTTAGGTTAATGGTACCTGGAAATGAAGCTCCAGAGTTTGTGACTAATTCACTTCTTTTGGACCATCCTGGAGAAATGACTATTAATCAACTTCCTAAAGTATCATCAAGGATAGATTTTACCTCTGTAAAATAGCTCATTTCATTGTTGATCATCTTGTGGTCAGTAATTTTTCCTATGCCAAATATAAATTTTAAGGTTAGTTCTTCCCCCTAAAAAAAACAGAAAATGGGTGTGTTTCATTTTTGTGTAATATTTTTTAATGTGGAAAATTGAAATAGACTGAAAAGTATAAAAAAACAAATGAAGCCGGGTGTGGTGGCTCAAGCCTGTAATCCTAGCACTTTGGGAGGCTGAGGTGGGCGGATCATGAGGTCAGGAGTTCGAGACCATCCTGGCCAACATAGTGAAATCCTGTCTCTACTAAAAATACAAAAAAAAATTAGCAGGGCGTGGTGGCGGGCGCCTGTAGTCCCAGCTACTCGGAGAGGCTGAGGCAGGAGAATGGCGTGAACCTGGGAGTCGGAGCTTGCAGTGAGCCGAGATTGCGCCACTGCACTCCAGCCTGGGCGACAGAGCGAGATTCCGTCTCAAAAAAAAAAAAAAAACAAAAAACAAAAAAGAAATGAAAAGTATAAAAACAAATTTAAGTCATTTATAATTTCACCATTCTGAGAACCATTGTTAACATTTTGGTGTATTTCTTTTTTTTTGTTCTTTTTTATTCAAATGTTGTGCGTACATGGCGTATATTATGGGATACATGAGATATTTTGATATAGTCATACAATGCATTATAATCACATCAGGGTAAATGGGATATCCATCACCTCAAGTGTTTATCCTTTCTTTGTGTTAAAAGCAATCCAATTATTGGTGGGTGCAGTAGCTAACGCCTGTAATCCCAGCACTTTGGGAGGCCGAGGCGGGTGGATCACTTAAGGTCAGGAGTTCAAGACCAGCCTGGCCAACATGGCAAAATCCTGTCTCTATTAAAAATACAAAAATTAGCCAGGAGTGGTGGCAGGCACCTGTAGTCCCAGCTACTTGGGAGGCTGAAGTGGAAGAATTACTAGAACCCAGGAGATGGAGATTGCAGTGAGCCGAGATTGCACCGCTATACTCCAGCCTGAGCAACAGAGCGAGACTCTGTCTAAAAAAATTTAAAAAATAAATAAAAAATCCAATTCTGTGTGTTAAAAAAAAATCCAACTGGGCTGTGGCCTGTAATCCTGATCGTTTTGTGATTAATTTTCCAGGTGTCCTTTGAGCTTCTTGTATTTGGATGTCTAGATGTCTAGCGAGGCCAGGGAAGTTTTTCTTGATTATTCTTTCAAATAAGTTTTCCAAACTTAGATTTTTCATCTTTCTCAGGAACACTAATTATTATTCTTATGTTTGGTCATTTAACATAATCCCAGACTCCTTGGTAGCTTTGTTCATTTTTTTTAATTCTTTTTTTTCTTTGTCTGATTGGATTAATTTGAAAGCCTTGTCTTCAAGCTCTGAAGTTCTTTCTTCTGCTTGTTTGATTCTCTTGTTGAAACTTGGAAAGGGAATAGTGGATAGATAACAAAATAAATCACTTAAAACCTCCCCAAGTAGGTGATTGACTCAACAGGTCAGAGTCTAGATGTCTAGACGTTTAGGATGCAGAACTAAACAGAACTAAACATTCCTCCACCATGAGGAAATAAGATTTAATTTTAAGATACCGTGGGCAGTGGTTTGAAATTAGAAATTACAGACCAGGGAACAGTGAAAGCTCCTCCTACTTGAAGGTGAGGACTCAGACTGACATCACAGTGAATAGGATTAGAAAGATAGCCATGTTATTAAGAACTGGAACAAGAACTGATATTCATTAGACCAACGGTTTACCACCTTGTTAAAAAAGCACTGGGACCTTTTCTTTAAACAAAATCTCACATAGAATCACAATGTACAAAACATATAAAAGAAGATCCTTGACACAAGTAGTTGGTATGTGGGCCAGAGCTAGAGCCTCTATTTCAAGGTTGCTGGGAGTAGGTTCCCTACTTCCTAAGACTCTGGAGCATTTTGAAAGGTAATTTCTAGCAATAACAAACCTTTAGAAATCTTTCTCTTTTTGTTGACTTAACTGTCATTAATACAGTCACATGGTAAAACATTCAAGCAGAAAAAGTATATGGTGAAAAATAATTCTCCCATCCTAGAATCCAATTTCCCCATTGCCTAGAAGTAAATACAGTTACAAATTTCTTACATATTTTTCTAGAAATATTCTATGAGCATACAAGTATATGAATATATCTTCCTCTTATTTTTCTTTATCACAAATGAGATCTTGCTATTTATAGTCTCCCCTACCTTGCTCTTTATATTTAGCATATTAGCTAGTATAGGTCTACCTCTTTCTTTTTGAACACCTGCATAGTAATCTAGTAAAGATTTTTAAAATCTAATTTAACAATTCTTTATTGATGGAAATGTGTTTTTAAAGGTCTTTTGCCATTATAGTGGTGTAATAAATATCCTTTATGTATACATTTACCAATGTGTTTGAGTATATTTCTAAGATATATATTCCTTTGAAGACTGTTGAGTAGGAAAGTGGTAATACTAAAAAGACAAACCTAATGTGAGGGTGACCAGCACAAAATAAAAAAAAAAAGAAGAAGAAAAAGAAAAGCCCACATTTTTTGCACGGTATTCACAACCCGTTATCCCTACTTTGTTCTTTAAGAGGTATATTGTTTCTGTTATGTGGTTCTGCATCTTTCCTATTAAAAGGGGCTAGTATTCTATGACCCTGCCACATCCCCCTCTCCGAGAAACACCCAAGAATGATCAATAAATACTAAGGAAAAAAAAAAGGGACTTTTTATTTTAGTTCATCAGACATGTAGTACTTAGACTTTGCTTCCTGGGCTTCTGAGTATACATGGATATTTTATATAGAGTAATATGATTTCTGTTTGATTCTCTGCTTTATTTTTTCACCTCATGCATTGGTTTCAGTTGCTTTCCAGAACTATCTTAAATATTCAAATTGAAATTTTAATTATGTTTCTTAGTTAAGCAAAGTTTTAGGTCTTTTGCTTGTTCTTTGGAGCCCCTTGGATTTGTAGATGAAAGGATCAGCTAACCATACACCATCTCTCTTTTTATCTTTCTAACCTTTGTTTCCTTGTTAGACATTTCTAAGTCTAGTTAGTATTTGAATTCACAGACTATACCTACAATTTAGTTGATCCATAGATATTAAATCTCTCAAATCTTATTATCTTTTATATCTTTTTCGTAAGTCTTAGGATAACGTCTTCCGCACAGATAGCTCATTGCAAAGGAATATTTAATCCTTTGAATGGAAAGGGATACTCTCTGAATAGATTATTTGCTGAGCAATATGAAAACCACTGCTTTTACCCTTGGATAATTTCTCACCATCGGGTCTCTTGAGATAAAAGCACAAGAAGAGTAAATCTTTAAAAGATTTAACAGAAATCTATAATTTAACATGATACACATTTGGAGATAGAATCAAGACTGCCAATAAAAAGAACGATAAAGACAAAATGGAATTAAATTGTTAAATATTTCAATGCAGTATTAATTTTGTGTGTGTTTTTTGTTGGTTTTGGGGGTCAGTTGTTTTTTAACCACCAATTTTGTAAAACTCTGATAGAAACTTGAGAGCTAGTTTAATTCAATCTCATAATTTTTTAGGTAAGGAAACTAGTATTTAGAGGAGTCTGAAACTTGCTGAATATCACAGGTTAACACACAGAACACCTGGTTGCCAGCCAGTTCTGTTTGAGGATGTAATAAATTATTTGTTTATAGTGGTAAAATGTGTCAAATGACAAAAAAAGCAACTCATTTTACATATTCACATTTTAAACCACTATATACCATACTTAATTCCTTGAAATTCTGTTTCGGAAAATGTAGGTAAATAAAAATTTTATGAATAGAATCCTTTTCCTGTGAACATATTATTTTCAAAGAATAATTTTGTCTGCTGTCTGATAAGGTATTTCGGCCACATCCCCTATATCTGAATGTCCTTTAACAGAAAATTTTTCATTTGTTGCCTGGTTTTTGTTTTTGTTTTGCTATTTAATATCTTGAAGTTTTATATGTTCAATGTTCAGTTGCCTGAAAGTTGTCTAAACAAATAATTATATGTAAACCTTTCTCAGAATTTTTAGAAAATATTGAACTTGTATAATAAAACTCTACTCTTAGTGGTTCTAATAAACCAAAAGAAGTAGCATAGTGACTACCTCCTGATATTCTTCCTAATTATCATATTTCTCTGAGGTTACATTATAAAGAAAAAGTAAGGACTCACTGAATCTGCTGTGTTTTGAACTCCCACATATAACTTTTGCTACTGTTAGTACAAATAAAATCATTCTTTAAAAAAAGTGCTTTCAGGAAAAATATCTAAGTCTATTTTTATTTGTAATTTCTGCATCTTTAATCTATGGCTATACTTTTTTTTTTATCACCCTGCTTTTCTTGACTGTATATGGCAATACTAAAGTATCAGTGCACCTGAAATACAGGGAACTAATCGTGTTTACATATCTCAGGCAACGTGTCTTGGTCTCCCTGTTAGCACCTGTTCAGGTTTACACCTACCAGCTGTCAGTGTTCATGAACTCTATGATTACACAAAACAGGAATACTTGAGATACATAAACTTGAACAATATTATCATTAACAACTGATCATTGAATACTTTTATAGTACATAAAATCGTCATGCAGGGAAGAAGTTGTGGTCTGTCATTTTCATAAATTTGGATTTTTATTTGCACTCAGAATTGTTATAGATAAATGTCATTTTAGTAAAATACAGCAAATTTATGTTACCCAGTATGAGTGAGCTTTGTAATGTGTGTTAATTGCATGTGATACATTATCAGTGTTTAAAAATTTGGATAAAATGTGAAATATTAGACTCTTAGAAGGATGCTGACACAAAAGATGTTGAGTATAATTTTATCACTACAGTAGCGTTGAGTCATCAAAATCAGCTTGACTCATCTTACTATTATAGTTATATAGAATTACTATTAAAGTTTTAGCTAGTTGAATTTCAAATAATAACCTTTTTGATACTTCAGAGCAGAGTTTTTCACCCATAGCAGCACTGACAACTTAGTTTGGATAATTCTGTAGGGGGAAGACTGTTCTTGTCCATTTTAGGGTATTTAACAGCATCCCTGGCCTCTATCTCCATTCAATGCCATTAGCACTCTTCCAGTTGTGACAACCAAAAATGTCACCCATATGTTTCCTGGTGGGGGAGATGGTGTGTCAGAAAACCAAAATCACTGCTTTAGGCTACAGGAAAGATCTATAATGTATCAAATCATTTGTAGTCCCTTCATCTTTTGCACATATTTCTCCCATGGTTCACAACTTTTTTTTTTTCACTATAGTGTTTTACGTTAATTTGTGGTTGTAGTCGTCTTTAACTAGTTAACTTTCTTTTTTCTTTTCTTCTCATTTTTTTGTTTTGTTTTGTTTTTGTTTTTGTTTGAGACAGAGTCTCGCTCTGTTGCCCAGAATGGAGTGCAGTGGTGCGACCTTGGCTCACTGCAATATCCACCTCTTGAGTTCCAGCAATTCTCCTGCCTCAGCCTCCTGAGTAGCTGGGATTGCAGGCACCCACCACCACGTGGGTCTTGTTAATTTTTGTATTTTTAGTAGAGACAGGGTTTCACCATGTTGGCCAGGCTGGTCTCGAACTCCTGAACTCAAGTGATCTGCCCACCTCGGCCTCCCAAAGCTCTGGAATTACAAGCGTGAGCCACTGCACCCAGCCTAGTTAAATTTTGAAATAAGGCATCCCAGCACTTTGGGAGGCAAAGACAGGCAGATAGTTTGAACTCAAGAGTTCAAAACCAGCCTGGGCAACATGGCAAAAACCTGTCTCTACCAAAAAATAGAAAAAATTAGCCAAGCATGGTGACAGGCACCTGTAGTCTCAGTTATTTGGGAGGCTGAGGTGGGAGGATCACTGGAGCCCAGGAGGTTGAGGTGCAGTCAGCCATGATCACAACACTGCACTCCAGCCTGGACGACAGAGAGAGACCTTGTCTCAAAAAAAAAAAAAAAAAAAATGACCAAGTTATACATTAGAAACTATAATCTCTTGAATGGCCTTAAGTAAAAAGATGTACCTACTAGATATTCTTCCATTGTTGAATTATAGATGGGAGGTCATGTTATTATACTCTGTTTGTTTTGATCTTGTGATATCTAGGCTGGTTTTGAACACAAAGAATGGGTTAGTTCGTGATCATTTGGAACCCAAGATTAAAGGGGTATTCTTAACACAAAGGGTCAGAATGAGAGGCCATTATAGGAGCGTAGGTGTCAGATGTGGATGCTCTAGCCCTAACAGAAATATAGGAATAGATGGTTCTTGGATACCTGAACTGTTTTTATTTTAATGAATATATTTTTCTTAAAAGATATGAATAAATGAGTTTCTGCAGATTTTTATGTACTATGCTTGAATTATAAATAATAACTCGTGATAACATATATTTTGTCAACAAAATGAATGTATTAATTTTTCATCTGTATTTGTATTATAGATGAAAAATCAGCTTATTTGGAAAATTTTAAGATGATGTACTTTACCACATTGGTATCTGTACAGTTATGAGACATTTATTTTAAATTCTTAACACTTAATCTATCTGACTAAAAATATAATGCCATGGTAAGGATATACATAATCTACAAATGGTATAACTCTTAAATATTCACTTTAACATGAATAATTTAGAATACCGTAAGGTTTCTTTTCTTGCCACATATACACATGGGTAATTATATACATAGATGCTCACTCATTAAAAACAATAGCTCACAAGTATTAAATGCTAGGTACTCTGCCCTTTACGTGCATTATCTCATTTAATCCTCTCAACTACATCTTCTTCAAATCACTCATGAGGAAATTGAGAACTGAGAGAAATTACATAATTTTTACAAGATCACAACTAATAAACTTCAGGCACAGTGTTTGAACCCAGATAATGTTTATTAGCAAATATCTCACTGACACAATGTAGTCTGTTCTTCATTCCTTCAAGGTGTAGGTTTTTATACTCTTTAACTTCAATGCATATGTATTTTTTTTTAGTGTTTACTATATGGAAGACTTTGTGGGGTTTTTTTGTTTTTGTTTTTTTTACTTTTGATTTTGAAATAATTTTAGACCTAAAAATAAAAAACAGTTCACATATATTTTTCATCCAGCTTCTCCTAATGTTAATAAGTTGTATAACCGGAGTACAATTATCAAAATTATAAACATCAGGAAATTAACATCGATAGAATAGTATTAACTAAACTAGAGACCTTATATGATTTTACTAGTTTTGCCATTAATATCCTTTTCTTGTTCTAAAATCCAACTTAGGATCCCACATCCCATTTAGTTGTGGGATCCTAGGTCTCACACTAAGGAATTCCTAGTCTCCTTAATCTCCAACCTATGGTAATTCCAGTCTTTTTTTTTCTTTCTTTCTTTCATGACCATGACACTTGATGAATACTGGTCAGTTATTTTGTATATGGTTTTTCAATTTGGGTTTGTGTGGTTTCTCATGGTTCAGCTGAGTTTGAGTATTTTTGGAAAGAATGCCACAGAAGTGATGGACTCTTCTGGGGCATCAGAAAATACATGATGTTGATACTTTGTTATAGGTAATGTTGTTTCTCCACTGTGAAAGTATTCTTTTCATCTTTTTATTTAATTGATATTTTGGAGGAGATACTTTGAGACTATGCAAATATCCTGTTTCTCCTCAAATTTTGACCCACTGCTTTTACTAACCTTTGGTGCATATTATTTTATTTTATTTTTATTATTTTTATATATATATTTTCATTATACTGTAAGTTCTAGGGTACATGTGCACACCGAGCAAGTTTGTTACATATCTATACTTGTTCTTTGACTAGTTCTTACAATATGGTAAGCCAGTGATTGTTTTGTGGATTTTTCACAGTTACACAATTTTACAATTACAAAGGCATTGCCTTCTCACCTTTTAACTATCAAGTTGATGGCCAGGATTTCTTGTGCTTTAGCAGGGGATGATAGTAAATAAAACTGAAAGAATAATATTTAACTTAAAAAGAAAATTTGGAGAACTAATCCTTGTGAATTCAGGCATAAGACAATCTTCATTCTAGAGTACAAAGGCTAGAGTAGATTTGTTAAATTTCTATAAAATGACAAAAAAAAGGATATGTATAAGATGAACTTGGAGTAGTTGACCCAATTTTTGGTTATTAGAACTAAGAAATGCCTATTAAAAACAACAACTACTTAAGACCAGTATGAGAGAATTAGTACTTTACATGCAAGAAGACTACTCAGCCACCTAATAAATCTTAGGCTAAAAATATCTAGTATAAATATAGTTGAAATAAAATAATACATGAATAATGTCTATAATAGAGCTTCTAAGGAAAATGGTTACATAAGCATATGTTTTTAAGAAGTTAAGCCCCTTCTTACTTAAATGAGCAAAAAGAACCAGAAATAGAAGAAAAAAAATTACACCTTTACTGAAACTAAAAAAGGCCCCAGCCTTATACTACTAGCTCTAGTTCTACTCTCATTGCCAGGTTTAAATTTTTTTAAGCAGTACTGTAGCAAACAACATTGTATATGTCACTTTACCTAATGATACTTTATCTCTGTGTGTGTGTGGGGGGGGGGGGGGTGTGTGTGCATGTGCGCATGCATTTGTGCGTGTGCATTTATTTTATTTAAATAATTATTCAGATTAATTCTTCAGGGAAAGTAATATCCATTAAGCAGTATGTATACAAGACTACTTCTTTTGCCTTCTTGATTTTCCTTACTTTAGTCCTGAATCAGGTTTTATCAACAATAAGAAATACCTATACTTCATAGCATATTATCCTATAAAAAGTTAATGACTATTTTATATTGAGCTCTTATATGCCAAGTACTCAGCTAAAGTGCTTATCTTATTATGTCACCAAATTATTTCTGCTGTGGAGTACAAAGGCAAATTTTTTTAAACGCCTTCCATTATTTTTTTTACACAGTATATTTAAGTAGCAAATAGAATTCTTGAGGACAATGAGGTTACCAGCTATAAAGAAAAAATAGCTTTTTCCTAAACTCTCTTCTAGGTAAAGAGTCCATATTTTTTGTATTTAGTGAAATGAGACTTGGTAAAAATAATTTTTATGGGCCTTACCATCAGACAGCCACATGTCTCAATGTTCATTAGTTACTGTTGCTGACCCAAAACCTACCCTTTAAACATTAGCTGCATGCAGCCATCAGTAGCAACTATGCCTTTCCCATGATGAATGCTGATAAAGAGAAATACAAATTCTGTAAGAATGTGGACAGACTCATCATAGCAGTACTGTCATTTATGGAAGTGATTTACAGCAATACCAGAATATGAAGAGAAGTTTTTGAATTCTGTATGATTGGAAAGCTCATTGAAATGGTCTTTCTAATGATGTTGTATGTCAATTTAAGATTACCTTCCCCATATGTATCTATCTTATGAGAAAAATTATCTACATACTTTATGGATTCAATCAACAATTAGGCACACTAGCCTTGCATTATTTTAATTAGTCAGTGTTTTTAAATGAAATCCAACTATTTTTCTTAGTAAATATACAGTTCTTCTGTGAGTTGCCTGTAGAATTCAATACAGAAATCTTTCTGTAGTTAGATTATTTAAATGGTGAGAGTTTTCATGTGGCTGATCATAAATTCACTTATAGGCAAGCACTATCTTTTTTCTTTTATTATTATTATTATTATTATACTTTAAGTTTTAGAGTACATGTGCACAATGTGTAGGTTTGTTACATATGTATCCGTGTGCCATGTTGGTGTGCTGCACCCATTAACTCGTCATTTAGCATTAGGTATATCTGCTAATGCTGTCCCTCCCCCCGTCCCCCACCCCACAACAGTCCCTCCCCCCTCCCCCCACCCCACAACAGTGTGATGTTCCCCTTCCTATGTCCATGTGTTCTCATTGTTCAATTCCCACCTATGAGTGAGAACATGCGGTGTTTGGTTGTTTGTCCTTGTGAGAGTTTACTGAGAATGATGGTTTCCAGTTTCATCCATGTCCCTACAAAGGACATGAACTCATCATTTTTTATGGCTGCATAGTATTCCATGGTGTATATGTGCCACATTTTCTTAATCCAGTGTATCGTTGTTGGACATTTGGGTTGGTTCCAAGTCTTTCCTATTGTGAATAGTGCCACAATAAACATACATGTGCATGTGTCTTTATAGCAGCATGATTTATAGTCTTTTGGGTATATACCCAGTAATGGGATGGCTGGGTCAAATGGTATTTCTAGTTCTAGATCCCTGAGGAATCACCACACTGATTTCCACAATGGTTGAACTAGTTTACAGTCCCACCAACAGTGTAAAAGTGTTCCTATTTCTCCACATCCTCTCCAGCACCTGTTGTTTCCTGACTTTTTAATGATCACCATTCTAACTTACTGTAGATTGTGTTCTCTTTAAAGCATCTGTGAATTTAATGACTTTCTTGCTTGATTGTGGGATCAGTGCATGCATAGAGTATTAAAATGAATATAAAATGCCCATTATATTCCAAATTTTTAATATCAGCATTAGTTATTGCAGTAATGCAAGGCTACATCCACAAAGCCCAACAAATTAATAAAGATGATTAGAAGTGCTTTGGTCATTTTAAATGGGTGACAACTAAGGCCATTTTGAAATCATGGTTTAAACTTGCCTCAAGTTAAACTCTGAAATGTATTTGCCTTTTTTGAGGGGTATGTGGGGGATTCCCAGGCCAGATTCTTGGACACTTAAGAGCTACAAGTATATTGCTATCTGTATTTAGAAGATAAGGGTGCAGACCATTCAAATGTGGTGGTATCTTTTTTTAATTTTTCATTAAGGTAACATAGGAATTCTGTTGCAAGTGAACCGATGTGAGGTAATTTGGGATGAATAGGACGAATATAACATGTTAATTTATGGTTGTGGCAACACACATTTTGTGTGAAATTACTATATTCAAACCACTATTAATTTGGGGGGTATAAGAAAACTCAAGAGGATTTGGTATACTTAAACTTATTCCATAAGTTGGTATTTTAAATTATATTGTTTTTATCTACTCCATATTTTCTCTTTCCAAAGAACATGTATTTAGAAATTTATTTTATATTTTTAAAAGTATACAAAAAGTTTAAATATGTTGAATTCTTTTGAAAAAATTTTTTATCTGATACTGAGAATTAATATTTTCCCCTCTCATAGATATGGAGTCTGGAGAACGGTTACCATCCTCAGCAGCCTCCTCTACTACACCAACTTCATCTTCGACACCTTCTGTGGCTTCAGTAGTTTCAAAAGGTGGCCTTTCCACTGGAGTTGCTTCACTTAGCTCTACAATCAACCCATGTGGTGAATACCCTTTTTAAACTCAATTTTAGAATGCCATTCTTTTAATAATTTGCATAATATTTTATTGAGCACTGAATAAAATGTTCTCATGACTTGCATTGACCTGTTGAATAAAGGCTAGGTTAAACACCTAGTCTTTTTGCTTTTTCAGGATTTTACACTGGGATAGCACTGGTTATTCTATTCTTGTTAGGAATTGTCTTTGAGAGTTAAATCTTGATATCTTAATTTGTTTTATCATTTTAATTAATAAATTAGTGAAGTCTTTTAAAACAATAGGCCCAAGAGGGAAAGAAATAGAAGGAAGTCGTTGGTAGACACTTTGCCCTAGATTTCCTTACAGTATTTGAAATGACCTTGTAAGCTCCAGCTACTCCAGTTCACAGATGTATACTAAGGCAGATCATTTACTTGATGGAAAATATTTTTAAAGTTTAGAGCATAACAGATTTCTTAAACATGAATAAAATTTGGCTGAGTGCAGTGGCTCACCCTGTAGTCCCAGCACTTTGGGAGACCATGGCGGGTGGATCACCTGAGGTCAGGAGTTCGAGACCAGCCTGACCAACATGGGGAAACCTCATCTCTACTAAAAATACAAAATTAGCCAGGCATGGTGGTGCATACCTGTAATCCCGGCTACTCAGGAGGCTAAGGCAGGAGAATCGCTTGAACCCGGGAGGTGGAGATTGCAGTGAACCAAGATTGTGCCATTGCACTCCAGCCTGAGCAACAAGAGCGAAACTCCGTCTCAAAAAAAAAAAAAAAAAAGAATAAAATTTATATTTGCCTAAAAGGAGAGCTTTATTTCAGACATGAAAATATCCTCCATTTTGTTTAATTAGGTAGAAGATATCTCTAAGCACCTCCCAAAATCACTCTTGGTTCTTTTACAAAGGTGTGGTAGAATACATTCCTTTTATTAAATACCTAAAGTTAATCAACTCATTTATTTATCGTTAGGAAACATTTTAACTTTAACTATTTCTTATCTTATACATTATTTCATGTTTATAAGCAGTAAACTAAATGATAATTTTCTTATTCAGAAGTTAAGTTGAAACTTTTGCATAAATGTGATGCATAAATATGTAATATTTGCTTACAAAATACCTTAGCAAATTGTCAAATAAGTGTTTTCATTTATTTTTGTTTTTCCAATCAATGGAATGACAAAAAGGCTGTCATTCTGTCATTATATTATGATCAAACCATTTTCTAATATATTCTCAGGGATTACAAAATAACTAAAATAGCACTATATGTGTGTGTATGTATATATATATATATATATATATATATATATATTTTTTTTTTTTTTTTTTTTTTTTTTTTTTTTCGAGACAGAGTCTCGCACTGTCACCCAGGCGGGAGTGCAGTGGCACAATCTTGGCTCACTGCAAGCTCCACCACCTGGGTTCACACCATTCTCGTGCCTCAGCCTCCCGAGTAGCTGGGACTATAGGTGCCCACCACCACGCCTGGCCAATTTTTTGTATTTTTAGTAGAGACGGGGTTTCACCATGTTAGCCAGGATGGTCTTGATGTCCTGACCTCATGATCCGCCCTCCTCAGCCTCCTAAAGTGTTGGGATTACAGGCGTGAGCCACTGCACCCAGCCGCGCTATGTATTTTTTAAAAATCAATATAACTTCTCCACCTTGTGTACAATCTTCATCAAGTAATTAACAAGTTTCTTCACATTTCCCTTATATGCAAAACGATGGCTGGACTGTAAGTGTCCAAGCCTCTGCTGATATACTGTGCTCAAAAATAGCGATGCTATGATTGACTTTTTACCTTAGATAACTTTGTGTAAATGATTGCACACAGCTGTACTTGTGTAGTTATATTTTCCTGTTATTTGTAACTCTTCTTTCTCTTTCCCCTGTTGTGAGCTCCTTTCAGTGTATTCTAATCTGCTGTCTTATTTATTTCTGAATTAGTCTTTAACATACATAGTATTCCTAAAGAAATGTCTTTTCTTATGTTGAAGGCTTCGATAGCATCCTTGAGTACAGATTCTGAGTTTTCTGAACACTTTTTTCTCACTTGGTTTTCTGAATTAGTGACATTGGAATTTGCTTGCGGTTCTCATGAGTCATATGTTGGGCACTATTTTTTGTTTGTTAGTGGATGGTTGGAAGCTGCAGAAGGGATAGAGTATGCCGAGTTGCTGAATAACATTAGAAACCTTGTCTAGAAAGGGATGCATTTTTTTAATCGTTATTTGCTACTAGTAAAAAAGAGTACAGAGTATTTATATTAAGATGCTTACATTGAATGAAAGTATAATTCCATTTACTCAGAAATGTGTCATTTATTAACACATATTTTTAGTACCTAAAACATGAGTTTTTTTCATTATGTAGGTAAAATAATTTTTTTTTAACTTTCACAGTGTTGTAGTCCATGTTTAAAATAAAGCCTTTTACAGCAGCCCCAGTCAGGGGCTTACAGATGAAACTCCCATACCCCTGGGACAGAGGACCTGGGGGAAGGTGCGGCTCTGGGCATAGCTTCAGCAGACTTAAACATTCCTGCCTGCCAGCTTTGAAGAGAGCGGCAGATCTCCCAGCACAGCGCTCGAGCTCTGCTAAGGGACAGACTGCCTCCTCAAGTGGGTCCCTGACCCCCATTTATCCTGACTGAGAGACACCTCCTAGCAGCAGTGACAGATACCTTAAGCAGGAGAGCTCCAGCTGGCATCTGGCAGGTGCCTCTCTGGGACGAAGCTTCCAGAGGAAGGAACAGGCAGCAATCTTTGCTGTTCTGCAGCCTCCACTGGTGATACCCAGGAAAACAGGGTCTGGAGTGGACCTCCAGCAGACCTGCAGCAGAGGGGCCTGTTAGAAGGAAAACTAACAAACAGAAAGGAATAGCATCAATATCAACAAAAAGGACGTATAAACAGAAACCCCATCCAAAGGTCAACAACATCAAAGACCAAAGGTAGATAAATCCACAAAGATGAGGAAAAACCAGTGCAAAAGGGCTGAAAACTCCAAAAACCAGAACACCTCTTCTCCTACAAAGGATCACATCTCCCATCCAGCAAGATAACAAAACTGGATGGAGAATGAGTTTGACGAATTGACAGAAGTAGGCTTCAGAGGGTGGGTAATAACAAACTCCTCCGAGCTAAAGGAGCATGTTCTAAACCAATGCGATGAAGCTAAGAACCTTGGAAAAATGTTAGAAGAATTGCTAACTAGAATAACCAGATTAGAGAAGAACATTAATGACCTGATGGAGCTGAAAAACACAGCATGAGAACTTTGTGAAACATACACAAGTATCAACAGCCGAATCAATCAAGCAGAAAAAAGGATATCAGAGATTGAATCAACGTAATGAAATAAAGCATGAAGACAAGATTAGAGAAAAAAGAGTGAAAGGACAGAACAAAGCCTCCAAGAAATATAGGACTATGTGAAAAGACCAAACCTATGTTTGATTGGTGTACCTGAAAGTGACAAGGAGAATGGAACCAAGCTGGAAAACACTCTTCAGGATATTACCTGGGAGAATTTCCCCAAGCTAGCAAGACAGGCCAACATTCAAATTCAGGAAATACAGAGAACACAAAGATACTCCTCAAGAAAAGCAACCCGAAGACACATAATCGTCAGATTCACCAAGGTTGAAATAAGAGAAAAAATATTAAGGGCAGCCAGAGAGAAAGGTCGGGTTACCCACAAAGGGAACCCCATCAGACTAACAGCAGATCTCTCTGCAGAAACCCTACAAGCCAGAAGAGAGTGGGGGCCAATATTCAACATTCTTAAAGAAAAGAATTTTCAATCCAGAATTTCATACCCCGCCAAACTGAGCTTCATCAGCGAAGGAGAAATAAATCTTTTACAGACAAGCAAATGCTAAGAAATTTTGTTACCATCAGTCCTGCCTTACAAGAGCTCCTGAAGGAAGCACTAAACATGGAAAGGAATAACCAGTACCAGCCACTGCAAATACACACCAAATTGTAAAGACCATCAACACTATGAAGAAACTGCACCAACTAACAGACAAAATAACCAACTAGCATCATAATGACAGGATGAAATTCACACATAACAATATTAACCTTAAACGTAAATGGGCTAAATGCCCCAATTAAAGGACACAGACTGGCAAATTGGATAAACAGTCAAGACCCATCAGTGTGCTGTATTC
Source organism: Nomascus leucogenys (assembly GCF_006542625.1). NCBI lineage: Eukaryota > Metazoa > Chordata > Mammalia > Primates > Hylobatidae > Nomascus > Nomascus leucogenys. The sequence continues at coordinate 18,363,953 of NC_044397.1, forward strand.
AGGAGACCCATCTCACGGGCAAAGACACACATAGGCTCAAAATAAAAGGATGGAGGAATATTTACCAAGCAAATGGAAAGCAAAAAAAAGCAGGGGTTGCAATCCTGCTCTCTGATAAAACAGACTTTAAACCAACAAAGATCAAAGGAGACAAAAAAGGGCATTACATAATGGTAAAGGGATCAGTGCAAAAAGAAGAGCTAACTATCCTAAATGTATATGCACCCAATACAGGAGCACCCACATTTATAAAGCAAGTTCTTAGAGACCTACAAAGAGAATTAGACTCCCACACAATAACAGTGGATGACTTTAACACCCCACTTCCAATATTAGATCAACAAAACAGAAAATTAACAAGGATATTCAGGGCTTGAACTCAGCTCTGGACCAAGCAGACCTAATACACATCTATAGAACCCTCCATCCCAAATCAAAAGAATATAGAGTCTTCTCAGCACCACGTCTCACTTATTCTAAAGCTGACCACATAATTGGAAGTAAAACACTCCTCAGCAAGCACAAAAGAACAGAAATCATAACAAACAGTCTCTCAGACCACAGTGCAATCAAACTAGAACTCAGGATTAAGAAACTCACTCAAAACCACACAACTACATGGAAACTGAATAACCTGGTCCTGAATGACTGCTGGGTAAATAACAAAATGAAGGCAGAAATAAAGATGTTCCTTGAAACCAATGAGAACAAAGACACAATGTACCAGAATCTCTGGGGCACAGCTAAAGCAGTGTGTAGAGGGAAATTTATGGCACTAAATGCCCACAAAAGAAAGCGGGAAAGATCTAAAATCAACACCCTAACATCCCAATTAAAAGAACTAGAGAAGCAAGAGCAAACAAATTCAAACGCTCTCAGAAGACAAGAAATAACTAAAATCAGAATAGAGCTGAAGGAGATAGATAAAATACCCTTCAAAAAATCAATGAATCCAGGAGGTGGTTTTTTTAAAAGACCAACAAAATAGATAGACTGCTAGCCAGACTAATAAAAAATAGAGAGAAGAATCAAATAGATGCAATAAAAATGATAAAGTAGGTATCACCACCAATCCCACAGAAATACAAACTACCATCAGAGAATACTATAAACACCTCTGTGCAAATAAACTAGAAATCTAGAAGAAATGGATAAATTCCTGGACACATACACCCTCCCAAGACAAAACCAGGAAGAAGTCGAATCCCTGAATAGACGAATAACAAGTTCTGAAACTGAGGCAGTAACTAGTAGTCTACCAACCAAATGAAGCCCAGGACCAGAAGGATTCACAGCCAAATTCTACCAGAGGTACAAAGAGGAGCCAGTAACTAATAGTCTACAAACCAAACGAAGCCCAGGACCAGAAGGATTCACAGCCGAATTCTACCAGAGGTACAAAGAGTAGCTGGTACCATTCCTTCTGAAACTATTCCAAACAACAGAAAAAGAGGGAATCCTCCCTAACTCATTTTATGAGGCCAGCATCATCCTGATACCAAAACCTGGCAGAAACACAACAAAAAAAGAAAATTTCAGGCCAATATCCCTAATGAACATTGATGCGAAAATCCTCAATAAAATACTGGCAAATCGAATCCAGCAGCACATCAAAAAGCTTATCCACCACGATCAAGTCAGCTTTATTCCTTGAGATGCAAGGCTGGTTCAACATACGCAAATAAATAAATGTAATCCATCACATAAACAGAAACAATGACAAAATCCACATGATTATTTCAGTATAATCTACATGATTATTTCAGTAGACACAGAAAAGGCCTGCAATAAAATTCAACACCTCCATCAATACCTAGTTTATTGAGAGGTGTATTCCAATAGGAAAAGAGGAAATCAAATTGTCTCTGTTTGCAGATGACATGAGAGCCAAATCATGAGTAAACTCCCATTCACAATTGCTACAAAGAGAATAAAGTACCTAGGAATACAATTTACCAAGGGATGTGAAGGACCTCTTCAAGGAGAACTATAAACGACTGCTCAAGGAAATAAGAGAGGACACAAACAAATGGAAAAACATTCCATGCTCACTAAAAAGAAGTTGAAACAAATCTTGAATGAACCAGTTATCTACCCATTTGAGCTCATCTGATTATAGCTCCTCTGCCATATCTCCCCAGCTCTGTATTGTAATAAACTTTTCTGATACATGTGTATGAACTTTATTCCCATTTCAACAGCCCATTTCTTTAAAATCTATTTCAGTAGTGCATCTAGTAGCTTATGTATATTTGTTACAAATCTCCTTTGAAATCCTGTTCTATGTAAGAATATAAATTAAGCCAAATAGAATAAATGCTCAACTCAAAGTGATATGGCTCTTAACTTTCACAGACAATAGCAAATATCTGTTGGTTTTTTATTAAAGATTATAAAGGACTTGCATATCTACAACTATCTGATCTTTGACAAACCTGACAAAAACAAGCAATGGGGAAAGGATTCCCTATTTAATAAATGTTGCTGGGAAAACTGGCTAGCCATATGTAGAAAGCTGAAACTGGATCCCTTCCTTACACCTTATACAAAAATTAATTCAAGATGGATTAAAGACTTAAATGTTAGACCTAAAACCATTAAAATCCTACAAGAAAACTTAGGCAATACCATTCAGGACATAGGCGTGGGCAAGGACTTCATGTCTAAAACACCAAAAGCAATGGCAACAAAAGCCAAAATTGACAAATGGGATCTAATTAAACTAAAGAGCTTCTGCACAGCAAAAGAAACTACCATCAGAGTGAACAGGCAACCTACAGAATGGGAGAAAATTTTTGCAACCTACTCATCTGACGAAGGGCTAATATCCAGAATCTACAATGAACTCAAACAAATTTACAAGATAAAAACAAACAACCCCATCAAAAAGTGGGCAAAGGACATGAACAGACACTTCTCAAAAGAAGACACTTATGCAGCCAAAAAACACATGAAGAAATGCTCATCATCACTGGCCATCAGAGAAATGCAAATCAAAACCACAGTGAGATACCATCTCACACCAGTTAGAATGGCCATCATTAAAAAAGCAGGAAACAACAGGTGCTGGAGAGGATGTGGAGAAATAGGAACACTTTTACACTGTTGGTGGGACTGTAAACTAGTTCAACCATTGTGGAAGTCAGTGTGGCGATTCCTCAGGGATCTAGAGCTAGAAATACCATTTGACCCAGCCATCCCATTACTGGGTATATACCCAAAGGACTATAAATCATGCTGCTATAAAGACACATGCACACGTATGTTTATTGTGGCACTATTCACAATAGCAAAGAGTTGGAACCAACCCAAATGTCCAACAACGATAGACTGGATTAAGAAAATGTGGCACATATACACCATGGAATACTATGCAGCCATAAAAAATGATGAGTTCGTGTCCTTTTTTTTTTTTTTTTTTTTTTTTTTTTTTGAGTCGGAGTCTCGCTCTGTCGCCCAGGCTGGAGTGCAGTGGGGGCAATCTCGGCTCACTGCAAGCTCCGCCTCCCGGGTTCACGCCATTCTCCTGCCTCAGCCTCTCCGAGTAGCTGGGACTACAGGCGCCCGCCACCACGCCCGGCTAATTTTTTGTATTTTTAGTAGAGACGGGGTTTCACCATGGTCTCGATCTCCTGACCTCGTGATCCGCCCGCCTCGGCCTCCCAAAGTGCTGGGATTACAAGCGTGAGCCACCGCGCCCGGCCGTGTCCTTTGTAGGGGCATGGATGAAACTGGAAAACATCATTCTCAGGAAACTATCGCAAGGACAAAAAACCAAACACCGCATGTTCTCACTTATAGGTGGGAATTGAACAATGAGAACTCATGGACACAGGAAGGGGAACATCACACTCCGGGGACTGTTGTGGGGTGGGGGGAGGGGGGAGGGACAGCATTAGGAGATATACCTAATGCTAAATGACGAGTTAATGGGTGCAGGAAATCAACATGGCACATGGATACATATGTAACAAACCTGCACATTGTGCACATGTACCCTAAAACCTAAAGTATAATAAAAAAAAAAAAAAGAAAATGTGGCACATATACACCATGGAATACTATGCAGCCATAAAAAAGGATGAGTTCATATCCTTTGTAGGGACATGGATGAAACTGGAAAACATCATTCTCAGTAAACTATCGCAAGGACAAAAAACCAAACACCGCATGTTCTCACTCATAGGTGGGAATTGAACAATGAGAACTCATGGACACAGGAAGGGGAACATCACATTCCGGGGACTGTTGTGGGGTGGGGGGAGGGGGGAGGGACAGCATTAGGAGATATACCTAATGCTAAATGACGAGCTAATGGGTGCAGGAAATCAACATGGCACATGGATACATATGTAACAAACCTGCACATTGTGCACATGTACCCTAAAACCTAAAGTATAATTAAAAAAAAAAAAAATTCAAGGACCTCAAAAAAAAAAAAAAAAGATTATAAAGGACTTTTCAGTACTTCATTTCTTCTGTACTTTATCATTAATTCTTCTTTATCTACGAATGTTCATCAGTATAAAAGCATGCTCTTAGTATCACCCATCCTAAAAAAACGCAGTATGTACAAAAACACCTTCTTTTTAGAGGGAGCCAGGGGGAGACAGAGTCTCGCTCTGTCTGGCTGGAGCGCAGTGGTGTGATCACAGCTCACTGCAGTCTAAACCTCCGAGGCTCAGGCAATCCCCCAACTTCAGCCTTCTTAGTAGCTGGGACTACAGGCAAGCACAGCTAATTTAAAAAATTTTTTTTTGTAGAGACTCACTCTGTTGTCCAGACTGGTCTCAAACTCCTGGGCTAAAGCGATCCTCTTGCTTCAGCCTCCCAAAGTGTTGGCATTACAGATGTGAGCCACTGCGCCTGGCCCCCAAACCTTTTTTATATCCCAATACTCTTCTGGCTATTGCCCTGTTTTCTGCCAGAATGTTCACAGCCCGACTTCTGAAAGGAGAAAGTTACATATGCTTTCTTCATAGTTATATATGCTTTCTTCTTGTCTTTCACACACGTCCCAACTCACACCAGTGTCATCTTTCTAGCCTCATCTCACTCAGCCTCAGCAGAATTTGACATAGCTGACCACTCTCTTCTTCTTCTCTTCTTCTTGAAAATCTTTCCTTTTAGCTTCCATTATACTATTCACAATTTTTCTCTAAATTTTTTTATACAACTCCTTCTTAAGTTTTTTTTCCCCCAGACTCCTGTACTCATAAATGTTGCATTTTCCAAGCCTTGATTCTGAGGCCTGTTATCTCTTGTCTTTTTATTTAAATATACCTATAGGAAGACTCTGCCCAGACTTTCTCTCCGAGCTCCTGAACATATACATTTTACATAGATATTTTATAGGCATCTCAAACTTAACAAATTTAACACATCCAAAAACCAAACTTTTGGTTTTCTCCCAAAACCTGTTTCCTTCACATTCTCTGTCATTAAATGATACCACAATTCATCCAGTAGCTTAAGCCATAAATATAGTGATCTCTGGATTTATCTATTTCTCTTTCACCCTCACATCTAAAGTCTGTTGATTCTACCTTCAAAATAAAGCTTGAGTCTACCCTTCTTTCTGTCTCCACTACCACTGCCCTAGTCTACACTAAAATCTCTCATCTATATCATTGCAGTTCTTTCTAACTGGCTTCTCCACTTCTATGCTTGCCCTGCTTTTATCTGTTCCTCTCAGAACAGAGTGAAGCTGCATATGCAAACCCTCCTACTTTTAGTTTCTTTATTTTGGTGTGATTTATGTACAATATAATTCACCATTTTAAATGTATACTTTAATGAATTTTGACAAATGTATATATTCATGTAACCTCCAGGCTGTAGGACAATTTTATTACTCCAGGAAGTTGCCTTGTATCTTTTTGAAGTTAAATTCCTCCCTCCATCCCCGCCCTGGCAATTACTGAGACAGTTCCCTTCTATTCGTTCTCTGCTGAGAGTTTTTTATTATGAATTGGTATTAAATATTGTCACATGCATTTTCTGCACTTATTGAAATGATCATATGGCTTTTTCCTTTTAACTTGCTATTTTGGCAAATTACGTTGATTAATTTTTTATAGTTAAGCCAATCTTGCATTTCAAGGATGAACCCCACTTGGTTATGATGGGTTATCCTTTCAAAATAGTGTTGGTATTGCAGGAAGCGAGTATAGAAATAAAGCACTGCTGAATTTGATTTGCTAAAATTTTCTTAAGGAATTTTGCACCTGTGTTCATGAGGGTTATTGGTCTATAGTTTTCTTGCAGTTAACTTGTTGTAAATGAGTGGGTAAGATTCCTGCCTCTCTTGTGTTTTTCAAAGAATATATAATGATATTATTTTTTCTCTAAATGTTTGGTAGAATTCACTGGTGAAACATCTGGGCCTGGAGAGTTTTGATTGTTTGTTTAAGTTGTTGTTGTAAGATACTAAATCATGAATTCACCTTTTAAAATGTAGGTATAGGCCAGGCATGGTGGCTCATGCCTGTAATCCCAGCACTTTGGGAGGCCAAGGCAGGCAGATCACTTGAGGTCAGGAGTTCGAGACCTGCCTTGCCAACATGATGAAACCGCATCTCTACTAAAAAATATATAAAAAATTAGCCAGGTGTGGTGGCAGGCACCTGTAATCCCAGCTACTCGAGAGGCTGAGGCAGGGGAATCACTTGAACCTGGGAGACAGAGGTTGCATTGAGCCGAGATTGTGCCACTGCACTCCAGCCTGGGTGACAGAGCGAGACTCAGTCTCAAAAATAAATAAATAAATAAAATAGGTAAAAAATGTAGGTATAGAACAATTCAGGATATCTTTTTCTCCTTGAGTGAGCTTTGGTTGGTGTCTTTGAAGGAATTTGTTCATTTCATCTACATCATTAAATGTATAGGCCCAAAGTTGTTCCAGATATTACCTCATTCTTTTAATGTCTGTATGATTGGTAGAGATGTTTTTTCTTTCATCATTGATATACATAACTTATGTCTTTTCTTTTTAGTGACTAGAGGTTTTTCAGATTTTACAGATTTTTTTAAGAACAAGCTTTTGGTTTCATTGAGTTTTCTCAATTTTCTGTTTTTTTTTTTTCTCTCATTAATTATTTCCTTCTGTTTATGGGTATGATTTTCTCTTCTTTTTCCCTACTTTCTTTTTGTGTGTGTGACAGAGTCTTGAACTATCGCCCGGGCTGAGTGCAATGGTGCAATCTCAGCTCACTGCAACCTCTGCCTCCTGTGTTCAAGTGATTCTCCTGCCTCAGCCTCCCGAGTAGATGCAATTACAGGCACCTGCCACCACGCCTAGTAATTTTTTTATATTTTTATTTTTAGTAGAGATGGGGTTTCACTGTGTTGGCCATGCTGGTCTTGAACTCCTGACCTTGTGAACCACCTGCCTCAGCCTCCCAAAGTGTTGGGATTACAGGCGTGAGCCACCTCACAAGGCCTTTTCCCACTTTCTAGGGGGAAGCTTAGATCATTTATCTAGCACCTTTGTCCTTTTCTTGTATATGTATTTAATGCTATGAATTTCCCTTGTAATTACTGCTGTAGCTGCAGCACATAAGTTTTATGTGTCATTTAATTACCATTCCAGTAAAAATATTTTCTATTTTCCTGTGTTAATTCTTCTTTGGCTGATGGGTAGTTTGGAAGTCATTAACATTTAGTTTTTAAAATCGATATCCATTTTAGTTTTACTGTAGTTAGAAAATGTACTGATAATATCTGTGCTATGATTCTTTTGGCTTCCCACTTCTGCTTTTTCATGCTAGACTCCTCTGGGTCTCCTCTGTACCTGTGAAAATTCTTGATTGGCAAAGTATTTAGGCAGAGATGGGTCTCCTTTTCTCTGTGTTTCTTTTTTGGGTTTTGTTTTTGTTGTTGTTGTTGTTTTTCTTCTAAGATTACCCCCTAATTTCCAGTTGCTCTGCCAGCTTTGGGCTCAGTGCTGTGACACTTCGTACTTCCTGCCGCCTGAGATAATGATGATGAGGGAGTGCACTTAGTAAATAAATACATCAAACCCAACAGATCTGCTATATATAGCTCTGTTTTTCAAGACTAGATTTATCTTCATTCTCTGCCAGCTAGTTTGTGCTGACCCTGGAGTCCTTTTTCATTCATGCACAGTATACCTGCAGCTAGTATTGAATTTGGGTCTCATACTTTTCTGTGGTTTGCTCACTACCAAGATTTCCCCTTTACATTTCAAGATGCTGTCTTAGCTCTGAATTCTGACCTCTTGCACCTTTAGTTGATAAGCCTGCTGTTTTTTATTTGACCATCATCTGTAGTTATAACTATGTGATTTAGGCAGCAGACCAGAAAGCTACAAAGTCATACTTTTTACTTCTTGTTAACCATTTGTCCAGACTAAACTCTCCTCTGCCTTCCTTCTGCTTTTGGATGCTTTCCAGTGTCTTCGGGGGTTTTTTTAAGCCCAATTTTAGTAATTATTCTCTGTGGAGGATTTATATGACCACCTCACTCCTCCACCATTACCAGCAGTTGTCTCCGACTCCAAAATAAATCACTTACTTCAAAAAATTTTTTTACCTAAGACACTACAGATGTGTGGCATGTGACCCAGCCTAGCCGATCCAATATCATCTTTCCTAGACAAGAATGATTGATTAAGGAATGGACACAACATAAGTCAATTAATCAAAGCAAAGAGATTCCATTCTGGGATTTTTATTGGTGCTGGGGGAGGAAAAATACCTCCCTTTGCACTGGCCCCCACAGCTTCCTGCTCCAGAAACCTGGGGGGAAAGGCCCATCTGAGGAGGTAGAACCACAAGAGGAGAGCTAAATTAGGTCTTGGTAAACCTGCAGTCTAGCTTCTTCATCTATACAATGAGCCTTTTCCAAAAGCTTTTGAGTTATGTGAGTCATTAGATTAACTTTTTCACCTAGCCATATCGAGCTGGATATTTTGTACTTTCAACTTAATTTTTACACAAGGCTGCACACCCTCCATGACCTAATCCTGCCTGCCTTCTCAAATTTATCTGGTACTCTTCTCATTCTGACCCCTTATCTTTCAGTCTCCCTGACCTTTTACTTCTTAGATACAAAACATTCTTTCCCAACTCAGAATTTCAAATACGCTCTCCCTGTGTCTGGAAAATCTTCATAAAGCTGATTCTTCCTCATGCTTTGTCTCAGGTTAGATATCCTGGGATATTATAATAATTAATTTGATGTGTCCACTTGACTGGCTCATGGGTGCTCAGGTAAAACCTTATTTCTGGGTGTGTCTATAAGGGTGTTTAGCAATTGAATCAGTGGAGTGAGTGGAGCACATTGTCCTCCCCAGTGTAGGTGGGCATCATCTAATCTGTTGAGGACCTACAGAGAAGAAAAAAAATGGAGGAAGAGGGGAGTAGTTCTCTTTGCCTGACTGATAGATCTACGACATCAGTCTTCTCCTGTGGCTGGGACTTACACCATCAGCCCTTCGGTTCTCAGGATTATACCACCAGCTTTCCTGGGTCAGCCTCCATAATCTCAATTCCTTATAATAAATCATATATAATAAATTAGTGTATCCTGTTGGTTCTGTTTTGTGAAGAATCTTGACTAATACAGACCTTAATTAGACCTCTAATTATAGTGTCTAGGTAATTGCTGCAGCTATAATTTCCTCCATAGCACTCTTCACAATTTAGAATTGGACATTTGGTGTTGTTTTACTTATTTGTCAATTCTTCTACATTTAAAGGGCAAGGACTTCATCTGTTTTACCAATATGTATCCAGTCAGTGCCTGACACAAAATATATAATAAGAAGAAACAATTATTGAAGAAAGAAAGGGAAGGAGAGATGAATTTACAGGACTAAGACTTAAAACTTAAACGATAATTAACTCTGATTAGTAAGTTTTCTGAGCTGTGCTGTGCATTGCTCTGTTAATAATCAAGTGACTATGCAGATTTTAGTTGGGGATGGGCATCATAAGCTACAGGATAAGGAATTTAAAAGATCAGTTGAGATTATTGAAGAGGCAATATATAAAAAACAAACCTAAAAGTGAAAAGTTATGGTTTAACTAGAACTTAAGAGACAGCCAAGACTTAAGTTTATACTTAGTAGAGAATCATCAGGGAATGAGATGGCCTACTCTTGATGGTTTGTGGATAAAGCCAAAGTTTCTTTGAGTATTTATGTTATACTCTGAACTATTACAACATGATTTTCTCTTTTAGTTGATGCGTTAATGTTGTAGGCATCTATACATCCTAAATAAAGGCTCTTGAATTTTTTTTTTTTGAGACAAGGTCTCACTGTGTTGTCCAGGCTGTAGTGCAGTGGTGCAATCTCAGCTCACTGCAACCTCTGCCTCCTGGGTTCAAGTGATTCTCTCACCTCAGCCTCCCAAGAAGTTGGGTGCATGCCACCATGCCTGAATAATTTTTGTATTTTTGGTAGAGACAGGGTTTCACCATGTTGGCCAGGTTGGTCTCAAGCTCCTGACCTCAAGTGATCCGCCCACCTCAGCCTTCCAAAATACTGGGATTACAGGCGTGAGCCATCGCGCCTGTTCAGGCTGTTGAATTTTCAACTGTCTAGCCTTTTTTGCAGTGGGGTTTATTTAATGAAAGATTTGATCACAAGTATTTTCGGAATATTATTTTACTTCACTTTTTAGTAGAACTTTGTAGTTTTAATTTGGGATTTTAGTAGTAGGTTACTTGGGAAAGTTAACGTGTTCAAGTCAATTAAGTTCTCTTAAAAATAAAGCAAATGTTATAGGTTAAATTGTATCCTCCCCCTCAAAAGACATAGGTTAGAATCCTAACCCCTTAGTACTTCAGAATGTGACCTTACTTAGATATAGATACCTTACAGAGCTAATCAAATTAAAATGAGATCATTAGGCTGAGCCTTAATCCAATACATATCCAGTATTTTTATCAAAGGAGAAATGTAGACACAGAGACATGCACAGCAGGAAGCACATGTGAAGACACAAGAAGAATACCCAAGGTTATAAGAAACTAGGAGACAAGCATGGAACCCATCTTTCCTAGTGCCTTCAGAAGGAAGATGGCCTTGTTGACACCTTGATTTCAGACTTCTAACCTCCAGAACTATGAGACAATAAATTTCTGTTGTTCTAAGTCACACAGTTGTGGTACTTTGTTATGGCAGCTCTAGCAAACTAATACACCCAGTCTATACTTTCAAAGCTGATTGTAATAATTTACGTTCATTACGGGAAAACTAAGACTTTCTTATGTATTGAAACATAAGTAGAACAAGATGTAGGATAAGGTAAGTAAAGTAAAACAAGAATTAGATTATTTTTAGTTTTTTTTGTTTCCTTACTAGAAGTACTGCTATATTTGAATATAGAAACATATATAAAATATTCCATATTTTTAGCATTTTAATCTATGAACTCTAATTTTTTCATTAGATCCAACAAAAATTATCACAAAAGAGGAACTGTCCTTATCTTTTAAGAATAGTCATTTGCCTAAGAATTGGTGCATCATTTCTTGAACAAAGCTTGTTCGGCATGTTTGATGTTATTAAATGGCGGCTTTTCTTCCCAAAGCTACCACGGCTCCCAGTGACTTGTTTTCTAATAAAAATGCCGTTTGAAGAGAAAATGGTAGTTTTACAGTGGCGAGTCCTGGCAGATACCAGCTTAACCAAGTGATCAAAGTTAATGTCACCAGCATTACATAGCAACATTATGGGCCCTAGATATATTGCTCTGAGAAGGGCACATTGACCATCTTTTCTAATAATGCATCACCTCTTCTAATCATGAGAACACATCAGACAAACTCAACCAGAGGGACATTTTACAAAATACCTCTGACCAGTACACTTCAGTGTATTAAAGTCATAACAAACAAGACTGAAGAAATAACACGACTATACAAAATTAGGGAGACACAACACCTAAATGTAATATGAGATCCTGGATTGGATCTTGGGACAGAGAAGTGACATTGGTGGGAAAACTAATTAATTCTGAATAAATCCTTTATTTTAATTACTTAATCAAGGTTAATTTCTTAGTTTGGAAAGTTGTTCTTCAGTCATGTAAGATGATAACATGAGGAGAAGTAAGGTTGGGTAAAGAGTATATAGGAACTCTGTGTACTATTTTTGCAACTCTTGTGAGTCAAAATCATCTCAAAATAACTACTTAAAAATAAAAATAGGCTGGGCGCAGTTGCTCACACTTGTAATCCCAGCACTTTGGGATGCTGAGGTGGGCAGATCACAAGGTCAGGAGTTCGAGACCAAACTGGCCAACATGGTGAAACCCCATCTCTACTAAAACTATAAAAATTAGCTGGGTGTGGTGGTGGGCACCTGTAATTCCAACTACTCGGGAGGCTGAGGGAGGAGAATTGTTTGAAACTGGGAGGTAGAGGTTGCAGTGAGCCGAGATCGCACCATTACACTCCAGCCTGGGCAACAGGGCAAGACTCTGTCTCAAAAAAAAATAATAAAACCCAATCTGAATAGACGTTTCTCAAAAAACATATAAGTGGCCAGCAGATATATGAAAAAATGCTCAACATCACTAATCATTAGGGAGATGCAAATTAAAATCACAATGAGATATCATCTCACACCTGTCAGATTGGCTTTTATCAAATAGACAAAAGACAAGTATTGGCAAGGATGTGGAGAAAAGGGAACGCTTGTACACTGTTAATGGGGATGTAAATTAGTACAGCCTTTATAGAAAATAGTATGGAGGTTCCTCAAAAAACTAAAAATAGAATTACCATATACTCCAGCCATCCTGTTTGTGGGATTTACCCAAAAGACCTGTAAACAGTTTGTCTAAGAGATGTCTGCACTCCCATGTTCACTGCAGAACCATTAACAATAGACATGTTAAGGAATTGTCTTTTTTAAGTGTCAAAATATAAATGTTGAGAACAGCCCAAGATGGCCAACTTCAATGATCGTGTGTTGGCTGAGGAGAAGGTATGCAGAGCTGCTAAATTCATCACTCATGCACCCCCAGGAGAATTTAATGAAGTATTCAGTGATATTCGGCTACTACATAATAATGACAGTCTCCTCAGGGAAAGGGCAGCACATGCATTTGCTCATTATAATATGGATCAGTTCACACCTGTGAAGATGGAAGGATATGAAGATCAGGTCTTTAATTACAGAGCATGGTGACCTGGGTAATAGCAGAGTTTTAGATCCGAGAAACAAAATTTCCTTTACATTTAATCACTTATAGAGATAAGCAAGTGACCCCCAGCCAGAACAAGTAGATGGAGGTCTCAAGTCTTGGAGAGAATCCCGTGACAGTGCTTTAAGAGCCTATGTGAAAGACCATTATTCCAACGGCTTCTGTACTGTTTATGCTAAAACTATCGATGGGCCACAGACTATTATTGCATGTATTGAAAGCCATGAGTGTCAGCCTAAAAACTTCTGGAATGGTCGTTGGAGATCAGAGTGGAAGTTTACCATCACACCACCTACAGCCCAGGTGGTTGGAGTGCTTAAGATTCAGGTTCACTATTATGAAGATGGCAGTGTTCAGTTGGTTAGTCATAAAGATGTACAGGATTCACTAACTGTTTCGAATGACGGACAAACTGCCAAGGAGTTTATTAAAATCATAGAGAATGCAGAAAATGAATATCAGACAGCAGTTAGTGAAAACTGTCAAACAATGTCAGATACCACATTCAAGGTCTTGCACTGGCAGCTTCCGGTTACCCGCACCAAAATTGACCGGAACAAGATTACTCAGCTACAACATTGGCAAAGAAATGCAGAATGCCTAAAGGCTGAATGTAGGATTCTTCAGTATGTGGAAAGACAAGGATTCAACGTGTGGTCATATGATAAATAAGTGATTTATAAACAAGAGTGATATTTTGCTAGAGCTTTCAGATTTAACCAGTTTTCTAACCTCATGGAATACTGTTGAACCTATAGCATTGTCTGATTCTTTTGTGTTCTCTGCTTTGTAATTTTCTGTTATTGCTATATCCAAGTGTAAGTCTTTTTTTTTTTTAATTCTGCCACATTTAATGTTGGAGAGAGAGATCTATCCTAGAGACATTTTACTGTTTAAAAAAGTTTCCTAGCCATGAAGCCCTGCTACTGATTTAGACAAGGTGTTATGGTCGTTACTTTCTACCTCTATCCTTCCAAGCACTTCTGATACTGCAGTGGTTTTTACTGATCCACCAGCACCTAAAGAGGCTGTACTACAGTCTATAGCTAAGTGGAAGACACATTCATCCTTCTGCCTCTGACTGCTTCGATCATCACTTATTGCATCTCAGAACTGTAATTTTCCAAAGTTTGGATTGGGACTTTTCAGGTCCTTTTTGGAGGGCAAAGGAAGTGTCAGCTTCTCTGGGGAACTTGTTTTTAAATCCAAAGACTTGAACCACATTCCCTGCACTTGAACATGTTTGCTTTCATCCCTTCTCTCATTGTCTCCTTCCCATCTTAGTACCATTGTAGTTACAGACATCTGCATTTTTTTTTATTATACTTTAGGTTTTAGGGTACATGTGCACAATGTGCAGGTTTGTTACATATGTATCCATGTGCCGTGTTGGTTTGCTGCACCCATTAACTCGTCATTTAGCATTAGGTCTGTCTCCTAATGCTGTCCCTCCCCCCTCCCCCCAACCCACAGCAGTCCCCGTAGTGTGATGTTCCCCTTCCTGTGTCCATGAGTTCTCATTGTTCAATTCCCACCTATGAGTGAGAACATACGGTGTTTGGTTTTTTGTCCTTGTGATAGTTTACTGAGAATGTTTTCCAGTTTCATCCATGTCCCTACAAAGGACATGAACTCATCATTTTTTATGGCTGCATAGTATTCCATGGTGTATATGTGACATCTGCATTTTTAGAAGAGTTTTACCTATTTATTTTTTTAAACAGTCAAGAACTGCTGACATAATGTGGATATAGAGTATAAAACTTGAAAAATGCAGATGTTGAAGGAATAATAGGTATCTTGTGCTTTAATACTTTATGGCAGGATTGTACTATAAGTAAATGAATTAAACACCTATGTAAATCATAAACAAAAACTAAAAATGAACCAAAATGAAAAGGATAACTTCCAGGCAGTATCTTTCTTTTGTAACCTGTTATTTAAGGAAATACTAATGATTTCTTCTAAATAGGATGTAAAACTTATTTCAGATTACTGTTCCTCAGTCCTGCCTGCCAAGAACTCAAGTGTAACTGTGATAAAATAACCTGTCCCAGGTATATTGGCAGGTATGTGTGTAATCTCAGAATACGCAGGTGACATAGATACAACAACTGGTAATGGTGGATTCATTTACATTGCTTACAGTTCTATGACCAGGCCTTAAGGGAAGGTCAGTTTTAAAAAAAAACAAGTAGTGTCTTCCTGTCTATCTCCAGATACATGTAAAAAAAAAAAAAGTGTTTGTGCTTCAGTTTTGTTTTTGCTCAGTAATATAGTCAAAGAACAGTTTGTTTCCAAGTGACCCATTGAGCTGTGTATGCATTTTTGTTTATTTCAAATAAAATATATTTGTATTATTTGTCATTCATACTATCCATCCATACCACACTATCTTCTGTATCAGGTAGTCTCATAGAAATACACCTGTTTTGTTCTAAAAATATATATAAAGGTTAACTGGCTCAAAGCATTTTTAGAATACAAGAGTGAAATGAGAATTACTTGGAGAGAAATGTTTTGTCACCAGTAACTGTAGTTACAGAATTTGGACATTTTGAGTTCAGAAATATTTAAACATTAATATACTTAAGAATTTTAATATGTGAGCCAGTAATTTGAGTATTGCTTTGATTTACAGTAATTTTGATGATGTTCATTTTGCTATTACACTCAGTTATTAGTGATATTAAAGTCTTCATAACTTTATTTGAATATACTACCATTTTTAATGAATAGCCATACTTTGCAAGATGTACATTAGAGCCTGATTTTGTAATGTTGCAAATTTATGCTTACCATTTTAAACAACTAGAGACAAAATTTGAAGACATGATATAACAATTTTGTGTAGCATTGAAAGATTAAAAGACACTTTTAGCACACAGAAAAACGTGAAGTTATGTCATGGTAAGCAATTTTCTTGACTTTTAAAAAGATTGAGTGCTTTAACATACTTAGTTCTTACAATTATTTTGTTTTATTTGCTTTCTGGACTTTTCCTTAGTGATGGGAGATTTTGTTCACTGGTAGTTTAGAGTCAAGGCATTAGTTCAGTACAATTTCATTCTGATAGGGGGAAAACCTTGTTGAATTATTCATTAATGTTAATAAAGGCATTTGTAGTTACCATGCCTTGTTACTGACACACACCAGCATTTGTGTACTGATTTTAATCACTTTTATATGTAGTGATTTGATTTGGCTAGTAGAATTTGAAAAGCTTTGCTGAAAAGTATTCGGTTCATTGTAATTTGAGAACATAGGCATTGCAGATGTATATTAATTTTTATTATGTAAAATGTATACAGTTACCTATCTTAAAATAGAAACTAAAATAATATTTACATTAATAATATTAAAACTATGTTTGAATGTTAATATCTGCAAAAAATTGTGGTCTTCTAAAAATATTGTTTTATGGCATAATTCATCAGCTTGCAAATGTTTTCTCTGAGCAGAACTCAAAAGTTTTCATCAAGATAGGTTTTATTTGTGAGCAGTACATCTGTTGATATTAAGTATATTAATGTAAGAAACATTTGCTTTTCTAAAAGTGAAACATTCTACTATCCAGATAATTTTGTTTTGTACTCATAAGGTTAATAGAGCCTATTTGACTTGAGTTGTATTTCGTTTTGTGAAAGTAGTTTTCTGCTTTTTTATTAATACTGAATATGCTTTGTGTTAAATATAATTATAGGATTGACTGAGCCATCATCAGTCTATGATCAAAATTTTCCTAGTGAACAGTAGTTTGAAATGTTAAGATAGTTGAAGACTAAAGGCATTGTCCTGGCAATGGAGCCAAGGGTGTAAACAAAACAGCAATCCCTGCTATATGAAAAGATTAAAGCCACAAAAGTGACGTCATTCTAAATACCTAGTGAGCTTTTACTAACCTTGTGAGTGACTTTTGCAATTGGAGCAAAGTAACGTTATATTTTAATCATTTAAAGAATAATTCCCAGTTATTCTAGCCTTTTTTTTTTTTTTTTTTTTTTTTTTGAGACAGAGTCTCGCTCTGTCGCCCAGGCTGGAGTGCAGTGGCGCAATCTCGGCTCACTGCAAGCTCCGCCTCCCGGGTTCACGCCATTCTCCTGCCTCAGCCTCTCCGAGTAGCTGGGACTACAGGCGCCCGCCACCACGCCCGGCTAATTTTTTTGTATTCTTAGTAGAGACGGGGTTTCACCTGGTCTCGATCTCCCGACCTCGTGATCCACCCGCCTTGGCCTCCCAAAGTGCTGGGATTACAAGCGTGAGCCACCGCGCCCGGCCTATTCTAGCCTTTTAAAAGAAGAGTGAAACAAAGAATTGAAAACTACTGTTTTGGAGATGCCTATAGCAGGTATTATGAAGTGTTGTCTCTGCCAACTGATAACAGTTTGCTTTGTGCAATGTTTTGTAAAGAGTAAAAATGGTTAAGAAATGACTGTTTCCTTCATAACTTGTATACCCTAGTAAATGGTATGATAAAGGACAAATTGCCAATAATCTATCATGAACAACGAAAGGAGGCCCCAAATATAACTGTCTGGAGATTCAGGAATACTTCTTGAGCAACAGGTTTTTGAAATAGTTAGTAAAGAATATAATTATAAAGGGTAGAAATCAAAGAGCATGTTATATAGGCTTTGGAGGTTCTCAAGTGGAAGAAATAGTGTGACCAAAAATACAGCAGTGAGAAACAATTTATTAAATTCTTATTGTGTTTCAGATTATTGGAAATCCTGAGCTAAATAAGATTCAGTTTTTGCCTCAAAGTTCTAAAATCCTGGCTTATAATTCATTTGCATAGAGGTGATAGTTTAAACAGTATAAGCATGTGAAATACTGAAGCAGAAAGCATAAGAGAAGGAAAGAGATAGCTGGACAAAATCTTTAGGAATGTTTTACATTTAGGGGGAAAAAAGCAAAAGAAAATCCAGTAAAGGAGATAGTATTATTGAAAGATGTATAGTTAAGAAGAGGATCAAGAGGGTTCCACGATCTAGATCTTAAGGATGATAATGGGTTTTGAAAAGAAAGGACCAGGCCAGGCGCGGTGGCTCACGCCTGTAATCCCAGCACTTTGGGAGGCTGAGGGGGGCAGATCATGAGGTCAGGAGATCGAGACCATCCTGGCTAACATGGTGAAATGCTGTCTCTACTAAAAATACAAAAAATTAGCCGAGCATGGTGGTGGGTGCCTGTAGTCCTAGCTACTTGGGAGGCTGAGGCAGGAGAATGGCGTGAACCCGGGAGGCAGAGCTTGCAGTGAGCCGAGATCACACCACTGCGCTCCAGCCTGAGCAATAGAGCGAGACTCCGTCTCAAAAAAAAAAAAGAAACAATAGAAAAGAAATGACCAGGCGCAGTGGCTCACACCTGTAATCCCAGCACTTTGGGAGTCTGAGGCGGGCAGATCATGAGGTCAGGAGTTTGAGACCAGCCTGGCTAACGTGGTGAAACCCTGTCTCTACTGAAAATACAAAAAAATTACCTGGACGTAGTGGCACACAGCTGAAATCCCAGCTACTCAGGAGGCTGAGGCAGGAGAATCATTTGAACCCGGGAGGCAGAGGTTGCAGTGAGCTGAGATTGTGCCACTGCACTCCAGCCTGGGTGACAGAGGGAGACTCCATGTCAAAAAAATAATAATATGAAAGAGGCAGTCAGGAATGCCAGACTTACATAAGAGGTTGAGAATGAAAACAAGAAAGATTAGAGGGATCTAGGAATTAGGAAAACTTTCATTTTACAGACCAAGTGGAAGGGAGGCTTGGGGCTTGGCACAAATGTTGAAAGATTCTGAGAAGTGAGGAGGAAGTAGACATAGCAGGTATAAGACGTTTCTTTTAAGATTAGCACAGGAGAGATATTGATGGTATTGAGAGGGAAAGAGACAGACAGGGTCAAGGATTGGCCCTGGGAGGGGGTCATGCTGAGAAATAAGGGAATGGAAATGTGAAAATTGTGGTTCAAGGGTGAAACTTTAAGAGTTTAAGATCCTGGAGGTGGTAGGATTTTGTGCGATCAAATCCAACATGTGACCTAAATGGAATCAAGGAGGAATAAAGGGCCAGTGGTAATGTTAACAAATTAGGACCAGGGGTTGAGGAAATAAGGCAAAGGAATCTAGGAACCATAACTGCAAGTTTGCATAAAGACTTGAGACAGCTTTTTGTTCTGATTGAAAGCCTTTGGAATGAGTCCCATGGATAGGCCTCTTCTGCTTTAAATGAGTAGTGAATTAATTCATTAAAAAACATTTATTTTATGTCCATTATGTACTAGACACTGTTTTAGGTGTTTGGGTTGTATTACTGAGTCCTGTATATGACAGTACCAATTTGTAATACTGAAACATTAACAAACTTGTTTTATACATTATGATATAAAAATAGTCTTGCACTGTTTAAGTTATGCTCAAAACATGAGTTCCTTGAGGTCAGAGATTGTCTTACTCATCCTTGTAGGCCAGTTACTTAAGCATAGCACCTGATGTTTAATAGGTATGTTCATGAAATGTTTGAATTACTGAAACTGTTAAATAACAGAATAATTCTGTAAGATTTTTACGTGGATTTACTATCTGTGTTTTGTAAAAGGTGGAAGAAAAAGAGTATTAAAATTATATATATAGCATTACAGAACTTTTTAATTAGAAAGATTACTTTTTAAAAAAATCTCTGAGTTCTAAATTCTTGCTATAAAGGTAAAATTGTGAAATGTATTCTTAAATTATTTCCCTTCTCTAGTATAACCTTTCCCACATGAAACAGACGAAGTCTTTCACATGGGCCTTTTTTTTTTTGAGACGGAGTCTTGCTCTGTCGCCCAGGCTGGAGTGCAGTGGCGCAATCTCGGCTCACTGCAAACTCCGCCTCCCGGGTTCACGCCATTCTCCTGCCTCAGCCTCCGGAGTAGCTGGGACTACAGGCGCCCGCCACCACGCCCGGCTAATTTTTTTTGTATTTTTAGTAGAGACGGGGTTTCACCGTGGTCTCGATCTCCTGACCTGGTGATCCGCCCGCCTCGGCCTCCCAAAGTGCTGGGATTACAAGCGTGAGCCACTGCGCCCGGCCTCACGTGGGTATTTTTTTAATGCATGGTATTGCTACAATCATAAGTGATCTTAGTATACTTTACTAAATATAGACGTGAATCTTTTTCTCACCAGCAAGGAATGGACCTGTAAGACTCAGTCGTCACTAAGGATGCTTTTCATGCTTTAACTATTTTAACCAAGAATTTTAGAAGAAAGAATTAGGAAGTAGAGTTGAAGTAGCCTTGATCTGAACTCCCATCTCTGCATTCTTGCCAGGCTTAGATGTCATTCTTGTGTACAGATCTATATATTTTTTCATTTGAATCTGTGATGTATACGGCTCATTTTACTGAAATTTCCTACTCAGTTGCTTCCACATGTCATTCCTTTTAGAGTTAAAAAAGAACTTTTTGTTGTCAAGTTATGTATCATTGGTTCTTAATTGTTGCTGCAAGAGTGATAACTTCATTTACTTATTGCTTATGTTTTCTGCTTGTGAGACTACAAAGTTTAGCTTGTTTGCTTCTTCCCAATAATGAAATTAATGCTGTAACTATGCATCTAAGAATCTGCTTACTACCAATTATGTATTACTTATCATTTATTACTACCAATTATTTATTACTTACTACCAATTATTACCAATTATTTATTACAACTAATTGTAATTGCAATTAGTTATTACAGAAGTGTTTCTATCATTTTCTAATCCTTGATAATTTCAATTATTCTGGATTTTTATAATATTTAATATAGCTTTTGTAGTTTTGAGGTTACTTCCCTCAAATTTCTTTGTATTAAATCACAACTACATACATGTAATTGATATAATTTAGGAATTGTTATTCGTAAAACATAAATTACCGATGACCCCAAATTCTCCAAAACTGCAATGTTCGGTTCAACTTGCTTACCACACAAATTGATGGAAAAAGAAAAGAACTGATCATAGTATGTTTATAAATAAAACATTTAACAACATTTGAGTCAGGAAGTTGAATTGATTGGTGAGAACCAGAGATTTTATATGTAATAACAAATGAAAGTAAAAACTGGCTTTTACAGTTACAAGCTCATTTTTTTTGAGAAACTAGCTGGGTTTCTGAGAATTTGCCAAAAAGAAAAAAAAACCACAGTATTTCTGGTAGCCTATCACTGGTCTTCAAAAAAAGTGACATTTGGGTAGCTTTTTTGGCAGTAGCATACTCTGTTTTATTTTGACTCATCTTCAGTGCTAATGCAGTCCACTCTGATATCACAGAAGAACCAATTCAACAAAAACAATGATTAGCTGATTTAGAAAAGACACCCAAGTTTATGCCCTTTCCTTGTCCTCTTACCTCACAGTTTCCTTGTGGGCCTTCCTTGTAAAGACACTTTGAGGATCTTTCCTGTGAGATCTCGTTACTGTTTTGTTGTAGTGGGAGCACTATCCTCAATCAGAACTTTTTCCTTATATAGCCTGATACAAAACATACTTAATGCAATTTATTTAAATCTTATTTTTAAAAGTCATTCAGATCTTCCTGTTTCAGTAAAGAATATAGCATTATTTTAATAAAGAATATAGGTTTTATATCAGACTTTAGAGGGTACACTGACTGTTTTTTAGGACTATCCCTTGGTTTTCAGGGAGCAAGAAAGCAAGGAGAAGAGATTTGGTTGATAACTAAGTAATAATAAGTATACTATTTTTAACTTACATTTGTAAATTTCAAACATACTATGTTAAAACTAATTAAATTGCAGTGCACAGTCAGGACTGATATAATATAAACAAGAGATAATAAGGAAGCTTTATTCTAATATTAACACAGAGCACAATACTGTTCACACAGTAAATTCTTAAGATAACCTAGAGTATTCTCTTTTCACAGTAGCAAGACAGGGTACCTTAATTATTTCCTGGAAGTAAAGGGAAGATTTCCAAGTATTAGAAAATTTTTCTGCCAAATTGCTACAAAGTATGAAAAATAAGTCATGTTTTTATCATATAACATTCCAACCTGGATTTATAACACTTATCTTTAAAAATAGAATTAAAATGTCAGACTCATTTGAATTGAACATTGTCTTACTCAGAGAAAGTTAAAAATGATTTTTATATTGGTAACCACTTGTGAATGCATTTAGAAATATCTTCGTAAGTTTATTAAGTACTTATGTTGTCTTGTGTATTGTTTTATTAGACTAGAATGTATTCCCTTTTTGGTATCAAGATACTCTTCTCACCTAAGAAGTACAGTCATATACTGCATAATGACATTTTGGTCAATGCCTGACCACATATATGACAGTAGCCCCCTAAGATTATAATGCCATATTTTTACTGTACCTTTCTTAGGTTGAGATATGTATAGATATACAAATATTTACTATTGTGTTACAACTGCCTAAAGTATTCAGTTCAGTAACATCCTGAACAGGTTTGTAGCCTAGGAGCAATAGGCTGTATCCTACAGCCTAGGTGTGTAGTAGACTGTACCACCTAGGTTGTGTAAGCACACTGTACAATGTTTGCACGATGACAGAATCACCTAACAATGCATTTCTTAGAATGCATCCCTCTCATTAAACAACTCATGACTGTATTAGAGAACAGAGCTTCAACTCTGGCATGTTGAAACTGGGATTGCCTCACTTACAGTGTATAATAATTTGAGTATTGACCTGGTGACAGATCCTGGACTTATTTCAGTGGCTTTCAACCTTAGATTAATAGGATGTTTTTTATTTCCCTTCTTATGAGTAAAATATGTTGATAATATATTAATGTATATATATTAACAGAAAATTGGCCTCACTTCCTCAGGTCAATTTTAATTAGTGAAAATTATTTACTTAAAACATTGGTTCTCAAATCTCAAATTCAAAGTAAGTTAAGTTATGCCATTCATTTTAATGATTTTTAGCATGCCTTCATGTTTCTAGAAACATTTTATAGGGTTTGAAGAGTAGAAAATGCAGCAGGAAAAGAGTAAAATAAAAATGCAATAGGTAAATTATTATAAATTTTAACTATAAACACTAAAATCAGATAAATCTCATCTGTTTTTTATAGTACAACTTTAAGTGTGTTTTTTTCCCTCCCAGGACATTTATTCAGAACAGCTGGGGATCAACCGTTTAACCTGTCCACAGTGTCGAGTGCCTTCCCAATGGTCAGCCACCCAGTCTTTGGTCTACATTCAGCCAGCTCAGGGCATTCAGAATTTGGTGGTTTGGGGACACTTGGTACACCCACAGCCTTAGCCGCACATCCCCAACTAGCATCTTTTCCAGGTAAACATCTGTTACAAACAGTGTTCAAGGAAAGGAGGAAAGCTTGAGAATGTTCAAGAGTAATTTGTCTGTTGAACAAAAGGAATAGTCTAATGCCTGGTATGTTTAAAACTTTGGTGCAAGAATTGGCTCAATCCTATTTATCATGTGCAAAAAATTAAACACCCTAAGTGTGTTAGGTGGCAGAGCAGTTAATTAGATATCCAGGTATTTAACTAGAGAAATAGGTGTCTGTCACAGGAGAGAGTAATTCAGGCAAGTTTTTCTCTTGTTTTTTGTTGAAGTATAATATACAGAAAAGTATACATATTGTAAATGTAGAGTTGAATGAATTTTTCTCAGCCTTATTTGATTTTTTAAAAAATTACTTAGTGTGAAACTAAGGTTCAGTTTTTGTGAGTATTTTTACACTCCTATTTCAAGGTCTTACTTTTCTTCACTGTAAGGAAAATGAGCTAGACTCTTAAATTTCTTTATTTTTCTGTTTTTTGTTTGTTTGTTTTGTTTTGTTTTGTTTCTGAAACAGAGTCTTGCTCTGTTGCCCAGGCTAGAGTGCAGTGGTGCGATCTCAGCTCACTGCAACTTCCGCCTTCTAGGTTCAAGCAATTCTCCTGTCTCAGCCTCCCGAGTAGCTGGGATTACAGTCACGCACCATCATGTCTGGCTAATTTTTGTATTTTTAGTAGAGACGGGGTTTCACCATGTTGGCCAGGCTAGTCTTGAACTCCTGACCTCAAGTGATCCACCCGCCTCGGCCTACCAGAGTGCTGGAATTACAGGTGTGAGCCACTATGCCCAGCCTGTTTTTCTGTATTTGATCAAAACAACTAGAGAGTTGTACCACTTACATGGAAGAAGACCAGTATTATCCAAAATTCTATAGATAATGAGGATTTAGTAGTTCACTAAGATATCAGTTAATTAAAACTTTAGAGAAACATGCTTTAATTTGTTATATTATCTTGAAAGCCTAAATTTGTATGTATTTTCTATAGATTAATTTGGCTTTAATAAATTTTAGTAAGGTCTGCATGTATTAGTGTATGTAAAATAATTTAAAACATTATAGCATAATTCTAGAGACAAATAGGCCTGAATTTAAATCTGGCTTTGTTAGTTCATAGCTGTGTGACCTTGAACAGATTCTCTGACCTCTTAGCCTCAGTTTTCTCATCTGAAAAATGAGGATCATAATAATAGTATCTGACTTGCAGGGTGCTTGTGAGGATTAAAGGAGTTAAGTCATATGTAGTGCCAAGTACAGTATCTGGTGCACATAATCAGTCCATAATTGGTAACTATCATTATTTTATTTTGCCCACTTTAATGGTTAATAATTTATCAAATGCTTCCTTAAAAGGAAAGAAGTGTTTTTAAAACTACATATAGAAAGGATAGATGGTTAAATGTGTATTTCAAGTACTGTTTCTTGAGTCATGTTACTTCTTTAATTCAGTTGTCTGGGAAGCAGGGATGCTGAGGAGGAGTAATGTGAGTGGACAATTAAAGAAGTCTTAAACCAAGTTTTAACATTTCCTTCAAAAATATTAATAGGAATTTATTCAGTCTCTAGCATGGTTGTTTAGCAAGATAAGCATTCCACAGATATTTACTGAAATACAAGATTGCTGAATAAATATCAAAATAGATAAATCAATATAGATAGTGATATCTTAAATATTTTTATTGTTTTATCATGCTTTATTACACTGTTGCTTTTGAACATTTCTAAACCACAATGTAAATACTATATTATTAAAATCAAATGTCTTTTGTACTAGAATGATGGTTAACACATTTAAAAAATTACTCATCTGGAGTTCAATAATGTTGATACTTCTACTATATAGAAAAAAATTTGATAGCTTCCCCAGCCAAAATAAAGTGTTCACTTATTCATTTAATGTACAAAATTCTTTGGGCATCTACTATGCTCTGCACACAAGGCCAGAAACAGAAGAATAAACATGGTATATTATATGTCGCTTACAGTTTTTAGGAGATAGATGAACAGACAATTACAAGACAGAGTCTTTAGTGATAAAAGTATGCCTAGATGAGCATACTTTTTGCCAAATGGGCAGAGACTATGCCTAGCTTTCAAAGATTCATTTTGTTTAATTTGCAGATTTCGTACAGTAACTTAACTATAAATTTTCTATAATTGGCTTTATTCAGAAGGGTAACCAAATTGCCAGACTTTTAAATTGCCCAGTAAATAAATGAGGACACAACAGGAAGATATTACTAGGAATTTTTAATGAGGAATAATTTATTTTTACATTTTATGCACTTTCTAAAGTATTATGCATTTCAGATTAAATCAATAAATGTAAAATTATTTAATGGATATTAGCATAATAAAGTTATTTCCATTTTATATTGAAATACTATTTCATGATAATTTAAAAAATATTTGTACTTTTTGTAATTAATTTTTGTATTAAATTACCATGAATTTTTGCAAAGTATTTTTGGCTCTATCAAGTATGAACGATTTTAAATTCTGTTAAATCTTCTAGGTTCAAATTGAGATCTGTTATGTCCTCTGAAATAATATTAATAGAATCTTTGAGTTAAATATGTCAAATATTGGCTGGCCATGGTGCCTCATGCCTGTAATCCCATCATTTTGGGACGCCAAGGCAGGCGGATCACTTGAGGCCTCACCAACATGGCCAAACCTCATCTCTACCAAAACTACGAAAATTAGCCAGGCATGGTGGTGCATGCCTGTAATCCCAGCTACCCTGGAGGCTGAGGCAAGAGAATCACTTGAATCCGGGAGATGGAGCTTGCAGTGAGCCCATATCAGGCCACTGCACTCCAGCCTGGGACACACACACACAAAAAAAGAGTTAAATGTTGCTACTATGCTGTTCTTTCTTTTGAATATACTTAGAAATTTACCATATGCTGATTTATGTAATCCTTATTTTGTATTTTTCATTTTATCAGCAAACTGGTTTGTGACTAAATTTTGTTTATTTTCCTAAATTTGGAAGACAAGCTTGTCACTTAACAAAAATTATTTCCTATGAAATAATATCAGACATTTGTAAAGTTTATAGTCAGAAGCTCTACCATTCGCATCTTTTTATTTAACTGATCTTATTGTTTTGTATTTTCTTCTGTGGTGTCAGGTTATTTATAACACACATTTTCCCATTGTTTTCTCTAATCTCTACTGTGTGCTTCTTTACTTTTTTTTTTTTTCTTTGAGAGAATTTCACTCCGTCACCCAGGCTGTGGAATGCAGTGGCGCAATCTCAGCTCATGCAACCTCCATTTCCCAGGCTCAAGTGATTCTTGTGCCTCAGCCTCCCGAGTAGTGAGGATTACAGAAGTACACCACCACACCAGCTATGTGCTTATTTACCATTGACATTCTCCAGTACTTTTTAAAATGTTTTTCTCTGAGTTTGATTATGTCTAAAATATTTGAATCTTATTACACTTTGATTACCTTACCAATTTTTTGGTTGTTTACAAAGTCTTATGAATTCCACTTTAATTACAGACTCTGTGTTAAATTATATAAATATCTTTGGGAAACCTCAGTCCCTCCCTGCTTTTTGAAATTTTTTATAGCAACAGGGTCTCTCTGTTGCCCAAGGCTGATCTCAAATTCCTGGCCTCAAGTGAACCTCTCACCTCAGCCTCCCAAAGCTCTGGGATTACGAGTGTGAACCACTGTGCCTGGTCCTCAGTACAGTAAGTTTTTATCAGCTAGGTAGAACCTAGCTTTCAAACGTATAAATAACAAGATTGTGTGATACAAGCCCAAAACACATACTTTTTCTTCCTATCTAAATGCACATCTTTCATCTAAACAGTGGATAAATGATCAGTGCTTTTGTATAGTTATTCTTGGTTCAGTTCCCATTGTTCAGGCATGGCTGGATATACATTGATGTCATTTTACTAGTAATGCCTTCCTGCAGTGCAGAAGAATAGCTTTTGCAGTTTTCTGCTTATACTGTTTTTTAGACCTTTGAGACTGGCAGCTACCATGAAAATTTCATTTTTCTTTTAAACCAGATTTTGCCGTTAGATAATGAAGGTGCATACCATTTTACATTCTATTTTTAATGAAGGATATTCCTAGAAAAAAATTTTAATATTATATAATACAATAGACTGACAATTTTGAGTTTTTCCCGTACTGTATTGTTGTGGGGTTTTTTCCTCTAATGTTCTTATGGTTGCCACAGTCAATGAAAAATACCCCATATCTTTTGGAAGATTGGTCTGAAAGATAATAACTGATTTGGTAATCTAGCAGACTGGCCAGTTGGAGAAGATTGTTTTTGAGATTTTAAATGGGGCAATACAAGATTACTTCATCCTTCCTTGAAAAATGTATAAAATTTGGCTTATTTCCTTTTCTAAAACTTTAAGAGGCACTATTTAAGTATTTACCTTTTATTGAATGATTTTCTACCACTGGTCATTTTATATCAATAAAACAATCATTGTTATCTGTAATTAATGAGTGGAAGTAAAAACAAAATTCAGGCTTTCATCATTAACTTTAAGGAGAGAGGCTTTATAAATCTTTTATATTTTAATGTGAAATTACTTGTTTTTGAAATCTCCTTTGAGAACTTATTTTTTAGAACATAAAAAGGCCTACTGATTTTGCTACATTTATGGTTATCTTTAAGTATAGAAATTTTCTTCCATAAATGTACTTGAGGTATAGTGGATTACAGTAGTCTTATATTATTATTTAGACTAACTGATTTATCAGAGCCAGATTTATATTGTATGTGATTTGAGGAAAGTCTTAACATAAGTTGTAGATGTAAACTTAAATTCTAAGGGTTTAAAACAGATGAGAAAAGTTATGGGATAAGTCATCAAAGAGTGAAATACTTCTTTTATATTCCAAGTTTTCATTTTCATTTTTTAAACTATGGACTACCTTTGTCCTTTACAAGCTTGAACTCTACAAAGCTGCCAAGTGAAGATCCTTAGATACTGGCCTAATAAGAAGAGTGATAAGTGTACAAGTTCTACTGTTTAGAATTAGGAAAACGATCAGAAGTATGAGTAATTCAGCAGTTTTGTTCCAAGATGAAACTTGAATTTTTTTTAAATAAAACATAGAAAGCCATTGTGACATTAACTGGAAAGTTAATTTATATATTTTTGTTTGGTTGGTTTGTTTGGTTTTGAGGTGCAGAATGGTGGCGAACAACTGATACTCATACTCGTACGGGAGCAACCTTCTTTCCACCATTACTGGGAATTCCACCACTATTTGCTCCCCCAGCCCAGAATCATGATTCTCCTTCATTCCATTCAAGGACTTCAGGAAAAAGTAATCGAAATGGTCCCGAAAAAGGTATCCACGTTAACATAAGTGAAGTACTATAAATCTTCCATTCTAATATTATTTTCATAATGTTCAGGTTTAATACCTTTTTGTTTTTTGTTTTTGTTTGTTTGTTTGTTTGTTTTAATAGAGACAAGTTCTCACTCTTTTGCCCAGGCTGGAGTACAGTTGTGTGATCACAGCTTACTGTAGCCTCGTCCTCCTGGGCTCAAGCAATCCTCCTGCCTCAGCCTCCCAAGGACTACAGTCATGTACCACTATGCACAGCTACACGTTTAAATTTTATTTTTATTTTTTGTAGCAACAGGGTCTCTGTGTTTCCAGCGGCCTCAGACTTCTGGCCTCAAGCAATACTCACACCTCAGCCTCCCAAAGCACTGGGATTGCCACCACACCCAGCCTTAATAACAGTTTTATAGTGTTATGCTAGACCTTTTCACATTTTCTTGCTTAATTCTTACAATAATTCTTTGAGATTAGAAGTATTTTAATTTTACAGCCAAGGTCAAATAAGTTGTTCAAGAAAATACTACTTACATATGGATGTGGCCTAGTCAGGATTTTGGCCCAATTCTACTGTTTTTTCCTCTGTATTTCATTACCTCCCTATATGTAACCCAATATAGTGTGTTACTTCTTCTGTAATTAAGTATTAACTTCATTAAAACTAATAACCTAGTACTTTTTTTAAATGATCTCTAATATTTCTGCAATTAATAACTTGTTAGAATATAATTTGAAAATTATAACAACATTTTAGATGGTTTACTATCTTTGTTTTCACTGAAGTGTTTTACAAAGTTTGTTCTAAAAGGAGAACATTTGCATTTCATTATCTTTCTAAACATTTTGTTTAATTGAGGTGAAATTCACTTAACATAATATTAACCATCTTAAAGTGAATAATTTAGTGGTATTTAATGCATTTGCAATGTTGTACAACCACCACTTCTATCTTGTTCTGAAACATTTTTATCACTGCAAAAGGAAACTTTGTACCCATTAAGCAGTTGCTTCCCATTCCCCTCTCCCTCAGCCCCTGGAAACCATCAGTTTTCACTTTGTCCCTATAGGTTTACCTGTTCTGAATATTTCATATAGATGAAATCATACAATATGACCTTTTCTGTCTTCTTTCACTTATCATGTTATCAAGTTCATCCAACTGTACATATATCTGTACTTCATTTTTAAATGATGCAATAATATTCCATTGTATAAACATGTTTATTTTTATTTTCAAGGTGTAAATGGGTCAATAAATGGAAGTAATACATCATCTGTAATTGGTATCAACACATCTGTACTATCCACTACTGCTTCAAGTTCCATGGGACAAACTAAAAGTACAAGCTCAGGTGGAGGAAATCGAAAATGTAATCAGGAACAAAGCAAAAACCAGCCTTTGGATGCTAGAGTTGACAAAATCAAAGATAAGGTAAGTTGTTCTTGGAAGGACTAATATATAACAGATCTATATATAAGATGAGCATTCTGAAGGTCAAATCAACAGAATCTATGGTTTAATTTCTTATGAATTACCAACTTTTATTTTTATAGATACGTGCTTTATGGTGTCAGTACCAGTATAAATAATACAAATAGTAATAATAGATAAAATGTATTGAGAATTTACTGCGTATCAGCTCTGCTCTAATTGCTTTCCATATAACTTTTAACTCCTCCCTATATCTGAAATGAAGTAGCTACTGTTATTACAAATGGAGAAGCAAAGCACCAAAATAATTAGCCACTAAGTGACTGAGCCAGGATTTGAGAGCAAGTGGGTTAACTCCTGTGCATTAGAAAAGACTGAATAAGAAAACCTTTTATTATGGAAACTTTCAAATATACAAAGTAGACAGAATAATCATTTGTACCTATTATTCAGCTTCAACAGTTGTCACATCATGGCCAGTTTTATTTCATGTATATCCCCAACTTTGCAAGTTATCAATTTATTGCCTCTCAGCTCTAAATCACTCTTTTCTTCTTTGCCACTTCTTGCAATCTTAGTCCTTGTTAGTAGAAGTTCCTGGAAGAACACTGGAAGAAGATGGTACTTCTTTTTCTTCTTCTTCTTTCTTCCTTTTTCTTTCTTCTTTTCTTCTTTCTTCTTCTCCTTTGACAGGGTCTGGCTCTGTTGCACTGGCTGGAGTATAGTGGCAGAATCTCAGCTCAATGCAACTTCCACCTCCCAGGCTTAAGTTATCCTCCCACCTTAGCTTCCCTAGTAGCTGGGACTACAGGTGCCTGCTACCACACCCAGATAATTTTTATTTTTTTTGCAGAGATGGGATCTCACTATGTTGCCAAGGCTTGTCTTGAATACCTGAGCTCAAGGGGTCCACCGCCTCAGCCTCCCAAAGTGCTGGGATTGCAGGCATGAACCACCACATGTGGCTGGGACTTCTTTTTCTGGTTCTAGTGTTTTCTTCTTTTTCTTATGCTGTGGCTGCCAATGGGTGGCTTGCTTGCTGGCTGACAGCTTCTCTACTGGTGGTGTCCAGGAGATCCAGTGGTGGTCGGGAGACCCAGTAGTATACACTATCTAGTGAGTTTCATTGGCATCTCAGCAGGCAGTTTACTAGCAAGTTTTGGAAAGTAGGTGGCTTTCAAGCCAATTTTACTGCCACTGTAGCTGACAGGTTCCCAGCCATGTTTTTCTGGTATCTTAGCAAGCAGTGTTTTGTGTGTGTCAGCCTTGACTGTGATACCTCATTGAGTTTCT
The DNA here is from genome assembly GCF_006542625.1 of Nomascus leucogenys. Lineage (NCBI taxonomy): Eukaryota > Metazoa > Chordata > Mammalia > Primates > Hylobatidae > Nomascus > Nomascus leucogenys. Next base: position 18,395,518 of record NC_044397.1, read on the forward strand.
CTGCCATCCAGTGGGCAATAGCCACATCCTCTCCCACAAAGTCTGAAACTTAGCCTTGGGTGAATGGAGGGGTTGGAGGAAAAAGTCCCTTTTCAAAGGTTATCTTTATTTCATTACTCTACCTTAGCCCTACAAAAAGTACATATTCCCTACATCTCCCTTTCCTGTATTATTTAGAGGTCACTTTATCCCTCTTAGTAGTTAATCTTCTGTTATTAATCAATAATTCTTTATGTTAACTTTTTCCTGTTCAGATTGTTAATGCGATTTCTTCCTCCTGAGTCGATCTTGTTGGCTCTATCATTGGTTCCAGAAGTAGGGTGGGTATGCGGCTTGCAGGTGGTAAATCCACTTCTACATTCTGATCACTCTACACTTTTGGATTCCCTCTTCCACATTATGCCAGAAGCTGTGACATCTCAATTTTATAAAATGTAGGTCATCATTGAGTCCAGGTTTCATTTATCTAACCAAGTAAGCTGAGAAGCCTCTAACTGTATGATCTAGCATATTATGTATTAGAACACTCTTATCAGTGGATTTGATCTGCTCCAATTTTTAATTTCTTCTTGAATGAGAGGTCCCAGTTAAAGCCTTGTCATCAACTGCAAACATTTGGGAAACAAATATAAGAGTTGTGTCTTCTTTTCTATGTTTTATAAAAACTGCTTTCAGGGCCTGGTTTTCCAGTGGAAGAGAATCAAAAGTTTGTGATCCTACACACATGATGTTCTTCACCATCTCAGCTGTAATATTGTGACAGGAAGCTTCTGATACATCACAACAAGAATAGCAAGATATGGGTAGTCACTGACGGCACATGACGTTGATCCGAACTTTAAATCTGAACTACATGCCTCTTATACACCAATTTTTAATCCTAAGAACTACTTTATCAAACTTTTCTTTATCCTTTTTCAAGACAGCATCAAGCTCCATATATTTTCCGGAACAAATGAAAAAAACTGAACAAATACATTTATTTTCTTTTGCTGAGCATATTTCATAGATATATTTCCTCTAAATCTTTAAATTTCCTTCTCAATAGAAAACATTTTCCAGAGTATAGCATGCTTATATGAAGACTTGGGGGAAGGCCATCTGGTAATGCTAAGAAGCTTGACGGTACCCATCACAAAATTGCAAAAGTACCGTACATAGGCCCCAAGACAACCATTTTCTTTCCCTTTCAACCCACACCACTGAGCACTCAAGCAAACATGATAAAAGATTCTTAATTGTTTCCTCCCAGGGACACAGGTATCAGTGTCATACTCTCCACCTGTCGTTCTGTACCTGCTCTTGGCTCTTCTCCCATAGGATTTGTTTCAACGGCAGTCTCATTAGTGTAAGCACTAAGGGCCTGTCTCTGAGCTACTGCCGGTTTCTCTGATGCCAGACACTGACTGAAACCATCCATTTCTGATCCCCATACTATTTTGAACCAAATCCCAGACATCATATCATTGGATGTATTTTTATATGTGCTTCTAAAAGTTAAATGCCCATGCTTTTCACCCTTATGCTATCCTACCTCTTAAGAAGTAGGTGCTAAAATCAAGTAAAATCTCTGGTGCCTCTACAATGTGTAAGGCATTGCACAAGACCTTGGAGGCATGGGTATAACACAGTTCCTGTACTTAGTTCTAACGAGGACTCTACATTGACATTCCTAAACAGAACCAGTGCTGTCATACTAAAAACTGTTACTAGGCGAACATACTGAAAACTCAGAGGCAGCTCTTTCTACCCAGTTTTAAAGATAGATTCTGAGGTACCATAGTAGTGTCTAAGGCAACTAAGCGGAAATAACATTATAGAGAGATTGTCTGTTCAAGTGAGGCATACTAGAACTTACGATTTCAAAAGAACAGCACTTTCAGATGATATGTGGTTCAGCATGAATTTGTGGGAGTGGGTTGTTCAAGTAAAATGGAGATAAAGGGCATTGGAACTAAAGAAGAAAATCCTATACTTTTTCACCCAGTATTTTTTCAGTTTTCCAAACTTTTTTTAAAAAGTTGGTTCATTCATTCTTTTCACGTGTAGTTTGAAAAAAAAGTTCTTCAGCTAAATTTGATACCTCCCATGGGAGGTGGGGTACTTAGCCATTCTCATTGAAAGTCATTGATTAAGTCCAATCCCCTCATATAGTCTGCATATACATTTAGAATAAATATTGATATTTTAATTAAATAGTTAAACTAAGACTAAACTATACAGCCTGTTAAGAAAAGAATAAAACAATTCAAGGTTGAATGAGTTTTATCCCTACTGTCGTACAAGTTCTTCTTACCACAGCAACCAAAATAGCCTTTAAAAACATCTCTGGTTTTTTATGGTTTGAAAGTATTACATGTTAGGGAATAGTAAGTGGTACTGCCACTGTGGAAAACAGTATGGCAGTTCCTCAAAAAATGAAAAATTGAATTACCATGTGATTCTGCAATTCTACTTCTGGGTATATACCACCCAAAATTGAAAGCAGGGTCTCAAAGAGGTATCTGTATACCCATACTCATAGCAGCATTGTTCACAATAGCTGAAATGTAGACACAACCAAAGTGTCTATCAACAGATAACTGGATAAGCAAAATATGTGGGGAGGCACATGTGTATACATACATACATACATACATGTTAATATTATCCAGCTTTAAAAAGGAAGGAAATTCTAATATTTGCTACCACATGGATGAACCTTGAGGACATTATTATACAAAGTGAAGTAAACCAGATGCAAAAGGACAAATGCTGTACTGTATGATTCCACTTATTTGAGGTACTTAGACTCATCAGAATTACAGACCGAAGTAGAATGATTGTTGCCAGTGGCTAGCATGGAAGGAGGGATGGGAAGTTAGTGTTTAACAGGTATAGAATTTCAGTTTTATAGGATGGATGGCACTGATGTTTGCACAACATTATGAATGTATTTAATATCACTGAACCATACACTTTAAAATGGTTAAGATAGTAAATTTTATGTTACGTGTATTTTACCACAATAAGAAAATGAGGGGCAAGTATACATCAAATGTCATCACTCCCTCCACTAGTGTTCTATCCCACTGGGAATAAAGTCCTTGCCATGGCTTATAAGAGCTGTGTGATCTGACCTCCACCAGTTCATCCATGCTTATTTCCTACTACTGTCTCCCTGGTTCACTATGCTGTAACTGGTCTGCTGACCTTTTCATTTTTGAACACACTCAACCCACTTCTAGCTGGTGGCTTTTTCCTTTGCTATTTCCCATCCTGAAAGGCTCTTCTCTTATGTCCTTGGATGATTGGCTCTTGCTCTCCCTTAGGTCTCAGCTCAGAGATGTCTTACCTGATGACTACATGTAAAGCAAAACCCCAGCACACATTGTCTATCCAGTTATTCTGTTTTACTTATGGTATTAATCACTCAAAACATTTATTTAAATTGTTTGTTGATTCTCTTCTTCTAGTTCTCACTAGGCAGAGCTGGTGTCTGTTTCTCACACCCTTGTATCCCCAGAGACTTGAGCAACTATGCCTGGTACATCATAGCCTTGAATATGTATTTGTTTTGTTATTAAAAGAAATAAGTATACAGTGAAATGAAGGTTCAAGGATAAGGTTCTGAAAAGTTTTCCCAGATTGGATGGGGGAAAATTAATAAGCTGTTCTTCGATCACTTTTTGATAAACCTAAGAAGACTAACTTTTAAAATGTTTTAGCTTATAGTCCCAACTAGTTGAAGGCTGAGGCAGGAGAATCACTTGAGCCCAGGAGTTCAAGGCTACAGTGAGCTATGAAAGCATCATTGCACTCCAGCATAGGTGACAAAGTGAGACCCTGACTCATTTAAAAAAAAATGTTTTAAATTAAAAATTTTTGTAAGTAATAAAACATTTTAAATGAGAGAAAAGAGACTTACTAGCTAATTATTTGTGGAAATGACACATATATACTCTAATGAAACTGGTGATACAAACCCATCTTTTCCCTATTTCTCTGATACTCACACTTGTCTTCTCATTTCTATTTGTTTTAATGAGTACTAAATGTGTTACCTTATAAAAATAGAACTCTTTACACATGGCCAAAGTATGCTCAGCAGAGACTCCCTGCATCAGAATCACATTAAGTGCCCTGTTTAGAAGTGGGACTCAGGAATGTTATGCACCCTAAAGCTTCAGAACCAGTACCTCTGGATGACTGTTCCTGGGGAGTGTAGTCCCCATTTCTCATGCCATCTTTAAATAAAAAGCTATACACTTTATTCCTTGGGCATTTAAATAGGAGTTAATTTTTCTCTCCTAAATCACTGTAGCTCTCTTATTTCTTTTCTTTCTTATCCCTTACTAAAACAAAAATGTTAATTCCAGTTTAGGTACCTTATGATTTTCATGGTCTTGCTATACATGCTTAGAAAACTACAACAGATTTTGGTTGCAGAGAAGTAGCTGTTTCTTTGACAAATAAATGGTAGTCTTAATATTAATATATTATTATTTCCCTTTAATCTCTACCTTGTGATCTTTCTCATCTTGTGGTACCCATACAATTCCAATTCAGTTTCTCATTCCTGTCTGCCCTACTTTGAGGGAAGAAAACTCGGGAAATGATGGGAACTATTAGTCTGCTTATTGAAGTGTGTATCTTTGAAAGAGGCCTTCTGGTAGCTAGTTTGGAGCAGTTAAAACAGATTCATTGCAAGGCCAGACGTGGTGGCTCACACCTGTAATCCCAGCACTTTGGGAGGCCGAGGCAGGTGCATCATGAGGTTAGGAGTTCAAGACCAGCCTGGCCAAGATGGGGAAACCCCGTCTCTACTAAAAATACAAAAATTAGCGTGGTGGCAGGCGCCTGTAATCCCAGCTACTCAGGAGACTGAGGCAGACAATTGCTTGAGGCTGGGAGGCAGAGGTTGCAGTGAGCTGAGGTCGTGCCACTGTACTCCAGCCTGGGCGACAGAGCAAGACTGTCTCCAAAAACAAAAAAAAACAAAAAACAAAAAAAAACCAGAGTCATTGTGAACGGAATATAATGGCGGGAGTGACTCTCCTCACTCATATGAATGTTACCGGAATCAGTGTTCAAAAGACACAATAAAAAGACTATAGATTTGCAATCTGTAACCGTGGCTTCAATTTGGCTTTCTGTTGTGGAGATATATTACTGTATTTCATTCCCCAATCCCGAGTAGTCATGAAAGGATGTATTTCTGTTAAGATCATAACTTTTGTAATTTATTGTTATTCTTTCTATGTTTTGTTCTTTATCAGCAAATGCCATTAAAATGTTCCTAGATTGTACTTAATCTTGTTGCTCCATCATTTCAGTGTTTCTCCTTTTCAGTCTTTCTATTGGTGAAATTTTAACTTTCCCATTGTTAAATAATTATAAATATTTTCAATAATCTACATGACAGAGCTTGTACTTTTTATTGAGGAGTTCTTTTATAGGTTGATTGATTGGTTTGTTAATTTGATATAATTCATCTCATGATTTTTCCTCTTTTTATCCACTACTATTATGTGTTCTTGAACACAAAACTTCACTTTTACGTGACCTAATACCACTTTCTACCAGCTTTGGATTTTATTTTTCTTGCAGAGTCTTCAATGTTCCAAAAATAAATCTCTCTCTTCATATTTATCTACCTCATCTTCTACCTTTTTTTTTTATCTTTTCTGAAATGAAACATAAACAGTTAAATTCCTTGACCCTAACTAAAGCAGCCCCATAAGTCTTTTGCTACCCTACTTTATGTTCTCTACAGCACTTATTATTATATGGAATAATTTGCTTTTATACTAAGCATCGGTCTACACTCCCCTATCACCAGCACTAGTAAGTTTCTTGAAGGCAAGGACTCAGTCTTGGACATACCTAGAAACGTGTGTGCGGCATGTTATAGGGAAGTGTTTGGCTACTGACTCACTGTCTGCAAAAAGAAAGAAGACTAAAGCTAAATGTGTACCTTTTGATGTATGTATCATAGTTGGAATTATTTTGTGAATTGATCTTTTTAATCTGTCATACATTTTGAAGAATAACAGCCATATGAGTACATCTACACATATGCTATATTGATATTTTCAATATTCTACATGACAGAGCTTGCACTTTTCATTAAGGAGTTCTGCCATGTAAGTTAAGTTGATCAGTTTGTTAAATAATTATCCTTACAATATGTGACTTTTTCCTACAATGACATTTTGAGATTGAAAATATCATTTGAAAATTAAAAAGAGTACACCTTTATTGAAACTTGAATGTTTTCCAAAAATAAAGTCTTGCCAACTACCTTGTCATTATCCAGAAACCAAGGAAGAAAGCAATGGAAAGTTCTAGCAACAGTGATAGTGATTCAGGCACATCATCAGACACCTCAAGTGAAGGCATTAGTAGTAGTGATTCAGATGATCTAGAAGAAGATGAAGAAGAAGAGCAAAGTATTGAAGAAAGTGAAGATGATGATTCTGATTCAGAGAGTGAAGCACAACATAAAAGTAACAACCAGGTATAATTTTTTTCGTGGACAGTATCCAAACATTATTCATATTTAGGAATTAACTGGTTTATCTTGACTCTCAAAGTCTGTAGTTTTAAAGTGAATCATTACTTTGAGTTCATACTTTTGCCCAAGAAAGAAGATGAAGAAATATTTTTAAAGGGACATACGATACTTCTTTTACGAATTTTTAGATTTTTAGATATTATCATAAGGCATTAAGAACACTTTTAAAGTACCCGTTTTTATCTCCAGGTTTTACTGCTTGATAGTCTTTGTCTTAATAGATGTTAGGAACTTACCTTTTCATTTTTACTTCTAGGTGCTATTACATGGTATTTCAGACCCAAAAGCAGATGGACAGAAAGCAACTGAAAAAGCCCAGGAAAAAAGAATACACCAGCCATTACCTCTTGCGTCTGAATCCCAGACTCACTCATTCCAATCCCAGCAGAAGCAGCCTCAGGTTTTGTCACAGCAGCTTCCATTTATTTTCCAAAGCTCTCAGGCAAAGGAGGAATCTGTGAACAAACACACCAGTGTAATACAGTCTACGGGATTGGTGTCCAATGTGAAACCTTTATCTTTGGTAAATCAAGCCAAAAAGGAAACTTACATGAAACTCATAGTTCCTTCTCCTGATGTTCTTAAAGCAGGGAATAAAAATACCTCTGAAGAATCTAGTTCATTGACCAGTGAATTGAAATCCAAACGGGTGAGTTATAAATTATTTATACAAGAATTTTACTATTAGAAAAAGATAGAGCTTCTATATTGTCTTACAATACACAAGTTTAAGTTAAATTCTACCCTCATTTTTTATACTTTCTTAGTCTCCAGGAATAGAATACGTATATCAGAAAACTAAATTTCTCTGATTTTATATTCATATATGTATCTGTTTGATGTATTTTTGGCAATGCAATCATGTCATTCCAGCTCCCCTGCAACCCCTTCCCTAAGGTAAGTCCCCACACCCAAGATCTAAGGATTTAGAAATAAGGGGATAAATATGTTTGAATAAGACAAAGCTTCACAATTACTTGGGTTTAAAATTAGTGTCCTTTTTTTCCCAATACCAATTTTTTTTTTTTTTTAAGACAGGGTCTCAATTTGTTGCTCAGGCTGGAGTGTGGTGGCTCAATCTCAGCTCACTGCAACCTCCACCTCCCGGATCCAAGTGATCCTGCTGCCTCAGCCTTCCTAGTAGCTGGGACTGCTGGCATGTGTCACAACACCAGGCTAATTTTTGTATATTTGGGTAAATATACCCAAATATTTACCCAAGTAAAGATGGGGTTTCACCATGTTGGCCAGGCTGGTCTCAAATTCCTGACCTCAAGTGATCTGCCCGCCTCAGCCTCCCAAAATGCTGGGATTACAGGCATGAGCCACTACATCCGGCCAAATATATTCTTTTTCAAAGAAGTGAACTCAAGTAATTTACCTCTATAGTCCTAGAATGTATACATTTTAAGTGTAAAAACCCTTCATAAAGAATCACTTTTCTGGCCAGACATGGTGGTTCACACCTGTAATCCTAGCACTTTGGGAGCCAAGGCAGGAGGACTGTTTGAGCCCAGGAGTTTGAGACCAACCTCTGCAACATAGTGAGACCCTGTCTCTACCAAAAAAAAAAAAAAAAAAATTTTTCCTTTGCCATTCTTAATGGATTATATGAAATATAACTTCTACTTACACAAACACTGGAAACACTCCAGAGAATTTTCTCATCTTTGTTTTTCTTGCTGTTGATTTTACTACATAGATTAAATTTATATGTCCAGCAAAAAATTCTAATAATTAAATGATTATTGCTTTTTATTCTAGAATCAGCCTAGAGTAGGAAACCATTATGTTTGAACACAATATTACAAATATTATCATTAGGCAACTTAATTAGATATCACTTGGAGGGCATCTACTGTTTGCCAGCCATTGTTTCAATTGCTGAACATACATTAACTTATTGGTAATAACATCTATGAGTGCTACTAATATTATCCTCATTTACAGATGATAAAATTGGACATTCACATTAGACTCAACTCTAAAAGATATTACCTTCTCTTTGTCAGTACCTATTATTGAGGTAGAGGTACCTACCTGCATCCCTCATTAGTTCATTATTTTCTTAAAGGTTATTTAATCATTGAATCCTTCAGTACCCTTACACTGAAGAAAATGTAACTTAAATCCATATAGATTGATTGAATACATAGACCAGGAGTAAAATTTTGTAGATCTTATGTCAGCTTTCTTTTATCAACCTTTTTTTCCTTTTTTTTTTTTTTTGAGACAGAGTCTCGCTCTGTTGCCGAGGCTGGGGTGCAGTGGCAAGATCTCGGCTCACTGCAAGCTCCGCCTCCTGGGTTCACGCCATTCTCCTGCCTCAGCCTCCCAAGTAGCTGGAACTACAGGCACCCGCCACCACGCCGGGCTAATTTTTTTGTATTTTTAGTAGGGATGTGGTTTCACCATGTTGGCCAGGCCAGACACAAACTCCTGACCTCAAGTGATCTGCCTGCCTCAGCCTCCCAAAGTGCTGGGATTATAGGCGTGAGCCACCACACCTGGCCCCAAATGGATATCTTAAAGCAGCAAGAGATTTGCTGCTATACAGGTCTCAATTTTCTTTCCATCTCCTTTTTACACATCACCCCGATTTTTAAAATGATAATATGTGTACTATAAAAGAGTAATTGGGATAAAATATAGAAATCTTTGGCTATTCTTAAAAACTTATTGGTGTCAATATATGGAAAGTGATTCTTCAGAATTACAGTGAGGAACAGTTGCAGAAAATTAAAATACAAAACTAAAGGGACTTTTGTTTTCATGGCCCTTTAGACCTATATATTTAGAAGGAAGACTTACTACCTATAAAAAAAGATTATAAAATTATTACATGACATAATTATGTTCTAACAGATGAAAACACACTAACTTTTCTGCTGAAAATTTAAATCTTGTATATTATTTTATGTGAGAATTTTGCTATAAAATTACATTGAAATGGTACATCTAACTAGCATAATTTTCCATAATTTACTGAATGATTACTAATTAAGCACTTTGTAAGGTATTGCCTTAGGTACAAATATTTTGTGACAGTTTTTATTTACAAAGAATTATCTTAATAACTTAATTTTCTAAACTAATACAGTATAGATGTTAAATAAGATAAAAAGTTTACATTACTTACTGCTTGTTAGTACTGCTGCTTTTAAATATTTAATAAGTATTTCAGGCTGAGTGCAGTGGCTCACGCCTATAATCCCAGTACTTTGGGAGGCCAAGGGCAGATGAATCACCTGAGGTCAGGAGTTCGAGGCCAACCTGGCCAACATGGTGAAACCCCTTGTCTACTAAAAATACAAAAAAAGGTTGGGCGCGGTGGCTCACGCCTGTAATCCCAGCACTTTGGGAGGCCAAGGCAGGCAGATCACAAGGTCAAGAGATTGAGACCATCCTGGCCAGCGTAGTGAAACCCCATCTTTACTAAAAATACAAATATTAGCTGGGCATGGTGGGGTGCTCCTGTAGTCCCAGCTACTTGGGAGGCTGAGGCAGGAGAATCGTTTGAGCCCAGGAGGCGGAGGTTGCAGTGAGCCAAGATCGCGCCACTGCACTCCAGCCTGGCAACAGAGTGAGGCTCTGTCTCAAAAAAAAGCTAACAAAAACAAAAACGTTAGCCACGTATGGTGGCACGTGCCCATAGTCTCAGCTACTCGGGAATTTGAGGCAGGCTTGAACCCGGGAGGTGGGGGTTGCTGTGAGCCAAGATCATGCCACTGCACTCCAGCCTGGCTGACAGAGTGAGACTGTCTCAAAAAAATGATAATAATAAAATATTTATAAGTATTTTATATAACATTCCATCAGCATTTACACTTGTGAAATCTCCATCACAAATCTTTGCTGATTTTAGTGTTAGGAGCCCAGTTCTGATGCTGACAACACTGCTGATTTTAATTTCAAGGCAATCATTTTCAATGCAGAATTTTACCTTAGATTAAGAAATTCAACTCCTTCTGTTAAGTCAAAAGATTTTAATAATTCTGCTGCTGTTAATTTTTATGTAATATTTTGATTATAGTAGCTTAATAAAATTCATGATTGTATTGTTTTCAAGGAGATTCTAATAGTTAAATATGTTTTTGTGTATAGATATAAATTTTATGGCTTAATGGTTTATAATCTTTTCCAAGAAAATTGTATTTTTCTGAATTGTTTACTCTGAAATGTTACTGTGCAAAGGCACACTATAGTAGATCCCACAGAATGTTGAATGTCCATCTCCACCAGCTTAGTATCTTAAATCTTTGCTTCGAAGAAGTTCTTGCTCAGGAAGTTATTCATTCAGCAACCTAAAATTGTTTTTTGAGTACATATCAAGCACAGGGTTCTGAGCAATGTCTTAGGAAGACCATGAAGGTGAATAAATGAGTGTTTCTACCCTGAGGAATTTATCAAAGACTTTAAGTTATCTCCTTAGAGGTTTAAGGCATATAGGCATATGCTATGTATACTAAAGGTGGTATGGCATAAGAGTACATATAGTCACCAACTTAGAATTGTTTGACTTGGCCGGGTGCAGTGGCTCACGCCTGTAATCCCAACACTTTGGGAGGCCAAGGCAGGCGGATCACGAGGTCAAGAGATCGAGATCATCCTGGCCAACATGGTGCAACCCCATCTCTACTAAAAATACAAAAATTAGCTTGGCATGGTGGTGCGTGCCTGTAGTCCCAGCTACTTGGGAGGCTGAGGCAGGAAAATCGCTTGAACCCGGGAGGCAGAGGTTGCAGTGAGCCGAGATCGTGCCACTGCACTCCAGCCTGGTGACAGAGCAAGACTCCATCTCAAAAAAAAAAAAAAGAATTCTTTGACTTATGATCTTTCAACTTTACAATGGCACGAATGCTATACACATTCAGTAGAAATTGGTACAATAGTCCCTTGATGCTGGGCAGCAGCAGTGAGCCACAGCTCCTGGTCGGCCACGTGATAACAAGGGCAGACAACCGATACTCTACAGTGTACTGTGTTGGTAGGTTATTTTGCTCAACTTTAGGCTAATGTAAGTGTTTTCAGTACATTTAAGGTAGTCGACTAAGCTGTGATGTTTGGTAGGTTAGGTGTATTGTATCTATTTTTGACTTAATGATATTTTCAACTTTCCATGAGTTTATGGGGAACTCACCCCATGGCAAGCTGAGGAGCATCTATATAAAGAGGTAAAGGAGTTCAAAGGAAAGACGCAAAGAATGCTTCTGGCTGGAAAATTTGGAAAGCTTCTTGGTTTGGATCTTGAAGAATAAACAGTATTTTGTCAGCTTGAAATTTCTAAGAGGAGGCTATTTCATGCAAAGAAAATGGTTTTAGGTTTGGATTATTGTGAAAATGGAAGCAACAGTAAAGAGAGGAGGATAGTCAAAAGGCATATAATTTTTATTTTTATTTTTATTTTATTTTTATTTTTTTTTATTTTTTATTATACTTTAGGGTTTTAGGGTACATGTGCACAATGTGCAGGTTTGTTACATATATATCCATGTGCCATGTTGATTTCCTGCACCCATTAACTCGTCATTTAGCATTAGGTGTATCTCCTAATGCTGTCCCTCCCCCCTCCCCCCACCCCACAACAGTCCCCGGAGTGTGATGTTCCCCTTCCTGTGTCCATGAGTTCTCATTGTTCAATTCCCACCTATAAGTGAGAACATGTGGTGTTTGGTTTTTTGTCCTTGCGATAGTTTCCTGAGAATGATGTTTTCCAGTTTCATCCATGTCCCTACAAAGGACACGAACTCATCATTTTTTATGGCTGCATAGTATTCCATGGTGTATATGTGCCACATTTTCTTAATCCAGTCTATCGTTGTTGGACATTTGGGTTGGTTCCAAGTCTTTGCTATTGTGAATAGTGCCGCCATAAACATACGTGTGCATGTGTCTTTATAGCAGCATGATTTATAGTCCTTTGGGTATATACCCAGTAATGGGATGGCTGGGTCAAATGGTATTTCTAGTTCTAGATCCCTGAGGAATCGCCACACTGACTTCCACAATGGTTGAACTAGTTTACAGTCCCACCAACAGTGTAAAAGTGTTCCTATTTCTCCACATCCTCTCCAGTACCTGTTGTTTCCTGATTTTTTAATGATGGCCATTCTAACTGGTGTGAGATGGTATCTCACTGTGGTTTTGATTTGCATTTCTCTGATGGCCAGTGATGATGAGCATTTCTTCATGTGTTTTTTGGCTGCATAAATGTCTTCTTTTGAGAAGTGTCTGTTCATGTCCTTCACCCACTTTTTGATGGGGTTGTTTGTTTTTTTCTTGTAAATTTTTTTGAGTTCATTGTAGATTCTGGATATTAGCCCTTTGTCAGATGAGTAGGTTGCAAAAATTTTCTCCCATTCTGTAGGTTGCCTGTTCACTCTGATGGTAGTTTCTTTTGCTGTGCAGAAGCTCTTTAGTTTAATGAGATCCCATTTGTCAATTTTGGCTTTTGTTGCCATTGCTTTTGGTGTTTTAGACATGAAGTCCTTGCCCACGCCTATGTCCTGAATGGTATAGGCATATAATTTTTAATGGGGAAAAACTAATTAAATTTTAATAAATTACAGCCAAAATGTAGCAACCAGCTAGTGATAGCTGTTGCTACTTTTACAGCATTTGTATGTCATGATTTAAATTTGTATATGATATGATAGCTATAATTTGTTTTCAGATATTGAAAGCAAATAAAAGCAATATTTGTTTTGTGATACATTTTGTTGTGTTTTTTAACTTATGTTTCAACAGGAACAATATAAACAGGCATTCCCATCACAGTTAAAGAAACAAGAGTCATCTAAGAGCCTGAAGAAGGTTATTGCAGCTTTGTCAAATCCAAAAGCAACCTCTAGTTCACCAGCACATCCAAAACAAACATTAGAAAACAACCACCCAAATCCATTCTTGACAAATGCACTTTTAGGTAATCACCAACCAAATGGAGTTATTCAAAGTGTCATTCAAGAAGCTCCTCTAGCACTTACTACCAAAACTAAAATGCAGAGCAAGATTAATGAAAACATTGCTGCTGCAAGTAGCACCCCTTTTTCCTCACCTGTAAATTTGAGTACAAGTGGGAGAAGAACCCCTGGCATTCAGACACCTGTAATGCCCTCTGCCTCTCCCATCCTGCATAGTCAAGGGAAGGAAAAAGCAGTTAGCAATAATGTAAACCCAGTAAAAACACAGCATCACTCCCATCCTGCAAAATCTTTAGTGGAACAATTCAGAGGAACAGATTCAGACATTCCCAGTAGTAAAGATTCTGAAGATTCAAATGAGGATGAAGAGGAAGATGATGAGGAAGAAGATGAGGAAGATGATGAAGATGATGAATCTGATGACAGCCAATCAGGTTATTTTCTTTTTAAAATTTAAAGTATTTCTCTAAATGCTATGTGAACCAAACATTTTAAAGGATTTCTTAATTCATACTTAAAATCAGTGTCATTTACTATGTTTCACACAACTTTGTGCATTTCTATAATGAGCTTGTAAAATATAGGAGTAATTGATACTGGAAATCCTAAGTCAGATTCTCAGCTTGTTATTCATTTGACATCAAACAAATAATCACTTTAGGGAGAATACAAATGATGCATAAATTAAGACATAATTTCATCAACTTGCTTAATTTTTATTTCATTCAGGACCACTCTTTTTTCATTTCTTCTGCTACTTGTTAAAATGTATCACCAGCTGTTTTGAACAAAGATAAAATTATACTCATAGTCATTCAGAAAGTACCAAAAACCTAAATCTCTATGAATGTTCATCAACAACAGAAAATTTGTTAAATAACATATAGAGGACTCTCTGATTTAATTTTGAGTCACTTTTTTTTCTTTTTGCTGGGTCTGGGGTTAACTTCTTTGCATTTTTATTTTCCCTCCCTCTCCTCATTCCACAGAAGATTGAAAACATAAAATACAAGAGAGCTTAAATTGTGAATACAAAAATGAAATACATATTATAAACGTCTGTGGATTTGTTACTGGTCAACTACAGATTCAACTAATTTTTTTTAGCAGCTAATATGAATAGGAAAATATACTCAGCTGTACAATTTAAAGTGTCTATAAGTTAAAAACAAACTTCGTGCTCAGGGTAAGAACCACTCTTCCTGGGGTTTCCATGAAACAACTTTGTATGATAGATCATAAATATCAATATTCATAGCTTTTAAAACTAACTTTTATAATGAATTTCAATATAGGCAAATGGTATAACACAAACCAGAATTCCACAGAAGCTATTGTACGTGAACTATGAGGAAACAGTCTAAGTGTCACTCCTATGTTTATCAAGTTTAATCTAGTAATAGATTTTACATATGTAGAGGAACGGATGCATCATACATAGAACTACGTAGCTAGAACAAACTTAAACTATTGAATTATCTTACTATAATTATTTCTGTAAGCCTGGTTTTTTGAGAGGCCTGAAAAGCCTGATGAAGTCTTGTATGTAAATAGAAAAACTGCAGCCAAAAGACCAAGAATCTCCTGTTGAAAATTGTTTTCTTTTACTCCAAAGCCAAAATGGAAGTATGATGGTAGTTCCAGATTTCTCTTTCTCATATTTGACTTACTGTACTTCATAAACCACTGGAATCTGTTAATTTGAACAGTCAATTTAATCCCCTCTTTTACTTTAGTTTCTCTGTTAAATAAAAAATTATTTTGATGCCATTAAGCAGAACTCATCATGTGAATAGTGTCACATGAGAACTGTTGTATGATTAAAGTGTTGAGTAAAACTTACACTTAAAAAAATTTTTTTGAAGATTGATAGCCTACATACACTGTTCTCAAATAGCTTATAACATTTACTCTGTAGGAAAATTGCTCATTTGAGTTCTCATTCACAGGTGCTGGTTCCTGAGCTAGTCCATTTAGACACAAACTGCAAATTATTGGTGATTATCTAGTTATAATATACAAATGCTTCTTTTACTTCCCAGAATCAGATAGTAATTCAGAATCAGATACAGAAGGATCAGAAGAAGAAGATGATGATGATAAAGACCAAGATGAATCAGATAGTGATACTGAAGGAGAGAAAACTTCAATGAAACTGAATAAAACAACTTCCTCTGTCAAAAGCCCTTCCATGAGTCTCACAGCTCACTCAACACCTCGTAACCTCCACATAGCAAAAGCCCCAGGCTCTGCTCCTGCTGCCTTATGTTCTGAATCCCAGTCACCTGCTTTTCTTGGTACATCTTCTTCCACACTTACTTCAAGCCCACACTCTGGTACCTACACTTTATTTTTATTATTCTAAAGTAGAAGTCAAACCATAGCAAGAATATTTATTGATAGAGTGTTCTGGAGATGATCTCACTCAATCAAGATTAAAGTTAGATTTTAGGTTGGCTAAGGAAGGTGAGCATGTATTTTCAAAGGATATGACTCATTACCTAGTCTTTCCCCCACCGAGTTTCCAGTTTAAGGATCTGATTGATGACAGTTCCTTTGGTTTTGAACCTTTCTGCTTTTGTGTTCAGTTTGTGCTTCTAGAATATAGAATTTAATTGACAGTTGGACTTTTTTGTACAGTTGACCCTTGAACAACGCAGGATTTAGGGGCACTGGCCCCACACACAATCGAAAATCTACATCTAACTTTTGGCTCCTCAGAAACTTAACTGTTAGCCTACTATTGACCAGAAGCCTTACTGATAACATGAGTAGTCAATTAACATATGTTGTATGTGTTATATACTGTATTCTTACAATGAAGGGAAAAGAAAAATGTTAGTAAGAAAATCATAAGCAAGAGGAAATATATTGACTCTTCATTACGTGGAAGTGGATCGTTATAAATATCTTCATTCTCATCTTCATGTTGAACAGGCTAAGGAGGAGAAGGATTGGTCTTGCTGTTTCATGGGTGGCAGAGGCAGAGGAAAATCTGAATATAAGTGGACTCACGCAGTTCAAACCCATATTGTTCAAGGGCCAACTGTACTTTATAAAAAAGCTCACTTGGTTACTTAAGATGCTATCTGCCCAACATATAGCCAGTGTCATTTCTATTAGAGAGTAGCATTCTTATTCCATTAACATGCCATGTCCTTTTTTTTCCTGTTTGACTTTTTATAAATTCCTAGAGGTCTTCATTAAACATTTCTACATTCAATATTCCACAACTACTCTCAGTTCTCATTCAGTGTCTAAGAAAATATAGATGTATATAGTAAAATATTTTGTTTTACTTATTTCACTCTCGTCAATTTCTAGCTTTATTTTCATTTACCACATACCAATATGACAGCCTACTAATTTTAGATGAACTTATTTGTGTTTGTGAAACTTGATCTCGGTCTTAGAAAATTTTTACATAAAATCATAATCCTGTTCCTTGGTGGTTTAGGTTAATTAAAAGACCTGGTAGTGTTTTTGACCATGGATTTATATGGACATAGAAATTAAATCGTCTTTAAATATATGAGCCAGCTATTGAAATTTTTCAGCATCCGAAAACTCCTATTTTCAAAGTCAACAATTTAAATAGATTTTCTGAAACCTCTATTTCTCTCCTGCTTCTCTAGCCATTTCTTTAATAATAAAATGACAGGAAAGGTGTATATTTTTACCTTGGATTGTATTTTCTTTAGAGAGAAAAACTAGTTATTCTGTCACTCAGACCCAAAAGAAGAAAAAAGCCCCCTGCCTTATACAGTGTTTTATTGAAAACCATCTAAAAATAATGTATAAATTACAGAAATACACTAAATCCAAGTTATTAACATATACTTTTTTAAAGAAAAGTTTCTAAACTATCAAGATTATTATCTATATTAATGAATGTTTTATATTAACCGATTGAATTTTTTTAAAGGCACTTCCAAAAGAAGAAGAGTAACAGATGAACGTGAACTGCGTATTCCATTGGAATATGGGTATGCAAAATAAGGTTTTCCTTTTTCTTTTTCCCCCATATATTTATGCATGTTTGATGTATACTTGATTTCTCATTCTCTACAATTAACAGAAGAAGTACATAGCTGCATAGTATTTATTAGAGCAGAAGAGCCAGAGCAAAGGGCAAGGAATTCGGTATATCAGAAAACTGAAATTAATCCTGTTTCCTGGAGGTATGGCAGAGCTGGGGTGGGATGATACAGCCAAGTAGGAATGTGACTGAAAAAGAACCAAGAGCAAATCAGATGGCAAAGGGCAGGAGTACATGAGACTGTGAGAAATTTTTGTGAAGATAGAATTAAAGGACAGTAAAAGCCACTTTGGTCAAAATTGAGGGACTCAACCAGAGTTTGGCTAAAATGGTTTAATTAGAAATGACAGGTTTTAGACTGAATGTACATGAACCCCAAGCAGCAGAGAGCCAGATTTATTTTACTCCTCCCTTAAAGCTTTTCAGATGTAAAAAATCAGCACACATTGACATGTTACTCAAATGTCAGAGTACCCAAAGTAATCAAGTATGATTTCTAAAAATTTTGATGGAGTTTAATATATAAATTGAATAATTAATTGTTTAGTTAAATTAGCTAAAAATCTACATAATTTTGATAGTTAATATATTTGGGTTGTTTGAGGAGTTTATTTTTGTTTTCATTTTTTGTTTTCTAGAGAACATGTATACTTTAACTTATTTTCAATTTTTAAAAGCTTAAGTATGTCATAACCTTCATTTCTGTTATGTGTAGCTGGCAGAGAGAGACAAGAATAAGAAACTTTGGAGGGCGCCTTCAAGGAGAAGTAGCATATTATGCTCCATGTGGAAAGAAACTTAGGCAGTACCCTGAAGTAATAAAGGTACATACTTTTCACCAAATAATGTACATTTGGTGCCTATTAAGCATGGTCATGTACAAAAAAAAAGTGTACTCCTTTCTCAGATAAAGTTCCTTGATACTAAATATTCTCTTGTATGGGACTATTGTACTTAACCTAAATTGATCTCCTATAAATTTAGAGCCCCTTGATAGAATATGCAAAACATTAGTGTCCTGAAGCTAGCTATACATCAAAGCTGGGTTGTAATTATTAAAACCTGAAGTGGAAAAATATGTGATTTTTTCAGTATCTCAGCAGAAATGGAATAATGGATATCTCAAGGGACAATTTCAGCTTCAGTGCAAAAATAAGAGTGGGTGACTTCTATGAAGCCAGAGATGGACCGCAGGTATCCACTTTTTAAAAAGTATAGTCTTTGAACCAAATAGTACCATAACCTAAATGAAGTAAATTTCACTACACTCTGGAGCATTGCCTTTCTTTAATTAGTTCATATGGCTATACATATAACTTTGTGGTAAGCACTTATTAAGGCCTCAATTAACTATGTTTCAGTAACAAGGAGCTTTGACATAATAGGTATCTTTTTCATATTTAAGTAAATTTTTTCTGTTTATTAATTCAACCAATAACTTTACAGTTTATATAGGTATAAAAGCATCTGCATGTTCATATGAAATATAGGAAAACATTAGTTTCCTGAAAAGTACAGCTAGTTTTAAAAACTAATTTGAATATGAAGACCCTATTATTATAAGTCAGTCCAAAAGAGGATATATATGCCCTAGTGTTTTGGAAGAATCTTGCCCATTTGATTATGCCACACTATATGATGCATTTTCACAAGTTTGATAAGTTTTTCTTTTTGTCGTTTCTTAAAATTAGGTGAATGAAATTTCTGGTTTTTGCAGAAATTCAGTTTTTACATTAAGTGGTACACATTTCTGAACATATCACCACAGCTCCCTTTGAGCTTACGGTGTTAAGTACACATCCTCACCAGTCAGCAAAAAGAACCCACCAAGGAGATCTCATTTCCTGTGTGTTTTCTTTAATGCTTTCCCTTTATTCCTTAGTTGTGTTCAGCTGCATGCGCTTATTATTCCCTTTAGCTGCATTGAAAGGGGTCCCAGTTAAGGAGTGATGAAACCTAGATTCTTGTTAATCCGTGAAATACTCTTGTAATTCTGAACAATAACAAAATAATGCCCCCTTTTCCCTCCACTTTATCTGCCAAATAGAAACGATTATAATTACACTTCTTGTCTCATAGGATTATGGCAAGATTAAAATGAGATCATATGCATAAAAATGTTTCAAAAGGCTAAAATGCTCAGCCAGCTGAAGTTGATATTTTCTTTCTTCATTGAACCTTTCTCTCTTCTGTCCCATTATAATGCATAGAAAATTTTTTTGGCAATTAATATTTTCTTTGGGAATAGGGAGCTTTTCTATCCTGTCTTACCCTTTAATTTTATAATTTTGAAATGGAAAAGGTCTCCCTCATTCTGCAAGAGGTTTATTTTGAGTTTGGAAGCTTAAAGGAATTTTTTAAGGTCACACACAAGGCTGAGACATAACTAGAACTCAAGGTTTCTGAAAAAGTAATCTTTTGCATACATCATGTAACCTATTTTCTATTGTAGTCCATGACTTTTAAAGAAAGAAGTTATGTCCAGATCTACCTGTCTCTTTATTGGTAGTTCTAAAATGTCAAAATGGGTTTATCTGAGATTTATAGAAATATATGGAAATATATTCTAGGGTTTTCTATTTTTTTAAAACAAAATATTTTGACTTAGACTAAATCTGTCACCAGATTCTTAGAATTTTAGTGAACCACAGTGTTACACATTCTATATACACGATATCAATTTTAAAGTCATAAAACATATTAGAAACTTTAATTGTTTTAAAAATCTTTGTTTCATGTTGTCAGATTCTTACTTGTATTATTTATGCCAAAGATATCTTTGTGATTTTAAGTTCACTAGATTTTTGTTCGGAGAGGAAAGCTAATTGCTATTTAACATATAAAGGATTTTTAGTTTTATATCAGTGATAATTAGACCTAATCTATAAAGCCTCATTACACAGAGTAGAATGTTCCTTGACATGCATTCACTTTTTATTAAATATAATCAGTGTTTTCCAAATGCATACTGTCTTGTTGAGATCAATTCCAATCAAGGAAATAGGATGAATTACTAAAGCCAAATGTGTTAAGCTGCCAACATTTCAGCAGAATGCTAGGGGAAACATTCGTAATTTTGAGAGCAGTTCTTTTAGCTAAAACCAAAATTAGTACGCAAGAATTCAGGATACTTTTAAAAAACAACAATTAAAGGTAAGTCATCCAAAAAAGTGTTCTAGTTAATTAATTAGAGATGCATATAGTTATAATACCATGTACATTTTTATATACTGGATTGTGTGATTAATAGGTTTAAGCATATGGTTAACTGGAAATGTATATCATTATATAAGAATGTTCTCTGGGCCGGGCGTGGTGGCTCACGCTTGTAATCCCAGCACTTTGGGAGGCTGAGGCGGGCGGATCACGAGGTCAGGAGATCGAGACCACGGTGAAACCCCGTCTCTACTAAAAATACAAAAAAAAATTAGCCGGGCGTGGTGGCGGGCGCCTATAGTCCCAGCTACTCGGAGAGGCTGAGGCAGGAGAATGGCGTGAACCCGGGAGGCGGAGCTTGCAGTGAGCCGAGATTGCGCCACTGCACTCCAGCCTGGGCGACAGAACGAGACTCCGTCTCAAAAAAAAAAAAAAAAAAAAAAAGAATGTTCTCTGAAAACCAAGATTATATATTTTTGTTATAGTAATTATAATGTGAAATAATTTTGATCACCCTAAATTTTGTAGAAGATGTAAAATATAGTGTGGCACAAAGCTACTGTTACCATGCAGTGATGATCATATGTATTTACAATATATCTGCTTTTGTGCAAATTGTATAAGTGGTTTGATGATGAAACGTTTAAAAACTGTGCATATTAAAAGACTAGAAGGAAATGTGTCAAAACTAATAATGGATGTAATGGTGATAACAATGGATTTTTTTTGCTTTCTACATTTTTTGCATGTTGTGTCTTTTCTAAAATTTGCTTGTTTTATGTATATAATGTGAAAAACAGGCCGGGCGCTGTGGCTCACGCCTGTAACCCCAGCACTTTGGGAGGCTGAGGCAGGCGGATCACTTGAGCTCCGGAGTTCAAGACCAGCCTAGCCAATGTGGCAAAACCCCTTCTCTGCTAAAAATACAAAAATTAGCTGGGCATGGTGGTGGGCACCTGTAGTCCCAGCTACTTGGGAGGCTGAGTAGGGAGAATTGCTTGAACCTGGGAGGTGGAAGTTGCAGTGAGCCGAGATGACGCCACTGTACTCCAGCCTGGGCAACAGAGTGAGACTCCATCTAAAAAAACAACAGAAAACCAATTTCCTGTCTTTTAAAAGTAAATACCCCTATTCTTTGTAATTCAATAAAACTGAGAATTCATAGTTTTCCAAATGCATGGAGATTGTACAAAATGATCTTAAATGTTGCCACTACAGTTTTCCAAGCTTCATGTATCTATTGGGATGTTTGATAGCAAATGAAATGCTGTATTTGTGGATTCATTAGTACAGTCAGCCCTCCATATCTGTGTTTTCTGCATTTGTGGATTCAAGCAATTGTGGATTGAAAATTCTCAGGAAAAAAAATGTATCTGTATTCAACATGTACAGACATTTTTCCTTGTCATTATTCTCTAAACAATATGATGTAACAACTATTTACATAACATTTACATTGTGTTTACTATTATAAGTAATCTGGAGATGATTTAAAGTATATAGGAGTATAGGTATAGGTTATATGCCAATACTGTGTTATTTTTATTCAGGGACTTGAATATCTGCAGATACTGGTATTCATAGAGGGAGGTCCTGGATACCAAGGGACAACTCTATTCTTAATCACTCTCCTATTAAAACATTTTCCTGGGAAGTATATTTTTTCATCATTTTTTAATCTTAAAACATATCCCAAAACCCCCAACATTAGTTCTATATGGTCTAATTTTACTTAACACATTACAAAAATTGCATCAGCAGAATTCCAATTCTCCATATATTATATATAAAATTTAGGAGATAATACTTTCTGCTAGAAGATAATATCTGCATTGCAGAATTCTGGGTTTTTCTCTGGTTTATCGAGAGAATGATTTATTCCTTCCAGGAGTATAATTTACATAAAAGGCCATTCGTCTCAACATTAAATACTAAAGAAGTAAAAAAGTTAATTGAAAACAAAAATGAGTCCCCTTACTCTCAAAGTCTATACAGCACCCTGTGATAAATCTGAAAGAGAAGCAACAGCCCATCAATATTTTATTTCAGAAAAGATAAAATCATTAATTTTTCTTACGTTTAAGAATTTCTTTGTTGCTAATATTATTTTTAAAGAAAAAAGCCCATAATTGAAAAAACTTTTTTCTTTAAAAAAAATATTATTGTGGCATATTTACATGCAATAAACTGAAATCGTTTTTAAGCATGTAGTTTGATGCTTTTCTTAGGGACACAGTGCTTTATTTATTTTTCCCTCAACTTTTATTGTAGGCTCAGGGGTACGTGTACAGGTTTGTTAAGCGGGCAAGCTGTGCATCACTGAGGTTCAGTGTACAAATGATCCTGGAGCACAGTACCTGATTGGTAGTTTTTCAACCCCCAGCCCCACCCCCCGCCACCACTCTCCCCGCTCAAGTAGTCTCCAGTGTCTACTGTTCACATCTTTGTGTTTGTGGATATTCAATGTTTAGCTCTCACTTGTGAGAACATGTGATGTTTTCTGTTCCTGCATTATCTCACTTAGGTGATGGCCTCCATATGCATCCATGTTGTTACAAAGGATAAGATATCATTCTTTCTGTGGCTGCATAGTATTCCTGGGTGTATATATACCATTTTCTTTATTCAGTCCACTGTTGATAGGCATATAGGTTGATTCCATGTCTTTGCTATTGTGAATAGTGCTGCAATGAACATGTGAGTGCATGTGTCTTTTTGGTAGAACAATTTATTTTCCTTTGGGTATATACCCAGTAGTGGGATTGCTGGGTCTAATGGTAGTTCTGTTTTAAGTTCTTTGAGGAATCTCCACATTGCTTTCCACAGTGGCTAAACTAATTGACATTCCTACTAGCAGTGTATAAAGTGTTCCATTTTCTCTGCAACCTTGCCAACAACTATTGTTTTTTGATGTTTTAATAATAGCCATTCTTTTTTTTTTTTTTTTTTTTTGAGATGGAGTCTTGTTCTGTCACCCAGGCTGGAGTGCAGTGGTGCCATCTGGGCTCACTGCAAGCCCCGCCTCCCAGGTTCACACCATTCTCCTGCCTCAGCCTCCTGAGTAGCTGGGACTACAGACGCCCGCCACCGCTCCCAGCTAATTTTTTTGTATTTGTAGTAGAGACGGGGTTTCACGGTGTTAGCCAGGATGGTGTCAATCTCCTGACCTCATGATCCTCCTGCCTTGGCCTCCCAAAGTACTGAGATTACAAGTGTGAGCCACCGCACCTGGCCAACAATAGCCATTCTGACTAGTGTCAGAATGAGACAGTATTTCATTGTGGTTTGGATTTGCATTTCTTTAATGATTAAGGGTGTTGAGCATTTCTGTGTATATTTGTTGGCTCCATGTATCTTTTTTTCAGGAGTGTTTGTTCATGTCCATTTTTAATGGGGTTATTTTTTGTTTGTTGAATTAAGTTTCTTATAGAGTCTCAATATTGCACCTTTGTCAGATATACAGTTTGTGAATATTGCTCCCATTCTGTAGGTTGTCTGTGATAGTTTCTTTTGCTGTACAGAAGCTCTAGTTTAATTAGGTCTCACTTGTCAATTTTTATTTTTTTTGCAGTTGCTTTTAGGGACTTAGTAATAAATTCTTTGCCAAGGCTGATGTTCAGAATGGTATTTCCTAGGTTTCTCCCTAGGAATTTAAGTCTTTAATCCATGTAGAGTTAATTTTTGTATATGGTGAAAGGAAGGGGTCCAGTTTCAATATTCTGCATACGTCTAGCCAGTTATCCCAGCACTATTTATTGAATAGAGGATTTCTTTCTCCATTGCTTGTTATTGTTGACTTAGTCAAAAATCAGGTGGTCATGGGTGTGCAGTCTTATTTCTGAGTTCTCTGTCCTGTTCCATTGCTCTGTGTGTCTGTTTTTGTACCAGTACCATGCTGTTTTGGTTACTGTAGCCTTGTAGTATAGTTGGAAGTCAGGTAAGTGTGATGCCTCCAGCTTTGTTCTTTTAGCTTAGATTGCTTTGGCAATTTAGGCTCTTTAGGTTTCATATGAATTTTAGAATAGTTTTTTCTGATTCTGTGAAAAATTATGTTGATGGTTTGATACGAATAAGCATTGAATCTGTAAATTACTTTGGGCAATATGGCCATTTTGACAATATTGATTCTTCCTATCCATGAGCATAGAACGTTTTTCCATTTGTTTGTGTCTTCTCTGATTGCTTTCAGCAGTGTTTTGTAATTTTTGTTGTAGAGACCTTTCACCTCCTTGGATAGCTATATTCCTAGGTATTTTATTCTTTTTGTGGCTATTATTATAAATGAGATTGCGTTCTTGATTTGGCTCTCAGCTTGGATGCTATTGGCGTATAGAAATGTTACTGATTTTTGTATATTGATTTTGTGTCGTCAAACTTTACTGAACTCGTTTATCAGTCCTAGAAGCTTTTTGTAAAAGTCTTTAGGGTTTTCTAGGTATAGAATCATATTGTCTCTTAAGACAGATAGTTTGATTTTCTGTCTTCCTATTTGGATGACTTTTATTTTTTCTTGTTGAATACCATGGATATTTTGCTTAATCATTTTTTGATTCAAGATATTTCTGGGCTTAAGATATGATTATATATGTATTTATTAATATTAACAGCAAGCAATTGTTGAAAATATTAACTAACTTTTGTATAGTACAATAAGATGAGAGGTGTGTGAGCTTATATTTATTAAAATTTAGGTAAATTAATCATTTACTGAAGGACAACAATGTAATTATTACCTTTAAAAAAGGAGATTCCCTTAATTCAAGAAAATAGGATTACAAATGAAACGGGGATAAAAGGCCCAGCACAGTGGCTCATACCTGTAATCCCAACACTTTGGGAGGCCAAGACAGGAGGATTACTTAAGTCCGGGAGTTCAAGACTAGCCTGAGCAATGTATCAAGACTCCAGCTCCACAAATAATAAAAATATTACCTGGGCATGGTGCTGCATGCCTGTAGTCCCAGCTCCCTGGGAGGCTGAGGTGGAAGGACTGCTTTAGCCCACGAGTTTGAGACTACAGAGAACAATGATCATGCCATTGTACTCCAGCCTAGGTGACAGATTGAGACCCTGTCTCTAATATAAAAAAAAAAAAAAATGGAAAGAAAGAAATAGGGAATAAGACACACTTAATATATCCATTATCAGTTTTATTTGTTTTGGTCCACAGATGTAGTGAGGAATTTGTAGAATCGGCTACTTTTCAGCATACTGATAGTTTTCAAACACTTCTTATCAGCTTCTGTAAAAATCTTGATTTCAGAGGAGTGATAGACTTCATGGAACAAAACAACTGTAATACTCTATATAAGCCTATGCTGTACTGGCTGACTACCTTTTAATGAATTTCTGTTAGCAGTTTTAGAAACACCTTTGTAAATGGGTAAGGTAAATAAATTTCCTACAGACTTCTGTTTCATCACATTATAAAAAAATTGTTGAATAAAATGTCATTGTTTTTATTTTACTTTGTGTTTGATTGTCAGAATAAAAGAAAGTAAGGTTGAGCTAGACAGATTTTGGTAATAAAATAGCATTATTTTTATTTACCTAAATATAATACTAAGGTAAGAGGTATTTACATATTTCTTAGGAATAGAGGAAGGCATCAAAATAAATTAATAACGTATTATTTTGAAATATATGATGATCTACCTTGAAAAGCATTTTTTGTGAATTGTAGAAAGCTATACATCTAAGCATAAAGACCTTACCTTTATTTTTTTCAACCAGGAGGTTTAGAAGCATTAGAATATGGAATGTCTACTGTTACCAGGCCAAAAAAAGCATAAAATTGAAAGATGCAAAGAAGAAGCAAGTTTAAAATGACTCCGAAAATGTTGCTTTTTTTCTTTGAGATGTTGCATTTAGAAAAAAGTACAGTGTTTCTTCTTTTTAATGCACAAGCCATAAAAAGTAAAATGTCTACAGTTCTTAATGAAAAGAGCCTTTTTTTCTGAGTCATTTAATCAGTAAATATTTGTGGCAAATACTTCATGTGCCGGGCATTTTTTTCCGTAAGTAGATGTCCCCTAAAGGCATTTTCCCATAGAGCAAATTGTGAATACACCTTTCAATACAGAAATTAAGTTGAAAGCCTGAATTTGAAGAAAAACTAATGTTCATAGAGAAACTGAAGAATACAAAAAAAGATTGTTGGTTTAGAGAAGCTTATTCTCTGAGGAAGATAAAACAGTAGGCACAATGGTGCCCAGCTAAAAATTAGGGTTTTGTTAATAAGGAGTAAGAGGAGGCTTCACAGTAAGGTAGGCGACACACAGTTTCTGGCACAAGTATAATGATGGTAATTATTTCGAATTAAGTGAAGAACAAAAGATTGGAAGTCAACAACCAGAGTTCTAATTCAGCTCTGCTGTTAACTGTCACACCTAATGCAGCATAGCCGTGGGCACGAATGGACACTGAGAACATGAAAGATCAGTACCAGAAATCTAAAAGTCTGGAAATTTATGTCACTAATCTACCAGGTAGGATTTTTGTGGCTGGGCAAGGCCTATACTAGGAGGACAACTGTATGAATCCAAGGATATAGGAGGAGGAGATATTGAAAGTCATTGACTATTAGAGGATGACATACTTTGAGTAAGTAGAAAGCATAGTCAGCATTGGTGGAAACAGTTGTATCAAACCACATCTTTCTCACTTGTTTTTAATAGATGACACCTTTTCTCACGGTTCTTACTCTTTCACATCTTTAAAGTGCTACGTAGTGTATGGTGTAATAAGCTATATGACTAGTGTGGCTTAAGAATATCTGTCATAAAGTTTACAATCTATCACCCTTTTACTACCTACCTCTGACACTGTTAAGTAGTTAGAAATAGACATAATACTAAACTGAAAAGGCGTAAGGAAATCCAACAAAATTTTGATTTTTTTCTCATGATGTTAATTTTTTTACGTGAATTGTCAAATTTAGTCGCAAATATTTGATACCCTTTCTTTGCTCATTCCCCAAAGAATTTTTTTTAGTTCTAGCAGGGTAATTTCATATCTTACCTTACTTACACTGAAGCTAACTTAATTCTCTCATCTGTAATGTAAATGCATATAAGAGGTCTTAAAGATCAATTTGCTTTTAGGTGTGACGTTCTAAAAGTTTCATATAAACAAATTGGGAAGTAAAGGATTCGGAAAGTATAATTTCAAAAGGAAAGGTGGTAAAAAATTAACTTTGTTTACTTAAGCTACGGTTAAATTTACTGAAAATTATTTAGCCAGAAATCAATTTGGTAAATGACCAATCCACTGAATGACTAATAGGCCTTAAATTGTCAGACCAATTGCCTTAATCCAGATTTAAAACATACCCCACAAATATTTTACTACCAGAGGCAAGGACTGGAATAGACACAGGTCTCAATCCAGAAAAATATGAGAAGAGTAAAGTCTCTCCATTCACTTATATAACATTGAGCATTCAAGAAGGACAGTACTAGGCATCTCAAATGTTAACTTGGGAAGCTGGGCATCTAGTGGCACAGGATTGTAAATCCATGGTGAAATTGCTGCATCCCAGTCTCGGTGATACTAAAACTTTAAAAATAGTCATCAATAACTTGGCAAATAAATCATTCAGCTAATTGGCTTTTGGTGGACTGGTATACTGCATTTACATAATTATATACTGCTTCCCCCCCAAAAAAAAATCAGCTTACAAGTATTTAAAAAATGGGAGCAACAAAAGAAAAAGTCAAGCCAGGATGTGTAAAATTGAATCAGGAATAAAACTTGAGAACACATCCCGTTAAGACCTAAACATGTGGCTGCTAAGCCACATATTTACTCTAGCTTTCAGTGAAACGTGGGAAACCCAGTTAATTAGGCAATTTACTGTCTATAAGATAAGGTGAAAACAAACCAGTCCCTCATGAAGGGTTCACCTATCCTTTGGAGTCATTTGTTTATGAAGACTATATAACAGAAATGTTGAAATAGGAAGGTCATACTGAAAATAAATTTCATGATCTCTTTTGAATTTCTGAATACAGAAAATATTTAAGAACTCACTAAAAAGAAATATTTTCTTTCTTTAAAAGTCTGTTTATAAGTCATAAAAAAGTTGAGCAATAAATTTGTTTTCCAGTTTTCTCAAATATTTCTCCATCTTTATTTGTTCAGTAAGAAAACCTCATTGCCACTTATTTCCCTTTTCCATGTTGTTTAGAGACTACTCCAAACCTTAACTGCCTTTCTGGCCTACATTCAGGCTTTCCTCCTTCGCATCCAGGCAGTGTTCAATTTCAGCCAGTTCTCTCTCCCAAAAGACGAATGTACTACTCATCTCCCTTTCTAGCTCTAATTCCTGTGCTCTAATCCCGGCCATCATAATTTTTATATGGACAGTTGAGACAACTTTCTCTCCCAAGCTCTAAACTCTTTTTCTAATGCATTACTGAAGGGTATGGTCCTAGGGTCACCTGCCTTAGAATTGACTGAGCCTGAGGTCCTTGTTAAAAATGTAGTCCTTTAGGGAAAAGGTCTCTCTCTAGCTGACTTTTAGATAATGTTATGCCTTGCTCAGAGTAAAGGTGCCTCAACAAATATTTAAGTAGTGAAAACTTCATTTTTATAATATATTACAGCTTTACAGTGTATTTTCACTTATTTCATTAGCTTATTTACCTGGATTATTCAGTCTTCCGAAATAAAACATAAACGCTTTTCTTTTTTTCCTTCTTTCTCTTTGTAGTATTTATAGAATCGAAGGTATTATTCACTAAGAATACAAATTAGCAACTCTCGAAAGCAGAATTAGAATAATATAATTAACATAATCTTGTCCAGGCATGGTGGCTCACACATGTAATCCAAACACTTTGGGAGGCCAAGGCGGGTGGGGTGGATCACCTGAGGTCAGGAGTTCGAGACGAGCCTGGCCAACATGGCGAAACCCTGTTTGTACTAAAAATAGAAAAATTAGCCGGGTATGGTGGCAAGCGCCTGTAATCCCAGCTACTTGGGAGGCTGAGGCAGGAGAATCACTTGAACTTAAGAGGCGGAGGTTGCAGTGAGCTGAGATTGCACCACTACACTCCAGCTTAGGCCACAGAGTGAGACTTCGTCTCAAAAAAAAAAAAAAAAACAACACAATCTTTTGCTATCTCCATCTTGTTGATCATCTTTTCTTATCCATATTTTAAAAATCTTAGTCAACAAAAATTATTTTCAGCAAATATTTACTATCTTAAGTCTTAGAAATCAAGAAAAAAGAATTAAATTCTTTTGATATATAATTTCTGATAGATAAAAAGCCAATGGCATGTGAATCAAATGATATAAATTGTATTTGCTTTTCCTGAGGAAAAATTTATTGAGAAAAATACTACTTGTTCTCACCCACAATTATTTTGGCTCTTCAGTGAATTAAAGCTGTTGTATAAGTTTCAGATTTTCCTAATGATTCTTTTCTCATTTTCTAAAATCTAGGAGTCAGAAAACATTATAAGTAATCCAGTATATGCAATCCCTTTAGAAAGTATTTACTTTTGAAATGCCAAGGGCGAAAATGTGAGTGATATGGTCACGGTATTTGTCTGCCAAGTTCTAGGCACCAACGTATTTTGTTCCTCTTTTGACACAGGTGTATTTTCCTAGCTGAATAAAAATGTAACTATGTAAAAATCATATCTAGATAAGAAAAGTTGATAGAACTCTTACAATTTTGGCCAAAAATTGATTTTGTTACTAATAAGATACTTTAAAAACCGAATGCAGATTTGTTTACAGACTTTTATTAGTCACTCTTCTCTTCCAAGTATCATGAATGTTACTTTTATATTTTTCAAGTTATATGATACATGCTGCCTTGGTGCTTAAGAACATAATAAAAAAATGAAAACCTAAACTAATCAAAAGCTTCCCATGCTGGTGAACATAACCTGACATAAACTATGCTGATGTCTTCCTTTTTAGTGGCTTATGGCCTAAAAATACACTTTGTACAACTATTGTTCCTATTGACTTCATTTGGAATCTCAGCAAAAAATTTTCATTTTCCTCGGAATTAATTTTTAAAATTATTTTTAAGATAAGAGGCTGGGCGCGGTGGCTCACGCTTGTAATCCCAGCACTTTGGGAGGCCGAGGCGGGCGGATCACGAGGTCTGGAGATCGAGACCACGGTGAAACCCCGTCTCTACTAAAAATACAAAAAATTAGCTGGGCGTGGTGGCGGGCGCCTGTAGTCCCAGCTACTCGGAGAGGCTGAGGCAGGAGAATGGCGTGAACCCGGGAGTCGGAGCTTGCAGTGAGCCGAGATTGCGCCACTGCACTCCAGCCTGGGCGACAGAGCCAGACTCCGTCTCAAAAAAAAAAAAAAAAAGAATTACCGAAAGGAGTTAGTATAGATGTTATTTTTAGCATATATGTGTATGAACATGTGCATTAATTTTTTTCTGATGGTCTTTTCTTGACATAATCTTGGCTGTGCTTTCATGACTAAATGTTATGATCTGTCACTTATCAAGTATAAGAACATCTTTATAACATCAAGTACTCATAGTGGTCAGGAGCACAGGTTTTAGAGTGAGACAGTCATGAGTTTGAATCACAGTCTGTTCTTTGCTGTCTATTCAACCTCACTCAGCCTGAATTTCCTCAATTGTAAAGAGGATAAAACCCACCATATGAGATGGAAATGTTGTGAAGATTAAAGTGTATAGTCTATTCAAAGTATCTGGAACAAAGCACAATACTTGGAATGTGGGATGTAGCTATTATCCATAATCACATACAATTTAGTACCCATTAACTGTGATATTCATAGACTCCTTGCCCCAGGTTAGGCAAATCGTGTTATAACGTAAAACTCAAGAACTTTGGGTTATTTTTGGTTGCACAGTTTCTTCTAGTGACTCAACCAAAATTTCTACTTTGAGGATATTTTTAGAGAAAAACACGTTTTAAAAATTTCCTTAACCTTCATACTGAAGGAATTAACTCCTAAAAAGAAATAATAAGACAATTATTTTTAAAAGATGTGTCCTATATCTGAACATATTATTTTGGACTATAAGGTAATATAACAGTGTATTTGTTTTGATTGACCCATGCAGTATACATGTATTTATGTGCTAAGCAGTATTTTTTTTTTTTTTTTGAGGCGGAGTCTTGTTCTGTCGCCCAGGCTGGAGTGCAGTGGCGCGATCTCGGCTCACTGCAACCTCCACCCCCTGGGTTCAAGCAATTCTTCTGCCTCAGCCTCCCAAGTAGCTGGGACTACAGGCACATACCACCACGCCCGGCTAATTTTTCTATTTTTAGTAGAGACGGGGTTTCACTATATTGGCCAGGCTGGTCTTGAACTCCTGACCTTGTGTCCGCCCGCCTTAGCCTCCCAAAGTGCTGGTATTATAGGCATGAGCCACTGAGCCCAGCTGCAGAATTATTCTTATAATACACTAGCATTGTGTTGGCAGTGCCTCCACTAGGAGGCTTATAATGAGAAATCTCAAATATATACAGAAATAGATGGACTGATAATATATACCTTGTACCCATCATAAGTTTTAGGAATTGTCATTTTGACCAATACTGTTTTATGTATACCCTCATCTTCTTCTCCCTCCCAAAATTTGTTGAAGGAATGGTTCCATTTGTGTCTCTAAAAGATAAGGACTCATAACCACAGTACCATTATTATACTTTTAATATATAATTTCTTTTTAATTTTTTTCATTTTTGTGAGTACATAATAGGTATATATATATATGGGGTACATGAGATTTTTTTTTTTTTTTTTTGAGATGGAGTCTCGCTCTGTCACCCAGGCTGGAGTACAGCAGTTCCGTCTCGGCTCACTGCAACCTCCGCCTCCCAAGTTCAAGCCATTCTCCTGCCACACCCTCCCAGATAGCTAGCACTACAGGCACCCGCCACCACGCCCAGCTAATTTTTGTATTTTTAGTAGAGACGGGGTTTCACCATGTTGGCCAAGCTGGTCTCAAACTCCTGACCTCAGGAGATCCACCCGCCTCAGCCTCCCAAAATGCTGAGATTATAAGCGTGGGCCACCGCGCCCGGCCACATGAGATATTTTGATACAGGCATACAGTGCAAAATAATAACATCAGAGTAAATGGGGTATTCATCACCTCAAGCATTTATCCTTTCTTTGTGTTACAAACAATCCAGTTGTACTCTTTTAGGTTTTTTTAAATGTATGATAGATTATTGTTGATTCTAGTCACCATGTTGTGCTATCAAATACTAGATCTTATTTATTTTACCCACATATTTTTTATAACCATTAACAATCTTCCCTCCCTTGCCCCTCTCCTCTCACTATCCTTCCCCGCCTCTGGTAACTATCATTCTGCTCTCTATCTCCGTTGAGTTCAATTGTTTTAATTTTTAGCTTCCACAAATGAGTGAGAACATGCAAAACTTACCTTTCTAGGCCGGGCTTATTTCACTTAACATGATATTCTCTAGTTCCATCCATGATGTTGTTGCAAATGAAAGGATCTCATTTTTCTTTATGGCTGAATAAGTACTCCATTATGTAGTGTATATTTACCACATTTTCTTTATCCATCTGACATATGGGTTGCCTCCAAATCTTGGCTATTGTGAACAGTGCTGCGCAAACATGGGAGTGCAGATAGCTCTTCAATATATTCATTTCCTTTCTTTTAGATATATACCTAGCAGTGGAATTGCTGAATTATATGGCAGCTCTATTTTTAGTTTTTTGAGGGACCTCCGAACTGTTCTCCATAGTGGTTGTACTTATTTATTTTGATACGTTCTTGATATCATCAACTCTCAGTCATTGCTCAGATTTTCAGTTGTCTCTTTATTGTTCAAATTTTCTTAACAGTTTGTCTATTTATTTATTTATTTAGAGACGAAGTCTCGCTCTTGTCCCACAGGCTGGAGTGCAATGGTGTGATCTCAACTTACTGCAACCTCCACCTCCCTGGTTCAAACCATTCTCCTGCTTCATCCTCCCGAGTAGCTGGGATTACAGGTGCCTGTCACCACGCCCAGCTAATTTTTGTATTTTTAGTAGAGATGGGGGTTTCACCATGTTGGCCAGGCTGGTCTCGAACTCCTGACCTCAGGTGATCCGCCTGCCTCGGCCTCCCAAAGTGCTGGGATTACAGGTTGTGAGCCACTGTGCCTGGCCAGTCCACACCCGGCCAGTTTGTCTATTTAAATAAGTATCCAAGTAAGGTCCACAAATTGGGCTTGTTTGATACATATTTTAAGGTTCATTTAAACTTCCTACAGTTTTCTTACTTCTTGCAACATTTGTTGAAGAAACTAGGTCATTTATAGAATTTCCCACAGAATGGATTTTGCCGTATAGTTTAACTTATACTTCCGTGTTTCTTTTAAAGTTATTGTAATTAAATCTAGAGGCTTGATCAAATCCAGATTTGATTTTTGTGTGTGTGTGAGGGGCAATACTATTTTATAGGTGATTGTATGAGCCTCCATCAGGAGGCTAATATCTGTCTAGTTGTGTCTCTTTTTGATGATAGGCAACCATTCAAGTTCAATTCTTCGATTCACTAATTTATTGGGTATTGGAGAATCCTGATATTCTAACTCTTTCTGTCTTAATTTATTAGCTGTAATATTTATAAAGAGAAACTTTCATGTATTATTTGGGTAGCTTAGTGTTTTGGTTTAACTGATAACCCATAAGAACAATCTATAGTGGCATCATTTTACAACTAATATTTTTAAATATCTGCTAACTCGATGGTCATTATAGTTCAGAAATGGTGATTAAGATTTATATCTCTATGTTTATGGATACAGATACAAATCTATATATTTAATTAAAGCTTAAGTCGTTAAAGTAAGAATATTAAAGCTATGCAAAAGGCCATGAATAATTATACATCTAAGTTTAATTTAAAAATGAAATTCCTAAAGTTTATACCAATGTTATAAATTCCAAAATATATGTGATTTTTAGCTAGAATTTTCTGACATATTGGTCTCTTATGTTTATTTTGTTTGTAATATATTATTTCTATAAAATGTTAATTAAAAGGGAATGCAGTGGTGTCTTTTGAAAGAAGAGGATGTCATTCCTCGTATCAGGGCAATGGAAGGTCGTAGAGGAAGACCACCAAATCCAGATAGACAACGAGCAAGAGAGGAATCCAGGATGAGACGTCGGAAAGGTCGACCTCCAAATGTTGGCAATGCTGAATTCCTAGATAATGCAGATGCAAAGTTGCTAAGAAAACTGCAAGCTCAAGGTAAGAAACATAATATGTCTGACACTAATAATCATACTAAAAAGTATACTAAAAGTATTTCTAATATTTTTGACCTAGGATTGACACTGCTCTCAATTTTTAAAAAGTAAATATTTGTGTTAGAATAAAATGAAAAATAAGGAGTCCCACTGGTAACTGGAGTTCTTTGATTAGGTAATCTTTCAAGAACCATTACTCGTAAACACATCCTATCCTGTGTATTTAGAATTACAAAGGTGGGTGTTAAGCTTTTAAGGCTTGCACAGAAAGGGAATCAACCAGCACTTGGCACAAGCCTTAAGGTGGTGCCAACCTTCTGGAAATTCTCATTTTAACAGCTCCCGATTCCTTGAGGTGGTACATGGGAATAACTCCAAAATATGTGGATCTGTGGAGTAAATTTTCAGTCAGAGAACTCCAATTACTGGTAAGTAACCCCAGTCTTTTAGTTCGGGTTCTCCTGTAGTCCAGATATAGTATATATATTTTCAGAATAACAAATTAATACATTTAAATCAAAAAGTACTTTAAGATAACCAGAAAGTATCATTTATCAAGTTCAAAGTGCTCATAATAACCTAAACTGTATTAATGATTTGACATTATACATAAAATCTCAACATGAAAGTCCCATGCTATGTATGGCAAAGAGAAGGCTGAGTAAGATAGAACAGTTTGGCTTTGCAGTTTGAGTTACTAGTTACAAATGTGAAGCCGCTTAAGACTGTCTGAATATATCAACATATGTGTAGATATCTTATATTTGCAAGGCATATATATAAAGATATGTAACAATGTAAAATAAAGGTTTAATAATGAAAATTGACTTAAAAATCTAACAGAATTTTACTTCTCATGGGTTTTTTATTATCCCTATAAATAAGCAAAATGTGGAGGAAATGTATAAAAGACTTATTTCTATGCATTGTAAACACCGTCATAATATTGACTTCTCTATTGCTGCTTTGTTTTTTATTATAAAACAAATATCCATGACAAAACTCATAGAATAGAATGCTTTAAAGACAAATGTAATCTTAATGCTTTGGGATGCCAAGGTGGGAGGATTGTTTGAGGCCAGGAATTTAAGACCAGCCTGGGCAATGAAGCAAGACCCCATCTCTACAAATAAAATTTTAAAATTAGCCAGGTGTGGTGGCACACTCCTCTAATCTTAGCTATTGTGGAGGCTGATGTGGGAGGATCCTCTGAGCCCAGGAATTCAAGGTTACAGTGAGCTATGATCATGCCACTGCACTCCAGCCTGGCTGACAGAGTGAGACCCTGTCTCTAAAGAAATAAATAAAAGATATTCTCATTCTTATCAGTGGAATAATTAATCTTTTCAGAAATATGTACACACATACACACACATGCAACCACTCACATATACATATATATCCTTTTTGATTTTTAAAATAAATGGACTTGAGTCAGTCTCTTTTTGATGACTGTTTAAGCTACTTCCAGATCTTCACTATCAGCCAATTATAATAAATATATATTACACTTTTCTAAGCATATATTATACAAATCTAAACATACTACACAAATCATTTTCAAGTTTTTATGGATAGCAGGCAAATATTGTCTCCAGTTCATACTTTGACTAATAGCTTGTTAACTGCCTAGCAGTTGTCATATAAGTTTTTTATCTTAGTATGTGCATTAGTCTATTCTCATACTGCTATAAAGTTATGACCTGATACTGGATAATTTCTAAAGGAAGAAGTTTAATTGACTCACAGTTTCGCATGGCTGGGGAGACCTCAGGGAACTTATAGTCATGGTGGAAGGGGAAGCAACCACCTTCTTCACAAGGCACCCAGAAGAGAGAGAGAGCAAGGGAATCCACCACTTTGAAAACTATCAGATCTCATGAGAACTCACTTACTATCATGAGAACAGCATGGGGGGAAACCCCCTCATGATCCAATCCCCACCCACCAGGTCCCTCCTTTGACACATGGGGATTACAGTTTGAGATGAGATTTGGGTGCGAACACAGAGCCAAACCATATCAGTATGGTAGTCAGATTTTTTTATTTTATTTGGCTTCTGATAAGACTTTCATCCCAAAGAGTTACTGGTGAAGGTTAAAAAGTCAATAAATTAACAGACATAGATGGGTTTTAAAAATTGATATTGTCAATAAGCTATTGACCTTTCTGAATAATGTTTAATGCTGGGGAATGTGGACGTTGTTTGCATAAAATAAGAAAGTTTGAAATTAACTGATAATCAAAACATGGGATCTTCATGGATATTTGGCGTATCTAAGTATCATTATAAGTTAGAATTAAAATAGCAAATTTAAATTTAGAAAATTAACTATATTTTTATTGTAACAAAGTAGAAGTTAATTATTCAACTTTTACCGAATGTTTATTCTCCCTCCAGATTTCAAATTGATTTGTATTCAATTACATAGTTTACCCTTGTTATAATACATTGGATTGCATTTTGCAAGTTCTGTTACCTTTGACCTTATTGTATATTACATGTACTCTTTCTCAACATGTATATAAATATTATTTAACAGTAAGTAAATAATCATTATTAATATTTACAAGTGTATGGAATATTGTTTGTATTTTTTCCTGTGAAGAAAAGAAAGTAAAAATGAAGCACTTTATCACCTTTTTCATTTCTAAAAGCCTTCTTTGGTAACACTTTGGGGGGTTATCTGAGAGGATTCTAGAAGTTTTTCTTATATATTATTATCCTTCTATGACCAACTAGACTGAAAAAACAGACTTAATTTGAAGAAAGTTTCAGAATAGTGAGATAAATGTGAGTTTTGAGTGTACATCTAAACGTTGTGAAATGAGAACTCTAATTTCTCAGAATATAGGTAAAAATCTGACAAAGTTTGAATATGATAAAGACTTTCATTCTATATAAATAAACCTGCTTGTTGATTGACTTATACTATTAATATCTCAAATTTTCCAAAATATCAAGTAGCCCCTATTCATTTCATATGTGATTGAAACTGAGATGCCTATAAGTAATCTATACCGTGCACCATTATTTTAAGATGTACACTAAGAAAGAAAAGAGCTGCCAGTTATCAGTTACATTCTGACCTTAGAGATATCAAAATGTTTAAAAATGCATCTTAAGATCAAAGAAATGAGTTATGTCCAAAATATCTCTAATTCTATCTGAAAATAAACTTCATCTTTAAAATTAAAGCAGACAATTTCTTAAGCCACAAAAGATACTTTCCAAATTAATATTTCAAAAGGTAATTATAATATATTCACCAACCAAAAAAACCAAATAAATGAGAAGATACTGGAAGTAATTTATTTCTACAGCTTGGGTGAACTTTTCTAGGTATCTAACTCATTCTCTTTCCTCTGTATTCTCTTTTTTTCTTCTTTTTTTATTTTATTTTTATTTTGAGATAGAGTTTCACTCGTCACCCAGGCTGAAGTGCAATGGCACGATCTCAGCTCACTGCAACCTCTGCCTCCCGCGTTCAGTGATTCTCCTGCCTCAGCCTCCTGAGTAGCTGGGATTACAGGCACCCATCACGACGCTCGGCTAATTTTTGGTATTTTTAGTAGAGATGGGTCTTCACCATGTTGGCCAGGGTGGCCTCGAACTCCTGACCTCAGGTGATCCATCTGCCTTGGCCTCCCAAAGTGCTGGGATTACAGACGTGAGCTGCTGCACCCGGCCTTTTTCTTTTTTTCACATCATCTTCTTTTCCAACTGCCCATAATGTAAAATTTAATCTATGTAAATTTTTAATGATTAATTAAAATTTTATATTTCTTGCTAAAGTAAAAAGATGTGAGTTGAACTTTTAAATTTTTTTGGCCTAAAGATTTTTTTAAATTACTGGCCAGACACAGTGGCTTATACCTGTGTAATCCTAGCACTTTGGGAGGCCAAGGTGAGAGGATTGCTTGAAGCCAGGAGTTCAATACTGGCCTGGGAAATAAAGCAAGACCACAAAAAGAAATTTTTAAAAAATTAGCTGGGTAAAGTGGTGCACTCCTATAGTCCTGGTTATTCAGGAGGCTGAGGGGAGAGGATCACTTGAGCCCAGGAGTTGGAGGCTACAGCAAGCTATGATCATGCCACTTCACCTGGGTCACAGAATAA
Organism: Nomascus leucogenys; assembly: GCF_006542625.1. Classification (NCBI taxonomy): domain Eukaryota; kingdom Metazoa; phylum Chordata; class Mammalia; order Primates; family Hylobatidae; genus Nomascus; species Nomascus leucogenys. The sequence goes on from NC_044397.1 coordinate 18,434,550, forward strand.
GACCTTGTCTCAAACAAATAAACAAAAATTACTGTGTACTTGTGTAGGGCTTGAAATTGATTGATACACTCATACACAAACATGGTTCTATATATATTATAGAATTTTCTTATTAAAAGTTAAACTTATATTAGAGAATATCAGTTTAGCTTGCAGCAAAAGATCATACTTATGCCATATTTTCTAGGAAGCATTTTTATCAGCACATCTTTACATCTCAAGACAGTCAGGCCTCTACTGTAGAATTCAAAACTTTCAATTCTTAATGTTAAAGAAATATTTATCTGGCATTATTATAGCTGAGAATAATATTCTTCACCCATATTATTATCAGAGATTGCTGACCCTGAAGGTCAGTTTATAAGTTTTTATGTCCCAGAGTATTTAGTGAACAGGAGATCTTTTTTGTGTGACCCAGGAATTTTTGATGATGCCTGTAACCTCCTAATATTGAAAATGGTTGGGACATTGGAGATAATACTTTATCATCATCTTCCATTTTATTTTTCATTAACACTTGCAGTTTACTAGATGAAATTCAACTTTTTTCATCTCTTCTCCTTTTTAAAAGTCTCAGTGATAGAAAACTGGCCATAGTGACCAACTTCACTTCAGCTATTATGAGGACCTACAGTTACGTTCTTAGCTAAAATCTTAAGGCATTTAAACTTTGCTTAAAGATTTTTAGAGATAGTGGCATATAGACTGTGGAGTCAGAAAGTCCTGGGGTTTCTTTGGGGGTTTTTTTGAGACAGAGTCTCACTGGAGTGCAGTGGTGCAATCTCAGCTCACTGCAACCTCTTCCTCCCAGGATCAAGCAGTTCTTCTGCTTCAGCCTCCCAAGTAACTGGGATGACAGGTGCCCACCACCACGCCTGGCTAATTTTTGTATTTTTAGTAAGGGTGGGGGCTTCATATGTTGGCCAGGCTGGTCTCGAAGTCCTGACCTCAAGTGATCCACCTACCTCAGCCTCCCAAAGTGCTGGGATTACAGACATGAGCCACTGTGCCCAGCCAGTCCTGGGTTTTTTTCTTGGCTATGCTGTTTAACCTCTAGGAGCCTTAGTTATTTTATGTGTGAACAAGCCCAGCCAAGATAAGCAAAGCTGCTTAGCTAATTTCCAGCTGATTCCATGCGCACAAGTGATTAAGACAGTGTTGTATGCTACTAAGGTTTGGTGGTTGTTACCAAGCATTACTGTGGCAAAGGGTATAACGGACACAGAAACCATGTAATATCCTTGCTTTCTTCTGCTGGCAAACTTGGTCTGAATACTTCTAACTCTAAAAGTGGTGTATAATATTACTCATATAATCATTTTAGAAAGCATCACTTTGTATTATACATTGTTTAAATTTTGTAGCCACTGAACAAAGAAACCTAAATTATGTTCATTGACAAGGAACATAATTGCTAACACATGAATCACCTGAGCTCTAAAAATTTCCACCATTTATTGATTGCAGGCACTATTGTGTTAAATTTTTCTTTTTCTTTCTGTTTTTTGAAACGGAGTCTTGCTCCGTTGCCCAGGCTGGAGTGCAGTAGCACGATCTTGGCTCACTGCAAGCTCCACCTCCCGGGTTCACGCCATTCTCCTGCCTCAGCCTCCCGAGCAGCTGGGACTACAGGCGCCCGCCACCACGCCTGGCTAATTTTTTGTATTTTTAGTAGAGACAAGGTTTCACTGTGTTATCCAGGATGGTCTCGATCTCCTGACCTCGTGATTCGCCCGCCTCGGCCTCCCAAAGTACTGGGATTACAGGCGTGAGCCAGTGTACCCAGCCTGTTGTGTTAAATTTACACCACCTTGTTTAATGTTCACAGCTACTTTATAAGATCAACATGATTGCCCCGCTTACACATAAAATAACTAAGGCTCCTAGAGGTTAAACAGCATAGCCAAGAAAAAAACCCAGGACTGGCTGGGCACAGTGGCTCATGTCTGTAATCCCAGCACTTTGGGAGGCTGAGGTAGGTGGATCACTTGAGGTCAGGACTTCGAGACCAGCCTGGCCAACATATGAAGCCCCCACCCTTACTAAAAATACAAAAATTAGCCAGGCGTGGTGGTGGGCACCTGTCATCCCAGTTACTTGGGAGGCTGAAGCAGAAGAACTGCTTGATCCTGGGAGGAAGAGGTTGCAGTCAACTGGCTCCCTGTGTCCCAATCTCCCGATAGCCTAGCCCCCAAATCATATCTTCAGTCTTGGGCAAAGCGCAAGAACAAAAGCAGAAAGAATACAACTAAAATTTCAAGCTCTGTTTTCATCACAACTGCTAACATCCTCTTAACCATGGAAAATCACATGGTTGAGTTCAGAATCAAGGGACGGGAAAATATATTCCATCTCTTGATGGGAATTGCTCCAAAGTCATGTTACAAATGTCATGGATAAAAGGAGGAATGAAGAATTGGGGCCATTAATTTTGTTCATCTACCCTAGTTTCATACATGTGTCCTTGAAGATTATAAGAACTAGGTTGTCTTTAAAAGTCATTGAAATTCTGCTTTCCTTTTATTTAGGAGATTTAGTCCCTCTCCTTCATAAATGAAAATACCACTGGATTCAGGAACTTAACCATTATAGCTAATTGAAATACTAAGTTTGGGTGGCAGGGGACTTTGTATTTGTTTTAACTGAGAGTCTTTCTTTTTTTTATATGTTAAGACTGAAGCTACATTACAAGTCTTAAAATATTAGCAGCTATTTTCCCACTAAGTGGGGTTTACTTGAAATGTGAAAAAAATGTACTTAAGTAAGCCTCTCTGATAAAGATTAAAAGAAACCTCATTTTTATGTAGTCCTAGATATGGAATCATATTTGATGAAATAATTTGATTATTTCCGTTGGAATGAACATTCAGTTTCCGTTGGAATGAACATGACGTTGTCTACCATACCACTCTTCTACTTGGTATCTGTCTGACCTTAGGCAATTTTCTTAAATATTATATCCTCGGCTGGGAGTGGTGGCTCACACCTGTAATCCCAGCACTTTGGGAGGCCGAGGCGGGCAGATCACGAGGTCAGGAGATCGAGACCATACTGGTCAACATGGTGAAACGCCATCTCTACTAAAAATACAAAAATTAGCTGGGTGTGGTGGTGCGCGCCTGTAATCCCAGCTACTTGGGAGGCTGAGGCAGGAGAATCGCTTTAACCTGGGAGGCAGAGATTGCAGTGAGCCGAGATGACACCACTGCTCTCCAGCCTGACAACAGAGCAAGGCTTCATCTCAAAAAAAATAATAATAATTATATCCTTTATGATGATAACATTTTCACACAGTTATTGTTTTTGGTTAGTAGTTACACAAAGTTGTTAATATTCTTTGAAATTTTGTGTTTTTCAGAAATAGCCAGGCAAGCAGCACAAATAAAGCTTTTGAGAAAACTTCAAAAGCAGGAACAGGCTCGGGTTGCTAAAGAAGCCAAAAAACAACAAGGTGAGTGATTTAAATGTAACATAAACTCGAAGAGTTAGTACTGGGGAATTCATAAAAGGTTTCTTTTCTTCATTCCCTTTTTGATGATATCTGTCCTTTGGTTTCTTGTTGTAGCAATAATGGCTGCTGAGGAGAAGCGGAAGCAAAAAGAACAGATAAAGATTATGAAACAGCAGGTATGTGTATGCATTGGAACTGACTTTTAAAATATGGGACTTATTTTGAGGATTTGTTAGTAATGCACATTATTTTTGATTTCTTAAATAACTGTATTTCACATTAATGTTTGTGTCTTGTTTAGAAAGTTGCTATCTTCTATTAATTAAAATTTTACCTTTTTAATAAAGTCTTCTACTTCCAAGTGTTTAAAGAAATGATTACCAAACAGTAAATTTGTGTAAGTACTTTAATATCCTGGTAGAATTTATATAAGTTGATATCTTGAACAATTTTCAGAATTTTTAAATTAATGTATCAGTCAATGAAGTATATTGCTTGAATGTTCAAATTTTAATATAAGCTTGTTTTTCTTAAACATGTAAAATATTAGTAGAAAATTAAATTTAAGTTATACAAAGTAAGATTTGCCTTCATTGCTTCTAATACTTTCAGGGTTACTTAAAAGTTGCCACTGCAAAAAAAAAAAAAAATGATGAGAGCATTATTTTAGCAAATCCAGAGTTCTCTGTCTTGTATGTACAATATTTCTCCCCATGTGATTTTCAAAATTAAGTTTAGGTAAGCAAATTAATTTTTAAATTTTCATAGGTAAAAATTAAGTGAGAAGGTATTCAGCTTCATTTAAGATGAGAATGTGTAAACTACTCTCCCACCTCCTCATATTCATGGTAACATTAAAGCAGAAAGGAAATGGGGAGAAAGTACTATTCTTTTAAAAATATTAGGAAGCATGTAATTATTTCTGAGAATCAAATGAAATCAGTTATGTTACTATATAAATACCTGCTAAATAAATGGCTTGGGTTGGATTTGATGTGGTTTTCTCTAAGGTTTCTTCCAGTATTAACTAAAGCAATCTGACTAAAGAAGTTGATACAGAGTTGGGATTTAGGATTTAAGTTTGTAGTCAGTCAGCCTACAGTTAAATATGGGCTTTGCTACTTAATAATTTTGTGACCTTAGATGAATGGCTTAACCCTTAAGTCTTTATTTCCTCCATCATAAAAGAAGTTAACTGCAATATCTGAATAAATGAGATAATGAACATAAAGTGCCTACTGCAGTGACTGGCAACAAAACACATGCTCAACTTTTTAAAGATAAATATAAACATCCAACTACACAGTATACTCTTTTACCACCATAATTTAAAGTAGCAGTTGTAAACTTCAATTCCATCCTTCGTTTGTTAATTGTGACTGCTAGACATTGTAAGATTGACCTGAAATAGGCTAGTGAATGCATTCGTTAAAATATATTTACTAAAGAGTATATATGAAAAAATAAGTTCATATTTCATTTTTAAGTGAAATACTGTTGTTTCTGTTATACTTTTATTTAAAAAGTTTTATAGCTTATTCTATTTACTAATGGCTGGAGACTCATTAGATCCCATCAGTACTTTAAATTCAGCTTTATGATCCTAAAGTCTTACAGTAGCTACAACCTAAATCCACATGGTCTTTGCTACTCATTGAAAAAGCATTGAGCTCCAAAGTTTCCAGCAATATTAATGCAAATGAACTGGTCTTAATATTTATCAAGATATTTATCTGAGGCCAATCTCAAAATACCATCTCATTTATCTGATTCAGCAAAGTGAATCAAAGTATAGAGTAATTCTACTCATACTCTCTGTTATATAGGGTCTATTTTAAAGTCAGCATTTGATCTAGAATAAAATAGTACATGTGTTTTCATCCTTTGGATTATTTTTTCCACCTAGTAGACCAAAAATGTCACCAGATAGTCTTTAAGACAGTTTTCTGGAAGATTTCAGAAACATTATTACAAAGCAGGAGGCACACAGGCATTGGGATCTGACGAGGACTCTATATTTACTAAGTATTGGACTTTAGAAAAAATATTTACTTTCTGAGAACCTCAGTTTTCTCTTATGTAAAAAGAAGATAATTTAAGCTTCTATGATTTTTTAATGATTGACAAGATATTAAATGTAAAGTGACCGGCTCAGTGGCTGAGTACTCAACATTATAAAGTTAACCAGTATTATAATAATTTACCATGTTTATCTACATGCTAATGATAACACTACCAAATATATATGGATATATATAAAAGTCACTTGAATACTTAAGGTAAAGCTTTAGACTGTGTACGTAAGCCCCAAGATTCCCTGCCTATCTGTGCATAAGAGAACAATGAGTGACTTTTGCTGACTTGAAAACATAGCACCTTATAGTGTTATAATAGACAAGAGCAGAAAAGTTAGATCAAGAGTATACTTTTCTCAGATATCAAGTTCTAATTCAAATAAATACTTCAAATATGGATCAATTCTTTTCTAAGATTTGGAAATTACACAAAAGATACACTTTGGGGTTTTGGGTTTTGTTTTTTGTTTTTCTTTGTTTTGTTTTTTGTTTTGTTTTGTTTGTTTGTTTGTTTGTTTGTTTTTTAGACAGAGTCTTCCTCTGTTACCCAGGCTGGAATTCAGTGGCACAATCTCTGCTCACTGGAGCCTCCGCCTCCTGGGTTCCAGCAATTCTCCTGCCTCAGCCTCCCAGGTAGCTGGGATTATAGGCATGCATCACCACACCCAGCTAATTTTTTGCATTTTTAGTAGAGATGGGGTTTCACCACCTAGCACTGTTTGTTTCTCGAACTCCTGACCTCAGGTGATCTGCCTGCCTCGGCCTCCCAGAGTGCTAGGATTACAGGTGTGAGCCACAGTGCCTGGCCCACTTTGGGGTTTTTATTTTTGACAGCCTACAATTAATATTCAGTACCAAGATAGGATCACCAAAATCAAAGAATGTGATCAGTCTTGTAAAATCAAAACAGTAATTCCTAAAATTTCATCATCCTGCAGTAGAATCCTGCAGGGAATCAATAACATCAGTGTACATTAAAAAAATTAAAATGCATATTAATGTATAGCTTCAATAGGTACAGCTAGCATCTGGAGATGGGAGCAGGCATTGTGAAATACAGGTGTATAAAATGTGTTGGCCCTGGAAATTCTAGGATAAGTACAATTTTCAAGTAGGAAAGTTTGAATTTTCCTTTTTAACTTGTATTTATTCTCATCAATGCCAATTTGGGACTTTTGAATGGATTAAGGAACATGAAATTGCTAAGAATGTGTTTATAGAATATGATGTAATTTTTTAAGTTAAAATGTAAATTTTTATCAAAATTTATATGATCACTAAGTTATAAAACATATCCAATAACCAGTTCATTAAATTTAGACAATGTGTACCCCAATTATGTCCTACAAATAATTCACTGGAATGTTAAATTATAATTAATTAATTTTAAAATAATGTTACAGGTTATTTCTGAAATGGGCTAATTGTGGTAATTAAAAGCAATGTTATATTATCATGCTATTCAACATGTGAAATAAATTTTAGAATGGAAATTATTGTTAATAATAATGTTCCAGTTGTGTCACTATATACTTTTTAAAGCATTTTATTTAATTGTGACAAATGAGAAAGGGCAAACACCTCTCACTACTTTATAGAAGAATAGTTATTATTTGCTCAAGACCATTCAATAAATGACTGTAATCCAGAACTGGCTGTATGTTTTCTGACTGCTGATACATGATTTTTCTGCTATTCAGTCCTATATTATTTCAAGTTAAGTATTATTTGTAACTACAAATATCTATAAAGATCTTCAGGCTATATAGTTTAATCAGCTTGGTTCACTGAGTTTCTGTTTATTTAGCATTTGCATTTTACAAATTTCTGTAAATTTACTCATTTACTGTGAGAAACGTTATCAAATCATATTAATTTCAGACATGAAAATATATATGGTTTTATACTAAATAATGAAATTTTTATGTCCAGCCTTTGGTAATTTTGTACTTTTTTTTTTTTTATTTTGAGACAGAGTCTTGCTCTGTCACCCAGGCTGGAGTGCAGTGGCGCATCTCGACTCACTGCAAGCTCCGCCTCCCGGGTTCACGCCATTCTCCTGCCTCAGCCTCCCGAGTAGCTGGGACTACAGGCGCCCGCCACCACGCCCGGCTAATTTTTTTTTATATTTTTAGTAGAGACGAGGTTTCACTATGTTATCCAGGATGGTCTCGATCTCCTGACCTCGTGATCCACCCGCCTCGGCCTCCCAAAGTGCTGGGATTACAGGCATGAGCCACTGCGCCCGGCCTGTACTTATATTTTTAATTATTTGATTCCACTCAAATACTCTTTACTCAGATAGTTTATTTTATTATCTCAAGTTATCATAACTTTTCCTACAGGAAAAAATTAAGAGAATACAGCAAATCAGAATGGAAAAAGAACTTCGAGCTCAGCAAATTCTAGAGGTAGAATTCTTAAATTTAATATAATTAAAGTAATATAGCCATATATTTTTAAGTCTGCAAAAATAAATATTTTGCGTGCATGTTTTCTCACACAAATTAATATGTTTGTCAGATATTCTCTTTAAACATTCTGCATAGAATAAAACTTTATCTGAGCCTTATTTAGCAAGCTAATCTAATCCCAACAGTAAAGATATACAAAATGAGACAAAAGAAACAGGAAAACTTCTGAGCAGTCAGTGGAGTTGTCATAAAGTTCATGCGCTAAAATGTTTTACTTGTATAAAAGTAAACAACAAAAGAAAAATCATTAGGGCTGATAGTTATAGTCTGATATTTACTTTTAGTTTAGAAACAAATGTTTGCAGAAGTAACGTTTCAAAAGTAAAAGTAAATTGTAAATATACAAAGTTTTATCAGATTGTTTTTCTGGTTTCTACCATATCCCTCTTCCCTACAAGACTAATTAGAATAGAGATAGAGGACATCTGTTGGCAACAGCAAAAGTAATAGGCAAAAGACAGCAAGGAAAAAATACAGGGAAACTTCAGCTAGCATATATAGGAACTGAAAAGCCTAGCAACAGCCTGTAATCTTTTATTTGAATAGCAAGCAATTTTCAAAACCTTAATAGCCCAAAGGCATTACTCTTTGGAGCTGTGCAGTATAACTGATATTGCAAATAATTGCCCTGAGTCATCAAGAAAACGCCAAATTACGTTTAGTGTACTGTGTCTAAGCAGGCATGTCTCAAAATTATTTCCATCTAAAAGAGTGAAAATAAACTTTTCATGTTTAAATTTATTACAACTTCTCCACCATTCCGGAAACTGCTGCTTTATAGAACAATTTATTCCCTGAGGGCTCCAGATAGCTGAGGTTTTCTCTGTTACAGTTTTATTCCTTCTAGAAACACACACATTTTTTCCTACCCATTTCAAATTAATTTTAAAAACCAGAAATTGAAAATGTTTTTATTTTAAAGTAAACTGACAGTAACTACTAGTTATGAAACTTCTACACAGTTAGTGATTTTAAGATTATGAAGCTTATGTTTGATAAATAGCATGATCTTAATAGTCAGATTGTGCCTCATGAAAGATGAGATTACAAGTTTTCATTCTATGTGAACCAACACGGCACATGGATACATATGTAACAAACCTGCACATTGTGCACATGTACCCTAAAACCTAAAGTATAATAATAATAAAAAAAAAAAACACTTGAACTTAACCACACTATACAGAGATGGGGAAAATCAGACTTAATATGTTTCACTTAATAGACATAAACCAATAATGAATTTCTTTATCTCAAATTTTCAAGTATTAAAAATAAATTTTAAATAAAGTTAACAGGTTCATTCTCAAATATTACTAATTCTTGAAATAATTTTTATTTATTAATTAAAATCTTCTGTTTTCTAAATGTTTTACAGTGATTATGTTTTACTTTTAAAATCAGAAAAACAATAAGTGACAAAATCACTTTTCTGTGATTAAATTTTAAGGTAAAAGAACATAAACACTCAATTATTTCAGACTTTTAACAAAGCTTGAAGAAGAAAAGCTGTCATATTCTTATGAATCTAAGAAATTTTTGTGTATTCTAATGCTAATCTATAAATTAGAAACAAAATTATTATGTTAAACATAATGTTAACTGGGGGGAAATCTGTAATTGTCTACATATGTGTTACATACTGTTTCGTACCTTGTGAGACATGCAGCTTCATTTCAAGTCTGACATTATTTGCAAGTTGTAGTGGTGCTGTTGCATGACTTTGAGACCTGTTTTGCATGCACAGGCTAAAAAGAAAAAGAAGGAAGAAGCGGCAAATGCCAAATTATTGGAGGCCGAGAAACGAATAAAGGTTAGTTTAGATGAGAATCAGAGTTTTTATTTTTGAAAAATAAAAACTATGTTATACTGACATCAGTTTTATGAAAAAATAGCTTTCTTCAAAATGACTATCTGAAAATATGTTTAGCAGATACAACATGTGTATAGTGTATGTTTTTATTTGTATGTACATTGTATGTGTATTTTTATTTTATTATGCAGGGTTTTTTGTAATGCTTTGAGCTCTTTAGGAGACATCAAACCAGAAATGTAAATTGTTGCTTAATACCTGTATGTAGTTTTGCTAGATAAGAATGACCCCCCCAAACTGTCTTGTGTGTTATTTATGTTTATGTTTATGTTTAGGCATAGACTAGATATGGTATAGGTATGTTTATATTTGAGTCTCAATCTGATTCTCCCCTTTATAACGTTTTTTTGTTAATATTCAGCAACTGTTTTATGTATTAAAAATGAAAAGCCTACAGAAAAAAAAGCCAAACTTCATCAACTGTTATTTACCAATAATAAAATTAGCTGCTTTTAATTATTTTAACTTCAAGTATTTGGGGTGTTTTGTTCTGATTTCCTGGCATGGGGTATAGGAGAGTTGTCCCCTTCCTCCCCTCCCCTACTTTGCCATCCACCAGTAACTGAATACTGAAAGGGGGTAGCTGGGTGAGCCTACTGGGACTGAAACAGCCACCACAATTATACTTTGTAAAGCCAGGGAACTGTTTATTTTTTCTACATAGACTCTCTTACTTTATTTTTTAAATTTCTACCTTTTCATGTCTGCCGTTAATATTAATTTCCTCCATATTTTACCTTTATAAAAATACTGAGATTGGTGACATTCCTAGAATGGTTTGCCTTAAGCCCCATCCCCTTGGAATGGTGCCCTGAATTATAGGTGGACATGAAAATTTCACACTGATTGCCTAGTTTTTGTCACTTTAATTCATACGTAGTGTATAGAAATGAAAAAAAATGATGTTAATTATAGAGTATATTTGAGAGTTTATATTCATAATGGAAAGAGTTCTAATCAGCTAGATTTGAGGGTTGCACCATAATGTATTAAACTGATTTAAAAATATGTGTGTGGGTTATATCTGATAGGCTCTGACCATCTAGCTAGTTAGTTCAATGAATGTGCCATTGAAGTATGCAGTTAGGTCAGTCACTCATTAAATTTTAAGTTAAAATGACTACTGAAGAAAGATCCTTGCTACCATATTTACCATATTATATGATTTCTATGTAAATATTTGTTAGGTAGAAGCATACAAAATCAAATTGACATTTTATAAGTAAAAAATAATTGAATATTGGCCATTTCATATGGTTCAACCTAATGGAAGACTATAGAATCTCAGAAAAGAAACTTTTAATACTTTTAGCATGTTCTAAATCTTCTCTAAAATTCATGTATTAAAAGTTTCTTATTTTTAAGGAAAAAGAAATGAGAAGACAACAAGCTGTTCTTCTGAAACATCAGGTCTGTATATGTATAGTTGTACAACTGTTGAATGTACATTTTATAATATTGCTTAAACCTATTTGGGGGAAAATCTTCAAAATATTTTCTTTAAAATTTCTGATATAATTTCTGCTTAAGTTTTTCCTTCAGCCTACAGTTTATTGCCTTGCTTTGGTATTGGTGTCTTTTTGGGGGGTTAAAAAATTGATTTTATGACTCTGTGATTTCTGTTTCATAATGTTGTGCCAACTCTTTCTACCAGGAGTTGGAGAGGCATAGACTAGATATGGTATGGGTATGTTTATTTTTGTACATCTAACACCGCATTGTGATTTGGTTGTGATATGGTTGTCATAGCAATGCATAAAGTGTAGCACTGGCTGCTGTCATATTACATACTGCTGCATGGCTTTACAGCACAGTGCATTGCATACATCTGCTTGTCTGTCTATAAAGAAATATGATGCATCTCCAAGATTTTACATTGAATTGTACAAGCCTTAAATAAGGCTGCTCTCTAAAAATTTACATTACTGATGTCACAAAGAAAGTTGGATCACTATACAATTAGATATAATTATGACCCATATTCTCCCATCATTCTAGATGCAAAACTGCCATTGAATACAGTGGGAATTTTGAGTTTGCTTGATGAGAGAATATGAAATATATTCTGGTTTCATAGACAAATTTTAGAAATAATTTTAGAAATATCCCTTTGGAGAAACCAAATATGCTTAAACAAAAAAATCAATTAGATATTATAAATATGTGATTTTTTTATTTTAAAACTAAAGTGAGCATGTCAAATTAAACTAGTGCTTACCTGATTTTCATACTGTGCCTTTAAGATTCCACCTGTTAGCCCATGGTGCAGCTTTTGTGGCTTTAAATAGTGTATCAGGTGGCAGACATCAGTAAATAGGAATATCCCATTTCATTGGTGTTGTATGTGAAACAAGACTAGTTTAACTAAATTGGTATAAAAGCCTTAAAAAAACTCTAATTTGTTGGTGGCTTATTGGATTTGCAAAATGATTTTGTACTGAAAATAACCAACTCTAAAATCATGAAGTTAAAGTGACTATAAATCAATTTCTTCCTGATCTAAAATTTTAAGAACAACACAACCTTTAGTTTAATTGGCCATAGTATTTGTGGTTTTTCTAATAGCAGATGTAAGGTAACTGACCTGTTCCAGCCAACCATTATGCTTTTTGTTCTGCCAGCTTTTGAAGGAGCATCACAACTGACCATAAGTAAATCTTGTATGCTTCTGTTTACACTGTCTCCATGTTCATTGCTTTACCTTTTTGCTTTTGATTGTTCTTGTATTTGCTTTCTAAACCTGAACTAAAACATGCACAGACTGGCCATTCTTGTCTTATATTTAGTATTTACTGTGACTTGTCTATAAATGCTAAACATGCTATACTGAGTTTTTGTTTTGTTTTTGTTTTTGTTTTTTATTGGAAAATCAAACTGTTAATTGTGGTTGAGTTATTTTCCACATTTTATCTGGCCTAATAGGAACGAGAGCGAAGGCGACAACACATGATGCTTATGAAAGCTATGGAAGCTCGTAAAAAAGCAGAAGTAAGTGTATGTTTCTAGAAAAATATTACCTTATAAAGTAATACTTTTTCCTAAAGCATTGGTTCTTCTAAATATAAATTTTTCAGAATATAGGTTTGTTGTGATTTACTGGTTTTCATATGCAAACCAAAAGTTTAGAGATAGCAACTGAGTGTTAGAACATAAAAGAATGTAGGAAGAGTTCCAATGTATGTGTTAGTTTTCCTGGCTAAGATCTTAATTGTCTTTTTTTAGTGTAGTAAATAACATTGGTTTAGATAAAGTAGCTATTTATTACACCAGAGTTTCACAAAACTAGTATTACAGCATGCCTAGACAAGTCCTGTATATCCTAATTCAAACACAAACCATTCCGACCATGGATTTCTGCCCTAAGAATTATTCTTTAGCATTCTCTATGTAAAATTAGGCCTAAGTACTTTTCTTAAAATAACTTTTAACAGATAATTCAGAATAAGAAAATTATTGCAGTACATCAGAATGAGCTTATTTGGAGTTTAATAGAAATCACTTAAAGGTTAAAATAGATATATGTTACAAAGGAATAACATTCTGTATTAAAACAGTTGAATAGAGTCATTATAACTGGGGCTTTGGAGGTTGAAAGACACAGATTCCCCTGCTGGTTCTGCCACCAATTTGCTTTACATTTTCAAGCCATTTCTTTAAAATTGAGATGATACCTACCTCCTAGGTATGGGATTTTCGAGTGAGATAAGCATTTAATAAGTGAAAATTAATGAAAATGACACTGTTTGATCTAGAAGCTGGGAGGCTCTATTTCAGTATTTTGGTCTCAACTCTAGCTTAAATTAGCAATATAGATTTTTGGTGTGTAGAGAAAATAGGTGTATTGTTTTGAAACCTGTGCAAAGTAGCCAGATTATCTGAATTTGAATTCTGATTTCATTACTTTCCAGCTATATGACCTTGGGCATGTTATTTAACTTCTCTGTGATTCATTTCATCTATAAAATGAAGATAATACTGAATTCTGTTTGGTAGGGCTGAAGAGATGAGTACATGGATATGTGTCTCTGTGTATGTAAAGTTCTTGGAACAGTGCCTGGCACCACATAGTACTTAACCATTGATACTACATATGTGTAGAGTGGGCCTAGCAAGATGCATCCCAGGTTGCGAACTACTGACATAGATTACCTCTTAGCATAGACTTAACATAGCATGTAACATATATTACAGCAATCACTTTCTGTGACTTTTCCTAAAGGGTATGGAAGTTTTACTCCAACACTTTTCCTGCTGTCTTTTTTTCCCTAACCTTTTGATTACCCAGGCCTATTGACACCCTCTATACCTAATATAATAATTGAATCTATACATCTGTGCATGGAATTATAACCATAATCTCTGAAAAATGACAGTCAGGGAAAGAGAGAGGTAACGTATTCCAGGAATTGGCATGGCTGCTCTCTATTCGCTTATGGGAACAGTACAGTGAAGGGAAGAGTAGGGAAGGGGACTAATTAAAAGCCTGAACACTGAACCTAATTCTCTCAATCTGGAGAGATGGAAATGGAGGGAGCAATTAGTAGCTCAGGAAAAAGACCTAGAAAATCCCTCAGGAGATAAGTTCTTCCTTACCAATTGTGGGTTTTTGTTTGTTTGTTTGTTTGTTTTTTAATCAGAAGGAATGAAAAGAACCAGGGCTGCCATTCTGGTTTTTCTTGGCAGGGAGGAAAGCTAACCAAAATAACCCAGAACGTTATCTTCAGGCATACTAGGCTTCATTAGAAGAGAAGATCCAGTAAAATAGTAAGAATGAGATCATCTGAGAGGGGGAATGCCCAGGTGAAAGAGGCACCCCAAAGGCCTCAGAGACATGAACCCTCCCGCTGGCTTTTCATATTTGCCCACTAGGGCCTGGGGAGAGTGAGGGAAGCTGCTGCAGAAAGGTGAAGGAGATCTGGGTTGAGTGGAGGGTGGTAGCCACAGGATAAATAAAGCTGATTAAAATTAGATATTCTAAGAATCCATCAAAGCCCAAGAGCACCTCTCAGGAGGAAAAGGATATACTCTTGACTAAATAGAGTGAGTCCACTACAGTTCTTCCAATAAAACTGAGAAAGAGATACCAGAAACCTGGTATAGCTCTCCCTCTCCTAGCTACCTTTGTCCTAAGCAAAAAGAAACAGAAGTAGAATACAGAATACTCACGGGCAAATCTGAAGTACTTATAAGTCTAAAAACAGGTAGCAGATAAAGGGAGAAGAGCTGAAGGAAAATTAACCCACCTATATTGGAGCAATACAAGTTATTAATAAGGCTGGATATATTAAGCATAAGGACTTTGAAAAAAAATGGCAAGGCAACTGTGTTAAAATATTAAACCAAAATAAAGCCAATAAGTGCATATGTACACAAAGTAATGACTTAAATCCTAATAGCTGAAAGAGCGAGCCTGGTTTCTCTGTTCTCATTATTGATTTCCTCAGCACTCCCTATGCATTCTCTACAGAGCAGCCAAAGTGATCTTTTCAAAAAGTAAACCAGATCATATCCTGACACTATCCAGGGGCCTCTCATTGCAATTACAATAAAGTTCAAGCTCCTCACCATGGCATTTTCCCACTGACCTCTGCCTCTCACTCCAGTTTTACTTCATACAATTTGTCCCTTATGCACTATATTCTGGTCATTTTTGTCTTGTTATTATTCCTGAATGAACGGTCTGTACTATTGCTGTTTTTCCACCAAATATTCACATGGTTCCTATTTGTTGTTCAGTCATCAATCAAATGTTAACTTTTCAAAAAGGCCTTCCCAGCAGGAGAATCACTTGAACCTGAGAGGCGGAGATTGCAGTGAGCCGAGATTGCGCCATTGCGCTTCAGCCTGGGCAACAAGAGCAAAACTCTGTCTCCAAAAAAAAAAAAAAAAAAAAAGGCCTTCCCAGAATACCTAATTTTGCTTTTTCTTACACCCCACCCCATTCGCTCATCTTGTTGTTTATGGGCTAGTTCCTCCCAGAATAGAAGATCTATGAGGACAGGACTCTTGTCTGTCTGTGCCATTGTATTGCCAGTGCCTCAGTTATAACCAAGTAAATAGGAGGTGCCTAGAAAATTGTAAATGAGTGAATGGATAGGGTAAAATTAAAGTTATTGTGGCAGAACTAAAAAATCAAATTAAGTACAAAACAATGATTAAATTTTGAGTATATTATTATGTTTTCTATGCAATTCTCTTTGTATGATAGTAAAATCTTTCTATTTTATTTTACTCTAGATGGTGTTCTTTTGTTATAGTCAAATACTCAAGGAACTATTATTTAACAATGCAATAACGTATGCCACAAATAATCCTAAATCAGAATGTTTCAGATAATCTCATAGGTAAAATTGAGTTCTTAAAATGTTATTGGCTGGGCGTGGTGGCTCACCCCTGTAATCTCAGCACTTTGGGAGGCTGAGGCAGGAGGATCACCTCAGGTCAGGAGTTCGAGACCAGCCTGACAGGGTAGTGAAACCCCCTCTCTACTAAAAAATACACACAAAACAAATTATCCGGGCCTGGTGACACACACCTGTAATCCCAGCTACTCGGGAGGTTGAGGCGGGAGAATTGCTTGACCCTGGGAGGCGGAGGTTGCCATGAGCAGAGATCATACCACTGCACTCCAGCCTGGGTGACAGAGTGAGACTTTGTCTAAAAAAAAATGTTATCATCTGATAACCATAGACCCATGAACAGGACTTATGGACTGGGTAATTTTATCAGTCATTTTGATTTTGAATTATGTTCCTCTAATGCAGGGGTCCCCTCCACCTGAGCCAGATGCCAGAGCCCTACCTCCTGCCAGATCAGGGGCAGGATCAGATTCTCATAGAAGCATGAACCCTATTATGAACCCTCTCATAGAAGCATGAACCCTCTCATAGAAGCATGAACCCTATTATGAACTGCACATGCGAGGGATCTAGGTTGTACACTCCTAATGAGAATCTAACGATGATGATCTGAGGTGGAACAGTTTCATCCTGAAACCCTCCCCCCACCACCCCACCCCTGTGTCTGTGGAAAAATTGTCTTCCACGAAACTGGTCCCTGGTGCCAAAAAGGTTGGGGACCACTGCTCTAATGAATGGTGCCCATAGATCTATGATCAACTGTTAATTTTTCAAACTACTAATGTGTGCCCAAGATTAAATTAGATACCGTGGGAAAAACAAAAAGAATATTCAAAATGCAGTAGTCATATCAGAGAGATAAAACTGAACAGTATAAGTGGTTAAGCAATAAAAGGCCTATTTTTAGCGATGATCAAAACTTTCGCCCAGTCTTTTACATAAACCTCAGTATTAACAAACCTCGGTATTAACAAAGCATTCCTATATGTACTTGCCCATTTCCTCATTATTACTTAACATGCACAAGATGTAACTTGTGGAATGTCAATAATGGGCACCTTGTGGCTTCATATTCTGCCACCCATTACCTCCTGATAGCCCAAATCTGTAATAGTTTTCTGTTATTACCTATTTAAAGAACAAACTTTATTATAAAATGAAGGCCAAATGATACTTAGGCAAGAACAGTTCAAAATTCTGAATTGGCTTATGCATAACCCTGATTATAAATGTTAATACCTTTAAATCTTTTAATTATTCTATTGTAAAGAAAGAAAACTAGGATTAAAATGAAAATGTTATGAATAGTGTTTAATGAGTAATGAAATTTAAAAAACAAATTGCTTTCACCGTGTTGATTAAAAATCTCCTATATTACCTGAAATTATTCCAAGAAACTCCCCACACCTGTCAAAGTAAGGAGGTAACAAAAACACCAGTTGTGTGATTCTTTGTGTACACTACACTGATCTTTTGGATTTAGTACTACTTCAATGTATTTTTCACTAAAAAACTGTCAACTTTCTATTGGTTTTCTAGTTGTGAAATCTAATTTTTATAGTTTTTCAGTTATATAAATTTATAATTAGTAAAAAAATTCTCAGATTTATATAAATTATCTCATTATTATATTAATATTAAAGGGCCATTAGTATATCATCATAGTTCATAAATATTTTCGTAATGTAAGAAATAATCTTTAGCCTCATGAATACAAAAAGCTTATTTTCTAACATAATTTAATATGAAATACATCTGCTTTCATTATTACTAATCCCTAGAAACAAGGTTGGTTTAAGCAACATGAGAAAGTAACATTTAACTCAAAATCTTTGGTTTCCATTATGAAAACTTCAGACTATACCAGTCACAAATTTATAATCAATTTACTCGTATTAACTGCATAATCAACCATAGTAATTTTAACACAGTCTTCTGCATGTCTCCCCAAGGATCAGTAAACTGCAAAAGGTTGTTAAACGTGCATCTGTCACAGAATGACTGTGTCAGCACTTTAGGAGAGAAAGCCATGAAATGGAAGAAAGTTTCAGGTTTTGGAAGTCGTATAATAAACAATTAGAAAGCAGGAAAAAAATGCATAATATTCCTAATGATTCAAGTAATAAAGAATATTTCATAATTATATATTTACACCAGTCATTATTTAGTAAAAAAATAGGCAGAATTGCACATGTAGACAGTTTTTAAGCAAACACATTTTTAATTGACAAAATAGTAAATATACTTAATACTTATGCAAATGTGATTTATTTCAATTTTAAAATTAAATTGCCTTTATAAACAAATGTTAAATTATTTTATATAAACAATTTAACATTTAGCACCATAGGAAAGATAAAAATTTTTTAAAAATTAAATTAAAAAAAATTCAGGGGCCAGGCATGGTGGTTCAGACCTGTAATCCCAGCACTTTGGGAGGCCTAAGTGGCCAGATTGCCTGAGCTCAGGAGTTCAAGACCAGCCTGGGCAACACGGTGAAACCACGTCTCTACTAAAATACAAAAAATTAGCGTGACAGCGTGCACCTGTAGTCCCAGCTACTCGGGAGGCTGAGGCAGGAGAATTGCTTGAACCTGGGAGGTGGAGGTTGCAGTGAGCCGAGATTGCACCCCTGCACTCCAGTGTGGGTGACAGAGTAAGACTCTGTCTAAAAAAAAAAAAATTCAGTGGAATGTTAAATGTTACGTAAAAAAGTAGACTTTGGAAAGCATTGTTTTTTATACTTATTAAAATCTCTAACTCAAGAATTATTAACAATGTCAATTTTAATTTAGGAGACATTTATGTAATAGTAGCTATCCTACATAATATTTAAAGACAGTTTATCTAAGTAAGTACAGAATAATCAGAGTATGCAAGGAGCTCAAACAACTCAATAGGAAAAAATCCGATCATCCAAGTTAAAAGTGGGCAAAAGATCTGAATAGACATCTCTCAACACATACAAATGGCAAGGAGGTATATGAAAAGGTGCTCAACATCATTGATCATCAAGAAATGCATATGAAAACTATAATGAGACATCATCTCACCCTAGTGAAAGTGGCTTTTATACAGAAGACAGGCAATGATGAATACTGGCAAGGATGTGGAGAAAAACAGAACCTTCATATACTGTTGGTGGGACTGTAAATAAAAAGCACAGCCACTATGGAAAACAGTATGGAGATTCCTCAGAAAACTAAAAATGGAACAACCATATGATCCAGCAATCCCACTCATAGGTATATCCCCAAAAGAAAGGAAATGAGTTTATCAAAAAGATAACCTGTACTCCCATGTTTATTGTAGCACTGTTCACAATAGCCAAGATTTGGAAGCAACCTGTGTCCATCAACAGTTGAATGGATAAAGAAAATGTGGTACATATACACAATGGAGTACTATTCAGCCAAAAAAAAAAAGAATGATATCCTGTCATTTTCAACAACATGGATGGAACTAGAGGTCATTATGTTAAGTAGAAGAAGCCAGGCAGGAAAAACAAAATTCACATATTCTCACTTATTTGTGGGAGCTAAAAATTAAAACAATGAATGTAGCTGGGCACGGTGGCTCATGCCTGTATTCCCAGCACTTTGGGAGGCCAAGGTGGGTGAATCATGAGGTCAGCAGTTCAAGACCAGCCTGGCCAAGATGGTGAAAACCCATCTCTACTAAAAAATACAAAAATTAGCCAGGCGCGGTGGCGGGCTCCTGTAGCCCCAGCTACTTGGGAGGCTGAGGCAGGAGAATCGCTTGAACCCGAGAGGATGAGGTTACAGTGAGCCAAGATCACGCCACTGCACTCCAGCCTGGGCAACAGAGCAAGACTCCATCTCAAAAACAAACAAACAATGAAGGCAGGAATATAGAGAGTAGAATGATGGTTACCAGAGGCTGGGAAGGGTAGTGGAGTGTGCGGGGGAAGTGAGAATGGTTAATGGGTACAAGAATATATTAGATAGAATGAATAAGATCTAGCATTTGATAGCACAACACGGTGATTACAGTCAATAGTGATTCGTTGTATATTTTAAAATAACTAAAACAGTATAATTGGAATGTTTGTAACACAGAGAAATGATAAATGCTCAAGGTGATGGGAAGAAATACAAATAAGTACAGAATTTTTTATGTAATACTTTTGTAAGAATGTGATAAGTAGAAAGTTTTATTCTTTTTAAGTATTTTATACCTATAAAGTATAAGAAGTATCTTTAGGGTTTCTGGAATCATGTGCTTCATAATTTTTTCCTTTAAGTTAATTTTTATAGTATATAAATACAAAATTAAAATGTAAAAATAATAGGCCCTATTAAAAAAATTACCTGAAATACTCAGTCAATATTGGCCCATAAAGCAGTGTCATATTTGTTCTTTACATCTGTCATATATAAATGGCTTGTGTTATTAATCTTATTTATGCTTTTATCCTTCCTGTACCCTGAGGTAAACCTGTGTCTCTTAAATTATATTATTGCCTTTTAAATTTGAGTACAATTTGCTGTCAAATGAAATGTATTCTTCTAATTATGCCCAGAACAAACATCTGAGAGACCCGGTAGAATTGTCAAATGCAAAAACCATAAGTCTCTGTGCAACATGATCTCTTCAAAATGGCCTGTTTTACAATCTATAAGTTGTAAACTTCACACTAATGGGTCATTATACTACATGTATTGTTTGGATTTTTAACTTAAATAAGTCTAAAATAGAATAAATTTATTCATACATTTGTTATTGTGCTATTGACTTGTGGAAATCCTTTGATTTATGTTTTAGAGTCCCTAAAATAATCTTTTCATGTAAGTAAAAAATTGATTTTTAAATTTTCACCCTATATGAAACCAGACTGTTTAGGATAATCTAAATTTAATGCATTTGCTATCAACAGATGTTTCAACTTTGAAATGAAATTTTAACTGACTTCTTAACTAAGATATTAGTAAGATTTTGATACAAAAAGATCCCATTATATAATGTTTCTTCTAAGAATACATAATTAGGATGATAAAAAAGATATTTTGTTATAAATGACTTATAATCCAAGAGCCCATATTTATTTCAAGAATTTCTGTATCTGGAAAACTGGGTGGGGATCGAGGGAAAAAGGAAAAAAAAATTAGGATAATGTATGCTGCTTTGCTTGTAATTATTATTATTTTTTTATTTTTTTGAGACAGAGTCTCACTCTGTCACCCAGGCTGGAGTGCAGTGGCACAATCTCGGCTCACTGCAACCTCTGCCTCCCAGGTTCAAGCCATTCTCCTGTCTCAGCCTCCCAAGTAGCTGGGATTACAGGTGCCCGCAACCACGCCCAGCTAATTTTTGTATTTTTAGTAGAGACAGGATTTCACCATGTTGGCCAGGCTGGTCTCAAACTCCTGACCTCAGGTGATCCACCCACCTCAGCCTCCCAAAATGCTGGGATTACAGGTGTGAGCCACCGAACCCAGCGATTGTAATTATTTATAGTTAATCTAAAATCTAGAGCTACATTTTGTAGTCATTGGTAGACAGTCTAAGTTATTGTCCTGTGGTTTTACCAATATTAACATAAAATATGTTTTAACTTTCTTTTCATGTTAGGATAGGTTTAATATGTCTTATCTCTGGCAAATCAGAGGTCTGTTATGAACTGACCTTGGAAAATCACAAAATTCCATTGTAAAATCCTATTATTTGGCAGAGCAACAAAATATAATATTATAGAAATTAGATATAGGTTCATAATATGGCAGCTTACTTTGTCAAGAAAAGGCTAAGGTAAAAAGTAGGTAAATAGATTGCTCTTCTGAGCATTATACTAAGTCTAGGAGCAAGGGTACTATACAAATTTACATGCCTTCGTTTTTGGCCTAAAGTAGCACTGCCACTTTAAACTTTAGCTTTTGGCAAAAATTATTGGATAATAAATCTGTTTAATTTTTATAGGAGGAGTATCTATTTGCAAGCATATCAAATCACAATACATGCTATATGGCTAAGAAATTAATAATGAAGTAGATGTTAGAAATATACTTTAGATAATTTTTAAATTTCTGAATGTAATCTAAATATTCTTAATAAATGTATTTAATTCCACTTTTGGATTAAAGGTTTGTAAATACTCTTAACTGAAGATGGAAGATAGCAATTATGTTTGCCCACAGAGTAAAATATTAAAAGTGAAGAAGAAATTGTCTATTGAATTCGTTTAATAACCAGTTCAAAATGTTACCTTAATTTTAGTTTGTGTCATTTGAAGAATTAATCATTCAGCAAATTTATAAATGCTCAAATAATTTTTATATGCCATGACATACCAAATGTATCTATTACAGTCATATCACTACTGTAGTCAGAAGTAAGAACAATACTTAGACTATGGAGACCAGTGGGAGAGGAAAGTTGGACTGATACAGGCTCAAGAGTCAAAGAGAAAGATAAAATCATTGAAAACTTTTTCCAGGTGTCCAGGGTGGGAATTGAATAGGTCCATGAAGAAACAGGTGAATAAGTTAGTTCCTCTGCCCTCTAGAAGAGGCTTATACTTGAGTGAGAGAGATCAACTTTAAACAAATAATTGCTACACAGTGCAACAAATGCTATAATAAGTTATATGGAAGCTCAAAAACAAGAAGTACTACCATGTCTAAGGTAGTTGTGGGAACGATTAAAAAAAAAAAACAGGCTTTATACAGACTTCTTGTGAAGGAGGAGGAACTAGGCATTCTAGACAGTAGGTATGGCATATACAGAGGTACAGTACTGTGACTAAACAAGACCTGGGGGTGGGGTACAAAGAGAGTATTAGCCATTTTAACCTCGTGTACATGCCCGTCTTGGCTTTGTTGTTGCTTCATCATCATTAATCATCCAAGCAGTAACTTCAAAGGGGCTACGCTGTCTTCTCCACACAGGTGTGTCGTACAGTGTGGCTGGAACATGAGAAATCCACTGTGAATTGTGAGAGGTGAGACTAGCACTTGTGTGGGGCTAGATTGTGACTGGCTTTATATGCCATTATAAATATTAGTTGGTGGTTATCAGCTTATCAGCTTAGCAACTTCAGCAAAGTCTCAGGATACAAAATCAATGTACAAAAATCACAAGCGTTCTTATACACCAGTAACAGACAAACAGAGAGCCAAATCATGAGTGAACTACCATTCACAATTGCTTCAAAGAGAATAAAATACCTAGGAATCCAACTTACAAGGGACGTGAAGGACCTCTTCAAGGAGAACTACAAACCACTGCTCAGTGAAATAAAAGAGGATACAAACAAATGGAAGAACATTCCATGCTCATGGGTTGGAAGAATCAATATCGTGAAAATGGTCATACTGCCCAAGGTAATTTATAGATTCAATGCCATCCCCATCAAGCTACCAATGACTTTCTTCACAGAATTGGAAAAAACTACTTTGAAGTTCATATGGAACCAAAAAAGAGCCGGCATCGCCAAGTCAATCCTAACCCAAAAGAACAAAGCTGGAGGCATCACACTACCTGACTTCAAACTATACTACAAGGCTACAGTAGCCAAAACAGCATGGTACTGGTACCACAACAGAGACATAGATCAATGGAACAGAACAGAGCCCTCAGAAATAACGCCGCATATCTACAACTATCTGATCTTTGACAAACCTGACAAAAACAAGAAATGGGGGAAAGGATTCCCTATTTAATAAATGTTGCTGGGAAAACTGGCTAGCCATATGTAGAAAGCTGAAACTGGATCCCTTCCTTACACCTTATACAAAAATTAATTCAAGATGGATTAAAGACTTACATGTTAGACCTCAAACCATAAAAACCCTAGAAGAAAACCTAGGCATTACCATTCAGGACATAGGCATGGGCAAGGACTTCATGACTAAAACACGAAAAGTAATGGCAACAAAAGCCAAAATTGATGAATGGGATCTAATTAAACTAAAGAGCTTCTGCATGGCAAAAGAAACTACCATCAGAGTGAACAGGCAACCTACAAAATGGGAGAAAATTTTCGCAACCTACTCATCTGACAAAGGGCTAATATCCAGAATCTACGATGAATTCAAACAAATTTACAAGAAAAAAACAGACAACCCCATCAAAAAGTGGGCAAAAGCCAGGCGCGGTGGCTCACGCTTGTAATCCCAGCACTTTGGGAAGCTGAGGCGGGCGGATCATGAGGTCAGGAGATCGAGACCACGGTGAAACCCCGTCTCTACTAAAAATACAAAAAGTTAGCCGGGCGTGGTGGTGGGCGCCTGTAGTCCCAGCTATGCGGAGAGGCTGAGGCAGGAGAATGGCGTGAACCCAGGAGGCGGAGCTTGCAGTGAGACGAGATTGCGCCACAGCACTCCAGCCTGGGCAACAGAGCGAGACTCCGTCTCAAAAAAAAAAAAAAAAAAAGTGGGCGAAGGACATGAACAAACACTTCTCAAAAGAAGACATTTATGCAGCCAAAAAACACATGAAAAAATGCTCATCATCACTGGCCATCAGAGAAATGCAAATCAAAACCACAATGAGATACCATCTCACACCAGTTAGAATGGCCATCATTAAAAAGTCAGGAAACAACAGGTGCTGGAGAGAATGTGGAGAAATAGAAACACTTTTACACTGTTGGTGGGACTGTAAACTAGTTCAACCATTGTGGAAGTCAGTGTGGTGATTCCACAGGGATCTAGAACTAGAAATACCATTTGACCCAGCCATCCCATTACTGGGTATATATGCAAAGGACTATAAATCATGCTGCTATAAAGACACATGCACACGTATGTTTATTGCAGCACTATTCACAATAGCAAAGACTTGGAACCAACCCAAATGCCCAACAACGGTAGACTGGATTAAGAAAATGTGGCACATATACACCATGGAATACTATGCAGCCATAAAAAATGATGAGTTCATGTCCTTTGTAGGGACATGGATGAAACTGGAAATCATCATTCTCAGTAAACTCTCACAAGGACAAACAACCAAACACCGCATGTTCTCACTCATAGGTGGGAATTGAACAATGAGAACACATGGACATAGGAAGGGGAACATCACACTCTGGGGACTGTTGTGGGGTGGGGAGAAGGGGGAGGGATAGCATTAGGAGATACACCTAATGCTAAATGACGAGTTAATGGGTGCAGCACACCAACATGGCACATGGATACATATGTAACAAACCTGCACATTGTGCACATGTACCCTAAAACTTAAAGCACAATAAAAAAATAAAAAATAAATATTAGTTGGTGGTTGAGGGGACCTTGGAAGCTCTGGCTCTTTGAGAGTTAACTTGTACCATAACCACAGAATTTATATTAGTTCTGTACAAATCATGCTGAATTGAGAGACTCCCCATTTCCATTAAAGCATGCCTAATAGTAGATAGTAATAAATGCTTGTCTTTAACTGATAAAGGTCACACCAATTTCTATAATTTTTTGGCAATCTCCATTTTATCATAAATATCGATGTGACTTTTACATTCTATTCCATATTTTACTTTTTCAAGTGGAAAAAAGTATTGCATTTCACCAGCTAAAATTGATACTCCCAAGAATATAATCCATATTTATCTTATGGCATTCAGTGCACTCTAGCTTGTTGCCCATGTGTCTGTTGAGTATGTATGTACCTCCAGGATTGCTACCAGTGGGAAGTTGGTAAAGTGAAAAGAGCATCAGTGTCACATAGGTTTTCTCTCTTTTTAAAAAGTAATAGCAACCATTTTTAACAACTTTAGTAACTAATAGTCTCAATTATTATGTTTATAATTGCTGTTATGGACATCATTAAGAGATATGGGTTAGCTCTATGTAAAGCCGTGTGTCACTTAATGATGACAATACATTCTGAGAAGTGTGTCATTAATCAATTACATTGTTGTGCAGATATCATAGTGACGTGCCCAAACCTTAGATGGTATAGACTGCTGCACATCTGGGCTATATGGCATAGACACTGTAGTACATGCAATTGTTTATTGACAAACATCACGTGGCATATGAGTGCAGCAGAAAATTTTACAGTATCTACTTTCAAATCAGTAAGAGATATTTAATATGCTTTTTTCTATTAGCGATGCTAATTCATTACTCTGGTGAGGAACCAAAAACTTAAATCTTCTCTTCTTTGGAAAGTTCTTAGAGCAACAGTTCGTGTGTTTAAGAATCGAAATTTCAGTTCTAGGGGAAAAAAAGTTATTCTACCCGTGACTCTGCTGCCCTTTTGTAAGGGCTAGTAATAATAGTACTTCAGGCTATTAACTAATAATTTGATTTGAAAATCAAACCCTCAGAAACTGCTTTTTGGTTTATAATTGGTAAAATTAATTATAGAACTTTGCTGGTGTCAACAACCTCATAAGCTTCCTTATAGTTTGTCCTCCCAGAGTGTCTGCATGAATCAGTAACCCAGAAATTCAGAGGCAGTATAAAAATGAACAGTAACTTGTGCATGTCATATAAAAAGGCCCTTAGTATCTGGCCTCTGGCTATCATAATATTCAGCAACTATTCAACTTGCAGCCTACACTCCAGTCTTGAAACTGCTAGCAATTTTTCAAACATGCTGTACTTTCTCTACTCTCTGGTCCCATGTTCTTCCCCACTCCGCTTTTTCTCCCTCCTGGCCATTCCCTCCAGCAGCAGTCAGGGTGCTTACTTACCAGTGATAATCGAAATGGAGATGATTAGAATATGGGCAAAAATAGTAATATAGTACAGAAAGCAATGACTGCTGTGTTAAAATCAGAGTTAAGAGCTATGAAACATAATAGAAATTGGTGGTGTTTAATTAGGATTTAAATATGCAAGATGGGAAAAATGAACGTCTTGATTGGAGTGAACCAGTATAAGCAGCTGAGGAAATAAATGTTCATCAGGAATAGAAAATTCTAAACCTATACAGAAAAATATATGAGAGGTAAGATTAGAAAAGACGAGTCTGGAATTCAAAAGTAAGAACTTAGACCTTATTTTGATAGAAAATCGAAACACTTTTAATCAAGGAAGATATATAATCAACCTTACAAAAGTAAACCAATTAGCAATGTGTGGCACGTGTGCGGTAGTAGGTTAGAACTGACTGATGATTCTACTGTTATTTCTCCTCTAAATAAATGAGAGCTATATTTGAGATATGATGAAAAAGTAATGATAATGGTATTATAATAGAAAATCACTTGCTCCAACAAAAAGTCATTCCCTACAACAGAGAGACAAGTCAGTCATTTCCATGTTGTTGCCATTACCAAAACATTTTTAATGCTTTTGACATTGCCTTCAGAACTGATTTTACATTCTCTTATGTGTTGTTTATGGTGGTGAATAATATTTTTCTTTCCTCACAGGTGCTGTCTTAAGACTAGCTAATTCACTTTGAAAGAACTACTTTTGCAAATTCAAACATGTTACTTCCACTTTCCTGCTGTAAATCATTTGCTTGCTGGAACCACACTAAAATTTGTGCTCATAATTTTATTTAATAAGATATGTAGTTGCCCATGTGCATTTTATGTACCTGCTTTTATTAATAAGTATTCTTATAACTTGGCAAATGATTGAACAAATTTTGAATAACAAAATAGTCTAGGTCGAATCTAATATTGATATTAAATATATACAGTCATAAGATTATTTTGAAAATTAGAGAGTAAGATTAATGAAAAGCAAAATAATTCATTGTTGCTACATAATTCTAAGTTTATTCCAACATATATAATGATTAAGAAGAATATGTGTACATGATTTTCTTTTTAAGGAGAAGGAACGGTTGAAGCAAGAAAAACGTGATGAGAAAAGATTAAATAAAGAGCGTAAACTAGAGCAGCGAAGATTAGAATTAGAAATGGCAAAGGAACTAAAGAAGCCTAATGAAGACATGTGCTTAGCAGACCAAAAGGTAATTTATACGTCATGTACACCATTTCATTCATAAGTTTAATTTTTCCAGTTTTCTTACCTGATTTCTTTGCCAGAGCTGCTATTGTGAAAGCCTTTCATTTTTAACTATAGCAGTGAATTTCCAACTCTAGGTCAATTTGCCTTTCCTAGATAGCTAGAAGTAAACCTCTCTGGAGCTCTTGTGCTGGTAATGGCAGTTTTTTTGTTTGGTTGGTTGGTTGGCTGGTTGGTTGGTTGGTTGGTTGGTTGGTTGTTTTCAGACAGGGTCTTACTCTGTCATTTAGGCTGGTGGGAGGGCAGTGGCAGAATTATAGCTCACTGAAGCCTCAACTTCTCGTTCCCAGGCTCAAGTGGTCCTGTCACTTCAGTCTTCTGAGTTGCTGGGACCACAGGCGCTTGCCATCATGCCTGGCTAGTTTTTTGGGTTTTTGTTATTTTAATATTTTGTAGCGACAGACTCTTATGTTGTCCAGGCTGGTCTTGAACTCCTGGGCTCAAGTGATACAACCACCTCAGCCTCCCAAAGTGTTGCAGGCACAGAAAAATCTTAACTCCTCCCCACATCCCTGTAGATATTTAAATAAATTAGGATTTATAATCTATGACCTCCTTCAGTGCTTTAGGTGGCAAACCTTTATTGAACATGTTTACTACATGCTAGGACTATGCCAAGCACTTATTTGAATTTTCTCATTTAATCTTCAATACAATCCTGCGTAGTTAATATTTCTTCCCATTTACACATAAGAAAACTGAGACACAAAGAGGTTAAGGAACTTGCCCAAGATTACACAACTAATAAATGGCAATTTGGATTCAAACTCCAGTTTGTTAAACTCCAGAGCCTATACTGTTTATCATCTTGCAAGCCAAGAAACTGTGTCCAACCAAAGCACCTCATATGTGCATATGTGTTTTGTCTTCCATAGTGCTTCACAGACATGTAATGTTGCTGAAATACGTAAAAGTATAAATTTAGAAAGATTGCTGTAATCTTGGCAACCAGCATAATTTCATGTACTTTTGTGTAAAAATCAATGATGTTTTGACTATAGTTAAGAAGATGGTACTTCTAGAAAAATATCAATAATGCAGTTCATCTCTATATTATACTTAATTAGTAGGATATGTATTTACTTATATGCAATATTCAAATGATATGCAAATAATGATTATCTCTTGATTTATGTAAGCTCTTTTCTAAAGTGCTTAAAGAAAACTTTTAGTACTCTAGAATGGATTGAACTATATTAATATTCTGTTTATTTACTTAGCATAAATGCTTCTAAATAAAAACGAGAGTATACTTACTAGTTTTAGTCATTTGGATGTTCAAATTTTCCTAAGCAGAGAATGGGTATATAAATTAGTTAACACATTAAATAAGCTCATAGTGATCAAGCTTTTTAAATCCTAAGTGAGCTTCATTTTCTTGTATCTTTTATTTTCATTTAAATTCATATGTACTATATCAAATATGTAAGTCCATTTTAAGCCATATTTTTATTAGCTCAGCTTTGTTATATAAATTTTTAGAATTACATAGAAATGTATATGTTTCATGTGGTTCAAGAAAAAGGGAGAGTGAGAATTAACTGGTTTTCAAGAAGAATATAAAATATTTGTATGAGATGAGCTATTATCTATAGTTTTGTGTTTCCACACGGTATTAACAGAAAAAGTCTTCAATTGGTTACCTCAATAAATGCAGGGTGGAGAAATATTTTTGAACAAGGACCAATTCAGATAAATAGAAATATTTATGTCACTTTTTTAAAATTTAAAGTACTTTTTTAGGCTCTCATTAACAGGCAAAATGTTTTTAATTTAGATTACCTATTTATTGAAATTTTAAAATGCTGATGACAACTGGTACTGCAATTAAGTCATTAAAATGTTAATATGTGAGCATATTTGAGAAATAGCAACAGAGATAGCTAATTTTAATACTGAAGCTAATACTTGCCTAAATACAGGGAAACCTAAAGACCTTTGGTTGCATTATAACTGGGTTTATGTACAGAGTCATGGATTCTAGTTGTGTGGACCTAGTTATTTACCTGCATTCATTAGCCATAGATGGTACCACTTTCTCCAACCATAGAGCCCACAGATGCATGCTGTTCGTTTCTAATCTACACAAAAAAGTATGATTTTTAAATGTCATCATCATTAGAAGAAATTGGTGCACATGCCCCTATAAGTATGTCCATGGTAAAGTACTTTTGAAATGTTTATATTTTATTTAATTTTTGCTCCAGTTATATAATCCATGTTTTGTTAATATGGATGTCAGTTGATTGAATATGCAAGTTGATTAAAATTAATGTCTCTTTTGCAAAGATCTAAGTTCATAATTGAGTTCAACCAAAATTTATTAATGGTTGCTTACTTGTATGATGATGCTTCAAGACACTATGCTTAGTTCCATGGGGGTTACAGAAATGCCCCCAGAGAATTTAGCATCCCAAAGGAAGCTACTGGTACAATACAAGAGGGAAAAGATGGTAGCAGCTTATTTTACTTTAGAAGGTACGAAATCATGGCTTTTAAAAAATTAAGCTATTTTTATTTTATTTATATTTCATTTTATTTTCAGCCTTTGCCAGAGTTGCCTCGTATTCCAGGACTTGTTCTCTCTGGAAGTACATTTTCAGACTGTCTCATGGTGGTGCAGTTCTTACGAAACTTTGGTAAAGTTTTGGGCTTTGATGTGAATATTGATGTTCCAAACCTGAGTGTTCTTCAAGAGGGATTGCTAAATATAGGGGACAGCATGGGTGAAGTACAAGACTTGCTTGTGAGGCTCCTCTCAGCTGCTGTATGTGATCCAGGTCTAATAACAGGATACAAGGTAAAAAAAAACAAAATATAAAATGTTTTAAATTTGTACTGTCAGTGCATTGGTAGATAGCTTTAGCATATTAGCAGAAGATTATGTAGATGGATCTAATTTTTCCACATAATGTCTCACAAAGTTAACTGTAGATTTGTGTCAGGTTACACTTCATACAAAGAAAACCTGGTTATAAGGCTTAAGGAATGTAGACCATTCTCAAGTTATTCTTTTTTCCTCTAGCTGTAGGCAAAGACCAAGGTGATTTAAGGAAATCCTTAAGCAATATTCATCAACAACAGAATTCATAATTCATAAGGCAACTAGAACTTGTATGTGCCTTCTGATATTATACCTTGTTGTCTCTCAATCACTGTGAATAACTGAAGCTAATCAAGGCACCTACAGACCAGCACGTTAAGACCCTGTACTGCTCAGTGGATCCTCAATAAGTTCACATTTATCTTAATTCCAAATACAGTATATATTCCAGGGAGCTTTGCTCTAGATAATATTGTGGAGAGAGAACCTCCCAGATGCACCTGTTTTTCTTCTATCTCCCTCAGTGTTTCCCTATTTATTTTCCCCAGCCAGTAAAACCTATGACACTTTAAAGATAGAAAACACAATACTGTTTTTTAACCACTCTGTCATTCCTGATAAAATGTCCAGATAAAACTTGGGGAAAGGTTGGTGTCGCTTTTATAGTCATGGAAGGCTTCATAGGTAATTTAAAACTTCTGCTACCCATGAATTTGCATACTCTTCTCCCTGCCTGACTTGGAACCAAGGATTTGAAGTGGGGAAAGAAAGATACAAATACTTGAATACTTGTCTGTCTTCTATTGACTATTTTTGTGTCTCTTTCATTTAAAAAAAAGTGAATAAAGCTCTTGTCAGTAATATCTAAATCAAATAATAGGATTTTTAATCTTATTGTTTTTATGGTATAAATGGTTGTGAGTAATACTGATAAAAATGCCAAATTTTATAGGCCAAAACAGCTCTTGGAGAACATTTGCTGAACGTTGGTGTGAATCGAGACAATGTTTCCGAGATTTTACAGATATTTATGGAAGCCCACTGCGGACAAACTGAGCTTACTGAAAGTCTGAAGACCAAAGCTTTTCAGGCTCACACTCCAGCACAGAAAGCTTCAGTCCTGGCTTTCCTGATCAATGAACTGGCATGCAGCAAGAGTGTGGTCAGGTGAGCATATGCCCAGGCTTTTCCATGATTTTTTTTCCATTTTGAATTTTTCTAATCACAAAGTAATACAAATTGATTAAAGAAAATTGGAAAGTTACAGACTAGCACAAAGAAGAGAATTAAAATTGTACTTATCTCAATATTTAGAGATGGCCACTAATAATATCTTCATGTATGTCTTTGTAGTGTATTGAAAAAAAATTTGGATCATACTGTGTGTCTGTAATACGTGGTCTTTGTCACCTGTTTTGTTTAATAATTTTGTTAATTTTTTATACATAACTTTTTTTATATTTTTAGTTGCTATGGTACCAGAATGTGGTACCACCACAAGAATACGGAATTTTTTTTTCCTTCACATCTTTTAAGGACAGATGACTACCTGATTTTGCTTAGTAGCCATTCATAGAATTACGTAGTCACTTTTTATTTTGTTGTACGCTAATAGAACCATAGAGTATTCGTTTATCAATGTATTAATTTATACTTTTTTAAAGCATTTGATCCTATTTAAAAGTCAGAGTTCTCACTCTAGTACTTGTTACTAGTAAAATACTAATACCAACATGTACTCTAGTATTCAGGATTTCTGAACAAATTCATGTTCATCTTCTCCTTGTTATTCATTATTTTACAGATTTTTAACAACTTTTAGTTTTTTACCTTTCTAGAAAAAGGATCAATATTCAGAGTCATGCATTTCTACCAAATATTCAGAGTCATGCATTTCTACCAGTGTGGAAATTTTAAGTTTTCTTTACCTATCTTAGCTATGATATTGTATTAATGTAATTTTTTGTTTGTTTCTGCTATTCACTGACAGTCATCCTAAAAAATATAATAATATTCACATCTTACAATTTTATGAAAGAATAATTTCATTTAAGCATGAGCATGATAACAAATAGTAATGCTGAGTGGCACTTATTCAAAACACATACACCCAAATTCAGTGTAAATGGTACACTATGGTTTTTACCTTAGAAGGGAAAAAGCACCCCTATTTGACTTTACCAGATATCATAATATTCTTAGTTTCTGTTTGGTTGTTTATATATATACACTTAGTATATATGCATATGTATGTATGTGCACTTACGTAAATATCCATGTGTGTTCTGGTATCCTGCTTTGATTTTGGAAATTATCACATCTTAAATACATGCAACAAAACTCGGAATGTTGTCTTTCTAAGGCAGTTGGTGCATAGTTTCTTTCTTGATTTAAGATAGAAACCACAGTGAATTTTCTAATACTAATGTTGTATCCATTGGAGAAGTTATCACTTTTCAACGTACGTGTATACAAAACACATACATATATGAACGTGTATACGCATGAGGTCAGTTGTATCATTTTTACTTACTCAAAAATGCATTAATTTACGCATCAAATTTATTGGATATCAAATTAATGCATTGCGTAAATTGATTAATTTATACTTTTTAATAAATTCTTGCATTGGCAGTGAAATCGACAAGAACATTGATTATATGTCAAACTTGAGGAGAGATAAATGGGTGGTAGAAGGTAAACTCCGCAAGTAAGTCCTGTTTCATTAAAGTTAATGTACTGTTTTCCTTTTATACAAATTCCCAGTAAAGCATATGAATTGCAAAGATAGAATTTAAACTTTTATTGTCTAAAGAAAAGATAATGCTCAATTTAGATGGGATATAAAATTAATAAAACTCGGGCAGAATTTGCAGTGGACAAAAGATACAATGAGATTCATTGAGCTTATATTCTTCATACTTAGAAGAAAGTCATTTTCTCTTTTTTCTTTTAAACAAGTCAAGCAATTACATTTTCTAAGATTGTGGTTGCTATTAAGTTGCTTTTATCACAAATAGAATGTTTGGAACTGTAACTTTTTTTCTTAATTGCTTTCTAATTAAAATTTGCTTTTACGGAATCTAGCTAAACTTATTCAACATTAAAACTTAATTATGTTCCTACCAGAAAATATCAGGCAGAAATTACTCCTATGTTAAGAGGTTAGTTTCTTTGTAGTAATTTGAACTGAAATTTATTCAGTCAGTTAGTATGGGATCAGAAATTATTACTCAGCCGTTGTTAGAATTCTTCTTTTCAACTTTCATCGTTTTTTTAAATGAGTCTAATTCCAAAGAGATATCCAGAATAACTCTTGAAAGTGAATGCATCCTGTAATTTATGGAAACATTTCTTAAGTTTCCTAATTCTAATTTTTTTTAACATTGGTACATTGCTTAACACAAAAGCAATGCCATAAGGTATTTTTGCATACAACTCATGTTTTGCTCTTTTAAAAGTATATTGAGAAGTCTTTTGTTCCATGTCATCACTTTTCGTAATATTTAAAGGCTCAGAATCATTCATGCTAAGAAAACAGGCAAAAGAGACACTTCAGGTGGCATTGATCTTGGAGAAGAGCAACATCCCTTGGGCACACCCACTCCAGGACGCAAGCGAAGAAGGAAGGGAGGAGACAGTGATTATGATGATGATGATGACGATGACAGTGATGACCAAGGGGATGAAGATGATGAGGATGAAGAAGATAAAGAAGACAAAAAAGGAAAAAAGGCTGATATCTGTGAAGATGAGGTAATGAAATTCAGGTTGATTTTAAGACAACTAGAACTGCATAACATATTTTTAAAAACAGAATTTGGAGTCAGATGGATTTGGATTTGAATTCAGTTTTGACATTTACTTGCCTCAGTTTCCTCACCTGAAAACAAATATTACAATCTGTATCCCATAACAATTTTTGTGATGGTTATGTAAATATCTCATAGAATGTCTATACATAAAAGACACTAAGACTGAATAAAAGAAGTTTTTTTAATATAATTACTTGAGAATTCTCCAAAGAGATATGCAGATTTTTAATTTCAGGTATTTTGTTTCATTCTATTAACATACTGTGTTACATTTGTACAGCGCTTCATGCCTTTAAAAGTGTTGTCAGGTTTAGTGAAAATAATGTATTCCTCAAACACCAATTACTATTTCTCTAGTTCTAGGTATTTTTAATCAAAGACGAATAAGGCACTCAGTGTACAGTCTCACTGAGAAGGATTTGCAAAAAGAAAACATAATGTGTTAACTGCTTTGAGAGGGGTATTGACAGTGTGCTAGGCAGATACAACTTAAGAGCATTTAGACTTTCTGAGTAATAAACTCCCACAAAGAGTTTCTGGACCCATCAGCTCAGGCTATAAGCTGAGCTGAACGTTAACCTGGGTAAAGGTCTAGGGAAGAGTGTTCCAGGCAGAGAGAAATGCATGACCAAGGGCACAGAAGCAGGAAACCACAATGTGCTTTAAGGGGATTGCAAGTGCTTCAGTGTTACTGGAGTCTCATACGCAACAATGATGAACTAGGATCTTTTGCTTTTTTAGTGGCAGGAAGCCACTGAAGGGTTATAATCAGAGAATGGCATGGTCAGCATTAATTTTTAAGTTACTCACTCTGGCAGCTATGAGAAAGACACAAAAGGTGGGGCAAAATCAGAAGTGCAGAGATCAGTCAGGAGATACTGCAATGGTTTAGGTGAATTGGGGTAGAAACTAGAGCAGTGGTAGTTGGGATGAGGGAGGAGATGATTTAATAAATATTTAGGAGGAAGAATGGGCAGGACTTGAAGATGGAAGGTAGACCATGTAGGTTGATAGAGTGGTAGGATTGATTTCCAGCAATCTGGTTTGGAAGACTTCGTGCTATTGTTGCCATTAACTAAAATAGGGAAATCAGGAACAGAGTAAGTAGATAATTGAGGGCAGGGGGAGGTAAAGGAACAGATAATTGAAGACAGGAAATGATTATTTATTTTTGGACTTGCTGAGTTTGAGGTACCCATGTATAGGAGCTCAGCAGTCAGTTAGATTTAGGAATCTGAGGCCTGAAGAAGAGTTTGCTCTTAGAAATATAGATCTGCGTGTTATTATCATGTAGATGATAATTTAAAATCACGAGGTAATAAGATTGCAGAGGGGGGATTGGTTTAGTGAATAGAGTAGTGGACTGAGGTTGGAACCTCAGGGAACATCAGTATTTAATAGGAGCCCACAAGGCTCCTTGTTCAAGAAGCAAGAGCAGAGAAGTTAGAGATTTCTATGAGTTGGGGGTCCCCAGGACCACCTTCAGGTTCAGTGATTCACTAGGATGATTCACAGAACTCAGCATATACTTGTGCTTATAGCAATGAATTACTACAGTAAAAGGAAACAAAGCAAAATCAGCAAAGAGTGTATGGGCAAAGTCCAGAGGAAACCAGATACAAGCTTCCAAGAGTCATCTCCCAGCAGAGTCACACACGACAGGCTTAATTCACTCAGCAACAAGTTACAACAACTTGTAACTACTAAATGTTATCTACTAGGGAAGCTCATTAGAGACTCAGTGTCCAGGTTTCTTCTGGGGGCTGGTACCTGTAGGTACCGTCTGCATAGCATGTGCCAAAATATCAGATTCCCTGAAGAAAAGCAGGTATTCAGCATAATCGACATTGTTAGCGCAAATAGTTCAGGTCCATATTAAGAGCTCATCTTAACCCTCCCAAAATCCAAGTTCTCATATGCCAGGCCAAGGACCAACCTTGTAAGAAGGCTTCCAGAGGATACCAATCAGGCCTGCTATGTTAAGTCTTTTCTACACATGTAATAATGACAGTAATCAAGAAAATCAAACATTGCAAAAAGGAGAGTGATAAACAATGTTAAAGCAGTAGGAGGCTAGTGTGATATGGACCAAAAATGTTGATTGAATTTGGCAACATAGAGGTCATTGGTAACCAGTGTCAACACAGTTTTATTAGAGGGATGAGTGCACCTACCAGGCTATAATTGATTGATTACAATAGAAAGTGAGAAAATGAAGATGACTGTTTCAAGCATTGTGCCTCAGAAGACAGGGAGTTCCTAGAGCAGGAGAAGGGGCCAAGGATTTTACAGATGTTAAAGACGAGATGATTTTTGATGGAAAGGAAAGAGTCAATAAAATGAGAGAAGGGGATTTAAGATAAAAGAAATTTTAAAAAGCACTGTGGTATAAAGTTCTAAAGATTTTGGAGGGGCTTCAATCAAGGTGAAGGAGCTACCTTTGAAGAGTAGGTCAAAGGGAAGAAGGCAAGGTCATAGAGGGATGTGTGTGTGTGTGTGTATGTATATGAGTTTAGGGAAAGCTCCATAAGTCATGAAAATGGACACGTATAAAAGATTGAAGTTCACCTTTTATCAGAAAAGAATGCTAGATAGGGCTGTGGAATTGAACTCAAAAAACAACGTACAGCTAACTATTTCTTCTGCCCTCAATGCTAAGAGCACTTAGCTAAGGAAGTCTAGAAAGAACTCTTTTGCCTTATTGCATCAACTCAGTAATGCTGGAGAAATAAAGAAAGCTTAGAGAGATGAATTTATCAATGGAATGTGAAAGAAAGCTGAGAGATGAATTTATCTATGGAATGTGGGAAAATAATATCTAGTTGGAACCAATGATAATCAAATTTATGAATGAATGTAGAACTTATGCTACACAATTCTCTTTCTTAAGTAAAAATATCATGAGTACAAAATGTTTTCATAAATTCTCCATTTCCAATGTTGTATTTTAAATCAGAATGGTAAAAATTATTGGAATGAACTTTTCTTTTTTTGTTAATTTTGGTAAAACATTTAACGTGAGATTCACCCTCTTAATAAATGTTTAAGTGTACAGTATACACTGTTGGTAACTGTGGGCATGAGGTTGTACAACACCTTTCTAGAACTTATTCATCTTGCATAACTGAAACTTCACACCCATTAAATAGTAACTCCCCAATTTCCCTTTCCTCCCAGCCCCTGGCAACCACCATTCTACTGTCTGGTTCTATGAGTTTGACTGTTTTAGATACCTCATATAATTGGAGTCATATAGAATTTGACCTGTGACTGGTTTATTTCACTTTGCATAATGTCCTCAAGGTTCACCCATGTTGTTACTTATGGCAGGATTTTTTTAAGGCTGAATAATATTTCACTATATCTATATATCACATTTTGTTTATTCATCCATCCCTCAGTGGACACTTGGGTTGCTTTCACCATTTGGCCGTTGTGAATAACATTGCAATGAACATGACAGCACAAATACTTCAAGATCCTGATTTCAGTTCTTTTGAATAAATACCCAGAAGTAGGATTGCAGGATCAGATGGTTCTATTTTTAATTTTTTGAGGAGCCTTTATACTGTTTTCCCCAGTGGTTACGCTATTTTACAATCCCACACTCCCAACAGTGTATGAGAGTTCCAATTTCTCCATATCCTTGCCAACACTCCTGTCTCTCTCTTTCTCTTTCCTTTTGAGAGTAACTACCCTAACAAGTGTGAGATGATATCTCATTGTGATTTTAATTTTACATTTCCGTGATTAGTGATGTTGGACATCTTTTCACATTCCTGTTGGCCATTTGTATGTCTTCACTGCAAAAATGTCTATTCAGGTTCTTTGCCATTTTTAAAATCTGGTTATCTGGTTTTTGCTATTGAGTTGTAAGAGTTACTTACATATTTTAGATATTAACCCCTTATCAAATATATGGTTTGCAGATGTTTTCTCCTGTCCTGTGGGTTCTCTTTTCAGTCTGTTGTTTCCTTTACTATGAAGAAGCACTTTAATTTGATATAGTGCCACTTGTCTATTTTTGCTTTGATTCCCTGTGTTTTTCATGTCATATTCAAGAACTCATTGTAATGAATTTAACTTTACTGCTTTTAAGAGTACCAATCTGAAAATGAGACTACATTGAGATTCCTTGCAGAAATAATTTATTTCATAATATTATACTTTTGAAACTACTGAATTATGTACATTCATCTGTGACAAATAATATAAAGGGTATGTAATTTGAGTATCAGAAGTGTAATTACTCAAACAAAAGATAACATTTATAAACAATCTGCTTCATTTGGCAAGTGGAGCTGTTTCCATAGCAGGAATTAAGCCTTTCTGACCAAAATTAATCACCTTTTCATAGAATTAGTAGCCTCTTTTAGCACTTCACATTATAAATTGTTTTAAAGTGTTAACTCATAAGTTCAATAACTTGGACGACTATGTACTGGGATTTTAGTTTATTCCCCTGTATAGTTATCTTACTAAACTAGAACTTATTTACAGAAATTATTTGTTTCACTTGGTTCCTTTTTTAACAGAGAACTAACAAACCATTTTATTCTTTACACATAGACTATTTGAAAATCATTATTAAAGTTTTAAAGGAGATGTGTCATTTAAGGTAGTATTTCACTTTTTTTTTTTTTTTTTTTTTTGAGACAGAGTCTCGCTCTGTCACCCAGGCTGGAGTGCAGGGGCACGATCTCAGCTCACTGCAACCTCCACCTCCTGGTTCAAGTGATTCTCCTGCCTCAGCTTCCTGAGTAGCTGAAATTACAGGCATGTGCCACCACGCCCAGCTAATTTTTGTATTTTTAGTAGAGACAGGGTTTCACTGTGTTGGCCAGGCTGGTCTCAATCTCTTGACCTTGTGATCTGCCTGCCTCGGCCTCTTGCAGTGCTGGGATTACAGGCGTGAGCTACTGCACTCAGCCATATTTCACTTTTTTATGATTATTGAATTATAGAGTTAAATAGATTTTAGGATTTCACTGGCAAAGGTAGATCCTTGTTAGTAATGTGAGAAAACAATTTCAAAATTTTGTAAATTAATAAATATTGGACCTAAGAAGTCAAATTAACATTTCATGTTAAATGATTTGAATTATTCTTTATAATAAAGAACTGGCAGACACATCAATTTCCTATATAAGTAAAATTTTGACTACTTAATGAAATTCATAAGTTAGGCACATTAGTTCTCAAAAAATAGATTTGACCTCTCAGTTAAGTTTTAAGTAGAGTATTGGTAGTTACCTTCCTTAAAGGATTGATTGCAGGGAGGTTTTCTTATTGAGACCCATATGATCCCTCTCGATTAGAAGATACTGCCCTTGACTAGATCATAGCCCCCTTATCTCAAAGAGAATTCCCTGTTCTCACTCTTCATTCCATCATTCTGTAGAGTTGTGTTGACACCTATGGGAGTTTAACCTCACAAGTTGGCCTGTGAGAGGTTCTGTGGACAATTAAACTCTGATATATAGGGACATATAATGATGCTCTTTTTTGGTTGGGGAACTGTGACTGGGATAGGTTCTGTGTTCTTAGTTTTGTTGTTGCTGCTACTACCTTTCTCTCTGTTCTTCCAAGTTTTTTTTAATCTCTGAAAATTTTAAGTGCTATTAGCCAAAACTCCTTTAAATAAAACTTTAGGAGACATTTTATTTCTTTTTGCATTGTAGGAAGAGTCTTAAAAATTGCAGTTAGAATATTTGGCTGATACATGGCATTTTCAAATATTTGATATCTTATTTTGAATATTTATTGATTGAATTGTATTTTTGCATGAACAGATTATCAGACATTTGTCCTGCTGATCAGAAGATCATTTTAGAATCTGTATATAAATATTCCCATAAAAGTCAAGATTTAAGAGTTGTTGAGCTAGTTATCTTTTAAGGTTTCTTTTAATTCCAAATAGAATTCATGCTACTGTTAGCACAAATAATGTGCCTAAACACCTTTGTAACTTGGTTCCCTAAATTTGGGTAAGGAGTGGATGAATGAGAGATAATGGTAAAACTATGGGAGTCTTTTTTTTCACTTTTTTTTTCATTGGGTAGTAGCCATACTGGTCAGAAATACATATTTGTGTGTGGTTGGTGACAGTGTGGCTTTTTATAAATGCTTATAGGAAGTAAACATCAAAAACAAGTTGTTATTTTTCTTTAATCTGGGCTGTACCTGCATCTTCTTAGTAAAGTAGGAACACTGTTGGTTACTTTCAGATCTGTTCTTACTTAGTCCTCACAAAACCTTCATGTAGTGGGTAACATTATCACCAAATTTACAGATGAATCGCCTTACAAAGGTTAAGTAATTTGCCTATGTCTAGTAGTGCAGCTAAGATCCAAAGAAACCCGTGTACCTTCTGTTCATGCTTTCCCTCTAAAACCTACAATTTGGAGATGGTTCTTCTGTTGTCACTTTCTGGAATGAAAAATTTCACATAATTACTTACAAACCTTCTCTTTATGAAATTAGGACTATGCATGTTAGGAATTATTTTTATTCTAAAAACTCAATATGTTCAAGTATATCAAGTATATAGTATAACTAATCTTCTTTCCTTCAAAAATAACTCCTTCAGTTGATAGTATCAGTATTTTTCCAGTCTCCTAGATTTAAAACCTTAACATCATAATTTATTTATTCCATCATCTCCCTTGCTCCTCTGTGCCGCATATTCATGAGCTGGCAAGACTTAACAGCTCTATAACTATGTAATATCTCTTACATCCATTTGCTTTTTTCCATCTTTATTTCTTTTATGCTAGTAAGAACCATATCCCTCCTTCTCTAATCTGTTAGCTAGTTTTACCAATTTTAATCCCTTCTCTGCTCCAGGCCATCTTACAAATACTGCCAGAATAACCTTTGGAAAGCATAGCTCTGATATTTAACCTACCCTCAGAGGATCATTTTGTTAATTGCCAAGCATTTACAGCTCTTCAAAATCTAGCCTTAAACTCATCTTGCCTCATCTCCTACCTTACCTCTTTATGCACCTCTCATGTCAAGACATGTCAGACTCTTTTCTCTGCTGGATGCATTTCTAACCATTCTTTAGTAGCTAATTAAAACATGACTTCTTCTATAAAGCCTCCCTTTGTATACATTTCCACTAAAAGTAGTCTTACTCTGCCTTGAACTTCACAGGTTTTAATCACTACCTCTCTTTGAGACCCTTATACTTTCCTGCTTTGGGGGAGTTTATTGTGTGTGTGCTTTGTTATATTTTGTTTCTTTTGGGGATAGAGTCTGCAGGCTGGAGTGCAGTGGCATGATCATAGCTCACTGCAGCCTTGAACTTCTGGGCTTAACCAATCCTCCTGTGTCAGCCTCCCAAGTAGCTGAGACTGCAGGAACAAGCCACTAAGCTAATTTTATATTTTGTAGATACTGGGTCTGACTATGATGTCCAGGCTGGTCTCAAATTCCTGGCCTCAAGTGATCCTCCCACCTCAGCATCCTAAAGTGCTGGGATTACAGACATGAGCTACCATACCTAGGTTTTTGTGTTTTTTTTTAAACATAATGTTTTATGTATCTCTCTACCAGATTATTAGTTTATAGAAAAGAACTGAGTCTTAATACCTTTCCACAGTGCCTCTTCTAGTACTTTGCATATAGGAGACTTTCATTAAATATTTACTGATTGAATAAATAAATCTTAAAACAGATAAATGACACTGTATTTTCTTATGTATAGGATGAAGGTGACCAAGCAGCAAGTGTTGAAGAGCTGGAAAAACAGATTGAAAAACTGAGTAAAGTAAGCACTTTTCTGGTTAACATTTAACTTCTTCACAGTGTTTTAGAAATATACATTGTATGGGGATTAGTTTTTCTGACTGCTAAGCAAAAACAGGCTTTTGGCGAGTAATTAAAAATGAAGATTCTGAATAGCATTTTTGTCAGAAAAAAAATTAGGAACACTAGAAACATTCTTACAATTGAACTTTACAAGCTTAATGCCAAGGTTAAAAGCATGCCTCTTAAAACATGATATTGAACTTAATCAGAGCCTAGAAAGCAAATATTCTATACTCTTCAGCTTTTCATATAAATACAAAATATCAATTAAGGCATAGTTTTATTTCTTGGAATTAATTACTAAAAAATTCAGTTGAATTCATAGTAACAGTTTCAGCATCTTAGGTTTTATTTTACATTTGTATATTTGTGGGTTTTATTTGCATTGGATTTGTAAACTGTGTATGTATTTGCATACTTCTCATTAAAAATTCCATTTCAGAAGTGGTTTACGCCTGTAATCCCAGCACTTTGGGAGGCTGAGGTGAGAGGATCATTTGAGCCCAGGAGTTTCAGACAAGCCTGGGCAACAGGCTAAGAAAAACAATTTCATAGCATTAGTGAAATTTAAGATGAGTTTTTTATAAGAACAAAATGAGTTTTCAAAGGTATTACGAGATGCCTGTGTATGGTATTAATATTAGATTCTTCACAGACCTATCCCAAAACTTAATTATTTGTTGTCTAGGTTTACAACATGAGTGTAAAAATAGTCAAATACAGGTTTAGCCAATTACGTATGTACTATTTGTTTTTTGTTTTGCTTTGCTTTTTGAAACAGAGTCTTGCTCTGGCACCTAGGCTGGAGTGCAATGGCGTGGTCACTGCAGCCTTGACCTCCCAGGCTCAAGCGATCCTCCCACCTCAGCCTCCGTGGTAGTGGAACTACAGGCATGTGCCACCGTGCCCAGCTGATTTTTCGTATTTTTTGTAGAGATGGGATCTCACTATGTTGCCAAGGCTGGTCTCTAATTCCTGGGTTCAAATGATCCACCCGCCTCGGCCTCCCAGAGTGCTGGGATTACAGGCATGAGCCCCTGTGCCTGGCCATATTTTGCTGGCCATAGTTTGCTTTGGCTCCATAAAATACTTGATCCCATTGTTTATTATCAAGTAAAAGGATAAGTTTTGTTAGGTAACTTATCCTTTTACTCCATGGCAACAAAAATAATTATCCTTAAAATGATTTCTATCTTTATAAATGTTACTGAAATTGAAGTCAGGCATGAATATTTAGCCCTTTTGCTCTTTTCCCAGTAGTGAAATTTATGTGCTTAAAGGTATAATAAGTATAAAGTTACATATATATTAATTTTTAAAGCATTTAACATCCCAAACCTAATTATATGTACCATTTTTTAACAGCAACAGAGTCAGTACAGAAGGAAGCTCTTTGATGCCTCTCACTCATTGCGTTCAGTGATGTTTGGCCAGGATCGTTACAGACGCCGGTACTGGATTCTTCCCCAATGTGGGGGGATTTTTGTAGAAGGCATGGAGAGTGGTGAAGGTAAGAACTAATAATCCGATACAAATTGTTAAATAAGAAACTATATATTTTAAAACTGTTACTTCTTCAATATATTTTGTGTTCCCATGATCAATGTTTGGTAAACATGTAAAACCTTAATTCTCATTCCTTTTGCACTCATAATGCCCCTTCACTGATACACACTTCCTCCTAGCCCTTGATATTTATTTTGCTACTCTTTCTGACATCAGACATAAGCTGTTCTTTCTTTCTTTGGTGGACAAAGACTTGTATTTCCATCTATATTACCTTTTATAGCTGCTGTTCCATTTCTCTTTCTTCCCATTGTCAAACTTCCCAATAAGTGGTTTATTCTTTTACAATAAGCATACATCCTGACAGTAACCCTCTGCAGGTAACTTGCTTAAATCTAAGATCTTCATCATAATACTCATTCCTTTTCAAATCTTGTTAATGTTTG
Organism: Nomascus leucogenys; assembly: GCF_006542625.1. Lineage (NCBI taxonomy): Eukaryota > Metazoa > Chordata > Mammalia > Primates > Hylobatidae > Nomascus > Nomascus leucogenys. Next base: position 18,479,136 of record NC_044397.1, read on the forward strand.
AAATTTGTGATCATTTCCTTCTCCTTCAAACTTCTTCCTTTTTTGAATTTTGTGATACCACAAATTTATGATATTCTACCTTTAGATTTCTTTCGCTGGCTCCATTTCTGTTACATTAACTAGCAGAGTGCATTGTGCATTTATGTGCTCAGTAAACCTTCTAGAATTTAACTTTTCAGAGCTCCATGTCTGGACATTTTCAAATGCCAAATTCTGATGGGGACAAAATTGTTATGTTAGTGCTTAGAGATTTTGGAATAGCTATTGACTCATGTTGGTACCTGGAAGCAAAAATGTTTTTACATTCTGAAAATCTGTAAGAACTAACATTAACACTTTTGTCCCCATCAGACATGGAAGATAAAACACATTTTTGAATGCCTGCTATGTGCTAGACATTTCTAGGCACTGTAGGAGACACAAAGCTGTATAAAATAGAATCCATGTCATGTTTATAGTCCACTGGGGAGAGAAGACTGGCTAATCATATAGACGACCCTAATATAAAATATAAATAAAGCAGTTGGTTTTAAGGGTTTTGTTTTTAGTGATGGGATCACTTTTTTAAAAAAGAAAATGTTATGCAGAATCCCAATATCTAACAAAAATGAATTGTTCTGATTGATCTACTTGGGAGAATTTTCTAGCGTATGCAAATAGACTTCTGTTCTATATACTTGCTTTCCAATTCAGGAGTGACCCAAGAGGCATCTCTAATGATGTTAAGATTCTGCACTAAAGAGTAAGCTCAGAACCTATAAAAGTGAAGTGCCTAGAGGGATCAAAGCTGAGAAACATTATGTACCTTACTTAACATTTTGTCATAATGTTTGGTACAGATGGCCATCTCTGCCACTAGACTGTGAGCTCTTGGAGAACAGGGACTAATTTTGGCAGGGGAATTACACTAAAATAGATAATGTGGGAGCAAAGTACGCACTGGATTGGAAGAAGTAGTAAAGAAACTGATTGTGGAACCGTTACAGTAACCCAGCTAAGAAGTAGAGAGGCCATAACCTCAGGAGCAAACAGGGATAAAAGGAAGACAGAAAGAAGGATCTTGAAGGTTGAATTGCTGTAAGAAATTATTGAGTATGATGTAGGAAAGTGGAAATTAGAGATAAATTTAATGACTTAATTCCCAATAGAAAAATTATGGGCCAGACATGGTGGCTCACACCTTTAATCCCAGCACTTTAGGAGGCCAAGGCAGACAGATCACTTGAGGCCAGGAGCTTGAGACCAGCCTGGGCAACATGGCAAAGCCCCATCTCTAGCAAAAAATACAAAAATTAGCCAGATGCAGTGACACGTACCTATAGTCCAGCTACTCTGGAGGCTGAGGCACAAGAATCGCTTGAACCGAGGAGACAGAGGTTGCAATGAGCCAAGAGTGCACCACTGCACTCCAGCCTGGGTGGCAGAGTGGGCCCTGTCTCAAAAATAAATAAATAAATACATAGATACATACATAATAAAAATTATGATACTTTGGCCGAGCGCGGTGGCTCACACCTGTAATCCCAGCACTTTGTGAGGTCAACGGGGGTGGACTACCTGAGGTCAGGAGTTCGTGACCAGCCTGACCAACATAGAGAAACCCCATCTCTACTAAAAATACAAAAAAATTAGCCAGGTGTGGTGACGCATGCCAGTAATCCCAACTACTCAGGAGGCTGAGGCAGGAGAATCGCTTGAACCCAAGGCTCCTGGCCTCAAGTGATCTGTCTGCCTTGGCCTCCTAAAGTGCTGGGATTAAAGGTGTGAGCCACCATGTCTGGCCCATAATTTTTCTATTGGGAATTAAGTCATTAAATTTATCTCTAATTTCCACTTTCCTACATCATACTCAATAATTTCTTAAACCCAGGAGGCAAGCAGAGGTTGCAGTAAGCCGAGATCGTGCCATTGCACTTCAGCCTGGGCAACAGGAGTGAAGATCCATCTCTAAATAAATAAATGAATGATACTTTAAAATGAATTAGAGCAGTCAATAGGAGGGGTTGTTTGAAATGAAATTAAGTCAAAGTTTTAGTATAGGATCTAATTTAAAATGACAAAATTATGGGTCATTTAGAAGTACAGAGCCTGGACCTGGTGCGGTGGCTCACACCTGTAATCCCAGCACTTTGGGAGGCCGAGACGGGCGGATCACGAGGTCAGGAGATCAAGAACATCCTGGTTAACATGGTGAAACCCCGTCTCTACTAAAAATACAAAAATATTAGCCGGGCTTGGTGGCGGGCACCTGTAGTCCCAGCTACTCGGGAGGCTGAGGCAGGAGAATGGCATGAACCCGGGAGGCGGAGCTTGCAGTGAGCCAAGATTGCGCCACTGGGCGAGAGAGCGAGACTCCGTCTCAAAAAAAAAAAAAATTAGTACAGTGTCTGGGAGACTTAAGAGCAGATTTTTTTTATAAATATATATTTTTATTATACTTTAAGTTCCAGGGTACGTGTGTACAACGTGCAGATTTGTTACATATGTATACATGTGCCATGTTGGTGTGCTGCACCCATTAACTTGTCATTTACATTAGGTATATCTCCTAATGCTATCCCTCCCCTCTCCCCACACCCCACGACAGGCCCTGGTGTATGATGTTCCCCTTCCTTTGTCCAAGTGTTCTCATTGTTCAATTCCCACCAATGAGTGAGAACATGCGGTGTTTGGTTTTTTGTCTTTGCGATAGTTTGCTGAAAATGATGGTTTCCAGCTTCATCTGTGTCCCTACAAAGGACATGAACTCATCCTTTTCTATGGCTGCATAATATTCCATGGTGTATATGTGCCACATTTTCTTAATCCAGTCTATCATTGTTTGACATTTGGGTTGAAATACCATTTGACCCAGCCATCCCATTACTGGGATTTATTCCCCAAAGGAATATAAATCATGCTGCTATAAAGACACATGCACACGTATGTTTATTGCAGCACTACTCACAATAGCAAAGACTTGGAACCAACCCAAATGTCCAACAAAGATTTTTTTTAAATGCCCAGGTGAGTGGCTTTTTAACCTTATGAATCGCCTGAAAAGCTTAAGAAAACGACCAATCTGAGCCCTACCCCAGACCAGTTAAATATCCAATATGATTAAGAGCCACATTCTTCTTAGTCACTTGGGCATGTAAACTTGAAGTATCTAAGACATCAACTTTCCTTCAAAATACCTGAAATCAGTCTCTTTGCAACACTACTGAAATCAGTTCTTTTTTTTTTTAATTTTTGATTTTTTTATTTCTTTTTTTTTATTATACTTTAGGTTTTAGGGTACATGTGCACAATGTGCAGGTTTGTTACATATGTATCCATGTGCCATGTTGTTTGAAATCAGTTCTTTATCATTGTATACCTGGATTATTACACCCGTCCTCAACTTCTCTATATACAATTCCCTCCTTCCATCACATTCTGTCATCATATCATGTCTCTACTCTGAAACCTTAAATGACCTCTATAACCTGTAACATGATGTAGTAAATATGTACTTAGCCTGGACTGTATACAGTTCTGACCCCAAGCTATCTTTACGCTGTTCTGTTAATGAGAATTCACCTAGTCCAGTCTATTCACTCAACACGTGTATTCCTCCCCTTGCATCTGTGCCAAATCTTGTTTATTATAATAATAATCTGCTTTTCTTCTACCATCGAAATTTCACCCATCCTTCTTGATCCAGCTCAAATCCTAAGCTTTTCCACAAACTTCCCAGCTTATTTAAGTGGACCTTTTAATAAACGTGAAATTGAACTCCCAGAAAAGCAGGTAATTAATTAGACCATTATTTTAGCACATTAATGTATATACTATTTCCTTATTTAAATCTTATAATCGTCATCTGTGCTTTTAATTTTCCATAGTGTTAGAAGGATAGTACTTTATATATCACAGGCACACTTAAAATACTTTTAAGATTTAAATAAGCAAATAAATAATCTAATGTCTTTATAAGGTTTTATAAAAATAGCTTATAGGAGACAGTTTGTTTGTTTTTTTTTTAGGCCTCTCAGATTATCATTGATTGAATTTACATATTAGACCTCCATTTCCATCCAGGCTCTTCTACGTAACCTCTCTGGACGCTGATTTCCCTTTCTGCAAAAAAGTGTTAATAAGCTGTATATGAATTATTTGATTGTTACAAGGATCATGTCAGATAATGGATCTAAAAGAACTACAAAGTGATGTATAAATAGCAGTTGTACTTTATACCCTTATTTGTGGTCATTGCAGAGCAGGGGGAAGTAGGGATAATTTTTCACTTTATTTTCTTCTAAAGTTTTTTATTATTTCATTAATAGACATATTAATAGACATTAATGAAATAAGGGAATATACGTCTGCTATATTCTATGTGCTAAGAACTTATAAATAATAGGTATAGATTCCTTCTCTTTATCTTACAGCTAATTAAAATGAGGAAAAAACTCAGATGATTTATTCATCAAGTGTTTATTTGCACCTGTACTGTGCGTTGTACCAAGTGCTGTGGAGATGCAAAAGAAGACCAGGCGCACTGGTTCATGCCTGTAATCCTAGCACTTTGGGAGGCTGAGGCAGGAGGATTGCTTGAGCCCAGGAGTTCACAACGAGCCTGGGCAGCGTAACAAGACCTTGTCTCTACTAAAATCACATATATATGGCTGACTGTGGTGTGCACCTGTAATCTCAGTTACTCAGGAGGCTGACACAGGGGGATCACGTGAGCAAAACAAGATACAAAAGAATCAGTTAACCTGTCCCTATCCACAAAAAGCTCACAATCTAATTGGAAGGATGTAGCACATATGAAGACAAAGAGAACATACAAGTGTATAATATGAGCAAGTAGTGTGTCTGACAGGCAAGGCTGATAAAGATCAGTAAGTGTCAAACTAGTAGAAACTACTGTAAATAAATGGGTGCTGAAAGTTAATTCAGCATTAACAATATATATTATTGTCATCATCTTATTTATTACTTTTTTTTTTTTTTTTTGAGACGGATTCTCACCCTGTCTCCCAGGCTGGAGTGCAGTGGCACAATCTTGGCTCACTGCAAGCTCCACCTCCCACGTTCACGCCGTTCTCCTGCCTCAGCCTTCCAAGTAGCTGGGACTACAGGCGTCCACCACCACGCCTGGCTAATTTTTTTGTATTTTTTTTAGTAGAGACGGGGTTTCACTGTGTTAGCCAGGATGGTCTCAATCTCCTGACCTCATGATCTGCCCGCCTCTGCCTCCCAAAGTGCTGGGATTACAGGTGTGAGCCACTGAGCCCAGCTGCTTATTTATTACTTTTTAAAAGTTCCTTAAAAGTATAGGCCGGGCGCGGTGGCTCACGCTTGTAATCCCAGCACTTTGGGAGGCCGAGGCGGGCGGATCACGAGGTCAGGAGATCGAGACCACGGTGAAACCCCGTCTCTACTAAAAATACAAAAAAATTAGCCGGGCGTGGTGGCGGGCGCCTGTAGTCCCAGCTACTCGGAGAGGCTGAGGCGGGAGAATGGCGTGAACCCGGGAGGCGGAGCTTGCAGTGAGCCGAGATCGCGCCACTGCACTCCAGCCTGGGTGACAGAGCAAGACTCCGTCTCAAAAAAAAAAAAAAAAAAAAAAAAAAAAAAAAAAGTATAATGTGTTCTTAATAAAGAAAGGTTAGATTTAACATTAAATGTACAAGTTTTTAAAAAGTTCTTATAATAACATTAACATCAATTAATATTATGGGGAGAAGATATCAGACATTGGATTACCTTCACAGAAAAATATTAATTAAATTCATGTTGTACAAGAGGCAAGGTAATATATACCACAAGCAATACACACAGTGCTAATAACAATAATGTTTATTAGTGATGATAACTTCAGAGCAGATAAGTAACAGACCACTCAGGGGATCTCTGAGCCCCTGCAGTGGTTCCACAGGGGTGTGCCTTGTCCAGTTGGAGACTGGACAAGAAACAAGATCACTCAAAGAGAAGACTCTGCCTTCATACCACTATATATTTTCAGGTTAGTCCAAGTCCTTCATTATTCTCAGAAACAACATATATCTCAAAGGACCTCTGGGCCTAGGAACAACACTAGGGAGTATGCATTACAAAGGACCAGGGTCTACAAACCAAGGACTTTGAGAACAGCAGCTAAAGACCCTACTGTTCCTCTGCAAATCAGCTCAGTGGCTAAGCAGGTTTGCTGATGGGTCTTGGGAACAAGAGAAGGAAGAGAGCCCCCATGGCCGTTTAGCTAAGACGGAGGGTTTATTCCTTCTCAGTCCACCCCCTGACCCTTGGTGTGGCTCACTAGATATATGCGTCCCCATCTGGAATAGAAAGCAATTAGATTTTAAGTGGTGCCTTCCGTGTTTGTTGACGGTGCTGAAAGAGTCATTATATAGCCAGAGAAATTCTAAAACAAACAATATACCACAGCATTAGGAGATACAGAGCTCCCATGAGCAACCTGGCTGCATATCCAACAAAAAGTCCAAAGCTATGCAATTCTCGAATATTACTCAGGTCAAGGAAGCAATACTAATTTGTTCAGTGATATGATCCCAGGCTTTCTCAATGGCAGCGTTTCCCACGATAGCAATTGCGGGTCATACCCTCAGTTTCATAGGTGACTATTCAAGGCAAGAGCCCTTGTACAAAGTAATGAAAGCCTGTATCCTTGACACCTGCAGATAGGCTCTAATGCTGGCCCTGGAGACCACAGCTGGGAAAGTGACCAGTGTCTTAGATTTTGAGTCACTATTAAAGGTCTCATAGTACTTCCAAAATATGCAGTGTTATGTGCATGTGGGAGGCAGGGAAAGCATGTCTTTCACATAAGACGACAGGTTCCACTGGATTACAGAGGTTTAATGCTACATTTTATATCCACTTGGCATTTATGTTTTTCTGGGGTTAACACACTGTCGGCATGCTATTAGACTCAACTGCAGGTCTGAAGTGGAAGTATTTGGTTGCGAGTTTTATGCTGCTTTGGGGTTCTCCTAATGTGGGATATGGATCCACTGGGAGCCAAGATGTCAGAGTAGGTGTTTCTCTGCACCTGAGAAGTTGAGTAGAGTTTTACACAGTATGACTAGTAAGGGAAGAGTTAATGGAGGGCCAGGGCAAATGAGAACTCTGGTTAATACCAGGTAGGAGTAATTCCCATGGGGTTATCTGGGAGTGGAATTTCCAGAAGGTCCTCCACAGTTGAGTATGTTAAGCATAACAAATCCCACATTGTGATAGCTTTGCACTGAGTGTCATTGTGTGGGATCGCTGCAGAGGATTATTTGGTACAGTTTGTTAATATCTGCAAGAAAGGTGAAGAGAGTTATTCATGCTCCAACCACCCTTTCACTTTTTTTGGTCAGGCATGTTTATGCCCAAGCACAGTCCATCATCATCTTCAAGGACAACCTATATGGCCTGTTCTTTCTTTCTGCAACAGTAAGTTCCACATGAAAGCAGGAGTTGCACTTTCCCACCAGAGAAACTCTGTGGATAGAATATACTATATGGGTATATAGACCGCAGCAAAATCTCCCACTTGCAGAATAAGCATACAACAGAAATTTAGAATGTTTGGAATAAAGAGAGAATCAAAATTGCCCTTCTGTAGGTGTAGCTAGCAGTGTCATCAGGAAGTCAGAAGAGCATCCAAGTTTGTGTCCATCCATTTGTCTCTAATATGAACACACAAACCTCTCAGCCATCTGTTGAAATTATGACAGGTACAACAAAAGGAAATAACTCTGAGGTATAAAAACTCAGGTCTCGGCATACCAAGTTGATTCTTCATCTGTTTCTGCTTTTTGACTCCCAGGTGCCAAGGAACTTCACCAAAGTGGAGGGACCTTTATGAGTATAAACAGCAGAGGTCACCCAGACCAGACAATCTTATAGAAGTCATTGTTAAAGGGATGGGTACAGCTGTCTTTCAGAATGCTATTCCAGCATTCTCTACTGCCTGTGGTTAAGAGGGAGCCTAGAACAGCCACTTAGTACCATGTTGGCAATACCATTCTACATGGTCCCATTGTAGAATGCCAGCAGCTGTGAAAGCACTTTATTGCTTAGTTGTATCATATCTAGAAACCCCAATATATAATAATATGCCTAAGTCTTGATAGTATGTATATTATCTGCAAATGCAGGAGACACAGTAACTCCAAAGGTGTATACCATTCATTAGCTAGAGGAGATCAAACACCCAAAAACTAACACATGCCATCAGAGTCTCTGCCGGAGACCAGACATAGATCACTTGTAGTTCTAGTGTCAAACAGAGTTAGGCAAACGGGGTTGTTAAATTGTGAAATGGTGTTGCGCAGTACCCCTGCCTGAGTCTGTTCTTGTGTAAGAAATGTAACCTGTTTCACCTCTAGGTGTGCAACACTGTCGCACAATGTCTGCCGACCTTGTAAGTGGGTTTTGGCAACATACCTGGCCAACAGTTACAGAAGCTACTAACAGAAGTCACAAAAAAATGTCTAACTAAGGGCCAGGCATGGTGGCTTATACCTGTAATCCCAGCACTTTGGGAAGCTGAGGTGGGAGGATTAGTTGAGCCCAGGATTTCAAGACCAGCCTGGGTAACATGGTGGAACCCCATCTCTACAGAAAAATTAGCCAGGTATAGTTCCAGCTACTTAGGAGTTTAAGGTGGGACGATCAGTTAAGCACAGGAGTTCGAGGCTGCAGTGAGCCACAACTGCATCACAGCACTTCAGCCTCAGGGACAGAGCAAGACCCTGTCTCAAAAAGAAAAAAAAGTCCAACTGACATGTGGACTTAAATACCCCACCCTGATAAAGGAACAACTAGAGTTCACGCAAAAGGTCCAAAAGCCTTTGCAGTGATTGTAATTCTAATCTTTCAGCCATACGTAACATGGACTCCAAACTCCTGTTGAGGAACTTGTTTAGCAGAGCTCTTTTGCAGTCTGGAGCAATAGATACTTGGTCCTCCATTTCTAGCAAACCCATAAATATTGGAGGCTCTTCTCTTTTCCAGCATAATCATCTGGGGTACATGGTTAGTGATCCCTTGGAAGAGAGTAAAGGGGACTGAGCCCACCTGTATTTCTCCTTGAGTTTGAAAGGGCTCAGATTAGGAACAAAGAAGCTTGGCCTCTAGAGTTGACTCAAACTCACAAAGTGGAGCTGATGACTAGGAGCATTCCCACCAGCAATGCCACTTCCAGAGTCAAGATAATGCAGGCCGGGCGCAGTGGCTCACGCTTGTAATCCCAGCACTTTGGGAGGCTGAGGCGGGCGGATCACGAGGTCAGGAGATCGAGACCACGGTGAAACCCCGTCTCTACTAAAAAATACAAAAAATTAGCCAGGCGTGGTGGCGGGCACCTGTAGTCCCAGCTACTCGGAGAGGCTGAGGCAGGAGAATGGCATGAACCCGGGAGGCGGAGCTTGCAGTGAGCCGAGATTGCACCACTGCACTCCAGCCTGGGCGACAGAGCGAGACTCCATCTCAAAAAAAAAAAAAAAAGATAATGCAGAGTATCTCCCTGTCTCTATGTCCTTTTCTGGAGAGTCTCAAGGCTCCGAGATCTTACCAGTTTGTGTGGATGAAGCTTAATAGCCCTCATCCTCCCCAGGGACCTTCGTCACGTAATCTCCTAGTGACTCCACCTCTCCCAATAACTACTCAAGTCTGTAAACTATTCAGTATTATGTTTCATCTCACATGTCCCTTTTCCACAGTCTCAGTGGGTCTTTTAACTTTTTGAATAGGACTACATTCCCACACTCAAGAATTAGGCCATCTCTCAATTTCTGTCTTATCATTCCTTCTGTTTATGAGCAATACCACATTTACTGGTGTGAGGGAGACTGCCTGAAGTTCAGCCTATCTGTCTACCCCTTCTTTTGTTCCTTCTTTCTTTATATTTTGGGCAGAAACCTGTGCATCTCATGAGACCCTGTCTCTTTCCATTTCCGCCTCTGCTGTGGGGCTTGTATGACCTAAAAAGAACTATTTCATGTCCAGCATTGCCTCCCAGATGAAGAAATAAGTCAAAGCCGTTGGCCACTTAGGAGGACCTGCTCTGGTTCGGTCATCCAACATTCTCTGCACCAAGAGCATGTTGTCAGGGATTCTCTACTCAAACCCTGGATTTTCTTATAATTACGCTAATGCAGCCAGTTGTCTCAGAGTGTGTCAGAGTAACTACACTATCTGTGGATCCACTTCACATTCAAGTCTCAGGAAAATCACCCCAATGGTAATATGTTTTACCCATGCTACCAAGCATCCAGTTTAGAAGCAGGGTTACAACATCAGCCCTGGTATTATTAGTCAACCCAGACTGCTCATTGTTTAGCCAGGTCATGTGTTTCCTTTTACTCAGCTTCACTTAACAACACTGTTGTCTCCTAACCATGCGAATGAGCAGGCCAAGCCTCTACTATCCCTACGATAGTGGACCTAGTAAGAGTCTTGCTCTTGCTCTGTATAATGCTGGATCTCCTCCTGCTGGTGTTCTCACTCAGGCTCCTGTACACCGTGTGTCACAGTAACTGGCTTCACGTACAACAGGACCAGTTGCCTCATATTACAGATAAACAGTGGGAATTTGCCCCACCTTCCCTTCTAGAGAGACTACCACACCCTTTCAATTTGTACTCCTGAAAATCTCTAAGCTGATAAGGAGAACACATAGAACTTAATTTCAAGCCACCTTATTACACTGGAAACCTTCTTTACCACTTGAGGGCTTCTGCCGTTCTCAGGCGTAGCTACTGAGACCATCCTAACTGCCAAGTGAATTACCACTGTCCCCAGGAGGAATTCTTTGACTCATGGGTTCTCCTCTTTCAGAAAGCCATGACATCGGGACTTTGTTGGGCACCAACTGTAGTACAAGATGCATGGTTACACAAACCACTAACACACGGTGCTAATAGCAGCAAAGTTTGTTAGTGAGAGTAACCTACAAGCAGAGAATTAACCGTACACAGGATTCCCAGCCTCCATAATGATTCCACAGGACTTGGACATGCAACAAGAGCACTCCAAGAGACGAAACACTGTACCCCACACCTTGCCCTGTATGCATTAGTGTGAGAAAGAGTAGAAAGCACCTAATTTCTGAGTAATGATAAACATTATCAAGGGACCTTTGGGTTTAGAAACAGTGCTAGGACACATGCATATCAAGGGTCAAAGTCTACATAGGGAGGATGCTGAGAACAGTGTTGATGTCAGCTGAAGGCCTTCTGACCTTCTGCTGCCTCTCAGGGAAGTGGGAAAGAAGAAAGCCCCTATGGCCTTCCAGCCAAAACCAAGGATTTTTTTTCTAGTCCAGTTCACTGTTTTTTTTTTATTTGTTTGTTTTTTGTTTTGTTTCATTATACTATAAGTTCTGAGATACAAGTGCAGAACATACAGGTTTGTTACGTAGTTATTCACTTGCCATGGTGGTTTGCTGCACCCATCAACCCATCACCTACATTAGGTATTTCTCCTAATGCTATCCCTCCCCAAGACCCTCACCCCCCCGACAGGCCCCAATGTGTGTTGTTCCCCTCCCTATGTCCATGTGTTCTCATTGTTCAATGCCCACTTATGAGTGAGAACATGTGGTGTTTGGTTTTCTGTTCCTGTGTTAGTTTGCCAAGAATGATGGTTTCCAGCTTCATCCATGTCCCTGCAAAGGACATGAACTCATCCTTTTTTATGGCTGCATAGTATTCCATGGTGTCTATGTGCCACATTTTCTTTATCCAGTCTATCACTGATGGGCATTTGAGTTGGTTCCAAGTCTTTGCTATTGTGAACAGTGCTGCAATAAACATACGTGTGTGTGTCTTTATAGTAGAATGATATATAATCCTTTGGATATATACCTAGTAATGAGATTGCTGGGTCAAATTGTATTTCTGGTTCTAGATCATTGAGGAATCACCACACTGTCTTCCACAATGGTTGAACTAATGTACACTACCACCAACAGTGTAAAAGCATTCCCATTTCTCCACAGCCTCGCCAGCATCTGTTGTTTCCTGACTTTTTAATGATCGCCATTCTAACTGGCATGAGATGTTATCTCATTGTGGTTTTGATTTGCATTTCTCTAATGACCCGTGATGATGAGCTTTTTTTCATATGTTTGTTGGCTGCATCAATGTCTTCTTTTGAGAAGTGTCTATTCATATCCTTCACCCACTTTTTGATGGGGTTGTTGATTTTTTTCTTGTAAATTTGTTAAGTTCTTTGTAGATTCTGGATATTAGCCCTTTGTCAGATGGGTAGATTGCAAAAATTTTCTCCCATTCTGTAGGTTGCCTGTCCACTCTGATGATAGTTTCTTTTGCTGTGCAGAAGCTCTTTAGTTTAATTAGATCCCATTTGTCAATTTTGGCTTTTGTTGCCATTGCTTTTAGTGTTTTAGTTATGAAGTCCTTGCCCATGCCTATGTCCTGAATGGTATTGCCTAGGTTTTCTTCTAGGATTTTTATGGTTTTAGGTCTTATATTTAAGTCTTCAATCCATCTTGAGTTAATTTTTGTATAAGGTGTAAGGAAGGGGTCCAGTTTCAGTTTTATGCATATGACTAGCCAGTTTTCCCAACACCATTTATTAAACAGGGAATCCTTTCCCCATTGCTTGTTTTTGTCAGGTTTGTCAAAGATCACATGGTTGTAGATGTGTAGCATTATTTCTGAGTCCTCGGTTCTGTTCCACTGGTCTATATATCTGTTTCCGTACCAGTACCATACTGTTTTAGTTACGGTAGCCTTGTAGCATAGTCTGAAGTCAGGTAGTGTGATGCCTCCAGGTTTGTTGTTTTTGCTTAGGATTGTCTTGGCTATACGGGCCCTTTTTTTGGTTCCATATGAAATTTCAAGTAGTTTTTTTCTAATTCTGTGAAGAAAGTCAATGATAGCTTGATGGGGACAGCATTGAATCTATAAATTACTTTGGGCAATATGGCCATTTTCACGACATTGATTCTTCCTATCCATGAGCATGGAATGTTTTTCCATTTGTTTGTGTCCTCTCTTATTTCCTTGAGCAGTGGTTTATAGTTCTCCTTGAAGAGGTCGTTCACATCCCTTGTAAGTTGGATTCCTAGGTATTTTATTTTCTTTGTAGCAATTGTGAATGGGAGTTCACTCATGATTTGGCTCTCTGTTTGTCTTATTATTGGTGGATAGGAATGCTTGTGATTTTTGCATATTGATTTTGTATCCTGAGACTTTGCTGAAATAACTTAACAGCTTGAGGGGATTTGGGGCTGAGACGATGGGATTTTCTAAATATACAATGACGTCATCTGCAAACAGACAATTTGACTTCCTCTCTTCCTATTTGAATGCCCTTTATTTCATTCTCTTACCTGATTGCCCAGGCCAGAACTTCCAATACTATGTTGAATAGGAGTGGTGAGAAAGGGCATCCTTGTCTTGTGCCAGTTTTCAAAGGGAATGCTTCCAGCTTTTGCCCATTCTGTATGATATTGGCCATGGGTTTGTCATAAACAGCTCTTATTATTTTGAGATACGTCCCATCAATACCTAGTTTATTGAGAGTTTTTAGCATGAAGGGCTGTTGAATTTTGTCAAAGGCCGTTTATGCATATATTGAGATAATCATGTGGGTTTTGTCATTGGTCCTGTTTATGTGATGGATTACGTTTATTGATTTCCGCATGTTGAAACAGCCTTGCACCCCAGTGATGAAGCCAACTTGATCATGGTGGATAAGCTTTTTGATGTGCTGCTGGATTCAGCTTGCCAGTATTTTATTGAGAATTTTCGCATCGATGTTCATCAGGGATATTGGCCTGAAATTTTCTTTTTTTGTGTTTCTGCCAGGTTTTGGTATAAAGTATCCATGCCGGCCTTACAAAATGAGTTAGGAAGGAGTCCCTCTTTTTCTATTGTTTGGAATAGTTTCAAAAGGAATGGTAGCAGCTTGCTTTTGTACCTCTGGTAGAATTCGGCTGTGAGTCTGTCTGGTCCTGAGTTTTTTTTGGCTGGTAGGCTATTAATTATTGCCTCAATTTCAGAACTTGTTATTGGTCTATTCAGGGATTGGATTTCTTCCTGATTTAGTCTTGGGAGGGTGTATGTGTCCAGGAATTTATCCATTTCTTCCAGATTTTTAGTTTATTTGCGTAGAGGTGTTTCTAGTATTCTCTGATGGTAGTTTGTATTTCTGTGGGATCAGTGGTGATATCCACTTTATCCTGTTTTATTGTGTCTATTTGATTCTTCTCTCTTTTCTTCTTTATTAGTGTGGCTACCAGTCTATCTATTTTGTTGATTTTCTCAAAAAACCAGCTCCTGGATTCACTGATTTTTTGAAGGGCCTTTTGTGTCTCTGTCTCCTTCAGTTCTGCTCTGATCTTAGTTATTTCTTGTCTTCTGCTAGCTTTTGAATGTGTTTGCTCTTGCCTCTCAGTTCTTGTAATTGTGATGTTAGGGTGTCGATTTTAGATCTTTCCTGCTTTCTCTTGCGGGCATTTAGTGCTATAAATTTCTCTCTAAATCTCTGGCTGTGTCCCAGAGATTCTGGTATGTTGTCTTTGTTCTCATTGGTTTCAAAGAACTTATTTATTTCTGCCTTCATTTCATTACTCACCCAGTAGTCCTTCAGGAGCAGGTTGTTCTGTTTCCATGTAGTTGTGTGGTTTTGAGTGAGTTTCTTAACCCTGAGTTCTAATTTGATTGCACTGTGGTCTGAGAGACTGCTGGTTATTATTTCCGTTCTTTTGCATTTGCTAAGGAGTGTTTTACTTCCAATTATGTGGTCAGTTTTGGAATAAATGTGATGTGGTGCTGAGAAGAATGTATATTCTGTTGATTTGGCATGGAGAGTTCTGTAGATGTCTATTAGGTCCCCTTGGTCCAGAGCTGAGTTCAAATCCTGAATGTTCTTGTTAACTTTCTGTCTCGTTGATCTCTCTAACATTGACAGTGGGGTGTTAAAGTCTCCAACTATTATTGTGTGGGAGTCTAAGTCTCTTTGTAGGTCTCTAAGGACTTGCTTTATGAATCTGGGTGCTCCTGTATCGGGTGCATATATATTTAGGATAGTTAGCTCTTCTTGTTGTGTTGATCCCTTTACCATTATGTAATGCCTTCCTTTGTCTCTTTTGATCTTTGTTGGTTTAAAGTCTGTTTTATCAGAGACTAGGATTGCAACCCCTGCTTTTTATTGCTTTCCATTTGCTTGGTAAATATTCCTCCATCCCTTTGTTTTGAGCCTATGTGTGTCTTTGCATGTGAGATGCATCTCCTGAATATAGCACACCAAAGGGTCTTGACTCTTTTTTTTCTTTTTTTTTTTAACTTTTTTTTTTTTTATTTTTTATTATACTTTAGGTTTTAGGGTACATGTGCACAATGTGCAGGTTTGTTACATATGTATCCATGTGCCATGTTGATTTCCTGCACCCATTAACTCGTCATTTAGTATTAGGTATATCTCCTAATGCTGTCCCTCCCCCCTCCGCCCACCCCACAACAGTCCCTGGAATGTGATGTTCCCCTTCCTGTGTCCATGAGTTCTCATTGTTCAATTCCCACCTATGAGTGAGAACATGTGGTGTTTGATTTTTTGTCCTTGCGATAGTTTACTGAGAATGATGTTTTCCAGTTTCATCCATGTCCCTACAAAGGACACGAATTCATCATTTTTTATGGCTGCATAGTATTCCATGGTGTATATGTGCCACATTTTCTTAATCCAGTCTATCGTTGTTGGACATTTGGGTTGGTTCCAAGTCTTTGCTATTGTGAATAGTGCCGCAATAAACATACGTGTGCATGTGTCTTTATAGCAGCATGATTTATAGTCCTTTGGGTATATACCCAGTAATGGGATGGCTGGGTCAAATGGTATTTCTAGTTCTAGATCCCTGAGGAATCGCCACACTGACTTCCACAATGGTTGAACTAGTTTACAGTCCCACCAACAGTGTAAAAGTGTTCCTATTTCTTCACATCCTCTCCAGCACCTGTTGTTTCCTGATTTTTTTAATGATGGCCATTCTAACTGGTGTGAGATGGTATCTCACTGTGGTTTTGATTTGCATTTCTCTGATGGCCAGTGATGATGAGCATTTCTTCATGTGTTTTTTGGCTGCATAAATGTCTTCTTTTGAGAAGTGTCTGTTCATGTCCTTTGCCCACTTTTTGATGGGGTTGTTTGCTTTTTCTTGTAAATTTGTTTGAGTTCATTGTAGATTCTGGATATTAGCCCTTTGTCAGATGAGTAGGTTGCAAAAATTTTCTCCCATTCTGTAGGTTGCCTGTTCACTCTGATGGTAGTTTCTTTTGATGGGCAGAAGCTCTTTAGTTTAATTAGATCCCATTTGTCAATTTTGGCTTTTGTTGCCATTGCTTTTGGTGTTTTAGACATGAAGTCCTTGCCCACGCCTATGTCCTGAATGGTATTGCCTAGGTTTTCTTGTAGGATTTTAATGGTTTTAGGTCTAACATTTAAGTCTTTAATCCATCTTGAATTAATTTTTGTATACGGTGTAAGGAAGGGATCCAGTTTCAGCTTTCTACATATGGCTAGCCAGTTTTCCCAGCACCATTTATTAAATAGGGAATCCTTTCCCCATTTCTTGTTTTTGTCAGGTTTGTCAAAGACCAGATAGTTGTAGATATGCGGCATCATTTCTGAGGGCTCTGTTCTGTTCCATTGATCTATATCTCTGTTGTGGTACCAGTACCATGCTGTTTTGGTTACTGTAGCCTTGTAGTATAGTTTGAAGTCAGGTAGCGTGATGCCTTCAGCTTTGTTCTTTTGGCTTAGGATTGACTTGGCAATGCGGGCTCTTTTTTGGTTCCATATGAACTTTAAAGTAGTTTTTTCCACTTCTGTGAAGAAAGTCATTGGTAGCTTGATGGGGATGGCATTGAATCTATAAATTACTTTGGGCAGTATGGCCATTTTCACAATATTGATTCTTCCAACCCATGAGCATGGAATGTTCTTCCATTTGTTTGTATCCTCTTTTATTTCATTGAGCAGTGGTTTGTAGTTCTCCTTGAAGAGGTCCTTCACATCCCTTGTAAGTTGGATTCCTAGGTATTTTATTCTCTTTGAAGCAATTGTGAATGTGAGTTCACTCATGATTTGGCTCTCTGTTTGTCTGTGATTGGTGTACAAGAATGCTTGTGATTTTTGTACATTGATTTTGTATCCCGAGACTTTGCTGAAGTTGCTAATCAGCTTAAGGAGATTTTGGGCTGAGACAATGGGATTTTCTAGATATACAATCATGTCATCTGCAAACAGGGACAGTTTGACTTCCTCTTTTCCTAATTGAATACCCTTTATTTCCTTCTCCTGCCTGATTGCTCTGGCCAGAACTTGCAGCACTATGTTGAATAGGAGCGGTGAGAGAGGGCATCCCTGTCTTGTGCCAGTTTTCAGAGGGAATGCTTCCAGTTTTTGCCCATTCAGTATGATATTGGCTGTGGGTTTGTCGTATATAGCTCTTATTATTTTGAGATACGTCCCATCAATGCCTAATTTATTGAGAGTTTTTAGCATGAAGGGTTGTTGAATTTTGTCAAAGGCCTTTTCTGCATCTATTGAGATAATCATGTGGTTTTTGTCTTTGGTTCTGTTTATATGCTGGATTACATTTATTGATTTGCGTATGTTGAACCAGCCTTGCATCCCAGGGATGAAGCCCACTTGATCATGGTGTATAAGCTTTTTGATGTGCTGTTGGATTCGGTTTGCTAGTATTTTATTGAGGATTTTTGCATCAATGTTCATCAAGGATATTGGTCTAAAATTCTCTTTTTTGGTTGTGTCTCTGCCTGGCTTTGATATCAGGACGATGCTGGCTTCATAAAATGTGTTAGGGAGGATTCCCTCTTTTTCTATCGATTGGAATAGTTTCAGAAGGAATGGTACCAGTTCCTCCTTGTACCTCTGGTAGAATTCAGCTGTGAATCCATCAGGTCCTGGACTCTTTTTGGTTGGTAAGCTATTGATTATTGCCACAATTTCAGAACCTGTTATTGTTCTATTCAGAGATTCGACTTCTTCCTGATTTAGTCTTGGGAGGGTGTATTTGTCGAGGAATTTATCCATTTCTTCTAGATTTTCTAGTTTATTTGCATAGAGGTGTTTGTAGTATTCCCTGATTGTAGATTGTGTTTCTGTGGGATCGGTGGTGATATCCCCTTTTTCATTTTTTATTGCATCTATTTGATTCTTCTCTCTTTTCTTCTTTATTAGTCTTGCTAGCGGTCTATCAATTTTGTTGATCTTCTCAAAAAACCAGCTCCTGGATTCATTAATTTTTTGAAGGGTTTTTTGTGTCTCTATTTCCTTCAGTTCTGCTCTGATTTTAGTTATTTCTAGCCTTCTGCTAGCTTTTGAATGTGTTTGCTCTTGCTTTTCTAGTTCTTTTAATTGTGATGTTAGGGTGTCAATTTTGGATCTTTCCTGCTTTCTCTTGTGGGCATTTAGTGCTATGAATTTCCCTCTACACACTGCTTTGAATGTGTCCCAGAGATTCTGGTATGTTGTGTCTTTGTTCTCGTTGGTTTCAAAGAACATCTTTATTTCTGCCTTCATTTCATTATGTACCCAATAGTCATTCAGGAGCAGGTTGTTCAGTTTCCATGTAGTTGAGCGGTTTTGAGTGAGTTTTTTAATCCTGAGTTCTAGCTTGATTGCACTGTGGTCTGAGAGACAGTTTGTTATAATTTCTGTTCTTTTACATTTGCTGAGGAGAGCTTTACTTCCAACTATGTGGTCAATTTTGGAATAGGTGTGGTGTGGTGCTGAAAAAAAATGTATATTCTGTTGATTTGGGGTGGAGAGTTCTGTAGATGTCTATTAGGTCCACTTTGTGCAGAGCTGAATTCAATTCCTGGATATCCTTGTTAACTTTCTGTCTCGATGATCTGTCTAATGTTGACAGTGGGGTGTTAAAATCTCCCATTATTATTGTGTGGGAGTTTAAATCCCTTTGTAGGTCACTCAGGACTTGCTTTATGAATCTGGGTGCTCCTGTGTTGGGTGCATATATATTTAGGATAGTTAGCTCTTCTTGTTGAATTGATCCCTTTACCATTATGTAATGGCCTTCTTTGTCTCCTTTGATCTTTGTTGGTTTAAAGTCTATTTTATCAGAGACTAGGATTGCAACCCCTGCCTTTTTTTGTTTTCCATTTGCTTGATAGATCTTCCTCCATCCCTTTATTTTGAGTCTATGTGTGTCTCTGCACGTGAGATGGGTTTCCTGAATACAGCACACTGATGGGTCCTGACACCTTATCCAGTTTGCCAGTCTGTGTCTTTTAATTGGAGCATTTAGCCCATTTACATTTAACGTTAATATTGTTATGTGTGAATCTGATCCTGTCATTATGATGTTAGTTGGTTATTTTGCTCGTTAGTTGATGCAGTTTCTTCCTAGCCTCGATGGTCTTTACAATTTGGCATGATTTTGCAGTGGCTGGTGCCAGTTGTTCCTTTCCATGTTTAGTGGTTCCTTCAGGAGCTCTTTTAGGGCAGGCCTGGTGGTGACAAAATCACTCAGCGTTTGCTTGTCTGTAAAGTATTTTATTTCTCCTTCACTTATGAAGCTTAGTTTGGCTGGATAGGAAATTCTGGGTTGAAAATTCTTTTCTTTAAGAATGTTGAATATTGGCCCCCACTCTCTTCTGGCTTGTAGAGTTTCTGCCGAGAGATCAGCTGTTAGTCTGATGGGCTTCCCTTTGTGGGTAACCCGACCTTTCTCTCTGGCTGCCCTTAACATTTTTTCCTTCATTTCAACTTTGGTGAATCTGACAATTATGTGTCTTGGAGTTGCTCTTCTCGAGGAGTATCTTTGTGGCGTTCTCTGTATTTCCTGAATCTGAATGTTGGCCTGCCTTGCTAGATTGGGGAAGTTCTCCTGGATAATATCTTGCAGAGTGTTTTCCAACTTGGTTCCATTCTCCCCGTCATTTTCAGGTACACCAATCAGACGTAGGTTTGGTCGTTTCACGTAGTCCCAAATTTCTTGGAGGCTTTGTTCATTTCTTTTTATTCTTTTTTCTCTAGACTTCCCTTCTCGCTTCATTTCATTCATTTCATCTTCCATCAGCGATACCCTTTCTTCCAGTTGATCGCATATGCTACTGAGCCTTCTGCAATCTTCACGTAGTTCTCGAAACTTGGCTTTCAGCTCTATCATCTCCTTTAAGCCCTTCTCTCCATTGGTTATTCTAGTTATCCATTCTTCTAATTTTTTTTCAAAGTTTTTAACTTCTTTGCTATTGTTTTGAATTTCCTCCTGTAGCTCAGAGTAGTTTGATCGTCTGAAGCCCTCTTCTCTCAACTCGTCAAAGTCATCCTCCATCCAGCTTTGTTCCATTGCTGGTGAGGAACTGCGTTCCTTTGGAGGAGGAGAGGTGCTCTGCTTTTTAGAGTTTCCAGTTTTTCTGCTCTGTTTTTTCCCCATCTTTGTGGTTTTATCTACTTTTGGTCTTTGATGATGGTGATGTACAGATGGGTTTTTGGTGTGGATGTCCTTTCTGTTTGTTAGTTTTCCTTCTACCAGACAGGACCCTCGGCTGCAGGTCTGTTGGAGTTTACTAGAGGTCCACTCCAGACCCTGTTTGGCTGGGTGTCAGCAGCGGTGGCTGCAGAACAGCGGATTTTCGTGAGACCACAAATTCAGCTGTCTGATAGTTCCTCTGGAAGTTTTGTCTCAGAGGAGTACCCGGCCGAGTGAGGTGTCAGTCTGTCCCTACTGGGGGGTGCTTCCCAGTTAGGCTGCTCAGGGGTGAGGGACCCACTTTAGGAGGCAGTCTGTCCGTTCTCAGATCTCCAGCTGTGTGCTGGGAGAACCACTACTCTCTTCAAAGCTGTCAGTCAGACAGGGACATGTAAGTCTGTGGAGGTTCCTGCTGACTTTTTGTTTGTCTGTGCCCTGCCCCCAGAGGTGGAGCCTACAGAGGCAGACAGGCCTCCTTGAGTTGTGGTGGGTTCCACCCAGTTCGAGCTTCCTGGCTGCTTTGTTTACCTAAGCAAGCCTGGGCAATGGCGGGCGCCCCTCCCCCAGCCTGGCTGCCGCCTTGCAGCTTGACCTCAGACTGCTGTGCTAGCAATCAGCGAGACTCCATGGGCTTAGGACCCTCCGAGCCAGGTGCGGGACACAATCTCCTAGTGTGCCGTTTTCCAGGCCCGTTGGGAAAGCGCAGTATTAGGGTGGGACTGACCCGATTTTCCAGGTGCCGTCTGTTACCCCTTTCTTTGTCTAGGAAAGGGAACTCCCTGACCCCTTGCGCTTCCCGAGTGAGGCAGTGCCTCACCCTGCTTCGGCTCACGCACAGTCCGCTTCACCGACTGTCCTGCACCCACTGTTTGGCACTCCCTAGTGAGATGAAACCGGTACGTCAAGCAGAAATGCAGAAATCACCAGTCTTCTGTGTCACTGGGGCTGGGAGCTGGAGACCGGAGCTGTTCCTATTCGGCCATCTTGGCTCCACCCCGGGTCTTGACTCTTTATCAAATTTGCCAGTCTGTGTCTTTTAATTGGGGCATTTAGCCTGTTTACATTTAAGGTAAATATTGTTATGTGTGAATTCGATCCTGTCATTATGATGCTAGCTGGTTATTTTGCCCAATAGTTGATGCAGTTTCTTCATAGTGTCGATGGTCTTTACAATTTGGCATGTTTTTGCAGTGGCTGGTACCGGTATTTCCTTTCTATGTTTAGTGCTTCCTTCAGGAGCTCTTGTAAGGCAGGCCTGGGGGTGACAAAATCTCTCAGCATTTGCCTGTTTGTAAGGGATCTTATTTCTCCTTCGCTTATGAAGCTGAGTTTGGCTGGAGACAAAATTCTGGGTTGAAAATTCGTTTCTTTAAGAATGTTGAATATTGGCCCCAACTCTCTTCTGGCTTGTGAGGTTTCTGCAGAGAGATCCACTGTTAATCTGCTGGGTTTCCCTTTGTGGGTAACTCAACTTTTCTCTCTGGCTGTCCTTAACATTTTTTCCTTCATTTCAACCTTGGTGAATCTGACAATTATGTATCTTGGGGTTGCTCTTCTCAAGGAGTATCTTTGTGGTGTTCTCTGTATTTTTTAATGTTGGCGTGTCTTGCTAGGTTGGAGAAGTTCTCCTGGATAATATCCTGACGTATATTTTCCAGCTTAGTTCCATTCTCCCCATCACTTTCAGGTACACCAATCAAACATAGGTTTGGTCTTTTCACATAGTCCCATATTTCTTGGAAGCTTTGTTCATTTCTTTTCATTCTTTTTTCTCTAATCTTGTCTTCATACTTTATTTCATTAAGATGATATTCAATCATTGATATCCTTTCTTCTGCTTGATTCAGCTGTTGATACTTGTGTGTGCTTTCTGAAGTTCTCGTGCTGTGTTTTTCAGCTCCATCAGGTCATTCTGTAAACTGGGTATTCTAGTTAGCAATTCCTCTAACCCTTTTTCAACGTTCTTAGCTTCCTTGCATTGGGTTAGAACATGCTCCTTTAGCTCAGAGGAGTTTGTTATTTATTACCCACCTTCTGAAACCTACTTCTGTCAATTCATCAAACTCATTCTCCGTCCAGTTTTGTTCCCTTGCTCTCAAGGAATTGTGATCCTTTGGAGGAGAAGAGGCATTCTGGTTTTGGGAATTTTTAGCCTTTTTGCGCTGGTTTTTCCTCATCTTCATGGATTTATCTACCTTTGGTCTTTGATGTTGGTCAGCTTCGGATAGAGTTTCTGTGTGGATGTCCTTTATATTTATGTTGATGCTATTCCTTTCTGTTTGTTAGTTGTCCTTCTAACAGGCCCCTCTGCTGCAGATCTGCTGGAGTTTGCTGGAGGACCACTCCAGACCCTGTTTGCTTGTATCACCAGTGGAGGCTGCAGAACAGCAAAGATTGCTGCCTGTTCCTTCCTCTGGAACCTTCGTCCCACAGGGGCACCCGCCAGATGCCAGCCAGAGCTCTACTGTATGAGGTGTCTGTCGACCCCTGCTGGGAGGTGTCTCCCAGTCAGGAGGCACAGGGGTCAGGGACTCAATTGAGGAGGCAGTCTGTCCCTTAGCAGAGCTTGAGTACTGTGCTGGGAGATCTGCTGCTCTCTTCAGAGCCAGGAGGCAGGAACGTTTAAGTCTGCTGAAGCTGTGCCCACAGCCGCGTCTTCCCCCAGGGAGATGGGAGTTTGATCTATAAGACCCTGACAGGGGCTGCTGTCTTTCTTTAAGAGATGCCCTGCCCAGAGAGGAGAAATCTAGAGAGGCAGTCTGGCTACAGCAGCTTTGCTGAGCTGCAGAGGGCTCCACCCAGTTTCAACTTCCTGGCAGCTTTATTTACACTGTGAGGGGAAAACCGTCTACCCAAGCCTCTGTAATGGTGGACGCCCCTCCCCACGCCCAAGCTCAGGCGTCCCACGTCGACTTCAGACTGCTGTGCTTGCAGTGAGAATTTCAAGCCAGTGGATCTTAGCTTGCCAGGCTCTGTGAGGGTGGGATCCGCTGAACTAGACCACTTGGCTTCCTGGCTTCAGCCCCCTTTCCACGGGAGTAAACGGTTCTGTCTCGCTGGCACTCCAGGCACCACTGGGGTATGAAAAAAAACTCTTGCAGCTAGCTCAGTGTCTGCCCAAATGGCCACCCAGTTTTGCGCTTGAAACCCAGGGCCCTGGTGGCATAGGCACCCGAGGCAATCTCCTGGTCTGTGGGTTACAAAGACCATGGGAAAAGCATAGTATCTAGGCTGGGGTGCACCATTCTTCACAGCACAGCCCCTCATGGCTTCCCTTGGCTAGGAGAGGGGGTTCCCAGACCCCTTGCACTTCCTGGGTGAGGCAACGCCCAACCCTACTTCAGCTCACCCTCTGTGTGCTGCACCCACTGTCTAACCAGTCCCGATGAGATGAGCCAAGTACCTCAGTTGAAAATGCAGAAATCACCCGCCTTCTGCGTTGATCTCACTGGGAGCTGCAGACCGGAACTGTTCCTCTTTGGCCATCTTGCCTGGAAGTAGTTCACTGTTTTTTTTAAAGCCATTTGGGGTATGTTAGATTATAGATAATTTATTCAGTATTGGAAGGAAACTGAAACAAGTTTACTATTAACTATACTGTGATATGAATACTATTCTTCCATTTTGTATTAGGATATGGTTACAGCATTAAGTTTGCAAGTATACAATGTAATTGCTACCATGGAAACGTGAAAGTCTTCCATTAAGGGTAATGGTTTTATGTTATCATCTTAAAATTTTCTGGATCAGCCTGGAAAGGAACAATCCTAAATAGACATAATAAGAATCTGCTTCCTTTAGTCTCTTCCATAATCATCTCAAGATGCTTCCTAGCATCTTCCTTCCCCAATCTTCAAGATGCTTCCTAGGAGCTGGTTTTTGGTAATATTGTCAACTGAAGATGGGAAAGCTCGGCAAATACTCCTAAGGTTTAGCCATACTGAGTGGGTAGGGGTGCTTGAGCCCTAGGAAGAGGCCATTTGTGATTGAACCTCTCTTTAACCCGTACTCTGAATGCCAGTGTTTTTACATTTCTTGCTTTTTCTTTTTCACTTAGAGTTTAGTAGAATCTCTGAAAGTTTTAGCTTGCTTCAGTCCGACTAAGGGGAGCCAAAGGAAAGATGTTTCACTTGAACCAAGAATGATGGACCCCCAGAATCCCATGAGAACAATTAGGTGAACTAACAGGGGTCAGAGTGATTCTGGTAAAACTCAAGGAGACATAGCTTCTTTCCAGTAGCAAACTTTGCTGCTTTTAGCATTCATTTAAATTAGGAAATGATATTTTGTCATTATGTACTGCAGTTGCTGCCAGGGTAGTTAATTAAGTGAAGAGTACTTCCAATTTTCTCTCTTATTTGTCTTCCTCTTCTTTCTTCTGCTTTGAAGATGGTTATTTATAGTCATTGACACATGTCAAAGAATTAAGGACTAGAAAGACCAGGGGATTATATGAGATAAAAGATAGAAAACTATTTAAAATTAAAGAATCTCTTTACACTAAATATCCCATATATATTTTCAAATGATTAAAAGTAATTTTACAGCCAGAGGCAGTGGCTCACACCTGTAATCCCAGCCCTTTGGGAGGCTGAGGCATGCAGATCACCTGAGGTCATGAGTTCGAGACCAGCCTGACCACCATGGTAAAACCCCATCTCTACTGAAAATACAGAAATTAGCCAGGCATGGTGGCACGTGCCTGTAGTCTCAGCTACTTGGGAGACTGAGGCAAGAGAATCACTTGAACCTGGGAGGTGGAGGTTGCAGTGAACCAAGATTATGCCACTGTACTCTACCTGGGTGACAGAGTAAGACTCCATCTCAAAAAAATATATATATTTTTTTTAATTAGAGATTTAACTGTTAGCATTAAGCAATTTGAATGTAAAAGTCAAAGATAGCCATGACTTTTGAAATTACCATCAGCTCAATATTAGATACAAATAAGTCATCTTCTAGTCTCAAACTAGTAAAAATTGGTGTGTTTCTTATTTGTTTTAGAATATATGACAGCAATTTTTGAATTTTTTTTAGTTCTCAGAATACAAATATTAGTACTCCATTACTAGCTAATACATTATCTAAAGTTAAAAGGATTCGAACACAGTAGCTATATGAGGAAAATATTTGTGACTATTTTCGCATGTGCCTAACTGGAGGTAAAAGTATATGTCTTGGTTTTTTTTCTTCTTTTCATGCCTGCTAACTTTGACTGGATGCCAGATATTGTGAATTTTACCTTGTTGGGTGTTGGATATTTTTAAGTTCCTATATTCTTGACCTTTGTTTAACCAAGGCACAGTTAAGTTACATCCTTGGAAAAGTTCGATCCTTTCAAGTCTTGCATTTAAACTTTGTCAGGCAGAATTAGAACAGTGCTCATTCTAGGGCTGATTATCCCCTGCTCCTAAAGCAAGATCCTTCTGAGTACTCTACCCAATGCCTATGAATCTTGAGGTTTCCCACTCTGGTGGGTAGGAACAGGAACTATTCCCAGCCTGTGTGACACCTGGCACTTTCCCCTCTAATCTTTAAGGTACTTTTTTCACCAAGCCTCACACGTATGTGCTGATCAGTATTTAGCTAAATACTCGAGGGGTTCCTTTACAGATCACTGGAGTTCTCTGTGCACTCTCTCCCTTCCAGAATATTCTCCTGAGCACTCTAGCCGCTTTAGTCTCCCTGAGCTTTCAGTTGCATCTTCTCATCTTAGGGAGTTTGCCAGGCTCCACCTGGATTACTCCTCCTTATTGCTGTATCCTAGAAGCTATCCCAAGGCAGTAAGCTGGGGCAATCACAAGACTCACTGAGTTTGTTTTTTCAACTTTGTTATTTGATGTTCAGTTTCCTGCAAACTGTTGTTTCATGTATTTTATCTGTTTCTGGTTGTTTCATACAAGAAGGTAATCTAGTCCCTGTTACTCTATATTGGTCAGAAGTATAAATCTGATGTATAGGGATTTAATTTCAACTAGAAACTAATTTGAAGAGAAGGATATGAGGGCTATGTCAAACATTAATAAAGGACTGGTTGGATAATTATGATATACCTATATAACAAAATTATGCAGCTGATCACAAAAATGAACTACAGGAGGCCGGGCGCGGTGGCTCACGCCTGTAATTCCAGCACTTTGGGAGGCCGAGGTGGGTGGATCACGAGTTCAGGAGATCGAGACCACGGTGAAACCCCGTCTCTACTAAAAATACAAAAAAAATTAGCCGGGCGTAGTGGCGAGTGCCTGTAGTCCCAGCTACTCCGGAGGCTGAGGCAGGAGAATGGCGTGAACCCAGGAGGCGGAGCTTGCAGTGAGCCGAGATTGCGCCACTGCACTCCAGCCTGGGCGACAGAGCGAGACTCCGTCTCAAAAAAAAAAAAAAATGAACTACAGGTGAACTACAGTTACATGTTTTGGAAAGTTCTCTAAGGAATACTATTAGTGAAAGAATTAAATTCATCCTTTTGTTTCGTTATTCAAGGAATATTTATTGAGCACCTCCTTTTATTTTCTTTAGAGACAGGATCTCACTATGTTGCCCATGCTGGACTCAAACTCCTGGGCTCAAGCGATCCTTCCACCTCAGCCTCCCAAGTAGCTGGGACTACAGGTGCATGCCACTGTGCCTGGTTTATTGAGCCACTGTTTTATAGTAGCCACCATGCCAAGCATTTGGAATCCAATAATAGCAAGATACAGACATTGACCGGGCACAGTGGCTCATGCCTGTAATCCCAAAGCTCATGCCTGTAATCTGCGGGTGGATTACTTGAGCTCAGGAGTTTGAGACTAGCCTCGCAACATAGTGAAACCTCGTCTCTACAAAAAATACAAAAATTACCTGGACATGGTGTCGTGCACCTGTAGTCCCAGCTAATTGGGAGGCTGAGTTGGCAGAATCACTTGAGCTTAGTAGGTCGAGGTTACAGTAAGCCCTAATCACACCACTGCACTCCAGCCTGGGTGACAGAGTGAGACCCTATCTCAGAAAAAAAAAAATGATATAGACATTGCTCTGCCTTTAAACAGAGCTTGTTGATTTAAATTCTAGTACATGGGAGGGGAGGTAATCGAAAATAAACAAACATCATGATTAATGTTAAATTCTGTAAAGGAAATAATATAGAGTGACATTCTAAGATGAATGGGGTGTCCTAATTTTAGATAAAGTGATCAGAGAAAATCTCTGTAAGGAAATAACATTTATTATCTGAGACGTGAAGGATAAGGAGCCAGTCAACAAAACAGTATCCCATGCAGAGGGAAGAACAAGATCAAAGGCTCTGAGAAGGGCAAGAACTTAGCATGTTCAAGAAGCTGAAAATAGAAAGTGAGAAGAGGAGCAGAGTTACCAAGGACAAGAGTGGTGCAGAGGTGGTGGAAGTTTTCAGGAACCAGATTATAGAATGTTGTAGGCCTTGGTTAGGAGTTTGGTTTTTGTTCTAAGCTGCAGAAAAGTGAATAGTAGTATTCCATTTATGTAGTAATGCAAAATGGTAGTCATAGATAATGTATATACGATTTCTGGGAAGATATATCGATGTAATTTACCATGGCTACCCCTGAAGTTTAGAAATAGAGACTGAAGGAATAGGTAGAAAGGCCTTTACTTTATATACCCTTCATGACTGAATATTTTAACTTGCGAGCATATTACTTTTCAAATTGAATAAAGTAGTGGATTTATGTTTTTAAAATAGTTCTTATAAATTATTTTTAAAACAATGAGCAAAAATATGAACCAGAAATTTACAAAAGAGAAATACTAATAAACCTATGAAAAGACATTCAGCCTTACTAATGACCAGAAATAATGCAATCTAGATTTTAACCTCAAATATTGGCAAAGACAAAAAATACTGACAGCATCCAGTTTCATTGAGGGTGTAGGCACACAGATGCTCTCAGTTACTTTAATATGAGTATATATTGATCCAGACGTTCTAGAGGACAGTTTGACAATGTATTTCAAAAACTCTGAAAGTACACATCTTAGTTTTTTTTTAGGAATTTATTTTAAGGAAGTAAATCGGGAGAACAAGTCTAAAAATATAGATAAAAGTCATTATTTACGGCATTGTTTATAATAGTGAATAATTGGGACCTATTATTATATATCGGTAGAAAATTATTTGTTATGATATAGTTCATTCTGTTGCCATTAAAATTTATGATGAAGTTATATGTTTATCGACATGTCAAGGTGTTTACAGGGTATTATTCAATAAAACCCTCTAGCAGTTTAGAATATTATATATGTAGTAGAATTTCTTTCCTTAATTATGTGGATTTAAGTGTGTATGTATCACATAGAGAACTCCTAGAAGTTTAATTCAAAAATATTAAGGGTAATTTTTGCTGTGTAGTACGGCTTGTAATATTTTTTGTACTTTTAATATTTTTGGATTTTAATTTTTTATAACAAATATATGTTAATGCTGGCCGGGCGTGGTGGCTCATGCCTGTTATCCCTGCACTTTGCACTTTGAGAGGCCAAGGCAGGTGGATTGCCTGACCTCAGAGATTCGAGACCAGCCTGGCTAACATGGTGAAGCCCTGTTTCTACTAAAAATACAAAAAAATTAGCCAGGCGTGGTGGTGCATCTTTGTAATCTCATTTACTCAGGACACTGAAGCAGGAGAATCACTTGAACCCAGGAGGCAGAGGTTGCAGTGAGCTGAATTCGTGCCATTGCACTCCAGCCTGGTGGAAAACTAAGACTCCATCCATCTCAAAATAAAATTTAAACAAACAAACAAACAAAATATATATATATATATGTTAATTTTCCGGTGAGTGAAAGCTATAATCTATAAAAAAGGAAAATATAGGGAGTATTAGGTAATATAGAAAAGTTTAAGTATTTATGCATATAATTTGATAAAGAGTAATGAAATTTAATTACAATATTGGTTTGATCTGGAGTAACATGTTCATAATGCTTTTTGATTTCGTAGGACTAGAAGAAATTGCAAAAGAAAGAGAAAAACTAAAAAAGGCAGAAAGTGTCCAGATCAAAGAAGAAATGTTTGAGACTTCTGGGGACAGTTTAAATTGTTCAAATACACATCACTGTGAACAAAAGGAAGATCTTAAAGAAAAAGATAACACAAATCTATTCCTTCAGAAACCTGGCTCTTTTTCCAAATTAAGCAAGCTTTTGGAAGTAGCTAAGATGCCTCCTGAGTCAGAGGTTATGACCCCCAAACCAAATGCTGGTGCAAATGGGTGCACGTTGTCTTATCAGAACAGTGGAAAACATTCACTGGGCAGCATTCAGTCAACAGCAACGCAAAGCATTGTGGAAAAGGCAGACTCTAATAATCTGTTTAATACTGGTTCAAGTGGTCCAGGGAAGTTCTACAGTCCTCTCCCCAATGACCAGTTACTAAAAACGCTGACCGAAAAGAATAGACAATGGTTTAGTCTTTTGCCACGAACACCTTGCGATGACACTTCACTTACTCATGCCAATATGTCAACTGCTTCTTTGGTGACTCCTCAGTCTCAGCCACCATCTAAGGCACCTTCACCTGCCCCAGCTCCTCTTGGATCTTCTGCTCAGAATCCTGTTGGCTTAAATCCATTTGCTTTATCACCTCTTCAGGTTAGTACTGCTAACTGTAACTCATTTTTATATTGCTTTATGTAATCTTTGACCTCATGGAGATTTTTGCTCAAGGGGGATCACTCAAATAGTTAAAATATTCCTGCTACAGTTTGAAAACTAAAACAAGTCAGAATTTCTGTCACCAAGGTTCATTAGAACTACTGATTTCTAGCGTTGGTCTAAGTCTTCTTTAATTACTTTTTAACTTACTACTGTAACAGTATATCCGAAAGGAAAATTACTTTGGGAAACAAATAAGAACATGGAATTTAACTTTTGTTGCTAATATATTTCGTTTTCCTGTAATTGTAATAAATGAAGGAATATTTTTTGGAATTTGAAAAATAATTTCATATTCCAAAAATTTTTCCTAAATTCTTAGAGTAATCTACTTTTCATTAATAAATGTTTTCTTTTTGCAGGTGAAAAGTGGAGCATCTATGATGGGACTTCAGTTTTGTGGGTGGCCCACTGGTGTGCTTACTTCTAATATTCCATTTACATCATCTGTACCTAGTCTAGGATCAGGGTTAGGGTTATCAGAAGGAAATGGTAATTCATTCTTGACTTCCAATGTTGCTTCAAGTAAAAGTGAATCTCCAGTACCACAGAATGAAAAGGCCACCTCAGCTCAACCTGCAGCTGTTGAAGTAGCAAAACCAGTAGATTTTCCTAGTCCAAAACCTATTCCAGAAGGTAGGTACATTGAGATGGTTTACAGCCACTTACTCAATTTCAATATTATGGATTCCTATATTATAACTGAATATTTGACGGTTCTGTATGTAGTTAATAAATCTTTTTATTTCCATGGTGTCACTTCCTATTCAAAATACTTGTAAAAGTTCTACTTATTTATCTTGACTTAGAAATGCAGTTTGGTTGGTGGAGAATTATTGACCCAGAGGACCTAAAAGCTTTGCTCAAAGTGCTGCATCTCAGAGGAATAAGAGAAAAGGCATTACAAAAACAAATTCAGAAACATTTGGATTATATTACTCAAGCCTGCCTCAAGAATAAGGATGGTATGTGCCTAAAAGAGATTTCAGCTTTCTTTCTTGCTTAGTTATGAGAATTAATTATTCTAAAGCATATTTTAGTCTATTGGTCCTTCATATTCATGAGTTCCACATCTATGGATTCAACCAATCGCAGATCAAACAGATTCAAAGAAAGATGGGCATAACTGTACTGAACATATACAGACTTTTTTTTCTTATCATTCTTCCCTAAATAATATAGTATAACAACTATTTCCATAGCATCTACATTGTCTTAGGTACTATAAGTAACCTAGAAATAACTTGAAGCATATAGGAGGATGTACATAGATTACATGCAAATAGTACACCTTTTTTTTTTTTTTTTGTGAGAGAGTCTTGCTGTGTCACCTAGGCTGGAGAATGGTGGTGCATTCTCAAAGTCGTGGGCTCAAGCAATCTTCCTGCCTCAGCCTTCTGAGTAGCTGGGACTATAGGCACATGCCCCCACACCCAGCTAGTTTTTTTTATTTTTTGTAGAGACAGGGCCTCACTATGTTGCCCAGGCTGGTCTCGAACTGCTGGCCTCAAGTGATCCTCTCACCTCAGCTTCCCAAAGTGCTAAGATTATGGGCATGAGCCACCACTCCTGGCCAACACCATTTTATATAAGGGATGTGAACATCTCTAGGTTTTGGTATTCATGGGGGCAGAGGGGGTCCTAGAACCAATCCCCCACAGATATCAAGAGAGAAATGATATCTTAATGCACTACTATTTTTTTCTGTTTTACTCAACAAACTATTTATATTTTTTAAGTTGGTGTTACTGTCTTGTAATTTTTTACACCCGTAGCATATTGTTTTGTGTTTCTTAGCGTGTTTCTACTTTTAAGAGTAAGCTGCCTGTACATATACAAGTGCATTTGTGTATGTCAAGTTAAATGTACATGGGTCTCCTAGAATTGTATTCACTTTCTGGAAGAAATCTCTGAGGGGAAAAGCTTAATAAATGGATTTTTAAATTAATTTCTTTTTAAATGTAGTTGCTATTATTGAACTGAATGAAAATGAAGAAAACCAAGTAACTCGAGACATTGTGGAGAACTGGTCAGTAGAAGAACAAGCAATGGAAATGGATTTGAGTGTCCTTCAACAGGTAGAAGATCTAGAAAGGAGAGTTGCATCAGCAAGTTTGCAAGTGAAGGTAAAATCGACTTGGAATAAAATATGTTTTTAGGATAATAGAAGGTAACTAATGTTTATTACATGCCTAATATATGCTAGTTAATGTGCTAAATGTTTTTATTTTGTCTCATTTAATTCTGAAAACAATCCTGGATTAATTTGCCCCATCTGTTAAGGAACCAGGCTCAGCGTAAGTAATGTGCCAATGGTCATATAGTAAGTGCCTAAATGTGCATTTAAACCAAGTCTGACTCCAGATCCCCTGTTCTTTTTAGTAATCTTGCTACCTCCTTAATGGTATTCAGAAGTATTATTTCTGATTCGCAGTTCTTTACTACCAGCAGAATTCCAGTTTCACTGAGATGAATGTGATGATCTAGTACAAATATTATCAAACTCCTATTATAGTGTTTCATATAGGCCATGAACTTCCTTATATACAAGCCTTGTTATATGTCAGACTTTTACACTATATAGTTTAATTTGGAGACCAATATAGATATATCCAAATATATGTTATAGACCATTATGATGTACTGACACATGCACACATACTCTACATATATATGTAAAGTTTTTATTT
The DNA here is from genome assembly GCF_006542625.1 of Nomascus leucogenys. Lineage (NCBI taxonomy): Eukaryota > Metazoa > Chordata > Mammalia > Primates > Hylobatidae > Nomascus > Nomascus leucogenys. The sequence goes on from NC_044397.1 coordinate 18,511,966, forward strand.
ACTGATTTATTCATTCATTCCCTCATCTATTTGCTGGGTATTATCATGTCACAGGTAATGATCAGAACTGATTTCCAGTGGACAAGCAAAAGGAAAGCTTTACCCTTGTGCAAGAATTTTTGGTTTTGTAAAGAGGGGTATAAAGGTCTCCTTAAAAGCATGAAAGGTTTAGAACCTACTAAGGTTCTGTTTTGGTTTTGGGGTTTTTTGTTTTTTTGTTTTTTGTTTTTGTTTTTTTTTTTGAGATGGAGTCTCACGCTGTCGCCCAGGCTGGAGTACAGTGGCGTGATCTCGGCTCACTGCAACCTCCACCTCCAGGTTCAAGTGATTCTCCTGCCTCAGGCTTTCAAAGTACATGCCATGACGCCCCACTAATTTTTGTATTTTTAATAGAGTTTAATGGGGTTTTGCTACGTTGGCCAGGCTGGTCTCAAACTCCTGACCTCAAGTGATCCACCCACTTTGGCCTCCCAAAATGCTGGGATTACAGGCATGAGCCACTGCGCCTGGCTAGAATCTGCTAAGGTACTAAAGGTTTAGAAACCTTAATCTCCGTGTAATTTGATTTGAAATGCCTTGCTTTATTCAGAATGAGAAATTTATGGCATAATGCTATCCTATTTAATAATTGAGATTTTGCTTCATAATTAGTTTAACATAGGCATTTGGACACTTTTGAGGATCTCAAAAAATGTAGTTTTCCAGAGCTAATAAAATATCCCTTTCTTGTGACAAACGTAATTACCAACCTTGGGAAGCAAAAATTTATTATTGAAACTTGTGCTAGTAAACTATGTCTCCTCCTCCAGGTTCTATAATACAGTATAAAAGTGCCTCGTGTATTGTCATCTTTCTGGCATCTTCAACAAATGAACCCTTTCACACTATTTTATTTTCTGGAGAAATGAAAATTATTCCATTTAGTGCTAGAATTTTTTAACGTGGTTTTGGATCGCTTGTGTTACACATTTCACTGCTTTCTTAAATTGAAAATAAAAAGCCTGATTTAACTTATCATGGTGGCACAGAATCATCAATATGAAGATCAATTATCAGACAATAATTCCCTCAGGAAATGAGAAGAGGTTTTGCACCTAACCTAAATGATCCTAGTGTGCTTTGCTTTTAAAACTGCTACATCTACTTTCTATAGTCTGTGGTTGTCCTCTCAGATTGTCAGTTGATACTACTTGCTGGTTTAAATTTGATTGGTTCCATAAGCCCTATTTTCCTCCAGCTTTTTCCCAACTCATTTGCCAATTCTAATTGACTGTTGGTTGGGAAAGTGTATCATCAGGCTTTTAAAAAATACATGTAAAGTCAGAGTGTGGGCCTGAAACATTTTCCTGGTGACATACTCAGATTTTAGTCCTTTGACCTTATCACACTGCTGGCTGCTTAAATGTTCTTGGCTGTGTTATCAGTAGCTAAGATAAGTAGAATTTGCTTCATAAATTGTTTTAAATTCATAAATAATAATGTACAGTATCATGGAGTACATGGTGTTGTTTTGGTACATTTAATGTATAGTGATCAGATCAGAGTAATTAGCATATTCATTATCTTAAACATTTACCATTTTTTTCTGTTAAGAATAATATCCTCCTTTAGCTACTTGAAACAATATTATTAACTATAATCATCGTACAGTGGTATAGAGCACTAGAACTTATTTCTCCTACCTACCAGTAATTTTGTATTCTTTTTTTTTTTTTTTTTTTTTTGAGATCAAGTTTCACTTTTGTTCCCAGGCTTGAGTATAGTGGCGTGATCTCAGCTCACAGCAACCTCCACCTCCCAGGTTCAAGCAATTCTCCTGCCTCAGCCTTCCTGAGTAGCTGGGATTACAGGCATGTGCCACCATGCCCGACTAATTTTTGTATTTTTAGTAGAGACAGGGTTTCTCCATGTTGGTCAGGCTGGTCTCAAACTCCTGACCTCAGATGATCTGCCTGCCTCGGCCTCCCAAAGTGCTGGGATTACAGGCATGAGCCACCACGCCCAGCCAGTAATTTTGTATTCTTTAACAAATCTCTCTTTATCCCTCCCTGCCCCCACTTTTCCCAGCCGGTAGTATCCTCTGCTCTACTTTTTACTTCTATGAGATCAGGTTTTTTTTAAGCTTCCACATGAATGAGAACATGCAGTGTTTAACTTTGTGTGCCTGGCTTACTTCACTTAAAGTAATGTCCTCCAGTTCCATCTATGCTGCCTCTAATGACAGGATATTTCATTCTTTTTATGGTTGTATAGCATTCTGTTGTGTATACATGCCATATTTTCTTTATCCATTTATCTGTTGAATACCTGGATTCATTCTGTATTTTGGCTATTGTGTGCCGCAGTAAACATCGGGATGCAGATGTCTTTTCTTTTTTTTTTTTTTTGAGACGGAGTTTCAATCTTGTTGCCCGGGCTGGAGTTCAATGGCGCGATCTCAGCTCACCGCAACCTCTGCCTCCCAGGTTCAAGCAGTTCTCCTGCCTCAGCCTCCTGAATAGCTGGGATTACAGGCATGCACCACCGCGCCCGGCTAATTTTGTATTTTTAGTAGAGACAGGGTTTCTCCATGTTGAGGCTGGTCTCGAACTCCTGACCTCAGGTGATCCACCTGCCTCAGCCTCCCAAAGTGCTGGGATTACAGGCATGAGCCACCACGCCCGGCCAGATGTCTTTTCAATACGACAATTTTCTTTTCCTTTGGATAAATTCCCAGTAGTAGGATTGCTGGATCACATGATAGCTCTATTTGTAGTTTCTTGAGGAACCTACATACTGTTTTTCATAGTGGCTGTACTAGTTTACATTGCCACCAACAGTATGTAAGAGTTCCCTTTTCTATGCATTCTTACCAGCATCTCATTTTTTTTTCTTTTCTTTTCTTTTCTTTTTTTTTTTTTTTGAGATGGAGTCTTGTTCTGTCGCCCAGGCTCTGGAGTGCAGTGGCGTGATCTCGGCTCACTGCAAGCTCCACCTCCTAGATTCCCGCCATTCTGCTGCCTCAGCCTCCCGAGTAGCTGGGACTACAGGCACCTGCCACCACACCCAGCTAATTTTTTTGTATTTTTAGTAGAGACGGGATTTCATCATGTTAGCCAGGATGGTCTTGATCTCCTGACTTCGTGATCTTCCTGCCTCAGCCTCCCAAAGTGCTGGGATTGCAGGTATGAGCCACGGCGCCTGACCGTTTTTTTCTTTTTGATAATAGCCATTCTAACTGCGGTGAGATAATATCTCATTGTGGCTTTGATTTGCATTTCCGTGGTGAGTGGTGATATTCAGCATTTTTTCATATATTTGTTGGCCATGTATATGTCTTCTTTTGAGAAATGTCTGTTCAGATTATTTGCCCATTTTTAATCAGATTGTTTGGTTTTTGCTGTTGAGATGTTTGAGTTCCTTGTATATCCTGGATATTAATCTCCTTTCAGATGTATTATTTGCAAATATTTTATCCCATTTGGAGGATTTTCTTTTCACTCTGTTGACTTTTTCCTTTGCTGTACAGAAGTTTTTTCATTTGATGTAATCGCATTTGTTTATTTTTGCCTCTGTTACCTGTGCTTTTGAAGTTTTATATATAAAATATTTTCCCAGACCAATGTCCTGTTTCTTCTAGTAGTTTTATCATTTGGGGTCTTACATTAAGTCTTTGATCTATTTTGAGTTATTTTTGTATAGGATAAGAGGTGAGGGTCTACTTTCATTCCTCTGCATATGGATATCCAGTTTTCCTGGCACCATTTATTGAAGAGACTATTCTTTTCACAATGAGCATTCTTGGCACCTTTGTTAAAAAGCAGTTGATTGTAGAGGTGTGGATTAATTTCTGGGTTTTCTATTCTATCCCATTGGTTTATGTGTCAGTTTTTATGCCTGTACGATGCTGTTCTGATTACTACAGCTTTGTAGTTTATTTTGAAGTCTTGGTAGTCTGATACCTCCAGCTTTGTTCTTGTTGCTCAGGATTGCTTTAGCTATTCAGTCTTTTGTAATTCCACACAAAGCTTAATATTTTTTCTTTGTTTCTATGAAGAATGTCATTAGTGTTTTGATAGGGATTGTGTTGAATCTGTAGATTGCATTGGGTAGTATTGTCATTTTAACAATATTGATTCTTCCGATCCATAAGCATGGTTGTATCCTCTCATCCTCTTCCGTTTTTTTTTCATCAGTGTTTGATAGTTTTCCTTGTAAAGGTCTTTCACTTCTTTGATTAAATTTACTCCTAGAGTTGGATTTTTGTTTATGTTTTTGCTTGTTTGTTTGGTAGCTATTGTAAATGGGATTGCCTTCTTGATTTCTTTTTTAGTGAATTCATTGTTCATGTATCAAAATGCTGCTGAGGCTGGACACAGTGGCTCATGCCTGTAATCCCAGAACTTTGGGAGGCCGAGGTGAGAGGATCACTTGAGCTCAGGGGTTTGAGACCAGCCTGGGGAACATGGCAAAACCCCTTCTCTACAAAAAATACAAAAATTAGCTGGGCGTAGTGGCACATGCCTATAGTCCCAGCTACTTGGGAGGCTGAGGTGGGAGAATGGCTTGAGCCCAAGAAGCGAAGTTGCCTTGGCTATTTGGGCTCTCTTTTGGTTCTGTATGAACTTTTAAATAGTTTTTTCTAGTTCAAAGAAGAATTTCATTGGTAGTTTTATAGGAATAGCATTAAATCTGTAAATTGCTTTGGGCAGTATGGCCATTTTAGTGATATTTAGTCTTCCTATCTATGAGCATGGGATGTTTTTCCATCTGTATCATCTCTGATTTCTTTGAGCAGTGTGATGTAATTTTCATGTAGAGATCTTTCACCTCCCTGGTTGGCTGCATTCCTAGGTATTTTATTGTTAGGAAAAGTAACTTTTTGTTTTGTTGATCTTTTGTATTTTTGTCTCAATTTGGTTTATTTCTGCTCTGATCTTTGTTGTTTATTTCTTTCTACTAATTTGGGGTTTGATTTGTTCTTGCATTTCCAGTTACTTGAAGGGCATTGCTAGATTGTTTACTTGAAATATTTCTACTTTATTGATGTAGGTATTTATTGCTATAAACTTGCTTCTTAATACTGCCTTTGCTGTGTCCCATACATTTTGGAATGTTGTGTTTCTATTTTCATTTATTTCAAGGAATTTTAAAATTTCATTCTTAATTTCTTCTTTTACCCAGTGGTTGTTCAGGACCCTGTTGTTTACATTTCATGTATTTGTATGGTTTTAAATGTTCCTCTTGTTACTGACTTATAGTTTATTTCCATGTAGTCAGAGAAGATACTTGATATGATTTCAAATTTTTAAAATTTTTTGAGATTTGAGTCCTAACATATGGTCAGTCCTGGCATATGTTCCATGTGCTGATGAAAATAATGTGTATTCTGCAGCTGGTGGATGAAATGTTCTGTACGTGTCCGTTTGGTCTATGGTGCAGATTAAATTTGATGTTACTTTGTTGATTTTCTGTCTAGAAAATCTATCCAATGCTGACAGTGGGATGTTGAAATCCCCAGCCATTATCATATTAGGATCTACCTCTACATTTGGAGCTAATAATATTTGCTTTATGTATTGAGTGCTCCTGTATTGAGTGCATATATATTTACAATTATTATGTTCTCTTGTTGAATTGATACCTTTATTATATAATTGTCCTTCTTTGTCTCTTTTTACAGCTTTTAACTTGAAGTTTGTTTTTCTGTTTTTTTTTATCTGACATAACTATTCCTCTTCATTTTTGGTTTTCATTTGCATGGGCTATTTCTATCCATCCATTCACTTGCAGTCTACGTATGTCTTTACAGGTGAGGGGAGTTTCTTACAGGCAGCATATAGTTGGGCCTTGTTTTTTTTAATCCAGCCAGTCTATGTCTTTTAAATGGGAAATTTAATTCATTTACATTCAAGATTATTATTTATAGGTGAGTGCTTACTCTTGTCATTTTATTGATTGCTTTTCTGTTGTTTTGTATAATCCTTTGTTCCTTACTTCCTTGATTATTATTTATTTTTGTGGCTGGGTGTTTTTCCATAGGGATATAGTTTATCATCAGGCTTTTTAAAATTATGTGTGTAATAATTTCCTTTCTCTTTCTCCTTTGTGTATTAGCTTTCCCAGTGAGTTTTATAGTTTCATATTTTCATGATGGTGGTTATCATCTTTTTACTTTCAGACATAGGACTCCTTGAGCATTTCTTGCATGTTTAGTCTAGTGGTGATGAATTCCTTCAGTTTCCCTCAGTCTGTAAAAGATTTTTTTTCTCCTTCATTTCTGAAGGCTAGCTTTGCTGGGTATAATATTCTTGGCTGGCAGGGTTTTTTTTCTCTCACTACTTTGAATATATAATCCCATTCTCTCCTGGCCTATAAGGTTTCTGCTGAGAAATCCACTGTTAGTCTAATGGGGATTTCCTTATATGTGACTTGACACTTTTAATGCTTTCAGAATTCTTTGTCTTTTGACTTTTTACAGGGTGACTATAATATGCCTCAAAGAGGACCTGTTTGGGTTGAATTTTTTGGGATTCTTCAAACTTCCTGTACCTGAATTTTCCTCTTTCTCCCAGGCCGTGGAAAGTTTTCTGCTATTATTTCATTAAATTTTTTTTCCTCACCTTTTCCCTTCTCTTCACCTTCTGTAACACCCACAAGAATATTTGTTTGCTTAATGGTGTCCCATAAATCCTATAGGCTGTTTCATTCTTTTTTCCTTTTTCTTTGTTTTCCTTTCTTTCTCCCCCCGCCCCCCACCCGCCCTGCCCTTGGTCTGCCTGTGTTACTTCAAAAGACCTGTCTTTGGGTTCAGAAATTCTTTCTTCTCCTTGGTCTAGTCTGTATTTTTAATCTAGTCTTGTATTTTTTATTTTATTCATTGAATTGTTTAGCTCTAGAACTTCTGGTTTGGTTCTTTTTTATATCTGTCTCTGTTGATTTTCTCATTCAAATCATGAATTGTTTTCCAGATTTTGTCTAATTGTCTTTATGTATTCTCCTATTTCTTCTGTCAAACCATATATTTGTACCCATTAATCAATTTCTCTTATTCTCACTGTCTGCCTACCTTTCTCAGCCTCTGGTAACCACCAGTCTACTCTCTACATTCTAGAGTAGAGTAGCTTTTTTAGTTCTCACATATGAGTGAGAACATATAATAATTTGTCTTTCTGTATCTGGCTTATTTCACCCAGGATAATGTCCTCCAGTCCATCCATTTTGCTGCAAATAACAGGATTTCATTCTTCTTTATGACTGAATAATATTCCATCCTATAAGTATACTGCATTTTCTTTATCCATTCATCTGTTGATGGGCATTTAGGTTGATTCCATATTTTAGCTATTGTGAATATTGCTGCAGTAAATATGGGAGTACAAATATCTCTTCCATATATTGATTTTCTTTCTTTTCTATGTATACCCACTAATGGAATTGCTAGATTGTATGGTAGTTCTATTTTTAGATTTTTGAGGAACTTTCACACTGTTTTTCATAGTGGATAAGTTGGTTGTCTATCTTGATCTCACTTTTTTCAGTGTAGAAACTGTGAGTTACGGGGAAATTTTCTGTGTGCTTGGTTCCCAGCAGAATGAGGGTAGAGAAGCATCGTGGATATGGAAGTCCAATTCTCTTACCATCTGCTCAGAGTTTTTTCACCTCTCTCTTGCCCCAGGAACTGTCTCATCCTTATGTTTGAATTTTGGGATGTTGCTGGTGATCGTCTCAGTGCCGTATATTTATTTTGGGTTTTCTGAGTGGTTGGCGGCAGGGATGGGGGGCATTGGGGGCAGGAACTGAAGCCAGCTTGCATCTGTGCCACCATTTTAGAGTCCATCCTTCCTTTCTAAATATAAATATTCTACTGAGTTAAAGGGGAAGAATTGATCCTAGTATATAAGATAAAATAATTATATCTGAAGAGATGTTTATTCTGTTTTTCATTTAATATGCATTTATTAAATACCTATTGCATCTCAGGCAGTGGACACCAAAAAATTGGATAAAGTGTTATTCCTACCATCAGAAAGCTTGTCGTATAATAGGGAGATCAGACATATACATATATGCAGAACCTAGTAACTGATTGTTGAGAACAGAGTAATGTATGAATTTAGAAAAAATACTGACTTCTGGCAGAGATATGGAAAAGATCATGGAAGATTTCATTTAGAAGTTGAAATGTAACTTAAGAAAATGAGTATGGTTTGGACAATTAGAGACCAGGGAATATCATACCAGGAAGTGGGAACAGCATGAGCAGAGCACGAGGATTGGGAAGCTTATCCCATGTTTGTGGAAGAGCAAATAATAGAATTTGACTGCAACATAAGATGTGTGAATGGGAACATGAAAAGGGATAGATTGAGGTACTTGAATGCCATGGTGAACATTTCCTAAAGAATAGGAAATCTTTGAAGGATTTTGAGCTATAGGATCATTCATTGTTCAGTCAACATACATGTATTGAGTGCCCATTATTTGCCTGCACTGTACTGGAGATAAATGAGTAAAAGCAGACATAGTCCCTGCTCTCATGGAATTTAGAAGTAGAAAAATATTCATCAAATAATCACACTACTATAAAATTGCATTTATGACAAGGCTAAGGAGCGTGGTCCTATGAGAACCTGTCAGAGAGGGACTTAGCTCCTGAAAGAGGTCAGGAAACAATTCCTATCAGGATCCCTTCATGTTGAAGTTTATCTTAACATGAGAGCTACAAAATGAGTGGCGTTAACTAGGTGAAGAGGAGCAGAGAAAAGCAATACAGATAAAGGTAATAGCATATTTGAAGCCCCTGCAGTCAAAGGAAAAATGGTGAGCACAGAAGGACCTGTACAGAAGAATAATGGAAGGAATGAAAACAGAAAGGAAGAGCAAAGGCTCAGAGGCTACCCAGAGATTTCCATTTAAGTGATCCCATGAAACTGATAAGCATTTTAGTCTAAAATCCTTCAAAATATTTTGCTGATTGTTCTTATACCTTTTATAATATCAAAAGTTTATAAATTTTATTCTTCAAACTTTTCTTACAACTATTTCTTTTAATTTTTTTCTTCTTATTTCCACCTAGTTTTAGGAAACACAAGGTAAAATCTTTTAGTAATGATCCTTGAGATCTGCCAGTATCCAATGCTGTATTTTAAGTAAAGGTAATTCACCCACCTAGCATTTTCAGAGAAAACCATAATAACACTATTCTCTTGATATATAGGGTTGGATGTGTCCAGAGCCTGCATCAGAAAGGGAGGACTTGGTATATTTTGAACATAAGTCATTTACTAAATTGTGCAAGGAGCATGATGGAGAATTTACTGGCGAAGACGAAAGCAGTGCACATGCACTAGAACGGAAGAGTGACAACCCCCTAGATATAGCTGTAACCAGGCTGGCTGATTTGGAGCGGAACATTGAAAGAAGGTATCTGAAGAGCCCCTTAAGTACCACCATTCAGATCAAACTGGATAATGTGGGCACAGTTACTGTCCCTGCTCCTGCACCATCCGTTAGTGGTGATGGTGACGGGTAGGTTATTGAGATTAACTTGAAAAATTATTGTGCTTCTTTGCTAATTGGAGCCTATTTTCTATTGCCTGTTATCTATGTATCTTCTTGTATGTCTGTGATCCATACGGATCATGCTATTTGCATGGTGCTTTGTAAAAACTTTTTTTTTTGTTATGTGCGTTGATAATCCTGCAAAGTGATCTTACATTTACCTGGTTGTGACTAAGCTTTGAGGCACGTAGCCACAGTCTGTGCACTACATCAAATTTAGTTGCTTAAACCTTATACTTATTGGCTGTTACATGTTTTTGTCATTGCTTGGCTTTCAGTGTGATGATTGTTTCACATTCAGTAATCGTTAAGTGTGGACATGACCTACTTAATTTTTCTATATTTCAATGCAGAATTGAAGAGGATATTGCTCCAGGGCTCAGGGTATGGAGAAGGGCATTATCAGAAGCTCGCAGTGCTGCACAGGTAGCTCTGTGCATTCAGCAATTACAGAAATCAATAGCATGGGAAAAATCAATTATGAAAGTTGTAAGTGTTTTTATTTAAGAAATATTATAACTAATATACTTTGTCCTATTTCTTCCAACCTCCAGATCTTTCTTAATTATACGTTACAATAATGTATGCTATATTTGAGAGTTTTTCTAATGCTAAAAGATTTTCGATACTTTACTCCTTACTGAAGGAAGCTTTCAAATGTGTTATCTTTTATTTTTTAAAACCTTGCTTCTGCCTCCTTTGAATATCGTTTATAACTCTAACTGAAGTTGTCTCCCGCATTCCGTCAGCACAATAGTTGTTAATCTAAATCTTGAAGGCCGTTTCACTATAGTAAACAGTTCCATTGCTAACATTACCTGCTATATTACTGCATTGCTAAAATGTCTTTTTCTATCAGTTTTCATTTCTTAATTCTAAGAAGCACTTAGATAAGTAAATACAAGATAAGCAGAGAACTCTTAGTTTATGTGTTTATATCATGTATTTGGCATCAGATGTGGTTGACATGAATAGTAGATCCTTTAGTCTTTCCTCTACTAATTAAAATTGGTTTTTCACCTTTTTTCTACAGCCCTAATTAGTTTATCATTTAGTTTATCACAAAAATCTCTATTTTGTATCAGGCACCAAAATGGTGTGTGTTCAAAATACAGAGTTATAATTCATGTTTTCCAGAGAAATATTTACTTTAAATCACGTACAAGTGTCCCTCTTACCTCTTTTATATTATCATATATAGAATTATCTATTACATGTAGTCTTTTATGAATTACTTTAACATTTACTTTTTTGTTTGTTTGTTTTTTGAGACAGAGTCTCGCTCACCCAGACTGGAGTGCAGTGGCACAATCTTGGCTCACTGCAACCTCCGCCTCCTGGGTTCAGGCGATTCTCCTGCATCAGCCTCCTGAGTAACTGGGATTACAGGCACCCACCACCACACCTGGCTAATTTTTGTATTTTTAGAAGAGACGGGATTTCACTATGTTGGCAAAGCTAGTCTCAAACTCTTGGCCTCAGGTGATCCGCCTGCCTCAGCCTCCCAAAGTGCTAGGATTACAGGCGCGAGCCACCATGCCTGGTTACCATTTACTTTGAATTACAGACTAGCTTTAAAATTTAAACATTTGAGATTCTTTTCATGAATAGTTAAAGGTGAAATTCCTTTACTTAAAATGGTTGTTTCCCTGAAGAAAAGAATTGATTCTTAAATAACTTAGCATTCTTTCTTTCGTTTTTACCTTTATGCTTAGACTACTCAAGCCCTTATTAATTCCACACAAATAAATTACATTTCTTCTATGGTTTTTCACTGCTTCCTAAAATATCTATGAATCTGCAGTTTCATAATGTGCTGGAATACAGGGTCTTTCTCAATTCAGATTGGAATTTACTATATATATATATATATATATATTTTTTTTTTTTTTTTTTTGAGACAGAGTCTCTGTTGCCCAGGCTGGAGTGCAGTAGCACAATCTCAGCTCACTACAACCTCAATCTCCTGGGTTCAAGCGATTCTCCTGCCCTCAGCCTCCCGAGTAGCTGGGATTATAGGCGTGCACCACCATGCCCAGCTAAATTTTGTATTTTCAGTAAAGGCAGTGTTTCACCATGTTGGCCAGGCTGGTCTCGAATTCCTGAACTCAAATGATCCGCCTGCCTTGGCCTCCCAAAGTGCTGGGATTACAAGCATGAGCCACCACACCTGGCCCGGAATTTACTATAAATTTTAAGGCACTGTTCAATTCATTTAATAGTATTTTTACCAGGTACAAATATTTTTTCCTTCTAAAAATTATTGTTAAAACCAGCTTGAATGTCACCTTAGACAAATATATTTGGTGAGATCTAGGCAATAATGATTTTTAAAAAAAGAGAGACAGAAACTGAGACTGATTTCTTGCCAGGTATGGTGGTGCATGCTGATAGTCCCAGCTACTCCAGAGGCCAAGGCAGGATCATTTGAGCCCAAGAATTTGAGGCTATAGTGTGCTGTGATCACACTTGAGAATACCCACTGCACTATATCCTGGGCAACATAATGAGACCTTGTCTGTAAATAAAATTGAAAAAAAAGATTAAGTCCTAGATCAAAATGAAATTTGTATTTATATTTTTCTTATCTACATCAAAGCAATCATCATGATGTGTTCAGTTTTATTATAAACTTATACACAGAAACCTAAAACTTGTATCAAAACCTGCTTTTATATTGATATATTTAAATTCTGCAATCTATAGCTTTATTTCCATTTTTGCAAATTCATTAACCTTTCTCTTGTTCTTTATCTAGCCTTGTTAATCATATAACTCCATCTCTCACAATCTTCATTTCCTTTTTAAAATGCTTAATAATACATTTTTTGCTATGAAACTACCTTGAAAAGAAGGCAGTGTTTCATATTCAAAGATTAAGAAGCACTTTATAACCTTTAGAGACATAACAGTGCCTGTAGTAATCCTCATAGTAAGTCCTAACAAAATATTAAAGTGCTCAATATCTTTAGAAATACCCTTTTGGACAAAGACCAAGCTTACCAAGAAAAAGAGGGAGTTGTCATAATTTGCCTGCAGATAATTCTCTACCCACAGTATGCTTTATATTGTTGTTAAACAGTAGGCAGCATTCACTATTTTTTACTGTAGTAGCAGAGGAATTAAAACCAAATAATAATATATTTACTGTAACATATTGTGAGCTATTACTATAATTTTTCAAAATTGTTAAGAGTTTGATATCTGTCACCCTTTCTTTAAAAGTATCAGGAAATACTTTTATTTTTAAATCCTAAGTGTGAGATGTAAGACAGATCTTGTAGTATTTATAGTTGCCTAGTAGAGAAAATAATGAGTATTTACTTGTGTTCATGAATCTGATTTTTAAATTGTGTTGGTACAGGGATATACATATAACCTTGCAATTGTTATTTCTCAGTGAATACTTTTACAATAGAAGTTATAATGATGTAACTCAAATATAGAGAAACAACACCATCTTAAGGTCTTCAGTGATGGTGATGTTAGGAAAGGTCAAAAAATAGATACTGATTGTTGGAATGTTAAACTGCTGCTTTTGCTCTTGGTAACCATGCCAATGTTAATATGAAATATATAGTATATGCATTTGATAAACATTTGTTAACTTGAATAGTGTGTCTGCTGTTTTGATAAGATTCTACAACTATCATTGGTATACGTACTAAGTTATATAAGACCATTTTAGACTTTCCCAGACTAAGATACAAAGTTGCATTGAAAATTAAAGTAAGTTTGAACAGTTAAGCTATTTTGTTTTTAACAGTGTATAAATACCTAACTTTAAAGCAGTTTAAATGATTTCTGGTTAAATGTTTTCATTTTTAAAAATATGGACTGCAGGACATTTTCTTTTGTGACTGGAGTATGAACTAGATGTCAAAAAACAGTGTTAGTGCTTACCGTCTTTTAAAGCCATCTTGGAAGTTTTTACTTGTCTAACTTTTCTTCTTTCCTTTGTAAAACTTACTGTACAGAATATGTGTACATGGAAAAAGTCTTCTTTTTGCAGATTTAAAGTCTTTAATTATATTAGAAAATTTTCAGTAGAAAACAACTAGTTTTATTTTTAATTCTAAAACAATAAATAATGACCTTAACTTCTTACATGTATTGTATCTTTTTTTCCTTAGAAACTATTTTGTAGGATCCATTTTCTGCACTTGTGACACATGTTTGATTTGGGTTGATTTTCAAAGTTTCCTGGTTTGAACACATTTTCCAGTCTATCACAATATATAGATGAATTAGTCAAAAATCTAGGGTTATCTTTTTATTATACATAATTATGGTACTAATACAAGTTTTCTAATTTTGATTTTAAAAAATACTCTAACTCTTATTTCTTTCTCAGGATATCATGAGGATGCTAAGATAAGCAAAAGATGAAGCACATTAAACAAATAAAACACCATGTTTTAAAGCTATTCATTGCTTTATGTGCTCTAATGTCATGTTAATTATTTCATATGTTAATGTGTACATGCTTCTGAAGTGTGTGCAAGGCATTCTGCCTCTAGCTTTGTTCTTTGCAGTGTACTTGAAATGTGCATTTACCCCAATAGAACTGCTCACCCGTCATGTGGTCCATATCTGTGTAACGAAAGATACATAGATGTGTATGGCTACTGTATATTTGTTAGCAAGCGGAATGTTCATTACTAATATGAATTAGGAATTATGGTGTGTTTAACATCCCAGTAACTATTATTCATGGCAGAGGGTTAATTTTAAATGATTTTTCATGTATTATAGTACTGCCAAATCTGTCGAAAGGGAGATAATGAAGAACTGCTTCTTCTTTGTGATGGCTGTGACAAAGGCTGTCATACGTACTGCCATAGACCCAAGATTACAACAATCCCAGATGGAGACTGGTTTTGTCCAGCTTGCATTGCTAAGGTAAGACCGATCTAAAACTACACTTTTTATTTTATTGTATCTTTTTATTATTATTTTTTAATACAGGGTCTCAGTTGCCCAGGCTGGAGTGCAGTGGTATGATCATAGCCCACTACCGCCTAAAACTCCTGGGCTCAAGCAATCCTCTGGCCTCAGTCTCCTGAGTAGCTGAGACTACAGGTGTGCACTGCACCCAGCTAATTTTTTTTTTTTTTTTTGTAAGAGAGATAGGGTCTTGCTATGTTGCCTACAATGGTCTCATCCCTGGCCTCAAGCAGTCTTCCTGCCTCAGCCTGCCAAGTCACTGGAATTACAAATGCAAGCCACTGCACCCGGCTCCAAACAACTTTTTAATTACTAGATCAAAATGCAGAATTTTATGGTGTTTATTTTTGAAGGCAGACTCTAGGTATTCCCTACCTCAGTTACTTTCTCCCATGTTTAATCTCTTAACCTAATTATTAACAGTAAGCTAATTGTTAACAATCTCTTAACCTAATTATTAACTACCGCCTCTCCATAAACTCACTTCAAACATCCATCTGTCCACCTCCTTTCTTCCCTTCCAGTTCACTCCCTGCAGCACTTCAACTCCAACAATCCTTGGATCTCACCAGGACTTTCAGTTTGTCTTAAGAGTTTTCACTGTTGCTCTCCCACTTCATGTCCTGTCTTTCCTCCTATTCTGTCTTATGTGTCATTATCCCATTATCCCAATCATTGCTTCCACCATTAGGTCCTTTGCCTGCCCCTGCCCTTGGTAAAACCATTATTCTGGTTAATGCAACTCTCTCATTTCTCTAGCACCTATACCTTTGTATCTGAATATAGCTGTGTAATACTCAGCCTTTAAATTCAAGGCATTAAGGCCTGGTTATATTGGCTCATGCCTGTAATTCAAGCACTTTGGGAGGCCGAGGCGAGCAGATCACTTGAGGCCAGGATATCAAGACCAGCCTGGCCAACATGGCAAAACCCCATCTCTACTAAAAATACAAAATTTTAGCCAGGCAAAAATTAGTGGTGGCACATGCCTGTAGTCCCAACTATTTGGGGGGCTCAGGCAGGAGAACCGCTTGAACCTCAGAGGTGGAGGTGGCAGTGAACCCAGATCATGCCACTGCACTGCAGCCTGAGTGACAGAGTGAGACTCCATCTCTAAATAAATAAATAAATAAATAAATAAATAAGGTGTTAGAGGCCTTTAATGATGTCAATAATTTATCTCTAGCTCTGTCTCCTCCATCTTCATTCTCAACTTACTGTCATTCAGCTGAGAAAATGGAAGCCATCGGAAGAAAATACCACGTCTTGCCACATCTGCTGTCCTTCTGCATCTGGGCTCACATACCTTACCTTCTCTGCTGTTGCCATCAACTCCTAACTAAGCGAATTTTCCCACTTGTGCCTCAGATCCTATCCATTCTTACCTCCTTGGGAATATTATTCCAGCAGTTCTCCCTTCTCCTGCATCACCAATTTCTCCTTCTCCACTGGGTTCCTCTCTTTAGCCTACTGATGTGCTGCTATCTCTCCCATCTTAAGAAAACTAAACAAAAACCCTCTTCTGTCCTCACTTCTCCCTTGATCCAGTTCCTCCATTTTTTTCCTTCCATTTACAGAAAAACACTTGGAAAATTTTTTGTTCTGGTTCTATCTAATATCTCTATTCTGGTTCACTCTTTGTTTTTTAAGACAGAATCTTGATCTGTTGCCTTGGCTGGAATGTAGTGACACTATCACGGTTTATTGCAGTCTTGAGTCCCCCAGGTTCAAGTGATCCTCTCACCTCAGCCTCCCAAGCAGCAGGGACTACAGGCCTGTGCCACTATGCCTGGCTATTTTTTTTTTAATTTTGTAGAGATGGGTTCTCACTATGTGTCCAGGCTGGTCTCAAACTCCTGGGCTCAGCTGATCCTCGCACTACAGCCTCCGAAGTCTGGGATTATAGGTGCGAGACACCACACTCGGCCCTGATTCACTCTCGAACTCACTATAGATTTTCACCTCCACAGCTTCTCCAAAAGT
This sequence comes from Nomascus leucogenys, assembly GCF_006542625.1. Taxonomy (NCBI): domain Eukaryota; kingdom Metazoa; phylum Chordata; class Mammalia; order Primates; family Hylobatidae; genus Nomascus; species Nomascus leucogenys. The sequence continues at coordinate 18,528,439 of NC_044397.1, forward strand.
GCTCTTATCGTGGCCACAAACAGCATTCACATTTCTCACTCCAGTGATCAGTGCCTATGTCATCTGACCTATTACATTTGATAGAGCTGAACACTCTCTCCTCCTTGAAACACTGATTTTCACTTGACTTCTAGGATACCATACTCTCCTAGTTTTCTTTCCAGACTTTGCTTCTTCTCAAATCTCCTTCATTGATTTCTCCCTATCTCCCTGATCTGTAAACATTGGAGTGCTTTTTTTGCCTCAAGGTTATCATCTGTAAAATGGGATAGTATCTGCTTTGTGGGGATTTGTGAAGATCAAATAAGGTCATACATGTGAAAGTTTTTATAACTTTATAGTTCAGTGAAATGTTTATTTTAATACTTTATATTTTAGACTATATTTCACAAGATAGCAAGTGGTCTTACATGGCATCATATTCACTAATAATCATTTTTTTATTATTTTGATTATTCTCATTGATCATTTTTGTCATACATAGTTAAATATAACTTAACAGCAGTCTTCACTGATTGTACATAAAATTATCTTATAACTTCATAACTTAAGTTATAGAAAGTTTCTCTAATACTCTATGAATTACTAACAGATTCATGTTTTTGGTCTTGTGAGTATCACTGATTGTACATAAAATTTTAACTTCATAACTGTTAAGTTATAGAAAGTTTCTCTAATACTCTATGAATTACTAACAGATTAGTGTTTTTGGTCTTGGGAGTATCACCTGGTAGGTCATTGGACGTTTGTTTTCAGTAAATTTTCTTAAATTAGTATCCCAGCTATCTACCATGCAAGGAGTAGACTTGGAGACATAAGATCTGTAATCTCGTTTAAGCCATTCTATGTGAATACAGCTTTCTAAGCTTCTGCTTTTTCTGTTTTTTAAATATAGTGAACTAGATGTTTCTTACAACAATAAAACTCTAAACATTGATTTTGATATATAAGGAAGAGTTAAGATTTTTAAAGTATCTTTCAATTAAATTCATAGTTATTTAAAAATATTTATACTATACATACACCTTGCTCTCAAGTGGCTTTTTCTGCATACATTTTACTGATTAACTGTTTTTACTCTGCGTGTGTGTGTGTGTGTGTGTGTGTATGTATGTATATATGTGATCACAGGATCACAGAATCAAAAAGATATGTATGTGTTTGTTTGTGTGTGTGTGCATATATATACAACATAGCTATACCTCAGTATCTGCAAGGAATTAACTCCAGGATCCACCATGGATACCAGAGTCACAGATGCTCAAGTTGCTTATATAAAATGGAATATTATTTGCATATAACCTACACACATTCTCCCATATACTTTAAGTCATCTCTAGATTATTTGTAATACCCAATAAAATGTAAATGCTATGCAAATAGTTGTTAGACTATAGTTTTTTTTATTCATTATTTTTTATTGTTGTTTTGTTATGAGGGGGTTGGATTTTTTGCGTTATATTTTCTTTTTTTTTTTTTTTTTTTTCCTGTTAAGACAGAGTCTCACTCTGTTGCCCAGGCTGGAGTGCAGTGGCACGATCTTGGCTCACTGCTGCAACCTCCGCCTCCCGGGTTCAAGTGATTCTCCTGCCTCAGCCTCCTGAGTAGCTGAGATTACAGGTGTGCACCACAATGCCTGGTTAACTTTTGTATTTTTAGTAGAGATGGGGTTTTGCTATGTTGGCCAAGCTGGTCTTGAACTCCTAACCTCAAGTTATCTGCCTGCCTCGGCCTCCCAAAGTGCTGGGATTACAGGCATGAGCCACTGCACCCGGCCTTTGTTTTATATTTTCCATCTGCAGCTGGTTGAATCCACAGATGTAGAACCTGTAGATATGGAGGGCCAATTATATGAATATACACTCTTAGATACACACACACATATACACACAAACTCACATATTAGACATTTCAAACTTCAGTGCTACAAAAGCCAAGTAAATGACATGAAAGAGTTCATTGGACCCCTCGAGGGCACTGTGGCAAACAGAGGAGTCATGGCCCTATTTAAATTTAATAGTCAAAGCTCAACTCCACCCAATTGTTGTCATGTAGGAATGTGGGCCCCATGTTCCAGAACCCACTAATATTTCAAGGGAAGTCGAGACTATGGATTTTTATGTCCTCCCAAATATTAAATATTGGAAACAAATTCAGAATTTTCACAAGCATTATATGAACCAAATATATTCTGTGGCCTGTTTGGAGCCTGTGAGCCACCAGTTCGTGACTTCTATCAATATATAAACAAGAAAGATATGTGCCATTGTTCATAAAATCTGATAAGTTTTGCTTAAGACCCACCAAGTTCCTCTTTGAATTTGTACTCTAGCCAAGAAAAGGTGATGGGGGTTGGAGGGATGCCCTGCCCAAGAGCAAAGTAATCAGGTAACAGAGTAACTTGATAAAAGTTTGCTTTTAAAGTATGTGTATGTGCACTATCTAATGAGATCAGCTGACACACATCATTTTTTTTGTCTTTAAAAAATCACAAGTTTTTTGATTCTGTGATTTCAATTTCATACTTTCTTTTTTTTTTTTTTCTTTTTCTTTTTGAGGCTGAGTCTCATTCCATCACCCAGGCTGGAGTGCAGTGGTGTGATCTCAGCTCACTGCAACCTCCACCTCCTAGGTTCAAGTGATTCTTGTGCCTCAACCTCCTAAGTAGCTGAGATTACAGGCGTGCACCACCACACCCAGCTAATTTTTGTATTTTCGGTAGAGATGGGGTTTCACCATGTTGGCCAAGCTGGTCTCAAACTCCTGAGCTCAGGCGATCCGCCCCCATTGGCCTCCCAAAGTGCTGGGATTACAGGTGTGAGCTACCGCGCCTGGCCCAATTTCATATTTTCTTATTGTGAATATTAATTTGTTAGAAAATTATCCCAAATAATATTTTAGTTCAAATAGAAACTGGATGTTTTGGCCCACTATTCATAAAATTTTGTTCTGTTTTAAGTAACACAGCTATTTAATCTAACTTGTCATTAAATGGACTTTTTCTTCATTATATTAAGTTCTCTTTTTTAATGATTTCAGAGTGCTAAAAGCTCAGTGTAATATAAAAACCCAAAATAATCAGATTTTAATGAATATAAATAACTAAATGGAGAAGAGACTGAATAAAACATCCTAATTATTTCAGTTAGTTACGGGGGTTGTGATTCTTTGATACGATATGGTGAAAGTGTTGGATTTATGGTTTGCCTTATTTAGTCAATTAAAATATCTCCTTAACTATACTTTAACCTGCCAGTAAAGAAGCAAATAATTTTAACTGCTTAAGAGCATTTTTAAGTAATGTACTGGCAGGGGTCATGAAATCCTCAAAGAAACTGCTATGAAATACTCCAAAGGAATGTTTTTCAGCCAATTTTAAGAATACAACCAACTTTATTAGCCAGGCATGGTGGCACACACTCGTAGCCCCAGCTACTCGGGTGGCTGATGTGGGAGGATGTCTTGAGCCCGGGAGGTTGAGGCTGCAGTAAGCCATGATTGTACCACTGCACTCTTAGCCTGGGCAACAGAGTGAGACTGCCTCAAAAAAAAAAAAAAAAAAAAAGATTGCAGCCAACTTTAAATTATTGCTACACTGATTATGGGACTTTGCAGTCTAGGATTTCTTAACAATCTGGTTAAGAGAATAGTAGTTTTCTAAAAGTGTTTGGTGTGTACCACATATATGGAAAATAAAAATAAAAGCCATACGTTGCCAGAGCTTTACATATCTTTCTTTCATGATGTATTATATTTATTTAACATGTAACTCTCAAAAGGCAGACTTTTTTTTCTCTATGAATACAGGGTGAGGCACCCTTCTTGTTGCATCAGTGTGCTGCCTGCAATTTGTAGTTATATTGCATAAGACCACGTTGAGATTTCTTTTTTACATGTAATTCTAGAGCTAGAATGACTTTAGCAAGTATGTGACTTGTCATCCTTATTTTTTAAGTGAGAAAACAGGGCCTCACAAATGTTTTTGCTTAAAGTTAGTAGCAGAGCCATAGCTGGAATTCATATCCTTTGATTCCAAGTATAATGTCCTTTATGTCATTTCTTTCTGTGTTGTTTTTCTCAAAAACAGACATCTTTTTACCCCATCTTTCGCCACTGCTTTGTTCACACCTGGGAATTACAAGTTTGTGGAACTCTCTTCTTATTGCAAATACCTTTTATCTTTTATTCAGGAAAAAAATCAAATCAATTTCTAGTAGATTTGATCACTTGGACTTGTCCATTTGACACTTCCTTAGCTCTTTTTCATTTTTTGGCCTGGCTTTTTATTACCTCTTCAACTTTCTTATTAACAATCTCTCTATTTTCATTTATATTCATCTTTGTTCCTAATTCTGTTGTGCTCCAAAATAGAATTCTTTTGTATCTTTAAACTCATTCAAGTAGTGACCTAGACTGAAAGAATACTACAGACACCTTCTGTAGATGAATTACCATGAGATCAGCATCTTCAAGTTTTAAGAATTCTTAAGATGAATAGACTTTTCATGTTTTATTAGATTTTATCCTTATATTATGAGAGGAAAAAATACACAGATCTTTCTTAAGAATAATAGTTATCAACATTCTAGATCAGTTATTCTTTTTACTTGTTTCTCCTGTCAGACTTTCATAATTTAAAATCATAGAAAGTCTGTAGACGGTCACTTTCTTACACCTCATTTTTTTTAAATTAAAGGCAAGTGGTCAAACTCTAAAAATCAAAAAACTTCATGTCAAAGGAAAAAAGACTAATGAGTCAAAGAAAGGCAAGAAGGTAACTTTAACAGGAGATACTGAAGATGAAGACTCTGCATCTACAAGTAGTTCACTAAAAAGAGGAAACAAAGACCTCAAGAAAAGAAAAATGGAGGAAAACACTTCTATTAACTTGTCAAAACAAGAAAGTTTTACTTCAGTTAAGAAACCTAAAAGAGATGACTCCAAGGACCTAGCTCTTTGCAGGTATTATTTCCATTTTCGTGCACTGTGTATTTATAATGTCCCATTTGATTTGTTTAGAAACCTTTTACCATATTAAAGCTTTCTTTCTGACAATTTGTGTAAATAAAAAAATGTAAAGCATAAATGTTAAGAAAATGTATAAGTAAAAGTATAGTAAATGTATTCCTTTATCGTCTTTTAATGTTAATTTGCATTGAGTTTTTATTTGAAAGATTATAATTGGGCCTGGCACAGTGGCTCACACCTGAAATCTCAGCACTTTGAGAGGTCAAGACAGGTGGGTCACCTGAGGTCAGGAGTTCAAGACCAGCCTGGCCAACATGGTGAAACCCTGTCTCTACTAAAAATACAAAAATTAGCTGGGTGTAGTGGCGTGCACCCATAATCCCAGCTACTCGAGGGGCTGAGGCAAGAGAATCACTTGAACCCGGGAGGCAGGGGTTGTAGTGAGCTGAGATAGTGCCACTGTGCTCCAGCCTGGGTGATAGAGCAAGACCCTGTCTCATATATATATATATAATATATATATATATATATATCACATATATAATAACTGAAAGCTGTTTTAATTAAAAAATAAGACAGTTGTAAAATATGGATACTGATTTCAAACATTATTTTCTTTAGTATGATTCTGACTGAAATGGAAACTCATGAGGATGCATGGCCTTTTCTACTTCCTGTAAACTTGAAACTTGTTCCTGGTTATAAGAAAGTTATTAAGAAGCCTATGGATTTTTCCACAATTAGAGAGAAACTAAGTAGTGGACAGTAAGTAAATCATTTCAGTTCACTAAATATTTGTTGAATACCTGATATATGCTAGGCATATTTGTAGTGAGCCAAAGATATTTTAATTAACAGCAAGATATAGGCCCTGCCTTTGAGGCAGGTGTGTGTGTGTGTGTGTGTGTGTACGTGTGTATTTGGTTACAGTAGAATAGTATAGAAGAGAAACCAACTAAAATTATTTAAGAAATTAAAAACCAGTGTAATAAACCTACTTTTGACATTGAAAGAGCACCACAAACCCAAGCTGAAGGTAAGGAAAAGTATCAGGAGAGCCTCCCAAAGTAAGTAACATATAAGCCGGAATTTGTATTTTGCATCCATGGAGTATCAACCACACGTCATATGGATTTAACAAAAATTGACTCAAATATTGTTAGATTATCACAATGTAGAAATAGAAGATCTTTGGAAGCTTTACATATTAAGAGCTTTAATGTGAGTTATTGGAGAATACCAAAATTCCATTTATTAAATGCGGGAGAGAAAACTATTATTTGCTCTTCTCTACCATAGTCTCTTTGCAATCCTATTCCAAGAATAAAGTTACTTACTTTGGGAGGCTTTCCTAATACTCATACAATATATATTTTAATACATTGTTATTATCCAGTGTATTATTTAGTTCTTCCTGTACATTCTTTTGGTGAAAATAACTGTACTCTATGATTTATATTCAATTTAGAAGAGTTAAATAGAACTTATAATGATCAGTGTCCTTCACATATATCAAGTGATTTACTAGGTTGACCAAATGACTAATTTATTTCTTTGGAGGATGAAATAACAGCCGTCCAAAGGTTTATGTCTGTTTTGTTTTATTATTTTTTAATTATAGAAGGGACCTGCCTAAATTAAGAAGCATTTAAATGATTGATTGGTACTGATTGGTTCCAATATGCAAACACTGTTATCTAGATATGGACTAGTTCTTTTGTTTGTTCTTTTTTTTTTTTTTTGAGATGGAGTTTCACTCTTGTTGCCCAAGCAATGGTGCATCTCGGCTCACTACAACCTCCGCCTCCTGGGTTCAAGTGATTCTCCTGCCTCAGCCTCCCAAGTAGCTGGGATTACAGGTGCACGCCACCATGCCTGGCTAATTTTTTGTATTTTTAGTATCAACAGGGTTTCACCATGTTAGCCAGGCTGGTCTCGAACTCCTAACCTCAGGTGATCTGCCCACCTCCACCTCCTAAAGTGCTGGGATTACAGGCTTGAGCCATCTCACCCAGCCTCTTTTGTTTGTTCTATCAAAATAGTTGTCTAGGTGGATGGCACAATGAAATTTATAACTAACATGGCCGAGAAAAAGAATTACACATGAAGACTTTACTACTATTTAAATTAACTCTTGATTTTAACTTCCATGATCTTCCAATTCCTGGATAAAAGATTAACGTAAACCTCAAAATTCCTAAAACAAATAGGCTTAGAAATATATATAACAAAAAAATGCTACAAAATCATATGGGCCAGGCGAGGTGGCTCACGCCTGTAATCGTAGCACTTTGGGAGGTTGAGGCAGATGGATCACTTAAAGTCAGGAGTTCAAGACCAGCCGGGCCAATATGGTGAAATTTCGTCTCTACTAAAAGTACAAAAATTAGCTGGGCATGGTGGTGTATGCCTGTAGTCCCAGCTACCCAGGGATGAGGCACAAGAATCACTTGAAACCGGAGGTGCAGGTTGCAGTGAGCTATCTCGCCACTGCACTCCAGCCTGGGCAACAGAGTGAGACTGTCTCAAAAAAAAAAAAAGAAAAAAAAAGCTACAAAATCAGAGCTCCTTTGAAAAATTAGTCCCGGTGAATGGAGGAAGTCACAGGGGAAGAGGAAGAGAGAAGGAAACAGTCTGTGTAATCCTGTTTGTGATGCCAGGTATGTGGGAAGCAAAATTTCAGTGGATTCAAGCTCCTCGAACTCTCCACTTTGAGTTGTTTGATTAAACCCAAATTAATGAGTTGGAACCAAAACTCACAAACCATATTTCAAATTTTTAAACTAGAAAGTTTTAGAATAGAGGGAGGGGCCTACTTAAATGAATTTTTCTGAGTTCCATTAGCTGCCCCATCCCATAAAGGAAGGACACACATATGAGCTGTATACTTTTTTCACCTAGAATCTCACCTAGAATTCTCTCCTGGATTCCACTCTCCCTAATGTTAATCATTAACCTTTTCTTAGGGTAAGGAACAAAGACAGAAGTAGCTCTCAAATTAACTTTAAAATATTTTATAAAAATCATTCCCACACAGCTTGTATGATTCCATTTAGATGTAGTATCTAGAATAGATAAATCCATAGAGACAGATAGAAGATTGGTGGTTGCCAGGTGCTGGGAAGAGGGAGGAATGGGGAATAACTGTTTAATGAGTATGATGTTTCCTTTCAGGGTGATGACAGTGTTTTAGAGGTGACGATAATACAGTGTTGTGACTTAAATGCCACTGAACTGTCCACCTTAATATGGTTAATTTTATGTGAATTTCTTAACCTCAATAAAAATAAGCAAATAATTCCTAGGAAAATGGATGAGGTTACATAAGGGCTGACTTAACTCTGTGAGCACATTACACATAGAGGAATATTTCTTTCATTATCACACAGAAGAAGCGAGTGAAAGGTCATACAAGATATTTCACCAAAGAAATAGAATTCCACTTTGACAAGGTCTCAGCATCAGTGCCTCATAGGATATTTCTCTTTTTTTAATTTTTATTTAAATTTTTGTGGGTACACAGTAGGTGTATATATTTATGGACTACATGAGATACAGGCATGCAATGCATAATAATCACGTCATGGAAAATCGGGTATTCCTCACCTCAAGCATTTATCCTTTGTGTTACAAATAATCTAACTCTACTCTTTTACTTATTTTAAGTGTACAATTAAACTATGATTGACTATAGTCTCCTTGTTACGCTGTCACATACTAGGTCTTATTCATTCCTTCTATTTTTTTGTACCCATTAACTATCCCCACCTCCCCACTGCGCTTCCCAGCCTCTGGTAACCATCCTTCTACTCTGTTGCCATGAGCTCAATTATTTTGATTTTTAGATCCCACAATTAAGTGAGAACCCGTGATGTTTGTGTTTCTGTGCCTGGCTTATTTCACTTAATATAATGACCTCCAGTTTGATCCATGTTGTTTCAAATGACAAAATCTCATTCTTTTTTTATGGCTGAATGGTGCTCCATTGTGTTTAAGTACCACGTTTTCTTTATCCGTTCATCTGTTGATTAGATTGCTTCCAAATCTTGGCTATTGTGAACAGTGCTGCACCAAACATAGGAGTGCAAATATCTCTTTCATATACTGATGTCCTTTCTTTTGGGTATATACTCAGCAGTGGGATTGCTGGATCACATGGTAGCTCTGTTTTTAGTTTTTTTGAGGAACCTGCAAACTGTTCTCCATAGTGGTTGTACTAATTTACACTCATGGGATATTTTTAATGGTTACATTATTTTAGTATCCAGCTTGTCATAGGTTAGAGTTAACTTAAAATTTGCATTTCTAAAAGCTGTCTTTCAAAATGTATTGAATTGGCTTGAGTTGGCTTGAAATGACCATTCCCTTCTTACTAATAAGCTTATGCAGATTCATTCACCTCTCTTTTCTCTTTTCTGTTTTTCTACAGAGAAAGAGAATTGGGCTTATCCCGCCAGAAAAGCACAGAAGCCACAGTGCTTCTTGTTGAAAGACAGCCCCTCATAATGTTACCTCTAGTAGAGAGACAGCATATGCTTGTTTTGCTTGTTTGGGTTCATCATACTCTATTGCTTGGGCAGAAGAGCATATATGATGAAGAGAAGAGAAATGGGAAATGGGGAAGACTTAACACAGCGCACCATATCTTGGGGTGTATATAAAAGCTACAGGACAAGTGCAATTTTTATCGTTGCATGGGGAGCATTGACCTGATTTCTACTGCAGCTGAGCATTTTTTAATATGGATAATAGGATCCTGCAAGTGATACATTTGGTCAGAGAACTTAATAAACTAGTCAAGTGGGATAGGTCCTGTGACAGAATTGTGTGATATAGGTCAAACTGGAGATGGGTTATGGGGAAAATGCCAGATGAAATATGTTTTGATCTTTGGAGAAATCTATTTTTTCATTTAACCTGTTCTTTAAATCCAATATGTTCCAGAACATACAAAAATGTTTAAATGTTCTATTTATAAGAGGATATCATATATTTTATATCAGTTTAAATGCAGTTATCCTAATCATTTTTCTTTCATTTTTACCCTTTATTAACTCTTCATTTGTTTACAAAATAAATCCACTCTATGAATGCAATCTCTAATTATGTGTTTTCTTTCAGGTATCCAAACCTTGAAACCTTTGCTCTAGATGTCAGGCTTGTTTTTGACAACTGTGAAACATTTAATGAAGATGATTCTGATATAGGCAGAGCTGGCCACAATATGAGGAAGTATTTTGAAAAAAAGTGGACAGATACTTTCAAAGTGAGCTGAAGTTATAATAATCTCTTTATTTTTTTTCCTTTTAAACAAGGACAAATGAGACCAGCAATGTGAACTGTATTTACATAAACGTGCAAGGCACATACATAATGACTTTCTTTTTCCTTAAGATAAGTATAAAAAAAAAAAGTATCAGAAGAATGATACCATTCTTAAAGGCTTCACTCCTACAACAACCAAGGCCCTCGGTTATTGGTTTGTGTGATTTATCAGCTAATTTAGGTAGAACAGGGAAGCACACCCAAAGAATTTTCAAAGGAAAGGGTGTTATAGTGCAATAGCAATTAAAATCTATCAAATCGCACTGAATACTCAACACCAGAGCTCTAATGTGGGAAATGGTTCTCCTTTCCCTCTCAATAAATATCTATTTTTCATTTTTTTACTTTGTAGTTTATTTTTTAGTGAATGTATTTAATTTTATGAATTATTTATGATTAAACCACATCCAGAATCTTCGTTTTCTGTGAAAAGGAAGAACTAGAAAATTGCTTTAAATCTTGAAAATACAACAAGGAATGTTTTAAAATATAAAACAAAGCCAAGTTAAACTGTTTACACTGATGTGCTATAAAAGCACCAAAAAGAAACTTTACTGTAGAGTTACAAGTACATTTATATATATATGTTGCTGCGTCACTTGTGTAGTTAAATTGTATTTCAAAACAGTGAAAAAATTGACGTGTATATACTGTTCATTCTTGTTTATATTAAGTCTTGTTTTAAATATGTATTATGTGTATATATTGTTTGCAGACATTATTGTTCATGCCTTAGAGGATTGTAGCATTTTATTTTCATCTGAAGGTAATGATAGCTATACAGTCTGTACAGTAATTATCCTCTACCAACACTGTGGCGTCTCCTTAATCTTGGTAGTGCCTGCCTTTGAAACAGGGTGTAGGGGATATTAGTTTTCCATTTTTCTATTTTGTTATATAATTTTAAGCCACCAGGGCCTAAATTAAAGTATAATCATTTGTATCCATGTGGAATAAAATTGTGACAATTTCCTACGCACACAGTATTTTTTCATAGAAACATTTCCCTCCCATTTGCCTTGCCTCAGAAATAAATTTAAAAGACATTTGTAACCACTGTGTTTTATCTACTGTGTGTTGTGGTGGCCTGTTGGAGGCAAATAGATCAGAATTTTTTTTGTACCTATGTAAGAGTACTTGAAGTTTTATTTAAAATAAAATGTTGTGGAAAAGGTAGCATTCTTTTTTTAGGAGTGTTATTTTTCACTATGTGTGGCACGGATACAATAAAAGACTTTTACAAACTAATTTTTTAGTTTTTCTTAATGTACCTGAAAATATATTCTTTTTTAACGGCCAGTTAATTTAAATTTGATTTTTACAGAGACCTAAAGGAGGAACAGTGTGTAGAGTGTGGTTCATAGAGCACTGGGCTGGGTGGAAGAGGGTGAGTTTAAGTCAGGTGGCCAAACTTCTGTAGCCTGTAAGCCTCACTGGTCTGTAAACTTCTCTGGACCTGGTCTTCTTTCTTATTTCTCATTTTCAAGATGAAAATATTAGAATACATTAGATCTTGTTCTGGTCTGAAAAATGCCTCTATGGGTAGCCAAATAACTCAATTGTCAAGAAGAAAAACAGATACATAAATTAGTCTAATAAGACATGTATTTCTCCAAGAATTCAAGAAATACAATTTGCTGTCCTGCTGGGCTCCACCAGACTCTGGAGAATCGTTGGCGTACAAGACAGGCCTTGCCTTCATGGAGCTTATAGCACCTTGAAATGGGCCTTAGATAATGTCCACTGCTTTTTATCGTGAAGAGAGAATAGAAATGTTTTGAAAAAAAATTTTTAACTTCACAAAGCTTCAGAGCTACAGAGTATTTTCAGTATCTCTAGATTGTTTGTGAAGACTTATATGAAAAGCAGCTGTTATTATGTAAATATGTCAGTTTCTGTTAACCAGATATTGCAGTGATGCCTTAAAGGGGCTGATGCTTAAACAAAAATGCCTTGTAGAGCAGGGAAGAAGGCAGCATGTGAATAAAAGCGTCTGGTTTTTGTGTTTCTAGAACTGCCTGATGCTCCATGGGGATTCTTCATGATGATTTTTTTTTTTTGCCTTAGAGATTATATATGCTTGCGTTAATTGATATTAGATGGTATATAAGGGGCTTGATAATAACGTCTGGTGCCTGAGGGGCTCATAAATAAGAAAGTACTTAAACATACACACGAAATTTTTTGAGAGTGATAATTTTAAAAATAAATAGGAAAAAAAGGAAGGCTTGGTAAACACTGTCTACTTTGGACTGGTGTCTTCATTGTTGTTACTCAGCAGAGGTAGCTGTTAAACACTGAGTGGGCGTGACCCCACAAGGGCTGCGGTTGGAGCAGGTGACAGTGGTTACTATACATACGTGGATCACTTGTTATGTGATTCATGCACTCCCAGTGCCCTAGGTTGGGTTTATTCTCAATAAAACCAATATCGTTGTTCTCCTCAAATTAAAAAAAAAAAAATTACCCTAACTCTCTGCTGTCACATAATTGCAAGTATATACAACATATTTTCCTTAAGATAAATTAGGCTTTCACCTGAACCTTCTTCATTTTAGTCCTAAAGTCTGTAAATTATTAAGAAACTGGCCTACTTTCAAGTTTAGATTTAGATTATCACTCAAGTGGTGACCAACCAAGGATAACCAAACAATCCACTACTGTTGAACACAGAAAATAATTATCAATTCGAAACAGTATGTAGACAGTAAATTAATATTTGAGTTGTTAACCACAGTGAAAATCAAACAGGTGAAGATGTGTCTATAGGTACACCTAAAACTCAAAAGAAGTAAATTAACCATAAATGCAAGGTGATCTTTTTCGTGTTCCAACTCGAAAATAAAATTTGTCACAAGCACCAGTTTTAATCTGAATTATGAAAGATCTAATCTGTCTTTAGTATCTTAATGCACTCCTCCATGCTCCTTCTCTTTTCCAGCCCCTCAATCCCCATATTCTTTAAGGAAATTCAAAATTCTGTTCCTTTAGCTTTCTCCCGTTAAACACATCCTCAACAAGGAAATCTGCTATCAGACATTTACTCCTAATTGTACGTTTAATTTATGAGCTTCCTCTTTCAAGGTTATTTGCATTTCAAATATCTCCATTTGAGAAATGAAAGAGGTTTGTGTCTTACTAAAAGAATTTTATTTCAACAAGGAGAATAAAGGAGGCATTTTATTTTATTTTATTTTATTTTATAGAGATGGAGTATTGCTTGGTTGCCCAGGCTGGAGTGCAGTGGTATGATCACAGCTCACTGCAACCTCCACCTCCCGGGTTCAAGTGATTCTTGTGCCTCAGCCTCTTGAGTAGTTGGGACTACAGGCACGTGCCACCACACCTGGCTGATTTCTGTATTTTCAGTAGAGATGGGGGTTTCACCATATTGGCCAGGCTGTTCTCAAACTCAGATGATCTGCCTGCCTCAGCCTCCCAAAGTGCTGGGATTACAGACATAAGCCACTAAAATGTTCTTTTCTTTTTTTTTTTTTTTTTTTTTTTTTGAGATGGAGTCTCGCTCTGTCGCCCAGGCTGGAGTGCAGTGGTGCAATCTTGGCTCACTGCAAGCTCCACCTCCTGGGTTCACGCCATTCTCCTGCCTCAGCCTCCTGAGTACCTGGGACTACATGCGTCCTCCACCACGCCCGGCTAATTTTTGTATTTTTAGTAGAGACGGGATTTCACCATGTTAGCCAGGATGGTCTCGATCTCCTGACCTCGTGATCCACCCCCGCAGCCTCCCAAAGTGCTGGGATTACAGGCGTGAGCCACTGCACCCGGCTGAGCCCTAAAATTTTCTTTCCACAGGGATGTGACTTTAAAAAATAGGGAAATGAATAGAATCTTATCTGCTAGGAATCTTGCTTCAACAAGATCTCTTAGACTTGCTTTGGCCACATTACAACTCTACCAAAAAAAGGAATTTTTTTAAACCTCAAATAATTGAGGTAATTAATTCCTTTCTTCAATTCATGGCACACTCTTTACATTATTCTTGCAAAGCCCCTCTGTGTTACTTTTTTTGGTTTATTCTTCAGTTCATCTCCACTTTCCCCCATATACAACCACTTAAAATACGCCTTTCCAGTCAACCACTTATGTATTTATTTAGCAATATGTTTCTTTATATAATATGAAAAATACATATGTACACACAGTGGTTTTTAGACATATCAGTTGCATTATGCTATAAATCTTATTGTTTTTAAATTCTGTTTCTGTTTCTTTTGAGTTGAAAAAATGTGTAACTCTAGTTCATTGCTTTTGATTGCTATAAGGTATTCCATCAGAGGCATACACAACATTTTACTTACAAATTTCTCTAGAAATGAAAACCTAGGTTTCCTGCAACTCATTGTCACTGCAAATAATACTGCAGTAATTTTTTAAATATATGGACTTGTATATGGAATCCAGTTTCCAAGGTATCCCCAAGTGACCCTTGCCTTCTAGTATTCATGCCCATGTATAATCCCTTTCCTCATTGTGTCGGGGTTAATCTTTGTGACCAACGTAATATGGCATAGTGATAGCTTTGGGAATTCCCAGACTAAGCCATAAAATAACACTGCTGCTTCCGCCTTGTTCTCTTGGATTACTTGTTCTCTTGGTTACTTGTTCTCTTGGATTACTTGTTCTGGGCAAAACCAGCCACTATGTTATGAGGATGCTTTAGCAGCCCTGCCCTATGGAGCAGCCAATAGCTACGACCAACTTACCAGCCCTGTGACTGAGGCATCTTAGAAGTGGATCCTTCAGCCCAAGTTAAACATTCAGATGACCGGAGCCCCGGCCAACATCTCAGCTGAAACTTCACAAGCAACCCTGAGCCAGAACTACCCAGCTAAGCCACTCCTGACTTCTTGACCCACAGAAACTATGAGATAATAAATGTTTATTGTTGGTATAAACCACTCCATTCTGAGTAATTTGTTATCCGGCAATAGATAACTAATATCCTGAGGTAAGAGTTTCTCTAGGATCTACACAGGGGAGTATGCCCCGATTGTTAGGTCTGTACTTGCTTAACTTGCCATGATATTGCCATGCTACTCTCCAGATGACTGCACCAGTTTAGCCTCCTACCATCAATGGAAAAGGGCTCTTTCTCCCTACTGCCCAACCAGTGCTCAATATTTGGATTATTTTTTCCTAACAACTTATTACAGATTTTGAATTTTGAAAAGTATCAAGCATTTATTATTATTACTATACTTTAAGTTCTGAGATACATGTGCAGAATGTACAGGTTTGTTCTATAGGTATACACGTGCCATGGTGGTTTGCTGCACCCATCAACCCATCATCTACATTAGGTATTCCTCCTAATGCTATCACTCCCCCAGCCTCCAATCCCCCGACAGCCCCCAGTGTGTGATGTTCCCCTCCCTATGTCCATGTGTTCTCATTGTTCAATGCCCACTTATGAGTGAGAACGTGCAGTGCTTGGTTTTCTGTTCCTGTGTTAGTTTGCTGAGAATGATGGTTTCCAGCTTCATCCATGTCCCTGCAAAGGACATGAACTCATCCTTTTTTATGGCTGCATAGTATTCCATGGTGTATATGTGCCACATTTTCTTTATCCAGTCTGTCATTAATGGGCATTTGAGTTGGCTCCAAGTCTTTGCTATTGTGAACAGTGCTGCAATAAACATACGTGTGCATGTGTCTTTATAGCAGCATGATTTATAGTCCTTTGGGTGTATACCCAGAAATGAGATTGCTGGTTCAAATGGTATTTCTGGTTCTAGATCCTTGAGGAATCACCACACTGTCTTCCACAATGGTTGAACAAACTTACACTCCCACCAACAGTGTAAAAGCATTCCTATTTCTCCACATCCTCTCCAGCATCTGTTATTTCCTTTTTAATGATCGCCATTCTAAGTGGCATGAGATGGTGTCTCATTGTGCTTTTGACTTGCATTTCTCTAATGACCTGTGATGATGAGCTTTTTTTCATCTGTTTGTTGGCTGCATCAATGTCTTCTCTTGAGAAGTGTCTGTTCATATCCTTTGCCCACTTTTTGATGGGGTTATTTATTTTTTTCTTGTAAATTTGTTAAGTTCTTTGTAGATTCTGGATACTAGCGCTTTGTCAGATAGCTAGATTGCAAAAACCTTCTCCCATTCTGTAGGTTGCCTGTTCACTCTGATGATAGTTTCTTTTGCTGTGCAGAAGCTCTTTAGTTTAATTAGGTCCTATTTGTTAATTTTGGCTTTTGTTGCCATTGCTTTTGGTGTTTTAGTCATGAAGTCTTCGCCCATGCCTTTGTCCTGAATGGTATTGCCTAGGTTTTGTTCTAGGGTTTTTATGGTTTTAGGTCTTACGTTTAAGTCTTTAATCCATCTTGAGTTAATTTTTGTGTAAGGTGTAAGTTTCAGTTTTCTGCATATGGCTAGCCAGTTTTCCCAACACCATTTATTAAATAGGGAATCCTTTCCCTGTTGCTTGTTTTTCTCAGGTTTGTCAAAGATCAGACGGTTGTAGATGTGTGGCATTATTTCTGAGGCCTCTGTTCTGTTCCATTGGTCTATATATCTGTTTTGATACCAGCACCATGCTGTTTTGGTTACTGTAGCCTCGTAGTATAGTTTGAAGTCAGGTAGTGTGATGCCTCTAGCTTTGTTCTTTTTGCTTAGGATTGTGTTGGCTATACAGGCTCTTTTTTAGTTCCATATGAAATTTAAAGTAGTTTTTTCTAATTCTGGGAAGAAAGTCAATGGTAGCTTGATGGGGATAGCATTGAATCTATAAATTACTTTGGGCAGTATGGCCATTTTCACAATACTGATTCTTCCTATCCATGAGCATGGAATGTTTTTCCATTTGTTTGTGTCCTCTCTTGTTTCCTTGAACAGTATCAAGCATTTTTTTCTAGTCACATGAACAGCTTTAATTTTCATGTACCTTTTTGTAGTTTTTATCTTATGTAGACATAGCTTAACCCTATCTGCTTTCTAGACTGTAGAAACGGCCCCAAATTTTACTTTCAGCGAGTGATATTCAGGAGATGAAACATTCGCATTTGCTGTGGTTAGTTGGAAAGACTGATGGTGCTAAAGGAAAAGCTCAGGTAGGTATTATATAGAAGTTCCTAGAAAATAGAGTTTTGGGTAAGACTGGGGCTAACAGATTTATGAGTTACTGTAGCAAAAGTAGTATTTGTAGGTGTGCTGGATAGGCAGTTGGCTAAATCCAAGGTGAAAGGAAAAAGCTCATTGGGTTCTTCTGGACCTTCATGGAAAGAATTTTGCACCTTAGCATTTAAGTCCATGGAAAGGTGGTGGCAAAATTACTATGTGATATCCATTTGTAGTTTCTCTTCCTTAGCCATACACGTGAAGATTAGCTGGGTTGTCCTCATTAGATGCCTAAAGAAAAATGCATTATGGGAATACCGTAAATTGTGCGTAGTTCATTCTTTAAATGTTTTTTAAATTTAAAACCTTTTTTGGCCAGGTGCAGTGGCTCATGCCTGTAATTCCAGAACTTTGGGAGGCCAAGGTGGGCAGGTCACCTGAGGCCAGGAGTTCCAGACCAGCCTGACCAACATGGCAAAAACCCTGTCTCTATTAAAAAATACAAAAATTAGCCAGGCGTGGTAGTGCACACCTGTAGTCCCAGCTACTGGGGAGGCTGAGGCAGGAGAATCACTTGAACACAGGAGACAGATGTTGCAGTGAGCTGAGATCGTGCCACTGCACTCCAGCCTGGGCAGCAGAGTGAGGCTCTGTCCCAAATAAATAAATAAAATAAAACCTTTCTTAAAAATCAAGTATTAAGCTGGACTTGAAAGAATATCCTTATTACCTCTGAACAGACTCCTCGTTATGTCCCTTAGTAAAAATAGCCCTAATAATCATGGTAGTGGCTATCAAAAGAGTGTGGTTGAATCTTGAAGAGGAATTCATTAGTGAATGAAAAAGAGAAGGCTTATTCCCATTTGGGAATAGATCTTGGGTGGAGGTAAAAGGAAAGCTCAGTGACTTCAGTAGGCCATTAAAAACGAGTGAGGCATTCACATGACACAGATTTGCATGGAGACAGTAAAAGGCCTGGAGAGGCTATAGACTTACTCTAATCATTTTTCTAATCTCCATATGTTTTCACAGCTTTTTCAAGATTGCATTCAGCATTCGTGATGCACTTTCCTATCTTCATTGTGCCAAGTCTCAATTCTTTTGAATACAGAAGTGACTTCTTTGAAACAAAGACAGATTCTACCCAGCCATTAAAACTTATGTAAATCTATGTAAATATTAGTAAATTAAGTTGAAAGGCTGGCTATAGTGTAGAACATATAGCATTTCTGTAAAATATATTGTACTTAGCATGGAGAAATTTCTGAAGGGGATGTATGTATGTATTTAAATGTTAGCTTTTTCCTCCAGTTGGTAGAATTTGGAAAGACTAATGTCATCTTCCTTATCTGTATGTAATATCTCTGCAGCACATGTACATTGTTTGCTTTTTAAACATTTAAAAAATCTTTTACAACCAAGGACGGTCAATTTAGCTAGTAGATATAACTGGTGAATTTACTAAAAAATGTCATTTAAGGATTAAAATTGATATGACATTACATAATGATTGAGATGCAGGTTAACTTCACATATAAGATCTAACAAGTTAGTTTTTTATTGTATAGATATTTTGTATGTAAAATATCTATACAATAAATAGACACTTCAGTTGCCTATTCAGTAGCAGTCTTGTCTATCTTCACTCCTTCCTTCCACTCTTTTTAGATGCTGGTTGGCCATATGATTCCAGGGGTGAATCTTTGTTAGTAAGCCAACCGTAGTAATTCTATTCCTCTTGCGAGTGATTGCTTAATGAAGGCATATGATAGAACTCTAGGTAGTGACAAGAGAGCAAGTCTGCTGGGAGACTTCTGGAGAAGTGTCCTGTGGAGAACTTGTGTCCCAAAGAGACATATTCTTTTGTCTTTGGAGATGGTTGTCAGAGGCCATGATGCTTCGAGCTTCTGCAGCCATTGTGTAACTATGCAGAGAGAAGATAAAAGTAACTGAGGAAAGGGGTGAGGACGGGAGGGAGAAAGAAAGGACTTGGGAGTGAGACTCTGTCTCAGAAACAAACAGGCAGACATTAAGTACATCTATTGTACAACAATTATTGTTATTGTAATTGTTCTTGTATTTCCATGATGCCATGTCTAAAATGTATTTACCAAATAATGGCATTAAAATAATTATAGCTTACACGATATCATTACAGGCGCATGTACCATTCATTTGCGGCTATTTGGAACATTGAAAGTAGCACTAAAACACTAGTTATTTTATTCAGGAGACGTGAAAAGGCTGGAAAATCTCAGCTTTACTTATCACTGATGATTCCTATATCAATTCATAGACAGATGGCCCCTGATTTACAATGCTTGACTTATAATTTTCCAACTTTGCCATGTTGCAAAAGCAATATGCATTCAGTAGAAATCATACTAAAGTATTCAAATAAATTACATGAGCTATTCAACAATTCACTATAAAATAAGTTTTGCGTTAGATGATTTTGGCCACCTGTGGGCTAATGTAAATGTTCTGAGCACATTTAGGGTAGGCTAGGTTAAGCTATGCTGTTCAGTAAGTGTATTAAATGCATTTTTGACTTAGGATATTTTCAACTTACAATGGGTTTTTTGGGAAATAACCCCATCACAAATTGAGGAACAACTGTACTCCTTCTCTTTCTTCTGACCTCAAACTCTTATCTTTAATCCCCTACCAGGACATACCACAGGTAACGCAAACTCCACACATCTAAAATTGAGTTCTTAATCTTCCTACTTTCTGATTTGCTCTTTCCTCTGCATTCCATACCTCAGTTAACAGGATTAACACATATCTAGCCACCCAAGGTTAGAAACCTCAGAGTTCCTCTGGACTTCTCATTTTACTTCCCCTCTCCACAATATCCTGTTGAGACTTCCTCTAAAATTCCTACAGTGTGAATTCATTTGCAACTTTCCATTCCCACTGAGACTATACTAATTTAGCACTCACCATCTGCCAGGTACCAATACCTCACTTTTTCTAGTTGCCTCTTTTTTCTTTTAAAAATTTGTGATATAGGCCGGGCGCGGTGGCTCATGCCTGTAATCCTAGCACTTTGGGAGGTCAAGGCGGGCAGTTCACCTGATGTCAGGAGTTCAAGACCAGCCTGGCCAACATGGCGAAACCCCATTGCCACTAAAAATACAAAAATTAGCCGGGCGTGGTGGTGGGTGTCTGTAACCCCAACCATTTGGGAGGCTGAGGCAGGAGACTCTCTTGAACCTGGGAGGCTGAGGTTGCAATGAGCCAAGATCGTGCCATTGCACTCTGCACTCCAGCCTAAGTGACAAAGCGAGACTCCATCTCAAAAAAAAAAAAAAAAAAACCAAAAAAAAATACTTTTCAGCCTTTTGGCTAAGATCAAGTGTAAAAAATTGTGATACAATACACATAAAATTTATCATCTTAATCATTTTAAGTGTATAGTTCACTGGTAATTAGTGTGTTCACACTGTTGTACAACCACAACCACCATCCATCCCCAGAATTCTTTTCATCTTGCAAACCTGAAACTCACTATTTTATTGAGAATTTTTGCATCTGTATTCATCAGGGATATTGACCTGAAGTTTTCTTTTTTTTGTTCTCTCTCTGCCAGGTTTTTGTATTAGGATGATGCTGGCCTCATAAAATGAGTTAGGGAGGAGTCCCTCCTTTTCAATTGACTGGAATCGTCCCATAGAAATGGTACCAGCTCTCCTTTGTACCTCTGGTGTAATTCAGCTGTAAATTCGTCTGGTCCTGGGCTTTTTTTGGTTGGTAAGCTAAATACCGCCTCAATTTCAGAACTTGTTATTGGTCTATTCAGGGATTCAATTTCTTCCTGATTCAGTCTTGGGAGGGTGTATATGTCCAGGAATTTATCCATTTTTTCTAGATTTTCTAGTTTATGTGCATAGATGTATTTGTAGTATTCTCTAATGCTTGTTTGGATTTCTGTAGGGTCAGTGGTCATAGCTCCCTTATCATTTCTGATTGTGTCTATTAGATTTTTCTCTCTTTTCTTCATTAGTCTAGCTAGCAGTCTATTTCATTAATTTTTTCAAAAAACCAGCTCCTGGATCCGTGGATTTTTTGAAGGGGTTTCCGTGTCTTTATCTCCTTTGGTTCTGCTCTGATCTTGGTTATTTCCTGTCTTCTGCTAGCTTTGGGGTTTGTTTGCTCTTGGTTCTTTAGTTCTTTCAGTTGTGATGTTAGGTTGTTGTTTTGAGGTCTTTCTAGTTTTTGTTTTTTTTTTTTATCGTGAACATCATTTATTTCACCAATGAATTATTTCTAATATCAATTATGATAGCTAATTAACATCCCCTAGTGAAAGTGGAGATTATAGTGTTTAAAATGCCTGTTGATACATCTAATTTTTTTTTTTTTTTTTGATGTGGGCCTTTAGTACTTAAATTTCCCTGTTGACACTGCTTTAGCTGCATCCTAGAGATTCTGGTACACAATCTCATTGTTCTCATTGGTTTCAAAGAACTTTGATTTCTGCCTTAATTTCATTATTTACCCAGGAGTCATTCAGGCACAGGTTGTTGAATTTCCATGTAGTATGTGGTTTTGAGTGAGTTTATTATTCTTGAGTTCTAATGTGATCGTGCTGTGGTCTGGGAGACTGTTAGGATTTCAGTTCTTCTGCATTTGATGAGGAGTGTTTTACTTCCTATCATGTGATCAATTTTAGAGTAAGTGCCATGTGGTGATGAGAAGAATGTATATTTTCTGTTGTTTTTGGGTGGAGAGCTCTGTAGATATCTATCAGGTCTGCTTCATCCAGAACTGAGTTCAGGTCCTGAATATCTTTGTTAATTTTCTGTCTTGATGATCTAATATTGTCAGTGAGTTGTTAACATCTGCAACTATCGTTATGTGGGAGTCTATGTCTCTTTGTAGGTCTCTAAGAACTTGCTTTATGAATTTGGGTGCTCTTGTATTGGGTGCATATATATTTACAATAGTTAGCTCTTCTTATTGAATTGAATCCTTTACCATTACATAATGCCCTTTTTTGTCTTTTTTAATCTTTGTTGGTTTAAAGTCTGTTTTGTCAGAAACTAGGATTGTGACCTCTGCTTTTTTCTGTTTTCCACGTGCTTGGTAAATTTTCCTCCATCCCTTTATTTTGAGCTTACGTGTGTCTTTACACGTGAGATAGGTCTCTTGAAGACAGCAAACCAATTGGTCTTGACGCTACTCATCTTGTCATTCTGTGTCTTTTAATTGGGGGCATTTAGCCCATTTTCACTTAAGGTTAATATTATTATGTGTGAATTTGATCCTGTAATGATGATGCTAGCTGGTTATTTTGCAGACTTGTTATGTGATTGCTTCATAGTGTCACTGGTCTGTGTATTTCAGCCCTTCAGGACATAGGCACAGGCAAAGATATCATGACCAAAATGCCAAAGATAATTGCAACAAAAGCAAAAATTGACAAATGGGATCTAATTAAATGAAAGAGTTTCTGTATAGCAAAAAAAAAAAAAAAAAAAACTGCTGTCATCAGAGTGAAAAAACAACCTACAGAATGGGAGAAAATTTTTGCAATCTATCTATCTGACAAAGGCCTAATATTCAGAGTCTAAAAAGAACTTAAACATATTTACAAGAACAAGACAACCCCATTAAAAAACGGGCAAAGGGACGAGTGTGGTGGCTCATGCCTGTAATCCCAGCACTTTGGGAGGCAGAGGCAGGCAGATCACTTGAGGTCAGGAGTTCAAGACCAGCCTGGCCAATATGGTGAAATCCTGTCTCTATTAAAATACAAAAATTACCCAGGCATGGTGGCGTGTGCCTGTAATCCCCACTACTTGGGAGGCTGAGGCAGGAGAATCACTTGAACCTGAGGAAAAAGGAACACTTTTACACTGTTGGTGGGAGTGTAAATTAGTTCAACCGTTGTGGAAGACAGTGTGGTGACTCCTCAAAGACATAGAAGCAGAAATATGATTTGACCCAGTGATCTCATTACTGTATATATGCCCAAAAGAATATAAATTATTCTATTATAAAGATACATGCACACGTATGTTCATTGCAGCACTATTCACAATAGCAGAGACATGGAATCAACCCAAATGCCCATCAGTGATAGACTGAATAAAGAAAATGTGGTACATATCCACTACGGAATACTATGCAGCCATAAAATGGAACAAGATCCTGTGCTTTGCAGGGACAGGGATGGAGCTGGAAGCTGTTATCCTTAGCAAACTAAAACAGGAACAGAAAATCAAACACCAAATGTTCTCACTTATAAGTCAAAGCTGATCGATGAGAACACATGGACACATGAGGGGAACAACACTCACTGGGGCCTGTCAGTGGGGTGGAGCCAATGGGAGAGCATCAGGAGGAATAGCTAATGGATGCTGGGCCTAACCCCTAGGTGATGGGTTGATCTATGCAGCAAACCATCATGGCACACGTTTACCTATATAACAAACCTGCACAACCTGTACATATACCAAGAACTTAAAATAAAATTCGAAGAAAAAAAATACAGTGCAGAGGCAAATACTGAGAATGCCCATCTGAGACTCTTAAGCAGTAGCTGTCCAGACTAGCTGGAGTATTATGTGAAGAACGATACAGTTATATTATACACCCAAATCAAATAACCAACTTTCCTTGCTCAAATTCCTCACTCAGCAAGAACCTTTCTATTCAGTTGGCTTTCCATGTAGCTCACCTTCAGGGAGAGACTGCAGCAGACAAGTTCATATGGCAGAGAGCTCTTATTAAAATTAATGTCCAGCATAGTGACTATAGTTAATGATACTATATTATGTACTTGAAATTTGATAAGAGTAGATCTTAAATGTTCTCACCACACACACACCCATACACACACACGCACACATACACACACACGGTAACAATGTGAGGTGATGATATGTTAATTAGCTTGATTATGGTAATCATTTCACAATATATACATATGTGAAAACAGTACTTTGTATATCTTAATATATATAATTTTGATTTGTTAAAAAAAACCCTGGAACTCTATACTCGTCAAATAATAACTCACCATTCTCCCTTTCTCCAAGTCCCTGGAAATAACCATTCTACTTTCTGTCTATGAATTTGACTACTCTAGGTACCTCATATAAGTGAAAGTATACAGTATTTGCCAACAAAATGGACAAAGTTTTAGCTAGACTGAGAAAAAAAAAGACATAAATTACTGAAGTCAGGAATGAAAGAGAGTACATTACTACTGACCTTACAAAAATAAATAAAAAGGAGTATAATATGAGAATACTATGATCAAGTGAATCCCAACAAATTAGATGACTTAGGTGTAAATGGACAAATTCTTAGAAGACACAACGTACTGCATGTCAATCAAGCAGATAAAGTGACTAGAACTATAACAAGGAAACAGACTGAATTAATGAGAATTTTAAAAAGTTTTCACAAAGAAAAGCCCAGGCCCAAATGGCTTCACCACTGAATTCTGCCAAACATTTAGAGAAGAACTAATACCAATTCTTCATGAATGATTCCAAAATATTTGGAGAAGGGATTACTTCCCAACTCATTTTATGAGGCCAGTATTATCCTAATACAAAAATCAAATGACATCACAAGAGAAGAAAACTAGAGGCCAATATCTCTTATGATTATAGGTGCAAAAATTCTCAACAAAATATTAGCAAACTAAATCAATCAACATATAAAAATAATTATATGCCATAACCAAGTAGGATTTATTCTAGGAATAAAAGGTTGGTTTAATGTCCAAATAATTAATGTAATATACTATGTCAATAGAATAAAAACAAAAACCCCATGATCATCTCAATAGGTGCAGAAAAAAATCATTTAATAGAATCTTTCACCTTTTTGTGATAAAATACTCAACAAAGTAAGATAGAAGAGAATTTCCCCAACCAGATGAAGGATATTGACAAAACACCCACAGCTAACATCAGACTTAATAATGAAACACTCAAGGCTTTCCCCTTAATATAAGCAAGAAATAAACAAGTCATATACTTCTAGTCAACATTGTACCAGAGGATCTAGCCAGGACAATTAGGCAAGAAAAAGAAACAAAAGGCATCCAGACTGGGAAAAAAGAGTAAAACTAACTATCTCTATTTTACAGTGGATATATTCCTATACAGAGAAAATCCTAATAAATACACACACAAAAAGAACTATTATAACTAAAAAACAGGTTCAGCAAGGTTGCAGGATATACGCTAATAGACAAAAATCAATTGTATTTCTGTATACAGCAGGTCTTTGAACAACATCAGTTCCTTCTACATTGTTTCATTATAAGAATGAGAAAAAAAAATTGATTCCACTGGAGCCACTGTCCCATTTGGAGTTAGCACGTTCTCCCTTTGTCTGTGTGGGTTTTCTCCAGGTATTCTGTTTTCTCCCACCTCCCAAAGATGTGCACATTAGGTTAAACGGTGTGTCTGAATTGCCTTAGTCTGAGTGTGGGTGGTGTGTGTGAGTGCACCCTGCGATGGAATGTTGTACTGTCCAGGGCTGGTTCCCGCCTCAAGCCCTGAACTGCTGAGATAGGCTCTGGCCACCTGTGCCCCTGAACTGGAATCAGCAGGTAAATAATTACCTTACTTGTTTTTTATTAATCTGTCTTAAATGTATGGATAGCTCACATTTATTTCAATGTTTAATATTATTACAAGTGTTTTGGTCTTTATTTAGAAGTTTGGTGATGTTTTTGTGACCAGAAATATGCTGTAGGAATTTAATTCTTGTTTCTATCAATTAACCTATGGCAAAGTTTGTTTCATTATACATCATTTCACTTAAAGCTGCAATTTCCAAGTATGTATCCATGATGTTAAGTGAGGACTTACTGTGTTAGCAATGAAAAAATCTGAAAATGAAATTAATAAAATAATTCCATTGGTAATATCATCAAAAAGAACAAAATACTTAGAAATAAATGTAACAAATGAAGTATAAAACTTGTGCCATAAAAACTATAAAACACTGTGAAAAGAAATGAAAGAAAACCTAAATAAATTGAAAGACAAACCATTTTTACAGTTGAAAGACTTAATATTGTTAAGATGAGTCTTAACAATATTATTGTTGGGGATTATTATCCCCAAGTTGATCTACAGATTCAGCACAATCTCTATTAAAATCTCAGATAGCTTTTGTGTGTGTGTGGAAATTGACAAGCTGTTTCTAAAACTCACATGGAAATGAAAGGGGCCAAGAATAGCCACAGCAATCTTGAAAGAGAACACTTTCATGAAAGTTGGAGGATCACATGTGCCGATTTGAAAGCTTACTAAAAACTACAGTAAATCAACACAGTGTGGCAGTGCATAAGGATAGACATATAAATCAGTGAAACAGAATTGAGAGTCCAAAAATGAATCCTTATCTTTACGTTCAATTGATTTGAAAATGGTGCCAAGACAATTCAACGGGAGAAACAGCCTTTTTAACAAATGGTGCTAAGATAACTGGATACCTACATGCAAAAGAA
The DNA here is from genome assembly GCF_006542625.1 of Nomascus leucogenys. NCBI lineage: Eukaryota > Metazoa > Chordata > Mammalia > Primates > Hylobatidae > Nomascus > Nomascus leucogenys. The sequence continues at coordinate 18,555,308 of NC_044397.1, forward strand.
TAAAGTTGGATTTCTCCTTTAACCACACGTAAAAATTAACTCCAAATGGATCACAGACTTACATGTCAGAGCCAAAACTGTAAAACCCTTTTTTTTTTTTTTTTTTGAGACGGAGTCTTGCTCTGTTGCCCAGGCTAGAATGCAGTGGCTTGGTCTTGGCTCACTGCAACCTCCACCTCCTGGGTTCAAGCCATTCTCCTGCCTCAGCCTCCTGAGTAACTGGGATTACAGGCGCCCACCATTTCGCCCGGCTAATTTTTGTATTTTTAGTAGAGATCAGGCTTCACCACCTTGGCCAGGCTGGTCTCTAACTCCTGACCTTGTGATCCACCCGCCTCAGCCTCCCAAAGTGCTGGGATTATAGGCATGAGCCACTGCATCTGGCCTAAAAACTCTTAGAAGGATGCACAGGAGTAAATCTTCGCAACTGTGGGTTAGGCAAATTCTTCCTATATACTATACCAAATGCATAAGTAACAAAAGAACAAAATAGAAAAATTGGACTTCATGAGATACCTCTTTAGAACCATTAAGATGGCTATAATAAAAGAGACAGACAATAGTAAGTGTTGGCGAGGTTGTGGAGAGATTGGAACTCTCATACATTGCTTGTGGGATTGTGAAATAGTGTAACTGTTTTGGAAAACAGTTTGACAATTCCTCAAAATGTTAAGCAGTTACTTTATAACCCAGAAATTCTACACCTAGGTATATACTTGAGAAAATTAAAAACATATGTCAACCAAAAACTTATACACAAATTTCATAGCAGCATTATTCATAACAGCTAAAAACTGGAAACTCAAATTCCATCAACTGATGAATGAATAAAATAAATGTGATATATATATATACATATATATACACAATGGAATATTACTTGGCAAAAAAAAAGAAATGAAGCATTGATATATGCCATAATATGGGCAAACCTTGGAAATCCTATGATAAATGAAAGAGCCACTCACAAAGGATTACATATTATTCCATTTACATAAAATGACCAGAATAGGAAAAGCTGTGAGAATGGAAAGTAGATTAGTGTTTGATCAGGTTTGTTGGTAGAGTTGGGTGGATCAGGTAGTAACTGCTAATAGGTATAGGGTTACTTTTTGAAGTTATAAAAAATATTCTAAACTTAGATTGCAGTGATGGTTGCACAATTCTGTGAGTATACTAAAAGCCATTGAAATCTATATTTTAAATGGATGAATTGTATGGCAGACACATTATATGTCAATGTTACTCGCGTCTGTGTGAAGAGACCACCAAACAGGCTTTGTGTGAGCAATAAAGCTTTTTAATCACCTGGGTGCGGGTGGACTGAGTCCGAAAAAGGAGTCAGCGAAGGGAAATAGGGGTGGGGCAGTTTTATAGGATTTGGGTAGGTAGTGGAAAATTAGAGTTAAAGGGGGTTGTTCCCTTGCGGGCAGGGGCAGGGGTCACAAGGTGCTCGGTGGGGAACTCCTGAGATTCATTGTCCAGGAGAAGGAATGTCACAAGGTCAACTGATCAGTTAGGGTGGGGCGGGAACAAATCACAATGGTGGAATGTCATCAGTTAAGGCAGGAACTGGCTATTTCACTTCTTTTGTGGTTCTTCAATTGCTTCAGGCCATCTGGATGTATACATTCAGGTGACAGGGGTTATGATGGCTTAGCTTGGGCTCAGAGGCCTAACAGTCAATTAAGCTGTTAAAAAAAAAAAGTCGTCTCACTGACTCACTGTTGAATTTCAAGGTGATACAATTATTGTAGGTGTGGACACAAATATTGCCTATTCCCTAAAGAACATGCCTGAGAAATTGGAAGGCATAGGAAAGATGAAGTATATTAAATATGACCCAGGCATGCAGCGGCTAATGCCTGTAATCCCAGCAACTAGTGAGGCTGAGGTGGGAAGATCACTTGAGGCCAGGAGTTTGAAACCAGCCTGGGTGACAAAGCAAGGTCCCATCTCTACAAAAACTAAAAATATTTGCCCAGCGCAGTGGCACATGCCTATAGTCCCAGCTACTTGGGAAGCTGAGGCAGAAGGATGGCTTGAGCCCAGGAGTTGGAGGCTGCAGTGAGCTATGATTGCACCACAGCACTCCAGCCTGGGTGACAGCCAGACCCTACCTCCTAAAAACAAACAAACAAATGAACAATGACAACAAAAACAAACAAACCAAAAAAACAGGCAAAACAAAAAAAGTCCAGACCTGTTATATATTGGTCTCATAGGAGACTCTTTCTTGGTTATGATTATCCTAGATAGGTAAAGGTGGACAAGATTCATTTAAACCGCAAATGCTTTGTCAGTACCAAAATGGAATCACATGTCAAACCCTAACAAAATGGAGCTGGAAGGTTGTAAAGGAGGTACCGTCTGACTCATACTATATTTGGCATCAATATTGTCTTCATACATCAGCGTTAGCAGCAATCCTTGGAGCAGTGCCATTCCTGGGGACATATTGGGCAGCAGTACCTGCAGTTCTTGACCTGTGGCTGACACAAGGGTTAGGATGCAAGGCCATTTACTGTTGATGTTTCATCTCTTGCCAACATACTTTGTAGATACTGCAATCTACTCTGACATATCAGGAGGTGGCCATCCTGACCTGACAGGCTTGGCGGTGGCCGGTGGAGCATACTACCTAGGCCTGGAAGGAGCAATCATCGGTCCTGTTCTTCTCTGCATACTTGTGGTTGCTTCCAATATCTATAGTGCCATGCTAGTGAGTCCCACGAATTCAGTGCCCACGCCAAACCAGACCCCATGGCCTGCTCAGCCTCAGCGGACTTTCCGTGACATTTCTGAAGATCTGAAATCTTCAGTAGGTTGACGTGGTTTCCTCTGCAGTGATTTTTCTAGGAAGTTCAAATTTGACAGTGAGTTCAGCTCAGCTGTGGCCTTCTGCCCTTTCAGCTGTGCCTAGCCAGCAGAACCCAGGAAAGAAGCAGAAGCCTCCTGGCCTTACACACAGAATGCCTGGACAAGAGAGAACTTGCTGTGGGCTGCTTTGTATTTTAAAACGTAGCTTGAGAGTTCAGAGTTGGTGGTTTGCTCACTTAACTGTTGTTAAGATGGCTTGAAAAGTTTCATTTTATACACTGGTGCCCTGGCTTGAAATTTTTCCACTTTGGTTATCTATATTACTATATTATATATTTATGAAGTTATTTTAAGAACTCTAAACTACCTGCTGTTAAAAGAACAGATGGTGTAATTTTTTCCTGGTTTAAGAAATCTATTGTTAAACTTTTCTAAGACAGTCACTTTTCAAGGAACAGGGCTTTCACTTTTGAGTGTGTAGTCGAGTGAGCAGGAAAAATGAATCTTCTACCCTTCTCCCACAATGTATTATACGCTCTTTAAGAAATAATAAATCATAAGTGGAAAAAAAAAAAAAAAAGGAGGTACCATCATTCACACATGGTCCTGTAACAGGAACTGTCACAAAGGACTTTCCCAACTGGAATTTCCAGTTAAGCCACTTCTATGATGGTGCTCTTCTAGCAATAGCCAGTACCACTAATGAACAGATGCCACCATCTGTAATAAGCCCCTGTAGCCCAGGGTATTGTTTCAATACAGTTTAGTGGATTTCTCCTTTTTTCTTTTTTTTAGAGACAGAGTCCTGCTCTGTCACCTAGGCTGCAGTAAAGTGGTGATCTTAGCTCACTGCAGCCTCAAACTCCTGGGCTTGAGCCTCAGACATCCTAATAGCTGGGATTACAAGGCATAAACCGTCATGCCTGGCTGATTTCTTCTTTTGCCTCTAAAAACTTTCTGTTGCCCCAACGCCCTCCGACGCATCTATGGTCGCCAATGCATTCACATTGTGGATTGCAAGCCCTTGCCATTCTCCCAACAAATTCTTTGTTTCTTTCTTGGTCTCTCTGTGGCTCAATTTGGGTTGACGCTGTTTTTGGCAGTTCTAGTAACACTGATTTCATAACCATCAGCATGGAAGACTCCATAAGACAAAATCTATATGTATCAAAAAAACAAAATATTTTTTCTTTGGAAAAATAATTGGATTTAACTTAAATTCCTTTGACTTTTTATGCCTTTGGACTTTAATTTTCAAGGAGATTTAATCTAAGGTCCTTAATTTTATTTTATGAGTTTTATAACAGGAAGCAGAGTCATATTTTAGTCATTTTGTTGCTGGAATATTTTAATTTAGTTATTTAATCTCATTGCAGAGCCTCTCATGAACAAATCTGGACACTATGGCAGCACATAGTTTACAATGGGAAAAAGATTCGGGAATAATTATTCAGTTTGGGGTACAGAATGGCCCCATAATTGATTTAATTAATACACCGATCTGGCCTATGTCAGAGCTTTATGGGGGCAAAAATTAATATTGACCTCTGTTGACTAAAAATGATCCACAGAAAAACAATAGTTGGTATTAGGGGAGTAACTTAGTGAAAGTTAGGAGCAAGACAATCCAGGAGTGTGGGATCTTCCCACAATACCCTCAGGGGATGGCTACAACCTTGGCTGGCCTTCCTCAGTGGTTCAGTGAAGAGAAGAACAAGCCGCAGAAGAACATTCCACTCCTGGGTTCGCTTTCCCCATGATGGGACCTCCAGCAGTGTGGTACTCTTGGTCCTTCCACACTTTACTCATGCGTCCCCTCTGTGGTAGGTGGGTTAAGGTAAGAGAATGAGCTTGTATAGCTCAGTGCCCCCTCCCATGTCTTTGGCCTGCCTACAGGAGCATGTATTCTGGTTGATGTGGGCTGTGCTGTAAGCCTGGCAGCAAAACCTCTGTCCTACGAATGGAAGCTTCCAGTTTTTCTGCACTTACTGGGTGGGCAAATCTGTTTAATTCTAGGGTTCAGAATTAAGAAGCCCATTGTGGCAAACCCCTCGCCCATGTCACCAGCTTAGACTTTTTCAATATTAAAGGGAATGTTTTGATCTCTGTTGTGTCTGTACTCTTCAATTGGCATGGAATTCAGGTGGGAAAAACAGATCCGCTGGCTTCTTCAAACTCTATATGTAGATGAAGCACATCAATTGATACTATATTATAGAGCCAGGAAGATTCTTTCACAAATGAGATAACCACTGGTCTCAGTCTTGAAAATTATTTAGATTGTAATATTCAAAAAAGAAAAGTCACTCCAGAGAAAGGGACACACATTCATGGTGTTAGCAGCGGCAAATCCACAGAATGCACAGCAACTTGATTCTTACCTCCTCAGAGGAAATAATTGAGGGACATAAGGCAGAATGAGATACCAAGGCAAGTTTTTGAGCAGGAGTGAAAGTTTATTAAAAAATATTAGATGGGTTGGGTGCAGTGTCTCACACCCATAAGCCCAGCACTTTGGGAGGCTGAGGCAGGCAGATCACTTGAGGTCAGGAGTTTGAGACCAGCCTGGACAGCATGGTGAAACCCTGTCTCTATAAAAAAAAATACAAAAATCAGCCAGGCATGGTGGTGTGCACCTGTAGTCCAAGCTACTCAGGAGGCTGAGGTGGGAGGATTGCTTGAGTCCAGGAGGTTGAGGCTGCAGTGAGCTGTGATCATGCCACTGCACTCTAGCCTGGGCAACAGAGTGAGACCCTGCTTCAAAAAATATATATAATGCAAATAACATGAAAAGAAAGTAACCAAATTACAAACATAATTATTTCCCCATAGTAGTTTTCAAATTTTGGACAAATAACTATAACTGGCAAGTTTGAGTTTAATCCATTTTAAGCAAAGAGATATTGTGTTGGCATATTTCTATTCATAATTCCCTGAAGTGATAAGGAAATTCTAAACAATGCAAAGTTCAGCCTTTAATTACTATACTTCTATCTCTCTGGCAGTTATCTAGCTGCAAAAGCAGGTACCTCAAAACTTAGTGGTTTAAAATAACAATCTGCAACTTGGACAGGGCTTGACAGGAAGGCTCATCTCTGCTTCACATGACATCAGCTTTGGTGGCTCCACTGAGAGTTGGCGACCCCTCTCCAAGAGGGGTCACTCACAGGCACTGGTTATTGGCTGGGAGCTCAGCCTGGATTGAGGGATAGGAACTTCATTCCTCTCCATGTGGGTCTCTTCATGTAGCCCAGGCTTCCTCACTGCACGGTGGCTGGCTGCTGAGGGAAAGTGACTCAAGGACCATATTGCCTCTTAAGACCCAGGCTTGGAAGTTACACAGTGTTGTCTATCGCGTGTGTCAGTCTAATGACACACAAATTAAGGGGAAGGGACATAACCCCCACCTCTTGAGGGTAAGTCGCAAAGTTTTGGAAGAGCATGTGGGATGGGATATATTGTTGTAGTTATTTTTGAAAAATACAATTTGCTACATTAGGTATGACATTTTATTACATTCTTTAAAATGTGACAATTGTCCTTCCCTTTTCAAGTTACAAACAAAAAGTAAAACTAAAGGAGTATCTTGATTTTCTTTAGGCAAAAATCAGTCAACTAGTTTGAAAGTCATTAGTGAAAATATGGAGAAATATTTATTCCAGATAATCAGGTTAAAATGGAGACCTGGCATTATTTGGCCAATTAATTGACAGAATGTTACAAGATGCCAAAGACTGGTAGCATCAAATACTGTATTTCAGACTGTAATGAGCAGTAAACTGGAAACATAATCTGTAATTCTGTAAATTGAACTATTGTTGAATGAATTAATTTTTCCGTATCTGTAATATTTTTACCTTATGTAATAAAAACCATAAATCTGGAAACAAAAGTATTTTTTTCAAAAATGCATTAACATCTTGAATTCTCTTGAAGAACATTAATAATAGTATCTGAAAATAAAGAATTTGAGAAAATGAGACAGAATAAGAAAATGAAAAAATGTAAATTGCAATTTAAAATTTCATAAACAAAAGCTGGGCTCGGAGTGGCTCATGCCTGTAATCCCAGCACTTTGTGGGGGGGCTAAGGGGGGAGGATTGCTTGGGCCCAGGAGTTGAGACCAGCCTCAGCAACATAGTGAGACCCTGTCTCTATACAAATAAAAATCAAAAAATGAGCTGGGGTTTGTGCTGCACGCCTGTAGTCTCAGCTACTCAGGAGGCTGAAGTGGGAGGATCGCTTGAGCCCAGGAATTGGAAAACAAAACAAAAACAAAACCAACAAAACAAAATAAAAATTTCATAAGCAAAAAATATTTCTTGTACCATAAAGGGAGAAAAGGGCACAGTGAGAATTCCAAAATTTTTTAGTATGTACCAAATACCAAATTTCATACATGTCATTACATTTCTTTCTGGTATACTTACTTCCAGCCATATGCACATTTTCTGCCGTCAGGCAGTTCTCACTGTGCCCAATATACACCATCTCATCCCAACCCTCTGTTTTGTTGTTAGCCCCTGGATCTTTCTTTTTTTCTGTATGGAATTCCAGGTGTTTCTAAAGAACTCTGCTAATTCTTACTACTTGGTTGGCACACAGGGACTCTGAGTGGTTTAATGAAAAGATGGCCAGTTTGAAGGTGTAAAGTTTACATAATGGCAAAGGATAAAGCAAATTAAGAGAACATTTTATGATGCAGAAGATAACACATCATGCTCCCAGGCAGAGTTGCAGCTTTCCAGATCCCCAGAGTTCTCTACAAGGAGGTGGCACTGTGGCTCATACCAGATGTGGAGAGTTAATGGCTGCATCAGATATGAGATAATCTCTGGGCAATCTGCCAGAATGTTTTTAAAAACGTCTTCTGCAGTATAATATACACATAGAAAAAGGCAAATTTCATGTGTTCAGCTTGATATAGTTTCATAAACTAAACACCTCAAGGGAGTTTTTATACCTTGAGATCTACCTTGTCCAACTGTTCTGGAAACTCTGACATTGGGTTTGCCTGCAAAGGAAAACAACCTCAATACATGTCTGAGTATTTACTGTGAAACTGGGTATTTCCAAAGCTCATCCCTCAGTCAGCCTAGACTTCAGGTCTATTTAGCACACATTCTTTCGCCCACCTTTTCCAACTTCACAGGTGCCTCTCATCTCTCTGTTAAGCTCTTATTTACTCAGGACCACACATTTTAGTAATTGGTGGCTCACTCATTGCTTCACATCTATTTGGTTCCCATTGCCACTGTATTTTGACAACATGTATTGCTTACTATTTAATTGAAAAGTTGGTTTTTCTGACTGGCCGCGGTGGCTCACGCCTGTAATCCCAGCACTTTGGGAGGCTGAGGCGGGCGGATAATGAGGTCAGGAGATCGAGACCATCCTGGCTAACATGGTGAAACCCTGTCTCTACTAAAAATAAAAATAAAAAAAATTAGCCAGGCATGGTGGTGCGCACCTGTAGTCCCAACTACTCGGGAGGCTGAGACAGGACAATGGCGTGAACCCAGGGGTGGAGCTTGCAGTGAGCAGAGATCGCACCAGTGCACTCCAGCCTGGGCGACAGAGTTTGCTCCATCTCAAAAAAAAAAAAAAAAAAAAGAAAGAAAAGAAAAGGTGGTTTTTCTTCAAATAGATCACTTAAAATTGTTTTCTATATTCTTCAAGTAGCATTATTTTAAGGAGCAGAACAAGAAATTCATGACAAAATGGGATTTGTATCCTTAAATAAGATTTTCTTTTTTTTGGAGACACAGTCTCACTCTGTTGCCAAGGCTGGAGTGCAGTGGCTCGATCTCAGCTCACTGCAACCTCTGCCTCCCGGGTTCAAGAAATTCTCCTGCCTCAGCCTCCTGAGTAGTGGGTATTACAGGTGTGCACCACCACGCCTGGCTAATTTTTGTATTTTTAGTAGAGACGGGGTTTCACCACGTTGGCCAGGCTGGTCTTGAACTCCTGACCTCAAATGATCTGCCCGCCTCGGCCTCCCAAAGTGCTGTGATTACAGGTGTGAGCCACCGCACCCAGCCTTAAATAAGATTTTCACAGCTACACAATTAGGGTGAGGAATGCATAAAACATTCAAATCTTTAATATTCCAAATCAAAGTTCTGACTACTTTGGGAAATGTTAACTAAAATATCTTGCTAATATACTATAGAAACAGAATTTATAAAGATACATTTATAAGAATTTATAGATTTGTAGAGTGAACTGGTACAGGACAGAATGTTAAAGTAGTTAGATGTTTGCAGACCAGCCTCAATGAGGCTTCTATCTTTGAAACTCCCTGTCTCTGTAGGACAGGCAAAGCTGACTATACTGGACATAAGGTCATGGTGCTAAACTACTGGCAGGTGTAGTCACGGGCTTCTTTTATATATTTTACTTAAAGAATATTAAAACCAATTTGGCTTATCAAATTAGTGTAGATACAGGCTGAGGCGGGTGGATCACTTGAGGTCAGGAGTTCGAGACCAGCCCGGCCAACATGGTGAAACCCTGTTTCTACTAAAAATACAAAAAGTTAACCAGGCGTGGTGGCGGGCGCCTGTAATCCCAGCTACTTGGGAGTCTGAGGCACGAGAATCGCATGAACCCGGGAGGTGGAGGTTGCAATGAGCCAAGATCATGCCACTGCATTCCAGCCTGGGCGACAGAGCAAGACTCCATCTCACAAACAAACAAAAAAACCCACACACAAATTAGTGTAGATAAAAAAGGTATCCCTCAAGTTTGACAAGAAAGTGGAGAGACAGACACAACTACATATTGCTGAGAGTGTAAACTGTACAACCTCTCTGAAGAGCAGTATGGTAATACTTATTAAAACTGTCTACATCTTTATGCCCAGTGATTCCATTTCCTTTTTTTTTTCTTTTGTGAGACAAAGTCTCACTCTATCCCCCAGGCTGGAAGTGGAATGGGGTGATCTCTGCCCACTGCAACCTCAGCCTCCTGGGTTCAAGAGATTCTCCTGTCTCAGCCTCCTGAGTAGCTGGGATTACAGGTGCGTGCCACCACGCCCGGCTAATTTTTTTCCATTTTTAGTAGAGATGGGGTTTCACCATGTTGGCCAGGCTGGTCTCGAACTCCTGACCTCAGGTGATCCACTCAGCTTGGCCTCCCAAAGTGCTGGGATTACAGGCGTGAGCCACCGCACCTGGCCTCCATTTCAATTTTTATCCTAAGTACATATTCATAAATATGGAAAAAGATTTATGTATATAACGTGGTAATATATTGAGGCTAAAAGAAAAAGATTCAGGTACAAAGATATTTAATCCAGCATTATTTACACTAAGAGCAAAAATGTTGAAACCATCCAGCAACAGGGAAAATGTTAAATAATTTATGATATGTTTTTCTGTAGACCATTATGTAGGAAAAAAAGCTAGTGAAATTTTAGACATGGGACACAAGTTTGTTTAAAAAGGCAGTTTCCAGGACTTTTTGTAAAATTACTGTTTTTTCTGAAAGACTGAGAGAAAATGTTATCTCTGAGTGGGTTATCTCCGAGTGCTGTAATTATTGACTATTTATTTTCCTGTTCATATATTCTGTGTTTCCTACAGAGAGCTCTATTATTTATACAATCAAAAACTTGTTTTTAGAAAAATACTGTTTTGGCAATACTTTGGAATGGAATTTGGTGTTCAAAGTCTCAATCATGATGCACTCCGCTAATTTTAAAAAATTAACAAGAACTTCACAAAATCCTAATTTTGATCTTCCCTTTCCCCTTAGTCTTTTTCATTGCAAATAGTTTCCCACGGTCTCAATTTCATCTTTAAATGTGACCATTTTAGGTCATTACTCTTCAAATGTAACTTTGGTCTCCACAGGCTGATATAGTTTTAATGTTTCCTCATGGATTAAAAATAAAAGCTCTCTGTATCTTTTTCATCTGAATATAGTCCCGCACTATGTCGTGCATTTAGTTAACAAGTGGTAACTTGCTCAGGAACTTTTTTTTTCTGGATAATTTTTATCTCAAAAAGGACTGGCAGGGCCACTTTGTAGTCAATGACACATGGAAATCAGTCTACCGTGAGCCACTGGGACGCACTGGGAAAGGCTGAAGAAAAGGCGCCCGGGGTTCCAGTGAGCTCAGGATACCAACCAACAGCAGGGCTGGGGCCCGGGGCAGGCAGCCTGCCCGGGAGAGACCCCTAGGGGAACCCGAATGCGGAGGCGAGGGCAGAAGACGCCAAGTCACCGACCGCCCAGGGTGGCCAAAATAGAGAAGGCCAATCTGGGAGACTGGCCTCGGAGAACACAGTGCAGGGTGGAGAACTGGAGAAAGAGGTAAAAACTTTCAGCAAGGATGGCCGAACATTCCATGCAATGCCCCTTTAAAACGACGTTTCAGGCGATCACTAGGCCTTGCGACCGCAGCTTTAGCAAAACAGAAAGATTTGCGACGATAGGCCCTTTCCAAGCCTGAACTCGCCTTGACCCTAGGAGCCAGAAGTCGGGAAGAACTCGCAGTCCGGGCGAAAGAGCGCGCATGCGCCGCCTCAGGGGTCGGTCCCGGGGGCGGGGCCTGTTCCCTCCGCCCTGGGTCTCCACAGGCTTTCGCGGGGCGGGGCCTACTCCCTCCGCCCTGGGTCTCCGCGGGCGTTCGGCGGGCGGGGCCTGTTCCCTCCGCTCTGGGTCCCAGCGGGCGTTCGGGGGCGGGGCCTGTTCCCCCTGCACTGGGTCTCCGCTGGCGCCCGCCCCGCCCGCCTCACCTGCGCGGCACGTGATCCGCACCGCCTGTGGGCACCTGAAGGCGGATCACGCGCGTCCCGGGTCCTGCAGGTGAGAGCGGCCGCGCCCACGGGCCGGCTCAGCAGCGGTGGCGGTAGGTGGGGAAGCGCGGCTGGGCCTGCTCGCGTGAGGCGTCTGAACCCTCCATTTCCCGGTTCTAACCGCGCAGCAGGGCCCAGCTGGGACCTTGAGTGCGGCGAGGCGTGCTTCGTGCACCCTTGGCCCGGGACAGGGTCGGGCGTGTCGGCGTCGGGTGGAAAGAAGCCCCTTGCGGGTAAGCTCCCTGCCTCCCAGGCCTCCCTCCTGCCTGGGGTCGCTCAGTCCACAGAGGCCCGGCCGCTCTTAGAGTGGGGGGTGTAAGTCGCGGACTTTATTTGGGGAGCGCTGGACACCTTTCGGGTTTGCTTTGAATGAGATGGGATCCATGTGTTTACGCTGGCCAGCTGACCTGGTGTGCCCGGGAATTGACTGTTCGCGTGACAGCCGAGGCCCGAGGGAACGCCCACACCGCCCCCCCCACCCCCACCCCACCAAGGCAGGTCCTGGGTAGGCCTGAGAGCTTTTTCAAAACAAACTGTTGAGCTGACAGTGGCATTGGTGCTTCCCACTGAATGCCCTGGAACTGCAAAGGGGGCTGAGTGCCGCAGAGGGCTGGGAGCCGAAGTTTGTTTGGAAAATCACCTGTGCGCACTTGCACAGCTGGGATTTGTGAGCTCTCCAGAAAGCACCACCTGGTCTAAATTGTTTTCAAGACAACAGTACAGGGATAGTCTACCAGAAATTTTCGTGTTTGGTTTTTAGGCTTTATTGGAGTTTACGTTCGAAGAAAAGAGGCTGAACTTATCCTAAAAGGATAAGATGAAGATGGGGAAAGGCATGTTCCTTATGTCTTAATATTTGTTTGATTGATTGATGGGGTCCTGCTCTGTTGCCCAGGCTGGAGTGCAGTGGTGCAATTACAGCTCACCGCAGGCGTCACCTCCGGGGCTCAAGTGATGCTCCCGCCTCAGTCTCTCAAGTAGCTGAGACTACAGGTGCTCGCCACCACACCCAGCTAATTATTATTTTTTTTTGGAGAGATGGGGTCTTGCCTTGTTGCCCAGACTGGTCTTAAACTCCTGGGCTCAAGTGTTCCACCCATCTCGACCTCCCAAAGTGCTGGGACTACAGGTGTGCACGATCGCGCCCAGACTTTTTTTTTTTTGGTAGAGGTGTTTCCGTAAATAAGACTAGGACAAAGGATGATCAATTTTACAAATCAGGGTTATACCTGCCCCTCTCAGAGCTGATTCTACCTCACTCGACACCAATTTTCCACCGTCAGGTGTGTGTGTGTGTGTGTGTGTGTGTGTGTGTGTGTGTGTGTGTTTAGTCTTGGTAGGTTTTCTAATATCATATTACATATGGATTATTTAAAGGCTGGAACTCAATTGGGCTTGAACAAAATAAATATTCAACATATATTTATTTAAGTACATTGGGTGCCTGACAGTTTTACATGGTGTGGATAGAGAAATGAGCAAGATGGCAAAGTACCTACTCCTTTGGGATTTACATCCTGGTCGGGGGAGACAATTTAACAAATACCCGATGCTGGTGGTAATTGCTGAGAATATAGGGTGATGTGCTAGCCTAGAGAGTGGCTACCTTAAATAGGGAAACCGTCTCTGAGGAGAGACATTGAAATTGAGATCTAAAAGACAAATAAGATCCCAAGAGCAGAGGGAAGAGGGAGCATTTCAGCTTGAGAAAACCGCTTTATGGAGACGGAAGACTGTTTGGCCAAGGAGGCTGGAAAGAAGAGAGGGACTGTGGCCGGAGTTGAGATCTGAGAAGTGGGCAGGCGGGAATTATATAAGATTTTGATTATATAAGATTATATAGGATTTGTTTGCCATGGTGAGGAGTTTGATTTTATTCTAAATTTGTAAATTTGTTCTTGAGCGTGGTCTGGCTAAGTTCATTTTTTGACACTTTCTTAGGTTTTCTTTTCTTGGTTTCCTTGATTCATTCAGAGGTGGCTCCTCACCTCAAGTCTTTTGTATAATTTTACTATTTATCAGACAGGGTGACAAACCATGATAGGACAGCTTTCAACATGGCCACTTATTAATAAATTTTCAATGAGACTTTTGTTGTTTTTTTTTTAAGAGCAAATCCTACAGTTTCATTTTAAAGGCGGAGCAGATAGCCTTCGCTCCATCCTGTGGAGGGAGCAGCTAAGATAGTTTATTAGAATAGAAAATACTTTTTGAGTTGAGATGAGCAGATCCGAAATGAGATATTTTTGAGAACTCCTTATGAGAAAGGCTTCAAAGGTGAAATAAACACCTTAGGTTTTGAAAGCTAAACATCAAATCAGTTTGAAGTTATTTGACAAGGTTCTTTTTGAGGAGTTGTGGAAATTTGTTGGTATGACAACGGTGGTTGTGAGAATCAGAGGTTATAGTCTTATAGATATTTTTTTTTCTCCAAATTGTTCTTATCCCAGGTAACAGGTTGTCCTTTAAAACAGAGCTCCCTTGGCCGGGTTCGGTGGCTCACACCGGTTATCCCAGCACTTTGGGAGGCCGAGGTGGGCGGATCACGAGGCCAGGAGTTCAAGACCTGGCCAACATGGGGAAACCCAGTCTCTACTAAAAATACAAAAAATTAGCCGGGCCCACGTGGTGGGACATGCCTGTAATCCTAGCTACTTGGGAGGCTGAGGTGGGAGAATCACTTGAACCCGCGAGGCAGAAGTTGCAGTGACCTGAGAACATGCCACTGCACTCAAGCTTGGGCGACAGAGGGAGATCCTGTCTCAACAAAACAAAACAAAAACAAAACATAGCTCCCCAGCCCCCAGGGCTAAGGACTGGTTACCCATCCTGGCCTGTCAGGAACTGGGCTGCACAGCAGGAGGTGAGAGCATGAGTGAGCTCCACCTCTTGTCAGATCAGCTGCAGTGTTAGATTTTCTTTTTTTTCTTTTTTTGAGACGGAGTTTCGCTCTGTCACCCAAGCTGGAGTGCAGTGGCACGATATCAGCTCACTGCAACCTCCTCCTCCCTTCAAGGGATTCTTCTGCCTCAGCCTCCCAAGTAGCTGAAACTACAGGCATGTGCCACCACACCCAGCTAATTTTTGTAGTTGGGGCTCCAGGCATCCACAAACCCTACTTTGAACTGTGCCTGTGAGGGATGGAGGGTGTGTGCTGCTTATGAATCTAATGCCGGATGATCTAAGGTGGAACTGTTTCATCCTGAAACCATCCCGCACACCCCAGTCCAGGGAAAAATTTCTTCCATGAAACTGGTCCCTGCTGCCAAAAAGGTGGGGACCACTGCTTTAAAATGTTGATGTAGAAGCTTTCATTGAGCAAATTAAAACATTTTGGCCCTTTTATATAGATTCAAATTGCATGTATCTGATTCCTAGAATAAATAACCTTCATCTGCTTAAAACTTTCAGGCTGTTTTACTTCAAATAAAGAACATGGCGAAACTGATTAACACATTAGCTGATCATGGTGACGATGTCAACTGCTGTGCCTTCTCCTTTTCCCTCTTGGCTACTTGCTCCTTGGACAAAACAATTCGCCTGTACTCGTTACGTGACTTTACTGAACTGCCACATTCTCCATTGAAGTTTCACACCTATGCTGTCCACTGCTGCTGTTTCTCCCCTTCAGGACATATTTTGGCATCGTGTTCAACAGATGGTACCACTGTCCTATGGAATACTGAAAATGGACAGATGTTGGCAGTGATGGAACAGCCTAGTGGCAGCCCTGTGAGGGTTTGCCAGTTTTCCCCAGACTCCACGTGTTTGGCATCAGGGGCAGCTGATGGAACTGTGGTTTTGTGGAATGCACAGTCATACAAGTTATATAGGTATGGATATTTAAATCCTTCCTGTTTTAATCCTGTTGACTAGGTGTACTTAAAAAAAACTGAAAGCAAAATATTTTGATATTCTGCACAGTCTAAGTGATGTAGAAAAAAAGAAAAATATTTTGATGATCCTAGGAAGCCAATGGTTTTCAGGTAGCACAAGGAAAAATATTTTAACCGGGCCGGGCACGGTGGCTCACGCGTGTAATCCCAGCACTTTGGGAGGCCAAGGCAGGCAGATCATGAGGTGAGGAGATCGAGACCATCCTGGCTAACATGGTGAAACCCCATCTCTACTAAAAATACAAAAAATTAGCCGGGCATGGTGGCGGGCGCCCGTAGTCCCAGCTACTTGGGAGGCTGAGGCAGGAGAATGGCATGAACCCGGGAGGTGGAGCTTGCAGTGAGCCGAGATCACACCACTGCACTCAGCCTGGGTGACAGAGTGAGACTCTGTCTCAAAAAAAAAAAAAAAATTTTTTTAACTGGCCTTCTAAAGGTCAAAAACCCAGAGAGATGTTTAATATGATTCTTACAGTAGATTTGCTTAGCTCTGATCTTGAGTTAATCTTGTTAGACTTTTATGGTTTTTTTTTTTTTATTGTAAGAGTAAAAGCAGTATTTTGAAGGTTCAGTAATTTTAGGCTTTATTTTTGTCACTTGTGGTTTAAGTGTTTTCTTTCTTTTTTGAGACAGAGTTTCGCTCTTGTTGCCCAGGCTGGAGTGCAGTGGTGGGATCTCAGCTCACTGAAACCTCCGCCTCCCGGGTTCAAGCGATTCTCCTGCCTCGGCCTCCTGAATTGCTGGGATTACAGACTCCTGCCACCACACCCAGCCAATTGTTTGTATTTTTAGTAGAGACCGGGTTTCACCATGTTGGCCAGGCTGGTCTTGAACTCCTGACCTCATGTGATCCACCCGCTTCGGCTGGCTTCCCAAAGTGCTGGGATTACAGGTATGAGCCACTGTGCCCGGCCCAAGTGTTTTCAATAATAAAGTAATAGTATGTAAAGCTCAGCTAAGAGATGCAGTTATTTCTCTGACTGCAATTCTTGCTGGATGAATGACCAAGCCCAGAAGAAGGAACCTCATGCCTGGTGTGGTGGTGATGTGTTATTTATCGTTTCTTAAAAACTCACCTGAAAAACTCTTTTGGAAGAAACCAATTAATTTACATTGGTAATGTTGTGTTGCAATTTAACAACATTAAAACTATTCACATTTATTTATATTGTGGCAAAATACACGTAACAAAAATTATCAGTTTTATTAGCCAGGTGTGGTGGCGTGTGCCTGTAGTCCTCGCTACTCCAGAGGCTGAGGTGAGAGGATCGCCTGAACCCAGGAGTTTGAGGCTGCAGCGAGCTAGGATTGCACTACTGTACTCCAGCCTGAGTGACTGAGTGACCCTGTCTCAAAAAAAAAAAAAAGTTAAAATTTTCACGCTAACGCTTTTAGATGACATTAAGTACATTAGAAACCATGCACTTTTAAGTAATTACCAATTAAAAGAGCCTAGTGTACCTCCCCCTCCTTCTGTCTCCCAACATCTTTCAGAGCACAAATGCCAGTTGGTCAACAACTATTGCTCATTTAAGCTTAGGTCTTTAGGTTGAAGAGAGTGACGTGTTTTAAGTGGTGTTAATAAACACTTACGCCAAATATCTTTTTTATATGCATGAAATCCAGCTGTCAGCTAAGGAATCTTACTTATCCAATGATGACTTCTGGCTCTATAGCATCTATAGCATTTAGGGATATATAACTATCCCTAAACTATGTAATTAATTATATATAAATGATAGATACCCTGCTGGATGGGACAGTGCGTTAATTGTTGGGTTTTTAACAGCTTATTTTTCTTAATTGAGCAAATACTAATACTTCATCACAGTGCCTCCCTGTCTTCCTAACATAATTTTAACTTGCCCACAGCATTTTCCTTTCATAAATAATTTATATTTGAAGACCTCGCCATTGCTTCTGGGTAATTTTTAATACAGACGTTGAAAGTACCTTTGACTCCAATAACATATTTTCCAATAAAAATAGTCTTATCTTACCTTTTTTAAAAAATATGGCTGTAGTTGATGTTGCTTGTCATTGCTTTTCTGGTTAAGTTTTACAGATGTTAATGTGTTTATACTGATTTGCCATGTGGAAAAATATGAAGATATGTGGACTTTGGTTTGTAATTTAGGCTTGAACATACCAGTTAAAATGTTTAAGAGAGGATATTTAAATCCTCCCTTGCTTTTAGACTGTATATCTCAGTTCATAGCATATAAATGATATTTTATTTCTGTAGGCATCAATTGTCCTTTCTCTCTAGTTCTGTGATAGCCATTTATTGTCTTTTCACTGTATCAAGCTGCTGTTAGAGACTGGTATAAAGTAAAGGATACTCTGAAATGAAAACCCACTTTTTGCTTTTATTTCAGATGTGGTAGTGTTAAAGATGGCTCCTTGGCGGCATGTGCATTTTCTCCTAATGGAAGCTTCTTTGTCACTGGCTCCTCATGTGGTGATTTAACAGTGTGGGATGATAAAATGAGGTGTCTGCATAGTGAAAAAGCACATGATCTTGGAATTACCTGCTGCGATTTTTCTTCACAGCCAGTTTCTGGTTGGTTATTCTTTTAAGCACTAGAAATTCCTATTTGTAATTTGTGCTGTATACGACTTTTCATTCTTTTATTCTTTTTTATGTTATCATTAGTAGAGTGAGGAGCCCTCTTAATTTATTCCTGTAAAGAGATTATCCTTCTCTCTTTTTTGACCAAAAATGAAATCATGAAAAAATATATGAGAAAATCGCGTTCTTTTTTTTTTTTTGGTCTTGGAGTTTCCTGCAAGAAAATTACATTCTTTATTACATGCAGGGGGTGACTCAAATTGGTTCAACAGATTCAGATTCCTTGGATATGGCAATTTAGAGGACCTGACCCTATTGATACAATTGCAATTAAAAGAACACTATATTGATATTCAAGTAGAAATGTAAACTTTAAAAATTGCAAATAGAAGCTATGTTTTCCATTTACTAATTTAATCTTCCAAAAGCTAAATTTATAAAATGTTTGCCAACACAACTAGTTTTTTAGAAATAAACAAAACTCCTGAATATAGTCTTTTGGTTTTAAATAGGTACAGTGATTTGGAAAGTTCTTTCTTTAGAGTTTTCATTTTCCGTGTTAGTGGATGGGAGTTCTGTAGCTTTTGTCCCCCTGCAGTCTTGTTACCAGACCAGTGCTATCCATAACAACATAATGCAAGCCACTTAGGAAAATTTAAAATGTTGTAGTAGTAGATGAAATTAATTAACAATATATCCTGATATATCTATAATGTA